>NC_090921.1:775080341-775705341 GCF_040938575.1 Ambystoma mexicanum | reverse complement strand
CCACTGTGTTCAGTCTGGCGCCAAGGAACAGCATGTTCTGTGATGGCAATAAGCAGGACTTCGGATAGTACACAGAGAACCCCAGTGGGCTCGTATCAGCCAATCGTCCAGGTATGGGTATAAATGCACTCCCTGCACGGGCCTGCATCCGCCCACCCCCCCCCCCGTCTTCTTTCTGAGCAGAAAGTATCTGGAATAGACTCCGGAGATCAGGAGCTGTTGGGGAACGAGCTCTACTTCCCTTTTCCGTAATATGGCTCGCACTTCTTCCAGGAGCTGAGGGATGTGCTGCTCCTGACAGGGAACCAATGGAATACGAGGGCACCTGCTTTGGAAGTCCAAGGTGTGTCCCTGGGTGAGATCGTCTAGCGCCCATCTGCCGCTGGTGATCTTCCACTCGCTCATGAACCTAGTCGGCCTGCCTCCCACCGGGGTGCACGAGTGGGGCCCAACGTCTTGCGTGGGCGATGCTTACCTCCACTACCGTAGGCTTGGGATCAACCCCTGTAGGCTTCCTACATGGAGCACCGAGGAGGTTGCCTGTATGACATGGAGTATCCCTTGGATGATCAGTTCAATTTTTTCCTGGAGGCGCGAAAAGACGACGAGCGATACTGCTGCAGAGTACCAAGGGAACAAGCCATCTCCAAGTCCATCTTTATGACTTGAAGGGATTAGTCGACCGCCTTCCCTGAACAGATTCTCGACGTCAAAAGGCAAGTCCAGTGAAGAGGGAAAATCGAGATCAAACCCATGCCCCCTTACGCCAGGCGCATATACAGAAGAACAGCAGGAAGAACAAGGAGCGCACTTATCATTTGAACCAGGCCCCAGCACACCCATGGGTGACAAATATGCTGAAAGACACCCACTTCACCAACAGTGTAACTTCCATGCTACATTACAATCAATGCAGCAATATCACAATCTACAAACACAAAAATCCCTGTTTAAAGGCTTGCAAATGCCTATATGAATTACCATGGTCTAATTGCACAGTGTAAAGCCATGTTTCAGGAAAATTACAGCCAAGTTCATTTCTCTCACTGAACACTAGCTGCAGATGCCTTCACCAATACTCCTTGCAAACCCACGAGCAGCCAAGGTCGCGCAGTCAGATAACATTGCTTTCTGCAGACAAACATTTTTTAATTCTCCACTAATGCTACTAAGCCACGGCAAAGCACCAAAGCCCAGTGTGTTTTTTTTTCTTTTCTTTCTGGGAACAAAAGACATTTTCGCAAAGACTCGCACAACATTTGAAACATAATTGTAACAAGAATGGCTCAGCCCTCGCCAATGAACACAGACCCCAGGGGCGAAAAAACTTGTTTCAGCTAAAAGGTTATGGGAACAAATTCATAATGCAACAAGCTAGAATTAGGTAATGGTGGGCTGGCACAGCTAAACCAACCCACTGACGCAAAAGTCTAACATCCAATTATCAGGCCCTCTATAAGGACTGCATAGGTAAACTATTACTTAGCAGCCAATAACAGGAGGAGATAGGTTTCTGGGAGCTGATCCAATTCTGTGAGGTCAGCCTGCAGTGTGAGTACAAAGCTGGCTTGCAAGCCAGCCCCGGGGGAGACGGCGCCTGAACTCTCAATGTGCACGACGCTCTGCATGTTTTTTTTCTTTTTTGCTGCCCAGAAATAAACACAGTTTGGAACATGTGGCTGCCTGCTGGGGTCTCTGCTGCATTTCTGTGGGCCATATGGGAGGTGTTGGGGTCTCCCATAGCTGGTGAGGATATAGCTGCTGGGCCCCACACCCCTGGTGGGGGTCCAGCTTCTCCCCAACAAGTCGGTGCCCTCTGTGAGGCTCATTGCTCATTGTAACATGGGTAAATGAGCACTGCCTGCGCAAGCCCTGCGTTGAACTGCACTCCCTGCCGCCGACTCAAGGAAGTTGTGGGACCCTCGCCTGCACCTGAAGACCACCGGAAAACACGTAACGGGCTAAAGGCATCGGGGGCCACTTGGAAATACCCCGCTTGAGGGCAGGTGAGAGCCCTGCAGAAGAAGGGGTCCGGTGAAGCGCCTTGAGGGGGTGTCCAGTAGTAGAGCAAGTGCCAGTGCAGCATAGGAAATGTAAGTCAACCAGCAACATGGTCTTTGAGGGGTGGAAATGTTTCAAGTATTATAATGTATTGTTGATCAGTATGTTGCAGAAATGTTAAGTTCTTTTGTTTGGGTAGAAACTGGGGGGAGGCATTGTAAATTGGGTGGGGGGTGATTGTACATTGTCGCAAAATTCGGCGCATTGGTGGTGATCGGCACGTGAATTTTAGTTGGGACTGGAGCGGTGGCAGTGGTCCCTTCTTGTGTTTATGAGGATATTGGGTGGGGTAGTGACTCCCCACATATAGAAAGGAGGGCCGTGCTGGTTGGTCCGGATGGCGATTTCATGTACGGGGGTGTGGATTTCCTATGAATTTACGTTGTAGATCAATGAGTAGATGAGGTTCAATGCTAATGGAGCGTTTTAGTTCAGTGAGTGGATGTTTCCCCGCAGGAGGTAGCTAGATTTTTCCCGAGTGTGGAAGATAATTGACTGTTTAAGCTCCCCTGGTGTGGGGCGTGTCACACGCGAGGTGACACAGCATGCGCAGTACAATTATAAGAGTTTTATTGTGGTTTACCTTGTTCCAGTTGAAACAGGAAGACAGCTGTGGGGATTGTGGGGTTTTATTTTGGGAAATTTGTGGGGTTGGAAGCAATGGGTTATTGTTCTGTGTATGCACATTTGTTCAGTTGTACTGTGCTTTTAGTTGGTGACGTCACCTTCAGATTGATGCATAGGACACAGAGTTTTGATGGTGAGGAGATAGTGGTGTGGTTTTGGATTTGGAGAATAGGTGACCCAGAGGCAGTGTGTGGAAGACACATGCACAAGATTGTGGGGGTGTGCCGGAGAAGGCAATGGTTTGGTGAAGATGGGCTGCACGTGGAGTGCACTGGCTAAGGTGCGGAGCCAAGAAGGCTCACAGAAATTGAAAATATGTTCAATTATCTTCTAACTTTTGCTCCCTGAACCACGGGCTATCGAAATTTTCAAATTGAGGTGAGGTAAAATGTATCACACAATAGAGAAATGACTCCCCTTCACCTGTTGTGTAGCACACAGCTTCCATGTCGAAATAAGTTAGTTAAACATAGTGTGTAAAGATTCAAAAGTACTGAAGGTAAATAAATAAGACCATGGCTGCTCATAGGCAGCTTCTCCAGAAGCGTGCAGCAATCGCTAAGGACGCACATACACAGCGCTTACACGGGAATAGGCTTAAAAAGCACATGGCTACAGTTGAACTGTGGCGCATGAACAAAAGGGAAGTGGCGAGGCGTCAGCAGATGCTGAACCAGCACTAGCAGAGGGAAGAGAGGACTCACCCTTCCGCACCTCTGGGAGTGTAATATTTGATAACACGGATGGCAAGCAAGAAATGAATTGCATGAGAGAACTGAAAACAGCAGAAGGACATTTAAACACCACACACACACACAATCACAATGCACTAAAGAGAACAAACAGGAAGGTGCAGAACAACCCACTAGCAGCACAGGAGCGAGCAAGGAAGGGCTGCAGTGCATGAAAGCAAATTTGAAGGCACAGGTGCAGAGGAATTAAATTTAAAGGGAAGATAACGGGGGAGGGGTGCAAGGAGTAACAATAGCAACAGAGAGGGGGACCTGGAAAGGCAAGAAAGAATGGAGGAGGAAGGATGAGAGGGAGACTATGGGGAAAAGAGCGTGGAGAAGGGATAGATGGCAAGGGAACGAGTACAAAAGAAGGAGGATGAAGGAGCAATAAAAGTGGTAAGTGAGTGAGTTGCACTGGAATGGGAAAGGAAGAGATGGAAGGAGGAGAGAGGGACTGAACGAGACAACACAGCCAAACATGATAGAGGATCAGTAAGGGGTGGTGCAGCATGCATGGGGTTATGGAAGGGAGGAAGGAAGTATAGCGCGCTAGACATTGACTGTGTGCATTGTAGATTGTGGCAAGAGAAGACGGTTAAAGAAAAAAAAACGGCAGAGGTAGAGAAAGGCAGATGAGGACAAGTAGGTACAAAATAAATTATTAAAGTATGCAATGGGAGGGGAAGTTATAAACAGCCTCAACACACACGCACAAGCATCACAATAGCAGTGTCAACAACCACCACAATATGCACCGCCCATGTGGGGAGGACACATGGGGCAGGACGGGATCATTTCAGCAGACACCACAAGCACGCACGCAGGCACCGTCACCACTACATGTACAGACACAACAAATGACAGCACCCCTACCCCAGGACGTACAAGCATCACAACCCAGGGGCAATGCACAGCAGCCAGCACCCATACAGAACACTGACACAATAGCAACGGTACCAGTTACATGACTGGGAGGGGTCTTCCTGATGGGGAACAAACCTTTCAAAGGACATAGATTGACATTATACCCCTAATAGGACAGCCCAAGACAAACTTGATTTGACTCACTCTGCCACACATACTCCACCTCCCCGACAGAGCGGGCGAGACGCACGCCGACACACACACTCGCGCACACTCAATAATGCAGAGGACAATTGCATAGGGGTGGTGATCGGTATCAAAACATTTTCTTTTCTGGGTGGCAGTGGGGCGACTAGGCCATGCATTAGGTAAGAGACATTTGTGACATCATGAGCGATGTGGATATGACCACCTTATTAACAGAGAAATCCATAACTTGTTAAACACCAGGCATACACATGTTGAAAGTAAGGAAGATTGTTTAAGCATAATGGGGGTGCACGGTACAGAGGGGGGTGCATAATGATAGCGCATCACAAGAGTACATTTAGCTACATTTTGAGCACACATCTTTCAGTGAGGAGACTGGGCTCATGCATACACGAATAACACAGAACAATTAAATGACACACAAGGTGGAAGAAGGTGCACTTGAGGGGGAGGCCTACATTTCAATGACAGTTCACCACAGGAGGAGAGAAATGGGGGTAAAGGGTGGATGATCCATGTTCCCAACAGAATGAATTTGGCGACAAATAACAGTGCAAGTAGTAATGCCACTAGCGCTTTTTAACACAGCACTGTCACAAATGCATTAGCAAACACACATAGGGAAAGAGGTCATTGCTGCACGAACTGGAGAATAATGGTTGTATTAAAATTTGAGAGCAGATAATGGGGGGAGAAATATATTGTTTAAATGTAACAGTAATTACAGTAGTGGAGTAATAAAATACTAGACTAAATGAGTAATTAACAGAGCAGGTAGGGTTTAAAAAGTGGACATGGGGTGGGATAGAGAGAATGGGAGTAAATTGTGACGGTTGGGTTTGAAAAAAAAGAGGAAGTAAATAAATAAATAGAAAGAGGGGGGAGGGACAGGTAGTGAATAATTGGTAGCAAATTTAATTAGTACCAGCTTAAAGTGCCTGCAGTTCACTGTGAGACACGCCCTGATAAGTTGAGAGAGGAGCCATAGAAAAAAAGATTTAAAAACACTGCGATTATCTTAAGTAACATGGTCCACTTAATTTAGAAACACAGCCACCCTATATGACAAATTTAGCACCCTGATGTTTCCCTGTTTAGCTTGTCAGTGCCTGATGACCACGGGACATAGGCACGCACTATAAATAGCTTACAACAAAAGCACAGTAAACAAAGATCCAAAGGCCCATTTGTACACCAGCACCTAAATTACGTATATATGATCCAAGTGTGTAATGAGTATCTTCACATAAATTAAGTGCCTACCCATTTTCCGGGTACATTTCGAATAGTGCAACAAGTTACGGTCAGACCGTCATTGAACGCCACCAGGTGGTGACAGGATGGTGCATAAATGTACCATTGGCTCCTCCCACTAGGACGCTGAATAGTGTAAGAGTAGTGCAGAGAGGTTAGGTCAAGAAATTGAAGAGTATGTAAATGCTCAGGTCTCAAGCGCTTCCATTTCATTTCTCGCCTGATATAAAGGAGCCAGGGCAGGCCTGAAGACAACGGACAACTAACTCCCAATGGCTACGGAATACAGTGGGACATTTTCCCCTCCCGACAGAATTTGTTAGATGTGTGAGGAGTCAAGCCCTACAAAACGGTGGCCACCCTGGCAACGAGGGAGCAACTATCAACAGGGCCAACGCAAAAGATTTTCATGAACTGCAAAACAGCACGAACACTCACGAGTTAGGGAAACATGGCCATCCTATGGCCCAACGCACACTAGCAACTAGAATAGGGACCGACACACCCATGTCCAAATTTTAATTGAGTTTCATATTACATTGTGTGCACCTACAGCTGTAACACTGTTTTGTTCCTTCTCTTTTCCGGGCACATGCAGGTTGTTGCGTATGTATGCTGTTAGAAATGTGTAGGAAATTTCCTTAAGGTTATCTTCCATTAGTAACACTGAGGACTACTAATTAAACCATCGTGAAGAATTCCCCACTCAATTGCCCACCCTATCAGGAACCTCAGACCCCTTAGAGCACGTTTCCCTGAAGTATATGTCCTTGCTTCCATTGAATAAACAGCCCAAGATTTTCCCTACCTATGTTCAGAAATTTTGAAAACACGAAATGTCCAGGGGGAGGTTTCATTTGTGCCCTTAGTGATTGTTTAGTTCGCGGAGCTTGAGGTTACTAACAAGTACTAACGTATTAACGCCTTTCTTGCGATTTTCAGGCGGGCAACTTTATCATCTCATCAGCTGCAAGGACCCAGCAGCGTAAGTGGTTATGGGCAAGCAAATAAGGACTTTTACCTTCACGATGGGACTATTAATGATGAACGAAATAATGGGGGTGGTAATTTGAAAATTCTATGTAATAGTGAGCATTACCGCTGTATTCCCTGCTAACATTCACTAACCTAAGCAGGAAGAGTTACGGCGTCAGTGGGTGAGGACAAGCTGCTGCTAAAGTAAGCAGAGGTAAGGGCAGACACAAAGGGAGTAAAACATACACATAACACACATAGCAGAAGTGACCAACAACATGCACACATGTACAAAATTGGTAGGGACACCACTGGAGAGAGCTGTCCTGACTGCTCTTTAACATATGCCGTGAGAGAATGGATTACAACAGAAATTACTACAGCAGTGCACGACGCCCATGTATCCCAAGGTGTGAAAAATATTGCAAGGGAAGACAGCAACATTGAGATTGATAAAAAAAAAAGGGGGGGGTAATCCCCTATGGAAGATTACATAAAGCAGCCAAATGGAGAACAACTGTATGTGGAAAGTGACCAGAGAGAGAAGAAACAACGAGCAAATGCACCAGTGAGCAAGATGCAAGAGAAAAAAAAACAAAAAAAAAAAACAAAAGAAAAAATAAATAAATAATAAAAGAAAAACAAAAGAGAAAAAGAAAAAAATAGAGATAAAAATATGATAAGTGCCTAACGGAGTGAGACAAAAGAGCAAAGATGGTCACTTGGGTGGAGAATGAAGGACGTATACTGTGAAGGTACCAGCCTTATGTTACCAGCACAACAGTGACAAGAAGTGGACAATCAGGCTGGATGTAAGAAGGTTGAGAGAAGTTGGGAGATGAGAGCATGAACATCACTGCTTATGGACTACTATTGAGCACATGCATCTAAAGATCAAGAGAAACTACCACCGAATTGGGGAGGAGACTGTTCGTTGGTGCACATCAGCATGCCCTTGTTGGTGATGTCCAAGGAAGATGTGAAGAATGACATTCACCAAGATGGAAAACAACGGAAGAAGAGAAACAGACAGAGGATTGAAAAGAGGGGGGGATTACTTGTCGTGCGAGACAGAAGCAACATAGGATAAAGTACCAGCACACAAAAGAATGCTCAGCAGAAAAATGCATCTGAACAGAGAAAGACAAGAACTGGTTAGTGCTTGCATGGTTATGGATGACATCATGACTGGCTGGTCGATTGAAGGTGGTAACGGAAGCACTACTACAGAGCGCAGCATCATTGTGCAAGATCAAGATACGTTGCAAGATGTGAGAGAACAACAGAAGACGACATCGGAATGCAAATAAGAGACATGGTGAAAGGAAGAGCCGGACTAAGGGAGAAGATAGAGGTGTGCGACATGGTTCCAGCAGTAATAAAGGTGGCCACTCCCTGTGATCAGAGGAAGTACGAAGGGGAGTGAGTGTGGTGGAACACAGAAGGAGAACTCCCCTATATGTACCATTCAACAACAATGCAAACAATTATGGACACTTCAAGGAATTGACAAAGATATGCAGGCCGGAAGGAGGTGAATGTTGCTTGGTGGTGTGGTCGACAAAGTCGACCAGAGGGGGGACTGAAGAGGGAAAAATCGAGATCAAACTCATACCCCCTCATCCCAGGCGCATATACAGAAGAACAAGGAGCGCACTTATCATTTGAAAAAGGCCCCAGCGCACCCATGGGTGACAAATATGCTGAAAGACACCCACTTCACCAACAGTGCAACTTCCATGCTACTTTACAATCAATGCAGCAATATCACAATCTACAAACACAAAAATCCCTGTTTAAAGGCTTGAAAATGCCTATATGAATTAACATGGTCTAACTGCACAGTGTAAAGCCATGTTTCAGGAAAATTACAGCCATGTTAATTTCTCTCACTGAACACTAGCTGCAGATGCCTTCACCAATACTCCTCGCAAACCCACGAGCAGCCAAGGTCACGCATCCAGATAACATTGCTTTCTGCAAACATTTTTTAATTCTCCACTAATGCTACTAAGCCACAGCAAAGCACCAAAGCCCAGTGTGTTTTTTTTCTTTTCTTTCTGGGAAAAAAAGACATTTTCGCAAAGACTCGCACAACATTTGAAACATAATTGTAACAAGAATGGCTCAGCCCTAGCCAATGAACACTGAGAGCCCAGGGGCGAAAAAATGTTTCAGCTAATAAGTTATGGGAACAAATTCATAATGCAACAAGCTAGAAGAACAAGTTACTTTCTTACCTGGTAACGTTCTTTCGATGGGATGGTCCGACGACGTATTCCATATCTATGACAGTAATCACCACAGCTGTGCTGCTTCGGAAACTTTTTCGGCGTCTGCGTCCTGCGTCGATGACGTCGATGCGCCGCCGTCGAGGACCTCCTCCGACGTCCGACGTCATCCGATGTGATAAGTAGGACGCACGACGCCAGTAGCCTCAGTTGTAGTTTTTTCCCCCAGAACGTGTGACAATAGTCAACTGCCAGTCCGACACAAAGCCTTGCGGAACGTAAGCTGCAAACGCAACAGAAATTCTGCAGCGGGGAAGGCAGGGCGGGAGCGATATGGAATACGTCGTCGGACCA
Organism: Ambystoma mexicanum; assembly: GCF_040938575.1. Classification (NCBI taxonomy): domain Eukaryota; kingdom Metazoa; phylum Chordata; class Amphibia; order Caudata; family Ambystomatidae; genus Ambystoma; species Ambystoma mexicanum. The sequence goes on along the minus strand of NC_090921.1, from coordinate 775,696,031 downwards.
TCCCATCGAAAGAACGTTACCAGGTAAGAAAGTAACTTGTTCTTCGAGGGGATTGGGTCCTCCGACGTATTCCATATCTATGACAGACTCCCAAAGCAGTACCAAATCAAGGAGGAGGGAAAGAATTTAGAAACAAAATTTAGAATAGCCAATCAAATAGCAGAGCAAAGGACCGCCTTGCCAAAGGCCAGATCCTGCCCTCTGATGGAATCGAGGGAATAATGCCGCACAAATGTATGCACTGAAGCCCAGGTGGCAGCATCACAGATGTTGCGAATAGGAACACCCCTCTGCAGGGCAGTAGATGCAGCCAAGCCCCTGGTAGAATGGGCCCGCAAGCCAGCCGGAGGGTCCTTGCCCGCCAAGCGGTAACACTCCGAGATGGCCAAAATAATCCAGCGGGACAAAGTCTGTTTCGTCACAGCTTGCCCCAAGCGCTTACCAGCGTAACCAATAAAGAGTTGATCGTCCACTCTGACCCGGGACATGCGAGAAACATAAAAGCTCAAAGCTCTCCTAGGATCAAGCCTATGGAGCCTCTCCTCTTCCTTACCAGGATGCGGAGGAGGATAGAATGCCGGAAGAACAATCTTCTGGGCCAAATGAAATTCCGTCACTACCTTCGGAAGAAAAGAAGGACGAACTCGAAGGACAACCCTGTCCTTGTGAAATACAGTGAAGGGTGGCTTAACAGAAAGTGCCTGTAACTCACTCACTCTGCGAGCGGAAGTAACCGCAACTAAAAACACAGTTTTCAAAGTCAACAGCCTCAAAGGGCAAGAATGTAACGGCTCAAACGGAGCACCCATAAGAAACCTAAGAACAAGGTTCAAATCCCAACCGGGCACCAGGGAAGGCGACGGAGGGAACACATTAGTGAGCCCTTTCAGAAACTGTGAAATTAAAGGGATTTTAAAGTAAGAACATTCTTCAGACGAGCGCTTAAAGATGGACAGCGCCGCCAGGTAACCCTTAACGGTACCCACTTGCAAGCCCCTGTGGGCCAAAGAAAGCAAAAAGGACAGAACCATGGGGATGTCACATGCAAAAGGATCCACATTCTGAACTCTGCACCAGTCGCAGAACTTACGCCAACGGCAACGGTACAGAGACTTAGTTGCGGGCCTTCGGGCCGAAAGCAACACCTCCATCACGTCTTCAGGGAGGTCCCAATCCTTATACCTCAACCTTTCAGAAGCCAAGCGTGAAGGTTGAGGGATCCGACCTCTGGATGGAGAACCTGACCCCCCTCCCGTGAGAGCAGATCGTCTCGGTAGGGAAGACGACGTGGAGGGCAGATGGACAAGTCGAGAAGGTCCGGGTACCACGTCCTCCGAGCCCACGCCGGAGCAATGAGGATCATCCGGGAACCGAACTTCCGTAACCTCCGCAGCACTTGCGGGATGACGGGGACCGGAGGAAACGCGTACAGCAGCGGGAACGACCACTCCACCACGAACGCGTCTCCTAAGGCTCCTTTTGGAGGAAATTCCCGCGAGCAAAACCTTTCGCACTTCCGGTTGACACTGGAGGCAAAGAGATCCACTTGAGGGGTCCCCCAAAGGGCGAAGATCTCCAGGAGAATCTCCTGAGCCAACTCCCACTCGTGAGAGATCGTGCTCTGCCTGCTCAGAGCGTCCGCCGTCACGTTCTCGACTCCGGCCAGATGAACTGCCGAGATCGAAACTTCCTGCTGGATGGCCCAGAACTCGAGCTGCATCGCCTCCCTGCACAGAGGAAGTGACCCTGCCCCCCCCTTTTTGTTGAGGTAGTGCATGGCCACCGTGTTGTCCGTCAGGATCAGGACATTCTTCCCTCGCACAGTCGGCAGAAAAGCCCTCAGGGCTAGCCTGACGGCCCTCAGCTCCAACAGATTGATATGGAGTCTGGACTCCGACGGAGACCAACGACCGCTGACTGTCAGCCCGTTGGCATGAGCTCCCCATCCCGTGAGGGATGCATCCGACACGATCGTCACCTCCGGCCAGGGAAGCCAAAACGGAGCCCCCTTCATCAAGTTGCCTTCGACGGCCCACCACAGAAGGTCCCGGGCGACCGAGGGCGGCACCTGAATCGGGTCCGACATCCTGCCGGAGGACTGCGACCATTGCATCTTGAGTGCCCACTGCAAAGATCTCATTCGCAGGCGAGCCTCTGGCACCAGAAGAATGCAGGATGCCATGAGGCCGAGCAACCTCAAGAACTCGAACGCTGGGAGCGTCTGGGCATGCTGAAACTTGCGCACCATCTGCTGAATGTGAAGAGCCCTCACCTGGGGAGGAAAACACTGCCCCAGGGAAGTGTCGAGCACTGCTCCGATGTACTGGAGCCTCTGCGTTGGCGTCAAATGGGACTTCTTTAAATTGAGGGAGAAGCCCAGCCTGTGAAGGGAGTGGCAGGCGACGGACAGATGATCCAGGACCTGCTCGGGAGAGCTCCCCCTGATCAACCAATCGTCCAGGTAGGGGTAGACGTGAATCCCCCCTTGCCTGAGATGCGCTGCCACCACCACCATGAGCTTGGTGAAAACCCTCGGGGCGGAGGTCAAACCGAACGGCAGGACCCGAAACTGAAAGTGCGAGTCGCCAACCGCGAACCTCAGGTACTTCTTGTGCTTGGGATGGATCGGCACATGGAAGTAAGCATCCTTGAGGTCGAGTGACACCAACCAGTCCTGAAGCTGAAGGGCCTGGAGGACTTGAGAGAGAGTAACCATCTTGAACTTGTCCTTCCTGAGGAGTTTGTTCAAACCGCGCAAGTCCATGATGGGTCTCAATCCCCCGTCTTTCTTGGAAATCAAAAAATAAGGGGAATACCATCCCTTGTTCCTCTCCGCTACAGGCACCAGTTCTATGGCGCCTTTCTCCAGCAGGGCTTGAATTTCCTGCGCAAGGAGCGGATCCGGACACTTCAAAGAGAGGTTCCCCGGTGGATTGTCGCGAGGCCTGTGCCGAAAGGGAAGACAGTAGCCGTGGGTTATGATCTCCAGAACCCACACATCCGAAGTAATGGCACGCCACTCTACAAGATGCTGCGCCAGCCTTCCCCCAACCGGCGAACCATGGGACAAGGCCTCATGACTGAGTAGGAGCGGCTGCGGCGTTACCTGAGGGCAAAGAGGCAACTGCCCGAGCGGCCTTGGCACCACGGGTACCCTGTCGTCCACCTCTGGTACCCCTGCGTTGGCCCCTTTGACTGCCAGCTCCTCTCGCTCTACCAAAGGACGAGTAATAGCGAAAGGAGCCACCCCTCCACTGCTGTCCCCTAGGACGAAAAGGCGGAGGTTGGCGAACTGCAGCGCCCAACGACTTCGCTGCAGCTTTTGAGGTCTGCAACCTCTCAAGGCTCTCGTCAGCCTTGCTGCCAAAAAGATGTTCACCATCAAAGGGCATGTTGAGGAGCCGGGACTGCACATCAGGAGCAAACCCCGACTTCCGCAACCACGCAAACCTGCGTATCACGGTGCTCGCCGCCATGGACCTACTGACGCATTCAGCTAAGTCCAAACCCGACTGAACGGACTCACACATGGCATCCTTACCATCCTGGACCAAAGCAAGGAAACCAACCCGTTCGTCCCCTTCGGGAATATGTTCAGCCGCTAACGCCACACAGTTCCACAGAGTGTGCGTGAAACGTGACAAGGCACAAATGGAGTTGGCCGCCTGAAGCGCCATACCACCAGAAGAAAACACCTTCTTCGCCCAGCCATCAAAACGTTTGTCGTCCCTATCAGGAGGGATGGTAGGGTACGACGCCTGCTTTGCCGGGGCCGTGGCCGCCTGCACCACCAAACTTTCCGGAGTGGGGTGCCTGGTCAAGTAGCAGGGGTCGCCACTGGCTGGACGGTATTTCCGCGACAAGGATCTGCCCACTGCCGGGAGACTCTCCGGAGCAGTCCAAGCCGCCGCCACCCTACGCTGTAAAGCCATATGGAATGGCAGAACCGGGTCAGATGGGGGACCAACATCAAGGATGTCCGTCAGATCATCCTGCACAAACTCCCCTGGGGGAGCAGACCATCCCAGATACTCAGACACCCTAGCCATAAGGCGCCGGTATGAGGAATCGGCATGGGAGCCAGGCTCAGGCCGACCAAATTCCACCTCCGGAGAGGTGTCCAGACCACTAGCATCATGCAGCGACTGCCTCAAATCGTCAAATTGACTATGGCCCGAGACAATGTCATCCGGCACCTGATCAGGAACCAGGCCAACCGAATCCTCATCCGCCTCCGAAATATAATCCAAGTGGTGGAAAGGCACCTGAGAGTGCCTGCTCTTAGCCAGAGCCTTCCTAGGGGGTACACCCGAGACACGGGGCACCTCCGACACGAAAGGCGTCGATGGCGTCGAGCGAATCGGCGCCGCCGCCGAGAAAACCGGCAACGGCGCCGAGAGGATCGGCGTCGACGTCGAGGAAATCGGCGTCGACGTCAGATGCAGCGCCTCCAATATCGGCGGCGTCGACACAGCCCTCGAAGCCGGAGCCCCGAGCGTGTCCCTCGACGACCTGAACGTCGACGGCTTCGACGACTTCCTCGGAGCCGGAGCTTCGAGAAAGCCTGTCGACGCCCTCGACGCCTCAGACGTCGATGTCTTCCTCGAAGACATCACAGGTGCACACGGTCTCGATCGCGTCGAGGACCGGGACCTGGAACGGGTACGGCGAGAACGAGCCTCCTTGTCCGAACGGGACCTCTCCCGTGACTCGTGCCGACCACTCTTGCGAGCGGCGTCTCTCGACCTCACACGGCCGACCCCACTCGGGGGCGCGGACGGTTGAGTACCCTGCGACTCAAGAATCGCCAACATTTTCTTCCCGAAGGAAGCCCATTCCTCCGGCGTCGCACGGCTGGTGGGATAACCGACGTGCCGGGCAGAGTCCTCGGAAGAGGACCTGGAAGGCGACCGGTGACGGCGCTTCCGAGAACGCCTCGAAGAGGCAGAGGAGTGGCGAGACCGACTCCTAGAAGAAGACCGACGAGACCTCCGACGATGACGCGGAGAGTCACCCCTCGAATCATCCGTCGAAAGCCCCGCCGACTTCGACTTCCGGGGCTTGGACACCCGACCTACCGACAATTTCTTCTTACGTTCGCGTAAGGCCTTGGAAGTGAGCGACAGGCAGTCGACACAGTCATCCGTGTCGTGGGCCTCCCCGAGGCACCAGAGGCAGGCGTCGTGCGAGTCAGTCACCGACATCTTGGACCCACACACCCCGCACTTCTTGAAGCCCGGACGCGGGGTTGAAGACGAAGTGGAAGACATCGCTGCGAAGGAATATTCACAAACGAACAGGCTCGAAGAACCAGAAAGAACAGAACTCCAAAGAGTCGAGGCTAGAACCGAGAAACACGAAGCAACACGTTCGCGGAAAAAACGGAACTGAGGCTACTGGCGTCGTGCGTCCTACTTATCACATCGGATGACGTCGGACGTCGGAGGAGGTCCTCGACGGCGGCGCATCGACGTCATCGACGCAGGACGCAGACGCCGAAAAAGTTTCCGAAGCAGCACAGCTGTGGTGATTACTGTCATAGATATGGAATACGTCGGAGGACCCAATCCCCTCGAATTAGGTAATGGTGGGCTGGCACAGCTAAACCAACCCACTGATGCAAAAGTCTAACATCCAATTATCAGGCTCTCTATAAGGACTGCATAGGTAACCTATTACTTAGCAGCCAATAACAGGAGGAGATCGGTTTCTGGGAGCTGATCCAATTCTGTGAGGTAAGCCTACAGTGTGATTACAAAGCTGGCTCGCAAGCCAGCCCCGGGGGAGACGGTGCCTGAACTCTCGATGTGCACGATGCTCTGCGTGTTTTTTTTCTTTTTTGCTGCCCAGAAATAAACACAGTTTGGAACATGTGGCTGCCTGCTGGGGTCTCTGTTGCATTTCTGTGGGCCATATGGGAGGTGTTGGGGTCTCCCATAGCTGGTGAGCATCTTCGCATGAATGTCCTGGCAAACATTTGTGGCCTTCAACCATCCCTGCTGACGAAGGCAAACTGTTTCCCATCTGTCGGAAGCCTGTGTCGGCGATGTCCACTGCCACCGTAATGGAATGGTCCGATGCCACCTCCCCTTCCTGAAAGAGAGCGAGAGCCTCAGTTTTCTTGTCGTCGGGGCGGAATACCAGGATCGGGCCCAGCTTGTACCAAAGCTCCTGATCGTATCGGGACAAGATCACCAGAGCATTGGGCGTCTTGATCTTGGATGCCGCCATGTAAATGACTCTTCACCATGGCGTCCATCTTCTTTCCCCTTTGCCCCGGTGATGCAGAGGCTGGATTGGCGGAACGTTTCCCTTCGGCGGCTATCACTACCAAGTCCAGCGACGGTTGTGACCTCAAGCACTTGGGTGCAGAGTCCGTTACCCTCTATTTCTTATCCAACCTGTCCAGTTTGGTTGGAGCCGTGCATGGGTTCTTCATGAGGGCTAGGCCTTCCTCTCAAATGTCGTCCAAAAAGGGTAGCGCCATCATAGTCATCCTCTTGGACTCCCGTCGCTGATATAGGAAGCTGCCCTCCTTGTTTTCCTCGGGCACCAGCTGGAACAGCTTGGAGGCCCTGGAGATCAAGTGGAATGATCCCACCTCATCTGGTAGAAAGACTATGAGGGGCGTCCAGGTGCAGTGATTCGCCGTCTGCCGGGACAAAGTTCCTATGGGGGGGGGGGGGGTGTGGGTGTGGGTGCGTGTGCGTGTGTGTGTGTCTCTCTCTCTCACAACCTCTGCTGGATCTCCGTCACTAGGGTGTGGAGAGTCAACAGGATGTCCATGGATATGTCCCTCGGCTGAGGAGGGAATGATTGGAGCGCTAGGCCCTGCGCCGCTGTCTTCCTAGTAGACTGTATGGACGGAGGCTTGGTCGTCGTCGTCCATGGATGAGATGTCCATTGGCTGAACATAAGCCTTGGACGGCACCTTTGGGGCCTCTTCGACCCACCTCTTTCCGTCCTGAGGGCCGTGAACCAGGACCTGAGCAGGAGCTTTGCCCCCCCCATCCCCCCCCCCCCCCCAGGGGTGCCTGCAGCCTTCGCCACTGCCTCGGCAGCCGCACAAAATATGAGGGGAAAAAGTACAAAATAGCTTGGAGAGCAACTCAAGGACTCCCAACACTGAAGCGTGCGGTACAAATCTGAAGATGGCTGCCAGAAGCGGGGCTTAGGGAAAGGACTGTCATTCGATGGGGCAGTATGACCCAGAGGACAGTGATTGGTTTAGAGGAGAAAGACAGTTTTAAAGTGAAACTTTTTTCGTTTACCAAGTATTCCCAGCCTGACAACAGTGAATATTCATGAGCATGTGAATCCGTGCCAGACCCCATGCTGAAGAAGTATCCATATTGGTGCTGCTGTACGATTGGTTTCGGTTTTCTCCTCTTGGGCATACTAAATGTCTTAGCATGTGTTGAGGCATGGCTGGATCGCGATTTTAAGAAGCCAGACTGTCATCTTGTGTGCACATGTATGCTGTTGTCAGTGGACCACAGCAGAGCAGCGTCTGCAGTGGGACCCATGTTAAGCGTTGCCAGCATTTTAGCATTTTTATAAGTTGTAGGGGTCTGAGACTAAGGGGTGGTGCAATGGTGTTCAGCCCAGTATGAGGATGGGACTCTCCCGGCAATGCCCCAGTAGCACTTCTGAGCAACATGTGACTGTCTTTTGCCCAGAAATCAGACAAAGCATGGGCGATCATGGGATATTCCCTATACCACCCCCACAAGGCCATCATCCACTAGGTCAGTGAGGTAAATGGCCATGATATTATATGATATGATAGGTTATTTATAGCACGCTTAATACCCAGAGGTTTCTAAGCATGGACCCGGGGATTGAACCTGTGTTGCTCTGTGTCGTCTTGCTTCCAAGGCGAGCTTGTTGCCGCTGAGCTATCCTCCCGAGACATGCCACAACTAATCTTCAAAATAGGGCAAGGGTCTTCATCACGATACCTTTGGTTGTGTGGTGCCCTAAGCAGAGGGTTGGTAAGCAGTATTCTTTCTCGACAACATTGTTGGATCTAAGCTCACATGGGTGAATCTCCACAATGATCCCTGCTGGCCAAAGGAGCCTGCTGCAAAGAGTGGCACAGGTTAGGGTATATATGCCTGGACTCTCTAGTGCATCAAAGCCGGGCTATGGGGTCACAAGTATGCACAGGGCTGAAACCTGAATTATCTTTTCTCAGGCACAGGATTCTCGACACCGACCTTGTGTACAGCTGCAGTACTGGATTTATGGACACTTAATGGACTACTTTGATAGCCAGTATCTTCATGAGCTGTTGTCCTGTCCTGACTTGGAGAGAGTGCATACAGTCAAAGGACAATTCTGTTAATTCCATTGATTTCTACCTTAACTGACCCTCATGTTCACATGTTCCGACTATTAGAAAGGGAAGCATGTCTCTTGGACAGGGTAAGGACAAGGAAGGTCACAATCCTTAATGCTACATTTTATTGTGGAATATGCTTTATTCAGGGATTGAATGTAATTGCGATGATGGATTTGTTTCAGTCTGTAAACCAGAATATGATTTGACTTGTTCTCCCCTTTCATAATAAAATGACTTAATTCTAACAAAGGACTGAGCTGTTCGTTCAACCAAATATGTATTCAATTCCCCTCTATCCCACTTGGGTGCACAGTACACCTTAATAGAGCCTGTATGCTTAGGCTTTACCTCTAAGGTTTCAACCATCGCTTCTGGATTTAATCTCAGCCTCCTTGGACTTTAATGTATGTATGTATGTAGGTATGTATGTATGTATGTATGTATGTATGTATGTATGTATGTATGTCATCTTATATAGCGCCAGCAGCCCGTAGGCATCAGGGCGCTTTCACAAGACAAACACAAAACTATCAAACGGACCTCCTGTGTCTAATTAAGTAAGCTAAAAGTAGCTGGGATTTTAAGAATTACCTGAAGAGGTGAGTCTTCAGGAGTTTACGGAACTGAAGGTGATTATCTTCCATTGTGATAGTAATGGCAAGGGAAACAAAGACTTGTCGCTTCCTTCCTAATAACCAAATTGCAGGTCTCCAGATGGGTTCCAAAGGAACACTGGGAGTAATGTTGATCTGGAAGTATGGTGCGACAGCTCCAGAAATGTTCACTTTCAAGAACATTTCTCAGATCCCATGCCAAGCCCAATGACCCCTAAAAGACATGGGTATGCTCTTGTAATGTGGCAATACAGTAGCCTGACTGGTGTTTAACGTTACACCCCTGGGTCACATCCGTTCTGTCTTAAAGGCCCTAGGCTGGCTACCACCATTAAGGAAATTATTGGCTACAAAGCCATTTGCATCAAACGCAAACCGATGAACAGCAGCAGAGATCCCATTTACCTTAGGGCATTCACTTTTGCAATACAATCTTCACCAGCCCCTAAGTTACAACACAGCTCGGAAGCTCTCTGCTCACTACCTTTAGGAAACAGGTTTGTTCCGAGATCCCGCCGCTCCGGCGGCTAAAGTATATGGAACAACCTATCTTTATACATCATATGAAAGAACATTTCCTGAAAATCAGGAGAGTTAAACCTCACTTCTTCAAAAAGGGGTTACCAAGGCTCGCATAAGGGTCGGTCCCCGTCAACCTCTTCCTGGATCACATCGCCTGGACCCTGCCACTGCTTTCTCTCCCACTTGGTTCGATTCCTGCATGGTACTTGTGACTAATTCTGTGACTGCGCTGCCACCCCTTTTTTTGGGGTGCCTTAGTTGCAGTACTGCTATAGGGCGCACACTGGCCCTTCCTAGTCTTGGCGTTTTCCTTTGTGGAACTTATGTTCTTTTGTGCTTTAAATGACCTTCCCCTATTTGTTCTTGTACTCCCCCACAGCCTTATCTTGGGGCCCACAAAGCATTCTACCTTCTGCAGCTGGCACCATATTAAATCATCAATAAATTAACACTTAACTTGTAAAACCTTTGGACAAGCCCTGAAGCATGAATAAAAGCCAACACAGGGAGCAAATCTTGGGGAGGCCCTACCCGATCCTGAAAACTACAAAGACCCTCCCTGATGGAGAAGCGGGCATGGGCTGTATAAAACTACCTATTATATGAAAAAGACTGAGGCACAGTGCTCTTTTCCCTTGACCGTAGGGACCAGCTAAGTCTCAAGACTTTCAAATCCTGCCCTCAAGGAAGACCTGCTTTCCAGTTACTGTAAGACAATCACAAAGACGTGAGAGCAAAGAACACTGCAACTTGCGGCTGGTAGAACTCAAAGAAAAAAGGTACATGCCAGAAGAAACCCAAAGTAAATGTTGGTACTCCGGGTAGTAGGCCTCCATCTGGAAATTAATCTGATGGACTCCTTCTGCCCCTTGCAACACCGGTGGCTGCACCTGCAATGAGCTGGATAGCTGCACCATGCGACGCAGCTAACATAATGCATTCATATTTGTAAAGTGCAACATTCACCCCTTCCAGAGTTTCTTGGTGGACAAATGACAGAAGTGAAGATTGATACCAAACTCAATGATGCTCATTTTTTTCAAACACAGGAGAGACTAAGTGGACCGTCAGGGTTGAACCTGTGACCTTTTGGTTACACACAGATTGTGCAACTCAATGCATTAGTCCATTGAGATATTATCGGCTAAAGCAGTAGTTTTTAGGTTGGGCATACCAGCACCACTAGTGGCTCCAAAGCTGTCCTGCTTGTTTGAAGAATCACGGCCATTAAACTTCCACCACTTCAGAATTGACTGACTGGCTGCTAGCTTAAATAGCAGAAATTGGTCAACCACAAGTTGCCCACCACTTGCCTCAGCTTCGGAAAAACACCCGCGCAGCACTGTAGCATGGACCTAACTAACATTGGCATCTATATTTATGCCTGGGGAGCCATACTGCTTCAGGATGAACATCCAATTCGGCCAATCCGAAGTCTATCGCTCCCACTATTTCCTATCAGACACTAAGCGCCGGTTAAGTAAATACAGCTCCAACAGTACACCCTCTACTCTCCAACAAGGTAACACTTACGATAAACGGGTTATCTAAAAACAATACAGTTAACAATGTGCCTGGGTACATAACTTAGAATAGAGGCTTTATTAACCCAAATTACTTGCAGGCCACCAGCATCAACATTTTCAAAGTAATAATGTGCTATGCTGTATCCTTGTCTATTGCTCTCCCCTTGTAAGAGCTAGCATGGATCCTGCAACTACATTTTCAAACAAGGGAGCCAAAAAAGCTTACGGATAACCAAATTCCTTTTTTTGGTGAAGGTACCCTCAAATCCTATGCAGAGGGATGGAGCATTGCTTCAAACACACCCTACACTAGCAGCCTCACACCCACAACCCAAATCAACTGGCAGGATAAAGAAATGACAGCCAAAGTCCAAAAATAAAATTGCTGTTGCACAGTGTTCGAGTCAGGGATGCTTGCCCAGGTCCTCAAACTCTGACAGTCAGGCCTCAAAAGGGCAGACAGTCCTGGTATCATAGTTGTCAGTGTTCAGAGCACCAGGCAAGGGCAAGATGTGCCCCCTTCCACCCATAGGTTTATCAGGGAGGATGTCACCTTGCCCACCACAAGGAGCACCACACCATGCCCTGCACAACCACATCCCCTGCAACCCAGACCATGACAGCAATGTGAACAGGATATGGCATAATCAGCCCAAGCAGAGACTGAGGCAGCAAACCTTGCAATGTCAAGTACCCACCAATCCTAAGGCACGAGAAAGGCAAAGCAAGGCAGGAGACTAGCTACAGGCCCTCTGAGGTCCGGGCTAATTCTTACCTTCTCCCATCCCTTCATACCAGATAGCACCCATTTACCCATTCCATCATCTGGGATACAAAGCCTCTTCCACTTTCACCACTGTTCGAATCAGGAAGCACACTATAGTGCCACTCTGTCTGTTCCAATCACTGGCTGGCAGGACACAAGGCAGACCTGGAGGAGGAAAGCACTATCGGCAGAGGTCCCCCAATTACAGCCCCTGTGAGAGCCAAGCCATGGAGATGGAGCAAGGCCATTCAGCAGCCCCTTGTCCCATCCTAAATCAAGTACCTTAGTGAGAACCCAGGGGCGGAGTCCATTTCCATTTCTCATATGATACCTAAAATGCCCCAACTCGCTGCATTGCCAGGACTACACTAGGCCACTAGGCTCACCGCTGAACGAAAGTGGGGAAGGGGGTTGTTCTTCAGGCACTATAATGATCCACCAGTTTCCCCAAGTCAAGTCTAGCTGGGCAGACAGCAGCTCCAACATGCAGCTAAAGGAACCCTATAAGCCCCTCCAGATGGTGGCGCGTTGACCTCTGGGGTCCTTAATGGCACTGGTCCAGCACCATATGATGGGTTTTGGGGAGATGCTTTTTGTGGGGTGAATTTATGGCCTCCTGGAAGCATAGCAATGTGGCTGGCCACACGCACTAGGTCTCAATTTCCTACAGCTGCTGACTCTTTCCAGTCCCAAGGCACAGCTATGCTTCAACATTGCAATATAATGTATGACACCTTACCCCAAGATGATGTACCTAATACGATTATAAAAGAGCAACAAGGATGCTTTGAAACAAGAGCACTCGTGAAAAGAAGGTGAAATAAACTAACTTGAATTGTGAGTTCCTTGCACATCCCCCTTCCTTATCGGCTGTCTGACGCGATTTACTGCACATACTTAGAAACTAACTAAACACTGCCCCTCCAGCCTGGAAACTGGATTCTGGAAACCTACATGATTAGCGGAACAGGGGGACCAGACATAAATCACCTCAGGGCAGGGGGCTGAAGGATGTACGCATTAGACTCCTTTATAGCAGGGTGTTCACACCAACATACAAACTATTTAAAGGGAACAGAAGGGTGAAAGAAGAGAACTAGGAAGCACACGAATTTCCAGGACCCCACCCATGGCTCAATCCCCACTTATGTTCACACCAATACAGGTTAATGGTACAAAAAAGATCAAAAGTAACAGCGAAACAACTTGAACAGTTTTCAACATGATTCGAAACATGGGTTGCGACGAGACGAAAGGAACGTGCACACAGAGTAATGAAGAAATTGGGAAACAAATTACTGCAGTAACTGTGGTACTTTATAGGCTTTGTGATTTTATAGGCCTGTGGGAACCTCACCAACTGATTAACAGCACGGAACACCATGCAAATAACTAAAAAGGTATTAAAAAATCAATACAAATACTTATTAGACAATGCAAGAATGTGTATGATAAAACCATCCCACCACATTACTCCTATGGGCCTAACCCTCAAGTTCTGTTACAATTCCCAGATGAACAAAATTCACAGCTGAAGATGAACTGGGGGAGGAGGCGGGGGTAGCAAAATGAATTTAGTGCCATGCAGAGACCCAACTAAAAGGTGGCTGACGTTATTCCTTTATCTCTCGCTCTATAATTGCACATTACAGGAATAGATTACCAAAATATACGTTTTATCAAAGCTGCTTCAGCAATCTCCCAATTGGGCTCTTCAGAATAAGTCCGAAAAAACTCCCTGGCTTCAGGTTACAGTCTTACAGCTTCAATGCGGTTAACGTGTGCGAGATCTCACGCGGCTGCCATTCGAATGAGACCTCCTCACACAGTCGTTCAAAGCTTCAAAGCTGTAAAACTGTAATTGAAAACTGGTCTTCTGAAAGAATGGAGCTTTGGATAAAAGTTCTTTTGATGCCAGCCCATCCTCGCCAGAAACACCCACAAGAAATCCCAATCAACAGAGTCGAAGACTTTGTAGTAGTCCAAGGACAGAATACCCCCTCCTGCTCTGGCAGCCAATCCCCTGAGTAACTGTACTAAACAACCTCTTAAGTTAAGGCGAATCAATACTCCCGGCATGAAACCGTTCTGTTCTTTGTGGACCACTTGGGTGAGAACCGTCAATATTCTATTCATCAGTGCCTTGGCCAAGATTTTGACCTTGCCATTGAGGAGAGAGATTAGTCTATATGATTTGCACGATTCCTTAGCCCTCCCTTTTTATGACAGTACTAACGGCTTCTCTTAGGTCAGGGTGACTGTGGCTTTACTTTCCTGCAACATGTCAAGCACACACTGGCTCACCCTTTCCCATAGAAGCTTCCAAAGCTCTATGGGCAGACCCAGTACAATGCAACCTGCCACACTTTCACGGGGATTTATCCCAGATATCTAGATCGGTTCACATATGAACATTATGTTAATGGCTATACACTCTTACAGACCTGCAAGCCAATATCTGTATTATGAGATGCACACTTTTCGTTCTTTATTTATTTATAGTTATTGTACAACGTTTGAATGCCCAATTCTGAATTACCTTTATGGCTGCAAGACCTGATAACAACTTCATAGTCGAAACACGTGTCGGCTCAGAACTTTATTAAAGAAGGCTGAGATCTTTATGGCTGAGACATTTATTTTAAGCAAGCTGGGATATTTATAAAAGATATACCTCATCGTAAAAAACTGGGATCTCCACAGACTCGATATCGCATCAAATAGAACATAAGCTTTGTCCTTTATACTGTAACTTATCTCATTTAAGGACTTAGGATACCTATAACCTGACATACATTACTAGTCCAATGAGTTATTTCTTAAAAACAACACGTTCTAATTTTGTTATTTAGAGGGAGAGCGCGTTTATCTTTAGGTCAATTGCATTGTACTGATTCTACTATTTTCTGGGTGTTAGTAGGCCTGTCCAGTTTTTTACCTGAACACGCAGCTCGATCCCCAACTATGCTAGTTTGTGTCTAGCGCACACATCGGGCTCTTGGCCTGCCACTATCGCTGTTCTATGGGCAGACCATTAGTGCCAGAGGTTTTACCCGTCTGCAACTGTGCCATGCTACGCTCTAGTTAAGACCGAATCGGGTCATCCTCCACAGCTTCCCTCTGGGTTGGCAAGATACTCTTCAATGGGAGAGCCTCCAAATATGCTACCATACCGGTCTCATCCCTGCCCAGAGTTTTGGTATGCAATTTGGCATAGAACGCAGCAAAGGTGTCTGAAATCCCCTGGTCTTTAACACTAAGGGCCCCCAAATTATCCCTAACGGCCGATATCCATCTATCCTGTTCGTTATGCTTGGATATCCAGGCTAGCAACCTTCCACATATCTCCCTGTTCGTATACTCTATCTTTACTGAACCATTTTGAATACCTCGCCTCATTGAGTGCGACTCCCAAAAACTTGGATTATTAGTTAGAGAGTGAGGGTTAGTGAGTCACACCTGAAAGCGAAATATCAGCTACTGGGTGTGAGTGTCACCATAGAGCACAGTCTGTCTCTTTGATTCAAGACTCACATTTCAGTGTCCTCGTCTGTCTCTGTCCTCGTCTGTCTGTGCTGCGTGCGTGTCGAGTGCGTGTCGAGTGCGTGCTGCGGGCGTGTCGAGTGCGTCTGGGTGCGAGTGCGTGTCGAGTGCGTGCTGCGGGCGTGTCGAGTGCGTGCTGCGGGCGTGTCGAGTGCGTCTGGGTGCGAGTGCGTGTCGAGTGCGTGTCGAGTGCGTCTGGGTGCGAGTGCGTGTCGAGTGCGTCTGGGTGCGAGTGCGTGTCGAGTGTGTCTGGGTGAGAGTGTGTCGAGTGTGTCTGGGTGCGTCTGTGTGTCTCTCGAGTGAGTCTGTGTGTCTCTCGAGTGCGTCTGTGTGTCTCTCGAGTGCGTCTGTGTGTCCCTCGAGTGCGTCTGTGTGTCCCTCGAGTGCGTCTGTGTGTCCCTCGAGTGCGTCTGTGTGTCTCTCGAGTGCGTCTGTGTGTCTCTCGAGTGCGTCTGTGTGTCTCTCGAGTGCGTCGAGTCTGCGCATGTGGTGCGTCGAGTCTGCGCATGTGGTGCGTCGAGTCTGCGCATGTGGTGCGTCGAGTCTGCGCATGTGGTGCGTCGAGTCTGCTGAGTCTGCGTGTGTCGAGTCTGTGTGAAAGGGTGTGTGTGAGAGTGTGGAGTGTGTGTGTGCATGTGGAGTGTGTGTGTGCATGTGGAGTGTGTGTGCATGTGGAGTGTGTGTGCATGTGTTGAGAACCCAAACCGTGGCGCACCGTCTTCCTGATACCTCTAATACTGCTAGTCATCCACACACAGTTTCACTCTTCGTCATTTGCTCACCTGAGAGGCATTATAAATCATTATAAAGACATATGCAGTCACAAATTCTGAGATTCCACTCCTATTGACTGCCAGAGATCTCCACCCTATATGTATTTTGGGGGCAGGTAATGTGCCACACATAGATGGATTTGACAGTGGACAATGTGTGGCACTCAAACATTAGCATGTCTATTATGCACAGAAGATTTATGATGGTATCCTGACCATAGCACTCAGAAGATTATAGGGAGAACCGGTCTGATGCGCCATGAAGATATAGAAGGACAGACTGTTTATTGCACCTAGAAGATGCATTAGGATAGTGGTTCTTCTGCCCAGTAGATGTATTAGGACAGTCTGTCTATTGCAATTGACCATGGTATAGCAGCTGGAAGATTCAGGTTAGCTTGTCTTTGATCTTAGAATAACTGAGGATAGCCGAAGATTTGAACAAAGATATATGTGTGTAGCCCTTATATTGCACTTGGAAGATCTGAGGATAGATCTGTACATGGGTGTATTAGGACAGCCCTCTTTTGCAAATAACAGATCTTTGAGGATAGCCTGCCTATTGAACTTAGCCATGGTATTGGACCAGGAAGATTCTTTATGTTAGCCAGTCTTCTCCGCTAAAATTTGTGAGGCTAGCGTAGGGCTTGCACAATGATATGCGGGTATCCTGATATTGCACCTAGAAGATTAGAACATGTGTTGTGCTTAGAAGACATTGGGCCTCATCAGGAGTCTGGCAATATCCCGACGGTAATACCGCCTGCACAATAGCGTTAACGCTACTCGGTCGGGCGATATTGGCTCTGGATCACGAGTAGCGGGAGAGCGGTAAGTTCCCATTCCGAATTCCACTTAAGGGGGGCTGCCGAGGAGAATGCTGTGTCCCTGGATTTTTTTGTTTTCAAACGTGGCATAGCCAGGGTGTTGGAATCATCCGATCGAAGGGATCTAATGTTTTTTACCATGACTAATTCTTTCAGCTAGAGTGGCACGACTCCATGTATGCATTTATGTGTGATGAGGAGAAGCCTGAACACAATCCTGGCCTGCAAGGTAACCAGTGTAAACTACGCCAAGCTTCCAACACGTGGTCTCTTCTAGACAGACCTTTCACTACTCTAACTGCACCATTCTGTATGACCTGTAACCTATGAAAGTCCGATAACGGCAACCCCACAAGGAGACTACAACAATAGTCGATCTTAGATCCAATAATGGCTCTTGCCAGGGTTTCGGAGTTTGATTCTGAGATAAAAGGTCTAAGGCAGCGAAATAACTTGAGAAAATATGAGGCCGATGAAACAAGACTATTCACTTGGGCACTCATTCAGATTTTTGTCGAGATAAATGCCGAGGGTTTTTACCTTGCTCATGACCTCAATATGGCAGCTATCTATGAGAAACGACTTATAGCTAGGTCCTAACTTCTCTAATTTGGACTCTGAGCCGATAAGTAAAAGCTCTGTTTTGGCGCTTTTAATGGCTAAGCCATTTATCACCATCCAATTTTGATTTTTTTTTATAGATCTCATTAATTCTTTGTTCATCTTCCACATGGAATCCGGATATGGGGATGACACATTGGGTGTCATCCGCATAATTTGCAAATATGATCCCCTCTTTCTCCAGAATCTGGAAGAAGAGGGGATCATATTTGCAAATTTGATATTTATGATAAATTTGGTTTTGCTCCAAAAAGATGGCAATCTGGTTATAGGCAACTCTGTCCAAGATCTTCAACAGAAAGGAGCGTTAGTAATAGGCCTATAATTAGAAGCAGTGAGAGGAAAGCGATTAGGGTTTTTTTAACAATGGAGTAATCCATGCCTTTTTTATATTGCCGGGAACTTAATTAGCTAAAAGGGAAGCATTAACAAACTTGAAAGAAGTGTGTACGCAGTACCACCCTCAATTCGTGGAAAGTCAGGTACGGCTGCTTGCAGGACAGGGCATAGATCTCACCCACATATCTGACAGAGGTGATGGCCACAAGGAACGTCGTCTTCCACAAGAGAAACTTGAGTGGGGCCTGGTGTAATGGATTGAAGGGGGCCCCCATAAGCCTTGTCAGAACCACATTGAGTTCCCACACCGGGGCAGTAGCCTTCACCGGCGAGAAGGATCGCAAAAGTCCTTTGAGAAACTCCTTGACAAGTCTGTGGGACCACAGCAAGGATTTCCCTGGGGACCTGGTGTAGCAGGTGATAGCCGCCTGATGTACCTTGATGGATGCGTGAGACAGCCCAGCTTTTGCCAAGGACAGCAAGAATTGAAGGATCTGTGGAGCCGAGACCCTCAGAGGGGTAATCTTCGGCGACTGGCACCACGTAGCAAAACGCTTCCACTTATGGCCGTAACACTTTAGAGTCAAGGACACCCTGGCTTTGATGAGGACCGCCCTGCAGTTCGCTGGCATAACCTCCAAACTCTAAAGCTGCAGGAGCCAAGCCTTCAGGTTCAGCAATCCTCGGTCGTGATGAGAAGATCTGGAACCACTGGCAACTTGACTGGAGGTGACGCTGATAGGCTGAGAAGGCCGGATACCAAACCTGCCTCTGCCAAGCCGGGGCGATGAGTCATCCTGCATTGACACCGTCTGAGTGTGTTAATGAATCGTAGTAGGAGAGGGAACGTGTATAGTAACAGCCCTTTCGGGAAGGAGAACGTGTCCCCCAGGCTCCTCAGCTGGTAGAATCTGCTAGCAAACCTCTGGCATTTGGAGTTCGCTGCTGTCGCAAAGAGATCGATCTGGGTCCTGCCCCATTCCACGAACAGGAGGTCCACCTGATCCTGCCGAAGCTCCCACTCGTGGCAGGAGCGTAGATCCCTGCTGAGGCAGTCTGCGATGGTGTTCTTGACTCCCGCCAGGTGAAGAGGGACGAGGAACATCCCCCGTCTGATGGCCCAGTGCTACAAGTCCTGGTCTTCCTTGGAGAGCGCCCCCCTGATTTCTGATGTAGAACATGGCGGTGGTGTTGTCCGTGAAGATCCTCACCACCTGGCCTTTCAGAGACGGCAGGAATGACTTGAGGGCCCAGAACACTGGCCGTAGCTCCAGGATGTTGATATGCCGATCGTTCTCCTCCGGCAGCCACAGGCCTCTGGCGTGTACATATCCAGTGTGCAATCCCCAACCTTCCAGGGAGGCGTCCGTGGCGACGTGTGAGCGGACCCCACCACCACTCCTGTAGGGGTCGCATCTGCAGCCTGCAGAGATGGACAAGGTAGATGCAGGATGACATCATGCCCAGTAACGACTAGATGGCCCGCACTGTGGCAGTGTTCGCCGACGACAGCCGTTGCACCTTTCCTTGAATGGGTGCCATCCTCTCTTCCAAGCGCGATGCCAGGCAAGACACTGCGTTGAGTCTGGCGCCTAGGAACAGCGTGTTCTGCGATGGCGTTATGCAGGACTTCGGATAGTTGAGAAAAATCACAGATCTGTCAATAGTCTAACGGCCGCCTTTGTGTGCTTGTGGGCCAGCTCCCACGAGCAGGCGTGAAACAGTCCAGCTAATAGTATACATGTATGCCCTGTAGACGTAGATGGGCCGCCACTGGTGCCAGGCACTTTGTGAAGACTCTTGGGGCTGACTTCAAGCCAAAAGCTAGGGCCTTGAACTGGTAGTGCTGGCCCGGCACCACGAAACGTAGACCTTTCTGATGTTTCTTGTGAATGGGGGACATGGAAATATGCATCCTCCAGGTCCAGCAACGTCAAGAAGTCTTCTTTTCCAGTCAGCTAAGCACGTGCTGCAACATGACCATCCTGAATTTTTGGGCCTTCAAGTATTTGTTCAGACGTCGCAGGTCCAGGATGGGTCTCCAGCCCTCTGTCTACTTTCTGACTAGAAAGTATCTGGAATAGACTCCAGAGTCGTTGAGGAACTAGCGCTACCGCCCCTTTTCGTAACATGGCTCGTACCTCTTCCAGAAGCTTAGGGATGTGCTGCTTCCGTCGGGGAACCGGTGGAATACAAGGACACCTGCATTGGGACTCCAAGGTGTGCCCCTGGGTGAGCTGTCTGTGGTAATCTTTCTCCACATGCTGCCTAACCTCGTCAGCCAGCCTCCCGCCAGGGTGCATGGGTGGGGGCCTGATGTCTTGGCCAGTTCAGGCTTGCTTTGGTGCCGGCGTCCTGCCCTGCAGGCTACGGGGACAGTGTCCTCAGCTACCGTAGGCCTGGGAGCGGCCTCTGTGGGCTTCTTATGTTGAGGATCGGGAAAGCTGTCTGTAAGAAGTGGAGAACCTTTTGATGACCTGCTCAATTTTCTCATGTAGGAGCGAAAAGAAGATGAGCAGTGCTGCTGGATAGTGCCAAGGGAGCCGACCGTCTCTGTATCCGCTTTGATGGCCTGCAGGGCCTTATTGACGCCCTTCCCAAACAGATTTTCCGCGTTGAAGGGCATGTCCAGCACCTTTGCTTGGACCGTCTGACGGAAGTTAGTGGCCTTCATCCATCCCTGCTGATGAAGGCAGACACTGTTCCCCATTTGCCGGAACCCTGCGTCGACGACGTCCATTGCCACCGTGATGGCGTGGTCCGATGCCAGTTCTCCCTGGAAGAGGGCGAGGGCCTCCATCTTCTTATCGCGGAACTCCAGGATTGGTCCTAGTTTGTACTACAAATCGCTGTCGTACCTAGCTAGGATCGCCAGTGCGTTGGCCGCCTTGATTGTGGACGCTTGGGTGTAAATCACTTTCTTCGCCATGGCGTCCATCCTTTTATCCTCGCTGTCCGGAGGGACCAAAGATGACTAGGATAGGTTAGCCGTCAGTTTCTGCGCTGCTGCTGACACCACCGAGTCCAGCAATGGTTGTGACCTCAGGTATTTGGGGTGTGGAGTCAGGCACCCTATACTTCTTTTCCAGCTTATCCCGCTTGGCTGGAGCAGTGCAGGGGTTCTTCATGAGGCTAGGCCCTCTTCCCAAATATAATCCAGAAAAGGCACTGTCATGATAGTCTTTCTCTTGGCCTCTGGCATTTGATAAAAGAAGCCCTTCTTGGTTTCCTCGGGCACAAGCCATAATAGCTTGGAGACCCTGGCGATCATGGAGTGGAGCGAACCCACCTCGTCCGGTGGGGAAACCCTATGTGAGGCATCAAAACATGGTGACTCACCGTCCCATGCGACAATGTCTTTGTCATCATCCGTCGTTGTGGCCATATCAGTTTCTGTACCAGTGTCTGGGTCTGCTGGGAGAGATGGGTGCCGCCATGATGGAGGAGGTTGATATGGGGGAGTCAGAGGATGCTTCCTCAGCGGCGGCTGATCGGGGGGACCTGGGGGTCCATAGGTAACGGAGCCAGAGGCATTCTCATCTGGATTTCTGTGGAGAGTGTGCGCCCTAGTTATCCTTGTGGACCAAATTCATGTACTCCTGCTCATCGTCGTCCGTGGTAGAGACCTCCATGCATTGAGCGATGACCTGGGAGGGATGTTTCGTGCTTCCTCGCCCCCACACCCCTTTGCCTCCGAGGGTCTTGAACCAGCACCTGGGCCAGTATCTTCACCCCTTCTGGCATGCCTGCAGACTTTGCAAAGTTTCTGCAGTGGTGTCATGCCATGGCACTGTCTGCTCCGTGGGTGACACCCTCGTAGGATCAGTGCCCGTAGCTGCTGTGGTAGTAGCAGTCGTCGACAAGTGTTTGCCTGTGGTGTTTGAGCATGCTTGAGGTGCGTGGCCGCCTTCTCCTCTGTCCGCGGCTTCTCAGATTTCTCCCGTAGCATATCCGGGGTAAATTACTTCCTCTTTGAAAAGGAGCTTGATGTTAGGCTGGCAATGGAGGCGGAAGGTGATGTTGATTGTGTCCTATCCACTTTGAGACCCGCTTCAGCAGCGAACCCGGTGGACTCAGACTTGCATATCTTGGGCCCCCATGGATGAGGCATCCTCAAATAACTTAGAAGACTGCTCCCCGGACCAGCCGGTCCTGGACGACGCCATACCCTGCACGGAACACAGGTCAAGGGCCTTGTTCGTGTTAAGCCATGCTGCCAACCTACTATGCTTGTCCTTTGTAGATTTCTTCGAAAAACCAAGGCATATCTCGCACTCTACTTCGTTATGGTCCGGGTGAAGGCAGTAGACCCATTGTAGTTGCTTGATAAGGAGCAAGGGCGACGATTGAGATTGTGCAAAGCATCACATTAGCAGCACACTTTTCTGTGCAGGCAGCCGAGCTAGAAGCAACGATATTGGCATATGAAAAGTATGAGGACCAGGTTGTGACAATTTATTCCGACTCCGCCTATGTGACATCTACTGTACACTCAGGGCTGTCACAGTGGAGTGTTATTAGGAAGGCTACTAGATGCACTGGCCTATCGTATCCCACAGCAGCTGCTGTGGTGAATTGTGCACCGCATACAAGGGGCACAGACATCGTTTCTCGTGGCAACAATGTGGCAGACACAGAAGCAAAAAGAGCAGCATTTTTCCCCAAGATAGCCAAAATTACAATTGGCCCACACATATATATGCTCAACATGTAGGCAACATAGAGCTATACTAACACCGACACAATTAGTGGAGGTAACAAGCTTTTTTCTGAGTTGACATCACTGCTTGGCATCAAGAACAAGCTTGGCATCGTTTATCATCCACAGGCCAACGGCGTTGTTGAAGGAACGCATTGCAAAATTGAAAGATACCCTAAAAAAGCTTGGTTGCATTGCATTCCCCTGGCTCTTCTTGCCTTACGCAAACAGCCAGGTTCGGACCACCATCTCAAGCCCCATGAAATAGTAACGGGCAGACGCATGCACGTGCCATTGCATCTCCCACGTGGGCTCGATTGGATGCAGAAAATTCTGCCACAGTGCTAGGTGATGAGATGCATGGTTATTTAACTGCTATGACTAAATATCTCAAATGTATCTCACGACAGATCAATGTGCTGCCAGGGGTGGTGGGCCAAGAAGCAATCAACAGAGAAAGAATAGTTGATGTGAACACTGTAGCACCCGCCTTGTACCAATTCCCAGGCAACCTCGTTTATATTAGGAACTTTGTCCGAAAGTGGCACAAACCACGATTTGTGTGCCCCTTTACAGTTCATTATGCAACACCCACCACCATAAAGGTGCGTAGCAAAAAGGCATGGGTGCACATGTAAAGAAGTTAATAGGCACCCCCCCCCCCTGTCGAACGAAGAAGAACCCAAAGAAGAAAAACAACAGCTGCCCAGACCACAGACAAGGGAGAGGACAACAGCAGACAAGCGACTCGAATAGTGACACTACATAAAAGAACCATGTTTTTCTCTCAAGCGTGAGACTATCATTGTCTCAGCATGTGAGGGGACGACAATACCTGAAAAAGATGGATTCATTCGCCATAAGGATGGGCGCCTTTTTTTCCCTTTGTTTTCTTTGCATGGCCTATACAGTTGCAATGAAATGTTTTAATGATGATGCAACTAATGTAGTTGGGAACATAAGTGAAGAGATAACTAGAATTAAAAGAAAACATTCAAGGTTTCACTCATAAAACCAATTATATGAGGTATCGTCATATGACCAAAGTGGGATGTGAGAAATCGGATGAAAACGGTTTTGTGCGCTCAATCCTTCCATATGCCTTGGGTGTCTCCAGACGGTCCATGGCCGAGGAAATACCAGTAAGGAGGACACACTGCTTAATTCACATTGTGCTATATAAACCAAGGGGGTGGTTCCAGGGTAGCTCAGTTGTTATAAAATGGGTGACAAAAGCAGATTCCCCTTATGAAGATAGATTTATTAAAGCAAAAACTATGGACAACAAAGTAATGAAATACACATTATCAGGGCCATGAGCAGGTGAGAGGATCGTGACAGACCACCCATTGTTAAAATGTATCAACAAAAAAGAGCCTCAGTTGCACATTACAGGAAAAGTGTACACCCTTTGCGTTTGTGTATAAGGGATAATGGGGTGTAGAGCAGAAGCACTTATAGGATTCTCTTGGTATCCTATCGAACCTGCAGAGTGCCTGGAAGAATGGAACAAATATGTCAGACTGTTAACATGGGTGGACGACGAAGAAGGGCCAGTACACACAACTGGGTTAAATAATTCCTCTCTGTGCTTCAGAAACAATGGCCCAGTGCAAATTGGGAAGAATGTGGGATGTAAAACGCATCATGGACCTGACTAGCAGGAAAGTAGGTGCAGCATTACTGAAGGACCATTATTAGTGTGTCTGTGGTTTACAAGCATATATGCAGCTCCTTCCAAATTGGGGTGACATCTGCGCGATAGTAGTGTTACATGCACCGGCACTGGTGATGCCCCAAGGAGATGTGGGCAAATATAATAGACTACCCTATGATAAAAAATGATAAAGGAGAGAAAGAACCCAAGAGGTCAAAACTTTGAAAAAGAGACAATTGTCTTTTGAAAGCATCCAACGACACACTGGAGACTATGCCACATGAAGTCTCTTGAAAGCATCCAACGGGACAATGGAGGCTATCCCATATGAACACAGGCCTTTTAGCAAGGCTTCAATGGTTTTTACGTCTTTCTTCGTCCCTGGCTTGCAGACGGTGGCAAATGCCAAATGGTTACAGATAACAAGATGGGAGTTATTGCAAGCCATTAATGCCACTGCAAAGGTGTTCAATGCAATTAAGGAAGAGAACAGATTGCTGAGAGCAATCAGATTAATGACTCTCCAGAGTATGTCCTCAACCTTCTCACTGCCATGGAGGGAGGCGTGTCTGCAAAAAATGGCTCAAGTTGCTACACATTTATACCTGCGCACGATGAGCAGAACGGGAGCTTGGCGGAAGCAAGAACGTCCCTAGAGAATTTCACATGCAAAAATAGTCCAGGAAACTAGTGCAACTGAGGATGAGGACTGATTTACATCTTTGTTCTCATTTGGGCTAGGTAACACATTCAAAATATGACTGGAAGCCCTGGTATTGGTACACACATATCTATGTGTTTTGCAATCCTGTCACAGTGCAAAAGGATTGAGAAAAAGGCTATAGGACTGCACATGATGACGGTGATACTGGGTAAAGATAACATGGTAAATATCCACACCCAAAAAAATAAACAACATGAAATGCATGTCATTGAAAGACCATAGGACCCCAGACACTATATTTGAGCCCCCTTTCAACCCTGAAAACTATACTCAGCACTGGGACGATTGTGACACAGATGTGCTGTTTCATAACATGTGGGCCAGAAGAATACGTAGAACAAGGAGGTAGCTTGACGGAGGGAGTGGTGTAAATATGGATTCCCAAATATGGTTATGTTAAGACATGGGCTAACAATGTAGGTGAGAATGTGGTAATGGAAATGACAGTTAGACCACTGTTAGCCACACACCAAACAGCCCAACCTGTCCCCCATCACGATCATGAACGAAGGTACAAACAAAGGAAGGTGCAAGTAGGCCGTTAAACATTAAGAGTCATAGAATAGTGTGACACATGCAGGGCAGTAGATGGTGTTATTATACACACAGTTGGGGAATAATTAAATGGCTGCCTGCACACACACACAGTACACGTGACAGACAAAGAAGCTCGTAGACATGAAGAGAATGCAGACATGAAAAATATTTGCACGTAGATACGAAGAACATGAAGACAAAGGGGTACAACATGGCGGGAAGTGAACCGAAGTACTGTCATTTTAGACTAAACCCAGCATGGCCACAATTCTGAAACACTACAGCCTGACACAAAATTGCTCATCACAAAGTTTCCAGGCCTCAGAGAGATCAGACAGTAGCCCCTAGCAACCAGGGTCAGTGCGCCAAGGGGAGTTCAGCATAGCAAGCTGAAACCACACCAGAGAGCATATGGAACAAGTTACTTACCTGTAACTGTTCTCCAGCATGGGTCTGGCATGGATTAACATGCTCATGAATAGTCCCCGTCGTCAGGCTGGGAATCCTCGGTAAAGAAAAAATCAGTATCAGTTTAGTTTCTGATCTGTCTTTCTTAGTAGTAACCAATCACTGATCTCTTGGTCATACTGCCCCCCAGCCAATGACTGCCCTCTCCCTAAGCCCTGCCTCTGGCAGCCATCCTCAGATTTGGTGGCAGTATGACCAAGTGAAGAGCCGCAGAGGGGTAGGTGGAAGGGTTTGCATGTGAATCCATGCCAGACCCATGCTGGAGAACAACAGTTACAGGTAAGTAGATATGCTCATGAATAAAAGAATACATAGCAGTATACACATGAACAACCACGGGAGGTGGCAACTGGCTCAACATTAAGCAATACAACAACTCAACATTAAGCATCTCTTACCTCCTCACCATGCTCACCTTAAGCAAACAGGTTGCGCAGCACTGCTTGGTCGACCCTGGACTCCTCCCTGGAGTCCCGATCGATGCAGTAGAATCGTGTGAAGGTGTGCGTCGACCTCCACATAGCAGCCCTGCAGATGTCCAGCAGGGGCACACCAGACAGGAAAGCCATGGTAGCAGTGATCGCTCTGGTTGAATGGGCTCTCGGACGGCCGGGCAGCGGTCGGTTTGCCAACCGGTGACAAAAGCATGATGCAGCCGGAGAGTCATCTGAAAATGGAAGTCTTCGAGAGAGCCTTCTCTTGATTCACAGACCCAAAGTTCACAAACAGTTGTGACTTCTTACGAAAAATCTTTGTGCGGTCCATGGATACTTCAGCGCTCTAGCTACATCCAGCGAGTGCAAAGTCCTCTCAACCGGCGTCGAAGGCGACGGGAAGAAAACTGGTAACACCAAGGGCTCTTTGAGGTGGAAGTCCGATGGCACCTTAGGCATGAAGGAGGGGTGCGTCCTCAGCACCACCCTTGTGTCATGAAAAGTCAAGTATGGAGGCTTGCAAGATAGGGCCTGAATCTCTCCCACTCGTCGTGCAGAGGTGATGGCCATGAGGAACGCCGTCTTCCATGACAGGAACTTTAAAAGGCGCCGAATGCATAGGCTCGAATGGGGCTCCCATGAGCCTGGTCAGCACCACATTAAGCGCCCACGCCGGGGCAGGAGCCTTCACCGGCAGGAATGATCGGAAATAGTCCCTTCATAAATTCCTTCACCAGGCGATGAGACCACAAGGACGCCCGTCCCGTAGTCCTGGTCTTTCGGGAGATGGCAGCCAGATGTACTTTTATGGAGGCGTGAGCCAGTCCAGCTTTGGCCAGCGACAGTAGGTACGGCAGCACTTGAGGGGCCATAATCCGCAGAGGGTTAATCTTCTGTGCACGGCACGAGACAGAGAACCTCTTCCATTTATGACCGTAACACGAGAGTTGAGGACGCCCTGGCCTTTTCAAGAACCTCTCTGCAATCAGCCGGGATATCGTACCCTCCAAACTCTAGTGCTGCAGGAGCCAGGCCTGCAAGTTCAGCGACTGTGGGTCGTGATGGAGAATGGCGCCTCCTTCTCTGGAGAGAAGATCCGCGTCCGCCGGCAGCCTGACTGGCAGGGACGTTGACAAGTTCAGAAGGTCCGGGAACCAGATCTGCCTCGGCCACACCGGTGCAACGAGGATCATCCAGCACCTGGACTTCTTGAGCTGGTTGATGAGGTGGAGCGGCAACGGAGGGAACGCGTATAGAAACAGGCCGTCCCAAGGGAACGAGAAAGCATCGCTCATGCTCCTCGGCTGTGGGAACCTGCTGGCGAACCTCTGGCACTCGTCGCAAACAGGTCGATCTGGGGTTTTCCCCATCGTTGGAAGAGTCTATCCACTTGATCCTGGCGCAGTTCCCACTCGTGGCACGAGCGCAGCTCCCTGCTGAGTGAGTCGGCGATGGTGTTTTTTATTCCTGCCAGGTGGAAGGGAACCAGAAACATCCCCTGGGCGACGGCCCAGTGCCACAGATCCTGGGCCTCCTTGGATAGGGGTGGGGATCTGGTGCCTCCTTGCTTCCGAAATATAGAACATCGTGGTGGTGTTTTCGGTGAACATCCTCACCACTTTGCCCTTGAGGGACGGAAGTAACGACTTGAGAGCCCAGAACACTGCTCGGAGCTCCAGAATGTTGATTTGGAGAGACCTCTCCTCCGGGAGCCAAAGGCCTCTTGCGTGGAGGTCTCTGGTGTGGGCCCCCAAACCTCCAGAGAGGCTTCCGTCGTCACCGTCTCCTGAAACGCCGGGATTTGAAATTCCGTGCCTGTCGTGAGGTGAGCACGGATACCCCACCATAAGACCGCCCGGCGGAACTCCTCGTCGAGAGGGTTCCTGTCCTCGAAATAGCCCGTTGCCTGAAACCAGCGGGCGTCGAGGAACTCCTGTAGCGGACGCATCCGAAGACTGCAAAGGGGTACAAGATAGATGCATGAGGACATCATCCCGAGGAGGGACTTGAAGGACCTCACCCTGGCCACGTCTGTGGCTAGCAGGCGCTGCACCTTGCCCAGGATGGTCTTGGTCCTCTCCTCTGAAGGGGAGGCCAATTGCCCCACTGTATTGAGCTTCGCTCCCAGAAACAGTGCTATCTGCGATGGAACTAGGTGGGATTTGGGGTAGTTGATGGCGAATCCCAGCTCTGTGAGCAACCGGACGGTCCTCGCCTTGTGTTCGACGGCGAGCTCCCTTGTCCTTGCCCGGATTAGCCAGTCGTCCAGGTAGGGGTAAACGTGGATCCCCTGCAGGGGCAGCCGCGCCGCCACTGGTGCCAGGCACTTGGTGAAAACCCTGGGTGCCGACTTTAATCCGAACGGTAGGGCTCTGAATTGGTAGTGGCATCCCTGAACCACGAACCTGAGGAACTTCCTGTGCCTTTTTAGAATAGGGATGTGGAAGTAAGCATCCTCCAGGTCCAAAGATGACAGGAAGTCGCCTTCCTCCAGCTGTCCCAGCACGTGCTGGAGGGTGACCATCCTGAATTTCTGCACCTTGATGTACTTGTTTAAGCGACGCAGGTCCAGGATGGGGCGCCAACCGCCTGTCTTCTTCCTGACGAGGAAGTACCTTGAGTACACTTGGAGCCCCAGAGCCTTCTGGGGACGAGCTTGATGGCACCTTTCTTGAGCATTGCCCTTACCCCCAACAGCAGTTGAGGGACGCGATTTTCCTTCCTGGCCACTAGAGGAATGCAAGGGCACTTCTTTTGGAATTCCAGTGAGTGCCCGTTGGCCAGGGTGTCCAACACCCAACGGTTGGTGGAGATGGACTCCCACATGCTGACAAACTTTGTCAGCCGTCCTCCCACCGGGGTGCTTCCGTGGGGGCCCGACAACACGGCCGGGTCAGTCTTGCTTGGAGGCGACCTTGCCGCCTTGGCCTCCTTGGCGACGAGGGCAGGATCCCCCTTGCTTGCCGCGACCTCTGTAGGCCTCCTGGGAAGAGGAGCGTGCCGCCTGGGGGTAAGTGGAGGAGTCACCGCTGGAACCTTTGGAGGCACCCTGTCTGCCTCCAGAGCTCCGAAAGGGCCGTCGCTGTTGAAGCACCCCTAAGGCCCGGGCCGACTCCGAGTCGGTCTTGATGGCCTGTAGAGACTCGTCCACCGCCTTACCAAAGAGGTTGTTGCCGTCGAACGGCAAGTCCAACACTCTGGTCTGGACGTCCTTGAGCCATCCTCGTCGTCGGAGGCAAACTCTGTTGCCCAGTTGGCGAAATCCGGTATCGGCAATGTCCGTTGCCACCGTAATGGCACCTCCTGCAGAATTTCTAGGGCCTCCGCCCTCGTCGTCAGGTAGGAAGTCTAGCAGGTGAGCTATCTTGAACCAGAGCTCCCTGTCGTAGCGGGCCACAATCGCTAAGGCATTGGCCGCCTTAATCGTCGTCGTCGCCGACGAGATGACTTGTCGTCCCATGGAGTCCAACCTCTTGCCCTCGCTGTCCGGCGGGGAAGTGGAAGTTGAAGCCGCCGCCTTCTTAGTCGCTGCCGAGACGACGGAGTCCGGCATGGGCTGGGTCCTGAGGCACAAGGGGGCGGCATTGGGGTCTCAGTACTTCTTCTCGTACCTGTCCCTATGGCTGGTGCCGTGGAAGGGTTCTTGAGGACAGCAAGCCCCTCGTTCCAGATGTCGTCGAGCAAAGGCACTGCGTCGTTGGTACAGAAACCCTTCCTTTTTTTGTTCTTCAGGGCAGAGCTGGAAGAGCTCAGATGCCCTGGTTATCATGGCGTGGAAAGAGCCAATTTCGTCGGCTGGGGAAGCCCGCGGGGCGGGGGGGGGGGGTGATCACGGGATGTCTGCAGTGTCATCGCTGCCGTCATCGTCCGTTCCCGTCGCTGTGTCCGTTGCCGTATCCTCTCTAGGGTCCGGCGAGGACTAGGGGTCCACAGGTCTCGCAGGCACGAAGGGCGGAGCGGGGTGGACTCTCCTCCGCTTGTTCGGAGGGCTTCCCGACGGGGCCGGTTCTGGATCCTCCGTCGGGGTCCGTGGGAATCTCGTCCTTATCTCGGTACATAAGGATTGGATTGCCAACAAAATGGCCGCCAAGCTATCCTGGGGTTCGGGTAATGGCTGCGACGGACGGGATGGCCGTTCCACTGGGCCCTCTACGTCGCCATCTTCGATCACGTCAGCGGGGACCGTCCCCTGGGATCGAACCTTCTCAAACCTCTCGTTGAGGCATATGAACCTCTCGTTGAGGCCTATGGACCTCTCGTTGAGGCCCTTCTCGGCTTCCACCAGCTCCTCCTCAGAGGCTGATTCAGAGTCTGTAATGGCCACCGCCCCCCCCCCTCTTTTTCCGCCGGGGGCTTCACAGGGGTCTTAATGATGGGCTGGAAAGAGGACTCCCTCCGCGGTGGCAGGGACACTCTGGGCCCAGAGGCCGTTTCCACTGGCGTAGTCCCAGCCGGCTTCGCCAGGGTCGCAGCGACCACTTCGACAGAGGCATTTGCCGGATGGATCAAAGCCCTCACCACCTTAGGTACGCCCTGGGCCTTCGCCTTGGCGAGAGGGGGGGGGGGGGGTTAGCGCCTCGCTCCCCCTTCGAGATTGACCAGGTCCGCGCCAGGGGCTTACCCGGGTTCTCAGACTTCCTCTTCCCCGAACCAGAGCGCTGGCTCGTGGTCGAACGTGCCGGGGAAGTAGCGCCCTGCCTGGCAGCCGAAGAGCCTGACCTTTCGGCGCTCCCGGTGCCCGCGGACTCGCGGTGCTTGGTCTTCTGTTGGGCCCCCGTCGCAGGGGCGCCCTCACAGGACTTAGAAGCCCGCTCAGACTTTCTTCACCTTCTCACCTGATGTGCCCTTCTTCAGCCAGGCGGCGAGGCGGGAACGACGATCTTGTTTGGTCCGTTCCGAAAGGTTCTTGCAGAACGCACAGTCCTTCTCCACGTGCGTCTTGTCCTCATGAAGACAGAGACAATGCGAGTGCTCGTCCTCCTTGAAAACGTTCTGGAATCCGCATCCAGGGCAGCACCTGAACAGATTGGATCCGGGCGTCGAGCTTTCCTTGTCCTGGGCCATGTCCGTTGAGGTGGCCGCAGATCTTCCGGAATCCTCCAAGAAGTGTAAACTCGATGAAAACTTCACCCTTGAGGGGTGTAGAAGAATTCCGAAACGGATCCCTGTTATCGGAAGTAGAAACGGTGGAGCTTGAGGTTCCATTAAACCGAAAAAATGAGAAAATCTCCTGAAAAAGTGCGAAAAGGCAGCAAAAACTCGAGAGCTAAAGCACAAGGACTCCCAACACTTAAGCGTGCAGTAATAATCTGAGGATGGCTGCCAGAGGCGGGGCTTAGGGAGAGGGCAGTCATTGGTTGGGGGCAGTATGACCCAGAGATCAGTGATTGGTTACTACTAAGAAAGACAGATCAGAAACGAAACTGATACTGATTTTTTCTTTACCGAGGATTCCCAGCCTGACGACGGGGAATATTCATGAGCATGTGAATCCATGCCAGACCCCATGCTGGAGAACCCAGGGCACACAGCCCGAGAAATACACATATCCCGACAGCTGCAGACAGCTACGGTGCAAATTGGCCCCATAACGAATGAATATACATCGCGAAAAGTGGTCACTGCAAGAAAGCACACGTATGTTGAGCCAGCAGAAAATCCAATAAATATATGAAAATAGGTTCCGAACAGTGGT
This sequence comes from Ambystoma mexicanum, assembly GCF_040938575.1. Taxonomy (NCBI): domain Eukaryota; kingdom Metazoa; phylum Chordata; class Amphibia; order Caudata; family Ambystomatidae; genus Ambystoma; species Ambystoma mexicanum. The sequence goes on along the minus strand of NC_090921.1, from coordinate 775,663,942 downwards.
CCTCTACCACGTGACTGAAACAATGGCCATTTATGCCAGCGCCAATTGGATAGCGCACCTGCCATTTCCTTGGCACATTCAGTCAAAGAGGCAGCATGCCAAGGTCACGAACAAGGGCTAACAGTGATAGCCCAGGCATGGGACCGAGTGAGGAGTATCTTATTTAACTAGATTATAACGGGATGACCATTTCGGCTTCCTCACCATAAGACTTGGCACTGCTTGAAGGTGGCCAAGGCCGATGAGCCAAGACCAGGCCAATCACCTTGTGTTCTTATTGACTAGTGTAGTACAGAACCAACCATTTAATAAGGTGCCAAATTAAAATGCATCGTTATAGAAGGATGCACTAAGGAGGAGCCAGTAGTTCTAGAAGAACCAATTATTACAAGGTTCGCTTATAGATAACCCTATATTCTATACACTAACATTCAATCCAGTATTAGTATAGAGGTTTTGTGATATTAGTTGCAACATCATTTATGACACATTTTGAATATAAAAACCTTTTGTTCCTGTTTCCATTTCAAGATTGTACCTTTTATGTTTTCCCAGCGACCATTTGTTTTTTAATAGAGCTGGGTTTTGTCATACACCTGGTGTTAACAATATTGAGTATCGCGTCTCTTATTGGTACCTTTTGGCCCTATTTTAACAGGTTTGATATTCTCTTTAGGAAAGTATTTATGCCAACCTTCCTCATGATACTTCCTCACTTATTGGTTGGAGGTTTTAGACCTCCCACAGTATATTGACCCAGGCTCTCTCAGCTTGGCTGGGGTTTCTGCCCAATGGATATTTCCCCACTTATGGATTCTCTCTTTGTTGCCACTTTCTGTACTTAACAGGTTTATCTGTCCTTCTCGCTTACAAGACTGTCACAGTTTCCTGCCTTGGCAGTTTGTTGCTCATACAGCATTTTCCCTTTATTATTAGGTTCTGGTTTGGACCCTTCATAGATGGGTTGTTCAATCGCCTCCTTCTTAGCCTTATACAGTTCCAATTACATAGGTTTACATTCAGTAAATCCTGGTGATTACTGGGACGAGTTTCTCTTCTCGTCTTCCATTGCCCGGGTGACCTGCGGCCTCTCCTGTCCTGCCAGGTACCTTGCTGCAGGTTGGGAAACATTGAAGAGTCTTGCATTCGCTCGAGTGCTCTTCGCTAGTACTGGGTTTCTCCTTCCTTCTCCTAGCCACATCCTCGGTTGTCCTTCTGCCACATATGGAGCAGGCAGTTGGGAAACTGCTTGTGCTCCCAATGACTCTGGTGCTTTGTGCTCATCTGTTTCCAGTTCTGGGATTCCCTTATGTCGTCTACAGGCTTTACCGCTTGGAAGCTTCCAGTTGATTTATCGGATCATCTCGCCGAGTCTGGTTGGGCGATCTGCCCACCACAGTAGAGACGTGGCCTCGCCACCACCTGCAGGAGGACTCTGCTTTCCTCTGGTACAACGGTTCCCCCGTTGTCGGATACGCTGGGGCTCCAGCGTCTTAGGCTGCCGTTCAGCCACTCTTCGAAAGTCACACGCTCTGTGACTTTTCTCTGGTCCACCTCCCTTAGGCGTGTTCATGTCAGGGGGCTTCCCAGCATAGGATATTCTCTGTCTCTCCAGCTTCCTCTACTAGCCCCAGTTAAGTAGGCATGTTCTCTTAAAGAGATTTCCTTATTCATGCTGGTAGGTTCCAGTATTACCTTCAGCCAAACACGTATATGGTACAGTAGTCTTTGTAGCAATTAGTTTCAATTGGTTTTAAGAAATGACGGACCAAGCACAGTTCTCAGTGTTGGGGCTTTCATATACACAAAGGTGGGTGCTCCTTGCTGTAAATTCTTTTTTTAACACATTTTCTATTGCTTTTCAATTTATACATGGTATTCCATGGCATCAACAATTACTATATAACATTTCTCAGTGCAACCCCCCTTAACCACCCCATGTCCTATGTTTCCTCCTCCTCCTCCTCCTCCTCCTCCTCCTCTTCCTCCTCAACCCCCCCCCCCCGCCCCAAGCAGGGGTTTGACGTGAAATTGTTGATCATCTGATATAATCTGATATAATTGTGATTATAGCTTTACCCTTGATCTCCCCTTCCAGCAGGTTCGCCTCTAGAAGGGACCTTTTGGGAACCTCCCATGTGTCTCGCTTCCCCTGGCCCATCATGTGCTGCAACCCTGCAAAGGTGCATCTGTCTCGGTCCTGTACACCAAACCCCTCCTGCAGCCCCCTGTATTAAGATATCTTTCATCCTCCGGATTCCTCTACCCTGCAATCTCTTCTGCAATTCCAGTTTGTGAATTTCTGGCACATCCACATTCCCCCAGAAGGGGGCGTCCCTCATCACTACCCGAGCCCATCCCATTGCTCTGAGGGCCGCCACATTTTCCGCCAGTGCACAGACTCCAGGTTGCGTCATCTTGTCTGGTGGTGCTCCTCCATATACTACCTGCAGGACCTAATCCTCAGGCAGGACCCCTCCCTCTAGACATTCCATGAACATGGCCCTCATCATCTCCGCCGTCCCCTGTGCCACTAGTTTCCAGAATTTCATTCCACAGAGAATCCATCCGGACCGGACAATTTCCCGGATTGGAGTTGGGTGATCGTTACTTGGATATCCTCTCCCGTGAGGTCCAGCTCCAACCTCTTCCTTTGTTCCTGGCTCACCAGTGGTAGGTCTGTCCCCCTTACGTTTTGTGCTATCCTCCTTGCGTCCCCAGATGGCGGGGCTCTATATAATTCCTCATATGATGCAAACACTCCTGCTATTTCCTTGCTTACGGATGAGACTGCCCCAATCTGGACATACGATTTCCCTTACCCATCTCAACCTTTCATCCCTTCTTTCCATGCATGCCAACCATTTACCACAAGTATCTGCTGTGTCAAATACTCTCGCCTTTTTATCCCAGTTGGCCGCCCTAGTCTCGTCCTGTGCCACTGTTAAGTATTGATGTTGCACCTTTTTGAGTGCCCTCCTGGTCACCTCTGTTTTCTTGCGCATGTTGTTCCTCCACTAACTCCAAGTCCTGTTCTAACTGTTCCATTTGCTCCCTCTGAGCTTTGATGTGGTCTCTTACCACATGCATTGCCCTGCCCGGTAACACCGCTTTGCAAGTCTCCCACAGAGTGGCCCAGCTCTCCACAGTCCCCGAGTTGTTCAGGAAATAGGCTGATTCCCCTGTATAATTATTAGTAATGGGGAATGGTCGGAGATATCCCTTGGAGGGAATTTGGCCACCGTCACCCTGTCCGCCGTAGTGCCCGGGAGGAATATATAATCGATCCTCGAGAAGGAAGAGTGTGTATTTGACGAGGAGAATCCCTTTGTTCCGGAGTGTATGTCCTACCATACGTCCCTCAGCCCTGTAGCATCCATAAAGGAGCCAAGCCTCATCTGCGTTGGGGGCGGGGGGGCGGGGGTGGTTGTGTTGCCCTGCCCCGGTAAGGTGTCCTTTCTAACATTGCCTATGACATGTCATTAATGTCTCAGCCCTCCTCCACCACTTTGATGTCTCCCCCATGGTCTGCCAGCAGGGATTGAACCCTATCCAATATCTCAGTTTGCAACAATGTGGGGGGGGGGGTTCATACACATTAATGATGCATATCGTTTCCCCCCCACAAGGTTCCCGTTAAAAGAATCATCCTCCCCCACCATCTCTCTCCACCTGATGTACCTCCAGAGGTAGTGATTTCTTTATCAAAATAGCCACCCCCTAGAGCCCCTGGCAAAAACTGTCTGCTCCACCACCGAATATCTGGCCCTCCCCAGAAAGCCACACACTGTACCCAACATGTGGGTCTCTTGTAATAATACTACATCCGCCTGGTGGGCTGCCAAACATTTTGTCACCAGACCTCGTTTGATCTTGTCCAGGAGCTCATTCACATTCCACGACATGCAGCTGAAGGACCTATTTTGTATATATCTGTAGCCATCATCCCAGTCATGGACAATGCATCCCTGTGTGCTGGTAAGGCCCCAACAACCCATCCTGGAAGAGTACTCCCCCCCCCCCCCACCCCCCATACCCATTGATTGCACTGTAACCAACAAAGCCGAAACTAACAACCACCCCAAACATCCTTTTCCCCTCCCCACGCTCCCCCTCAAACTTGAAGCATCTGTCGCCCCTCAACTATCAACTAAATAATGATTGTCCCTGCCCGCAGACGGGCGATCCGGGGGGCGGGGGGGTGTTAATTACAGATTTCCAGCTCCTCTCAGACTAAGTCCTTTTTTTGTCCCTGCCGTCCCCAGATAGACATTCTGCTCCAAACTGCACCACTTTCATTAACACCCTTCTCAGCCTTTCGCCTGTCACTCTCCGCTTAGCCAGAATGTTGTTCGTCCGTTTCTCGTGGTTGCTTTCTGTGGCCCAAACCTTCACCGTCCGTCCAGTCGCAGGCCACCTGCAGGGTATGGAAAAATCTTACCCCGTGGGGCCCACCACTCCGAGGGTTGCCGGGGGGAGAATCGAATATCTGGCATCCACTCCTCACAGCCATCTCTTGCCTCTTCGAAAGAGTGTCTGTCCCTCTGCACTGCCCTTGTGAAATCCGGATAAATTGTTACCATGGAACCATTCACTGTGGTAGGTCCTTTTTTCCTTGATGCCTGGATTATTGAGTCTAGATCCCGATAATTCAGTAGTTTGTCAATGACTGTTCTGGGATGCGGTAGGCTCTTGCCACTGTAAAGAATCGTGACAGCCCCATCGGACCAATCCATTCTGCCTGCCAGCCTTTGAGATACAGTTCCATGGAAGGGCCATCGACCTTCTGCAGAAGCCCCAATATCCGTACATTGTTTCGCTAAGCCCTCCCTCCTGCGTCCTCCACCCTTTCTTCCAATTGTAGCTGTTTGCACTTCAAGTCTTGGATATCCTTGTTCATTGGTTGCATTGCGTCCTCCACCTCTGATATTCTGTTCTCCGCTTCCACTACTCTCAAGACATTTTTTGTAGGTCCTGCCTTAGGAAGCTCACCTCTGCTCCCACTGCATCTAGCTTGCCTTCCAATTTTGATTCTTCAATGGCTAAGAGGAGCTCGCCCCCATTGTTGGGGACTCATGCAGTGTATTCAGGCCCATGCCGCTGCCTAGAGGACCCCTGGGGAGCACCGTGAAGGAGTCCATCTTCGCTTGAACCGAGGTTTTCTTCGCCTTCTCTTTTGCCATCCTCGTGCCCTCCTATTGCACTGTTGTGTACTTTCCCGCCAGTGGGCACTGCCTTGTCAAGGCCCGTTTGCAGTCGAGCCCCCAGGGACTTTTTTTTTCTTTCTGCAATGTTCCACTCTTTCTCCCGTCAGCGGGGATGTGACTGTACAAACGTTTTCTGTGTTTATTCTGTATCCTGGGGGTAAGTCCCGGGGTCCTCCTCCTTCGTTGTGGGTGTAGCAGTAGACTTTCTTCCGTGGGGCCTCCCACCCACTGCCCGCCGTTCCTCTGTCCTGCCTGAGCGCTTTCTCAGCACCCCGGGCCTGCCCACGTCATGGTGTTTGGAAGCTGTCCTTCCAGCAGCAGCTCCTGGGTGGTCCTCCACCCTCTGGGATGCGGGGGGAGGGGTGGAAAACGCTGGGATCCGTTCTTTGGGAGCCGCATGGCGTCCCCTCCCCCCAGCTCTTGCTGCAATCACAGATCCAGTAATGGGACTGCTCGGGAAGCTCTCCCCTTTTCCCCGCTCCCGTACCAGCTCGCTGCTGCTGGTTCGCCACCCGCTCTTGCTGCTTCTCCTGCAGGACCGAAGACTTCCCACGGCTTTGGCGACCTTTGCTGCTCCTCAACATGTTTATGTTTATTGAATTTATATAGCGCTTTACGCCAAAGCGCTTTACAGAGTAACAAGATACAAAATTTAAAGAAGCTTATTTACAAACGTGAAACAAACCAGAATTACAGTATATGGAACAATTTACTCAAGGGAAGGGGAGGAGGAGGGAGAGGGGAGGAGGAAGAAGGTTAAGGGTATGAGAATCAGGTTCGATGCTAGCGGGGTGGGAGGAGCGGGTGGGGGGGAAGTAACCCAGGTGTCCTCCTACGCCTCTTGGTGGCAGTGTCCTGTGAGGTCAGTGGGAGGAGGGAGGTGAGTGGAGGGGAGGTAGGGGTTTGAGGAGAGGGTCGGGGGTGAGGAGAGAGTCAGGTAGGGGAGTGGAGAAGAAGGGATTTCAAGGAGGAGCGGAAGGATGAGTAGGTGGAGGAGGAGCGGATGGAGAGGGGTAGGGAGTTCCAGTGGAGGGGGGCCAAGAGCAGGGGGTACTGTGAGAAGGTAGAGATCGGCGGACCGGAGAGAACGGGAGGGATGGTAAAATGAGGAGGGAAGAGAGATATTCCCTCCTCTCATAACATGATAACATGCTCTCTAACATGCAGCCGCCTCAGAGACGGTCCATACTGCAGCGCTCCTCTCGGTTTGTCTTGCCGGCGGCTCCCACTCTGCTGTGATTTTCTCCCCTCGGCTGCCACGGATCACACTCTGCTGGCGCTCAGTTTGTTCCTAGAAAGATCCGACAGACACTCCTGCCCGGGTGGCCTCTGAAAACTTAGTTTGGGGGCCTTAGCAGCCGCAAAATCCGGCATCGGAGCGGAGTTTGACGGAAACGGTCTAGTCCGCCATTTTGCGCAACAGTGTCCTCCCCCCGATGTAATTTCTGAGATGAGGGTCTAAGGCCAATATGTGCCAATCTTTACAAAATATGTTGAGCAATTTGTGACTGACTAATTCTCACAGCATTTGACTCATGATTCTTGTTTCTGCCTTTTGGTTCAAGTAGTTCTCGCCTATGCATACCTAGGCTTTTCGCATTCCTCAAAACCTCCTCTGTGTAACCTCTCTGCTTGAACCTAGCCATTAACATCTCACATTCTTGTTCACATTCTGACACTTCCCTACAATTTCTACGTGTCCTAATGTACTCTCCAGTTGGGATGTTTCTGATCACACTAGATTTATGGCAACTGGTAGCCAATTGTATCGAGTTTACTTCAGTGGGCTTCCTGAAAGTCAGACATGGTACTAGATCCCTTCACATACAAGTAAGTATCCAAGAACTATTTCTGTTGGATGTGTTGTGCATGTAAATTTAATGCCAAATCATTGTTATTCAAATATTGGACAAATTCCTGTAATACACATCCAATCCTTAGCCAGATCCCAAAAACATTATCGCCAAATCGAATTCAAGGTCTGAACTTTTGGTGTTTTTAATGAGTTCACAGAACTTAGATTTGGTTCATTTTTGATGAAGAGATTGGTAGTATTTTGGTGGTGGTCACAATGCAAAGGGTGTTGGGTGTTTCACTGGGTTATGCGGTGGAACACATTTTCATTGAAAGCAATATGTACAAGTATCTCATTTATGAGATAAAATGGTAGCAGATGTGTACTTTTTTTGTCTCCTTCCCATCCACCCTTTCCCATTCTTTGTGTGGCTCGTGGTCTTCCATGTTGGGTTATTGTATATCACATTATAACTATATGAGTATCAACATATTGAGATTTCGATGTACAAAACGTTGTTCGCTACCACAGCCCTGAGGACCTTTTGCACAAGGTCGAAACATGTGTTGGCTGTTTAGTAAAGCTAATATAGGTGACATTATATCGACTGGTGTAGCTTGAGTTATGTGATAATGGCACCGAGAGTGGAAGTGGTGTGTGGCGCAAGTGGTCCTATTGTTTTCAGTAGTTTAGTTTTTTGTGCCCTTGGGCCTTAGCCATGTAATTCTGACCAGCGCTAGCCACCATACAGGAACTATCAGAGAAAGCTTCAGTATTGGAGCTGGGTTTGCTATTATACTAGGAGATAGTTCAACAGGGAAGTGGCCCTTTGCTTCAGTGCTGAAGAAGCATTTGTTAAAACTTGAAAAGGAAATAAAGCAGGAGTATAAAGACCCAGGTGGTAAGGTCTGATGGTGTTCCGTTAAGAGTAAGGCGACACTGCTGGGAAGTGTCATTTCTACCCCCGTTGAGGGTATTGAGAAAAGGTATACTGTACCAATAGAAGGGCAGCAATCCTGCTAAGAAATACCAGGAGCGCCCCATGAAAATAACAGCATTTCTCATGAGAATTTTCAATAGTACCCCATTTAATTTAAAGCAGCCCCAATGAGAAATGCCATGTCTGTCTCATTAAGTAGAAAGATGCCCTTCGGAGAAGTACTGGGACTGTCCCAAAAAAGCACAGCAGCCTTACTGAGAGGATCTATACTGCACAATTAAATGCAAATCAATCCTGATGAAAAGGGCTTCCACGGTCCCATCAAAAGTACAATAGCTTTGCTAAGAATGGCCATTACTCTTCCATTAAAAATATGGCGTCTTTGCTGAGAAGTTTCATATTGTCCCATTGTAAATACTATGCAAGTTCATCCTTCGGGATATTTATTAAGAGTGCTCTGTGTTCGTTGGTTCATGTCCTTTGGAAAATGTTGCCACCTGCACACATAGGGCCTCATCACAAGTTTGGCGGTAACCCTTAAATCCGGCGGTAGCGCTGTTACTGCCGGATTTAAGGGTCCACCAAATCATGGCCTTGGCGGATTTCTCCCCAGCTCGGAGCTTGGGGGAAATCTGCCGATAATTCGCGCTCATACTGCCGGCGGGAAATCCGTCGGCAGTCTGAGCGCAATATTTCCCCATTGAGCCCAATGGGGAATGGGGCATTCGTGAATGGGCTCAATGGGGAATGGGGATTTCCAAATCCGCCAAACCCGTGATCCAGCGCTAATAGCGCCGGTGGGTTTGGCGGTAGGGCAGATAGCGCCAGCGCTATTAGCGCCGGCGTTACCGCCCAACTCGTGATGAGGCCCATAGAGTGGTAGGTTACCCCTGCTAGAAAGTGGCATTACTATGTCATTAAGAGTACTGCAGATCTTCTGAGATGTTGTACTATTATCTCACTAATCATATAGCACCCCTATTCAGAAGTGCTGTTACTGTTCAATTTAAAAGAAAGCAACATTAAAAGAATTGTTAAATATTCAGATCCTGTTGCGCTATTCAAATGTCTTCTTTACGATTGAGGATTAACAAACTTATCTGTCCATAATCGCCCTGCCTTCTTTGAAAGCAGTGTAGAATATGGCAGGTAGCCTTGTCAGTGGGAAGCAGTTGTAATGTCCTAACCACACCCACTGGTCCATACAGTAACTTCCAGGGTCAACCTCGGCCCTTTTCACAATGGCCTTAAGCAAAAATAAAATCCTACAGAACTGAGGATTTCCCAGTAAAAATATAACTAACTCAAAATTATTGCCAGACCACCAACATGCCATAACCAGTCATTGTAGTTGTCAAATTCAAGAACAGCGAACACTCCAGGAAAGAAACTAGACTCTGTATCAGCAACCTGCTTTGGCAAGAGCCAAACTCATTAAACAATGTAGATAATCCTCAAAACATATATTTCAATTCTTCTCAACATCTCAACTAGTAACACTCTCTAGAACTCCACACTTAATTAAACTAATACAATTGTTTTCTTAATAATGAACCTTCAACTCTGCTGCTCCCAACTTTAAGCTGTATTTACAAGCTAACCTTTAGAAAGTGATATGGACAACCACATATCAAGACGTTGACACTAAACAAATACCAGTTGAGAAAATGCTTCTCCAGGGGACAAACTGCTGAAAAAGTCTTACCTGCAGGTGAGTGTATCAAGCCACTCTGAGACGCAAGCAGCCCCAGTGGGCCTAATTAGAGGCCTTTTTATAAAAAATAAATAAAATGCAACTATATCCAGCGCTTACCGCACTCTATGTGCCCCAGCTCCCTTGCCCTCGCCAAACTTCCCGATTCTCCCGACTCCTCCCGCCTGACATCCCTCCCACCTCGCACCTCCCCTATTGGTGAATAGGAAAGGAACAACAGAGGCCTAGCCCCAGTGACCCTCGCCGGCTCACCACTTTGTGCGGTGCTTCAGGTGAGTGTACCAAGCCCCCGAGACCCAAGCAGCCCCTGTGGGCCTAATTAGAGAGCTTTAAACAAATAAAAATGTTTAACTACATCTAGCGTTTACACCTCTCTCTGTGCCCCAGCTCCCTTCCCTGCGCCGAACTTCCTGATTCTCCAGACTCCTCCTGCCTTCCATCCCCCCCTACCTACCCGGATTGGGGACCAGAACAGAAACCCATTTAGAGCAACCATACAGGGCAGTGCCTTGCCTTTGCAGCCCCCGCGACTAAGGACCCCAAGGCAAAGGACAACAGCTCCCGAAAAAGCAGCTCCAGATCATATTGGCCCATGTTAGCGTGTGGGGCCTGCAACCGTCACCCAGCAGCCACTGACTAAGTGCAGTTACAGCCAGGGGGTGCAGCCATTACTGCCCCCACCAAACTGGCCAACCCAACCCCACCTTATTACCTTCACACTTAGCCTGATTGTGCCAGATAGCCCGATTGTGCCAGATAGCAGCATTTCATATTTAGCCTGATTGCGCCAGATAACCTGATCATGCAAGATAGCCAAATTGTGCAATATAGCTTAATTGTGCAAGCTAGCCTAATTATGCAAAATAACCTGATTGTGCCAGATAGCATTTCGCATTCGGCCTGACTGTGCCAGAACGTCTCACATTTAGCCTGACTGCACCAGATAGCCTAATTGTGCCAGATAAGCCTAATTTTGCATGATAACCTGATTGTGCCGGATAGCAGCACATCACTTTTGGCCTGATTGTGCCAGATAGCAGCATTCCACATGTGGCCTGATTGTGCCAGATAGTCCAATTGTACCAGATAACCTGAATATGCCACATAATCGGAATGTGCCACCTAACAGGATTGTGCCAGAGGGCCACATTCCACTTTTGGCCTGAACTTCAACCTACAGTTAGCTGGATTTCTGCCAGACAACTTGACTGGGCCAGATTGCCTCATCTCGCATTCAGCCCGATTGTGCCAGAGAGCCTTACCTCAAATTTAGCCTGACTGATCCCAAGAGCCACATTTGGCATCTAGCCTGAACTGTACTGGATAGCCCAGCTGTGCCTGATAACCATAGTTCAATTACCTAGGAAACTCGAATCTTGGAGTGTCACTATCTCTATAACTACTGTGCTCGGAAACTTGGGTCTTCTCCCCACTGTCCAGGAAACAAAACAAATGTACATCTACCTGCAACCTAAAAAGAAACCTTTATGCAAACAAACTTATAAGCCAACGAAACCCAAAGGATCACAACACAGACAACACAAACGCAAAGAAACGCCTAAAACAACCTACCATTAAGGAACTCAACATACTACAAAAACGAATTGACCAACAACAAAACGGAGCGGCGCAGAAAAAGAACAGAAACACCCAGAAGGAATATGAACAAAATCGACACCCCACCCCATATATCACAAACACAAAAGGACACCTCCCTCAACTACAACAAAATATAGAAGAGGAACCTGAAGAAAACAAGACCCCAATACTTAACCAAGCAGACCTACTCAGTGACAACAGAGACACGACTGAACCACCATAACACTCAGAGCAACACGGGAGCAAGCCAATGCAACAACCACAAGACAAAACAGATATTAAAAGAAACAAAACCAAGCCAAGAGCAGCCACTGCAACCTAATCAATACAAGATCATTGTCAAAACACGCCACAGAGATTATACGACTTGCTCCGAGACTGTGGCATCAACGTTCTATTCATCACAGAAACATGGTTGAATGACAATCGCACCCCACAGCTGCCTATTCAACAACTTCAAGTGCACACTGTTAAAAGGAAAAAAAGCAACACCTGAAAATAAAAACAGACGAGCCACAAAACATCAAAAACTGAATTTATGGTCCTTCACTTGGCAGTAAACCCAAAAACAAGCATAAAATTCATACTGATTTACAGACCACCGACATATGACGCAACTTTTGTCAACAACTTCATAGAAGCCATCACTAACATAGCCATCCAACATGAACATCTGATAATCCTCAGGACTTCAACATCTGGTTTGAAGAAGAAAACGCAAACTCAGAAAAATCAATTGAACTAAAAACCATGAAACTACGACAATTGGTCAAAGGATCAACACACACAGCGGGACACACACTTGATGCAATCTTCGCCAACAAAAATCTTACCACCACACCGCCAATACAGATACTCTGGGGCAACCAATCATCCCATTTGTGATCATGCTACGAACTAAAGCAGCTGGATAAACTCCCAACTATCACAAAAAGAAACTGGAAGGCTGTCGAAGCAAGCAACTTAATAGAACAACTTGAACTCACAAAACCACCACTAACCTGGACGAAGCTGACCTCAATAGAAAAACAAGTGCTACTTCATTAATGTTAATCACGAAAGAGCAATAGCAAAATGGTTTATTTACCCCACTGCTCAGCACCATGAAAAAGAACAACAAGACTCTCGAACTAGAATGGAGGAAAGAACATGAACAAAAAAAGCACAATGCCAACAACAGATCCGATCTAACAAAAAAAGAATATTCAAAAGGCCAAAAAGAAACACCAAGACAGCAGAATCACCAAAGCCGCCAACACCGAAAAAAACTGTTCATCATCATAAATGAAATGAAGAACCCACCGGGATGCAACAACACCCCGGTACCTTCCCAGAAACTATGCAGCGACCTAGCAGATTACTTAAAAAACAAAGCAGACCAGTCAACCCAAACACACAACCAATGCTGCCAAACAAGGAACCACACTATAAACTCCAAAGCCTCCCACAAATACCAGTAGAGACATTGGTCAAGATGGTAAGACATAGCAATAAAGCAGGATCCCCATGCACCCTTGCACCCCAGACATTTACAAATCCATCCTCACACAGGGTGCACCACTGGAACACTACAGAAACCTTTTTGACCTGTTACTCACAACAGGAAAAGTACCACAATTATTCAAATCGGCGCACATCAAACCACTCCTCAAGGACATGAGACGAGACGTGGAAGACCTCTCCAACTACAGACCAATTTCAATCATGTCCTACCCAGCACAACCTCTAGAAATCTACAAACTAACAAGAACACACAGAAAAACACCAGTTGCTGATCAGGCGAAGTCGGCTTTAGACCCACGAGAGGAACAGAAACTTATATCTGGGATGACCTAAAGACAAACACAGACTCCGACACAATCTCCACCCTAATAATACTCGACCTCTCTGCAGCGTTCGACACACATGACATCATCCTCAAGAGAATTGAAGAAATAGGAACAACAGACTTAGCCCTACTATGGATAAAATCATTCGTAGCAAACAAAAACGGAAACGGTCGGGATAAAACCCTTCAAATCCGCTCCACGGGACACAGACTGGAGTACCACAAGGATCATCCCTATCCCTACTGTTCAACAGAAACCTGGCTTCGCTAATCAAGATCAACCAAAAACAACCTTATGTGCTACAACTACGTAAACAACACACAAATCTATAAAATCGAAAATACAAAAGAAGATAAAACAGCGCTGGGAGAATGTCTCAAATAACTCTACGACTGGATGAACACAAACAGCCTAAAACTCAACCCAGGCAAGACAGAAATCATGACTATACAAAAACCTGGAAAATAACATTTATATCCCATGGGCCACAGAACTAGGAACAGCACCCACGCCATTGAAAATAGTAATGAACCTTGGAATCCTATTGGACAACGCGCTAACATCAGAACCACAAACGCTATAATCAAGAAATGTTCTTTCCTTCTACACTCGCTATTAAAAATCCTACCATTCCTGTTCTTCACCCATAAGACACTGGCAATCATCGCCCACATCATGTCAATAATTGGATGCGCCAACAGCCTCTACCTCTGAATGCCAGAACACCTACTGGAGAAACTGCAACATATACAAAACGCAGCGGCTAGACTCCTCCTCAAACTATCACAAAGAGACCACATCACCCCAGCGCTAAAATGTTACACCTGCTTCCAATCAAACAACGAATCACATTCAAAACAATGTGCATAACACACAGAGCAATCCACAGCCAAGGACCAGAATTCCTACAAAAGAAAATAAGATTGACCAACCAACAAGAACACTCAATCAAGCAATGACATCCGCCTCGATCCAAAACCTTACACAAGGAAAAAGCTAGGGGGGGATCCTCCTTCTCTCACCTGGAACACCCTCCGAAAGACATAGAAAATACAAAGAACCACCTAAAATTCAGGAAACTACTCAGAGCCAGAATTAATCCAGTCTCTCCAAAGCCAAATCCCCTCGCTAGGCTAAACTCAAGGGACAGGGACCGTTGCTAGAGGCGAAGGAGCATTAAACACTAACCAACACCCGACAGGACAGGGAGTGCTTAGAATTCATAGGGAGGGGTCCACCCCTTAGAAACTCAGGGAGACTATGCTAGGCAGAGCCCGCTTATGACCAAAAAACAACCGATAACCATAGCAATCTAACCCTGGATGGGGGAAGCAATCACCTCTTGTACCTCCCACAGACCACTAGACAGCCTCTGAGATAGGCCACCGCCTCATGCAGAACCAGAGGAATGCTCCAGCAGACAGCAAGGCCAAGGACACCCAAGACAGATCCCCGAAAGAACAGGATAACCGCACTAACCCATCCCCTAAAACCTTAACTCTTGGCACACGCCTCTCAAATGCTAAACAAACACAACCACTCTCCTGCACTGCAAACACTACACAACAACAAAACAAACCACACAGTCTCGCACAACAGAACATGGGAGCCCACAGCTCCGGAAACCGTACCGATGCTCAGCGGACGGTGCTAACCAAACTGAAGCGGTCAAAAGGACACCACAAATCTCGCTCTACCTTTATTCCGCTACACCCTACTAACCAATTCTACCCTCTTAACTTTCAGATCTGCCAGACCGCCAGGAGACCACTCCGGTGGTGATCGTGCAAGGTATAAATATCCTTTAACATAACATATCCCCATACAACACTTGTCCAAAGGCTGATGGTTATTTCGGCTTGAACACCACCCTCTGAAAAAATGGTTGTATAGAGCCTGCACTGAGTTCTGGTGGCAGAGGGCCACAGGCATCTTCAATGAATGGGATAAAGTCAAGGAATAAAGTAAAGGCCCCAACTTAGTACTCACTTGGATTCTCAGGAACCGTGGACGTGCATAGGAGGGCAGGAACTCCACCACGTGCTTGTAAAGTCTCTTTCCATCAAACTCGTGCGCTGGTCGGAGGACCACGGTAGCCATGCCAACTCTGCCTTCGTTACCTACGTGGCGAATAAAAAGCATATAAGTCAACAGGGCCACAGGTGGAGTCGGTTTGAAGAATTGTCTTTGTCTAATTGGTTTGTTTTTCAGAGGCACTGCAGTTCATAGTTAGAGTACTTGCAAAGGTAACCTATTGCTCCTTTCAGCTTTGTTCCTATGGTTTAATTTCCTTTGTGTCTGTTTTCTTTGCTGGTATAACCCCTTGCAATCATTTGTGTTTTTTCTTCTCCGCACAAGTGCAAAATGTAACGAGCTTCACTTTCCACACATGCAAGTCCTATAAAAAGTTATTTTGCTTTCCCCACTACGCTGCTCATTATCAATGTATTATAATGCATGTTATTGAGGGATGCACCAACGGTGACACCTGAAAATGTTACCTAAAAATGCTCATATGTAGTATTTCGTCCCAATTTCAATATTAAACAACTGTGGACAAGAATGATTTCGTTAGTCAAAATTGGTAATTTATAAATACTGAAAAAGAGCATAAAATGACACAGCTAAATAAAAGACAATCACTGCAAAATGATCTGACGTCTTTTGCTTCTTTTTTTAAAAAAAAGTTATCCTTTTGTATAGTTTACATGCAATATTCCAAAACCTTTTTCTTTTCTTATTAGCATGGTGGCTGTTGGAATGCGTCTGGCTGTGGGTGGAGAAGAAGGGGTGAGGCTTGCAAGCATCAAGGCATTAAATTCTTCTGTTTTCTCTACAATCGACCCCCCCAGCACCCACAAACCGTTCTGCATATAGGAAGGCCTCTAAAAGGTGTATTTCAGACTTTAATCTGCAGGTGGCGTGACAGAGAAAAGGGATCACAAATGGTTTAGAAGGGGAGTAGAGTTGGTGCAGGGGAAAATGGAACATAATGGGGCGATACCCCCTTCGTATGCAAAGGGTACATTTCCTGGCTGGGCTCTACGTTCTGGAAAGCCATATTTGGTGGTCATCCCTAAATTTCGCCTATTGAGGACGAGCCTTCTCAGTTTCAGCAGCCAAATTCTGGAACAATCTGCCCATCACCCTTAGGCGGGTAGACAACAATCTTCCTTTTCGCTGTCTCATAAAAAACTTGTTTATTCTAGGCTATAATATAGCTCTTGTCTGCTGTGTCCCTCGTACCATGATGCCCTTGCGTGAACGTGCACGCTATACATTTTGTTAACATAACATAACAGGGTCTTTATGCAGTATGCTGGGCAGCAAGGTGAAGCACGTCACATGGAGGAACGAAGCTGAAGTCAGGATTGTAGAAAAGGTGATTATTATGTTACTGGTCAAAAGCAACCCCTTTGAGGCTATTCCGTCCTACAGTGACTGGACCGAAGCATGATCCGTTGCAGCACATCTATAAAGAAAGAATGTAAGGCAGCATTGCACATGAACTTTTCCAACCGGTAACCCACCAGTGCATGCCTCCATCCATCAATCATTTTAACAGCATAAACACGCGTTATGCCACTTCTAGAGGGCCAGTGTGTGGGCTGTATGAAGGAAAGGGCACTATGGACCAGAATTACAGTAGTCACTACAGTGAGTAGCATTTCCCAACTCCTACGTCTGGTACCTTTCCTCCATACTTATGGGCACTTAGAAAGCACCAATAGTAGTTGGGAGGATGACATTACTCACTCCCTCCAGATATAACAAAAGCATAGCAAATACCTGCATGTGGCTTCTTCAACCAACAATGTTTCAAAGTGCTGCCTGCCTGAATAGAGCATCAAGTCTCGAGATGGCATCCAAGCAGTAGTGTTTGCATAATGCATGAGTATTAGCCCAAGTCGCTGCCTTGCAGATGTCAAGAGGAATATGTCTCTGAAAAGCAACAGACGTTGTCTTTGACCTCACAAGGGTTTCGTGTAGATTCTCTGGAGGTGACAGTCTATTCAGTTTGTTACATCTTAATAAATTGTCCACCAACTAGAGATAGTAGCCCTGTATGATGTTGAGCCAAGAGACAAGCCTCCATAGATGATAAAAAAAAATATCTGAAGATCTTACTTGCTTTGCTCTCTCTAGGTAGAACTGTAGAAGTCTGGAGACATACAAATGATGAAGTTTCCTTTCAGAATGCAAAGTAGGATTAGAAAAGAAGGTCAGATATATCTCCTGATTAACATGAGTCTGACATAATCTTTGGGAGAAAATAAGTATGAATCCAGAGAACCACTGCATCTCTGTGAAAGATCAAAAAGGGAGATTTTACATAGAGCGTCTGAAGTTTACTGACCCTCCTGGCCAATGTCATAGCGACCAGGAAGATGGTGTTTATTTGTAAAGCGCGGCGTTGGCCACAAGGGCATCTTGGCGCTACTCGGCAGGTCAGCAGAACAGAAGGAGTTTTGTAAAAGATGTGTTTTTAATACTCGCCGGAAAAGAAGGTGGTTGGGCAAACTTCTGAGTTTATAGGCCGTTGAGTGCCACAGCAAAGAAGCTGCGGATGAGAAAGCCTGACCACCAATCCGGCTAAGTTTGTACCTAGGAACTAATAACGGACAAGTATCAGTGGACCGGAGTGCACGTCCGGGTACATAAGGGCGAAACTTCTCCTGGAAATATTCTGCGCCATGGCCTAATATGCACGATGCACGAAGCAGGCAGCTTTGAATTTAATGCGCCGAGCGACCGGCAGCCAACGAAGATGGCGAAGTACTGGCGAGATGGGAATAAAACAGGAGGAGGATGTGGCAAGACGGGCTGCAGAGTTCTGAAGGGCCTGGAGTTGTTGCAAAAGGTAGGCCGGTTGCACCAAGAATAGAGAGTTACAATAATCCACAGACGAGATCTCCAAAGCAGATGTTACGGGGGCTGAAGCTCAACCGGAATAAAGGGAAAACCTTCCTGGGGTGTTTCAGCTGGAAATAGACCAGCTGACATGGAAGCAGAAAGTTTCATACCTAGATCATTAACAGTGCTAGAAGGAATAGGCAAAGAGCCGAAAGAAGTCGGCCAGAAGGAAGAAACAGAAGGGGAGGGGTCCCATCACCAGGGCCTCAGTCTTTGCACCATTCAGCTTGAGCCAATTAGTGCCCACCCATTTCCCCACAGGCTCAAGGCAGGCCATAAACCTGGTAGCAGACTCATCTGTCATGAGATCAAGGCGAACCAGTATTTGGGTATCTGCGTAGGAATAACAAATAAAGCCGTGGGAGACAATGAGCTTGGTCAGAGACTGAACGTAGATGTTAAACAAGATCGGCGAGAGGGCGGACCCTTGAGGGACACTACAGGTGGGAGCCTTACCCTGAGAATAGAAAGGGGGAAAGAGTTTGTAGAAAGAAAAGAAAAGAACCAGGCCAGAACTGTCCCAGCAATGCCAGCTCCGGACAGACTGTCCAGCAGGATAGCATGATCTATTGTATCAAATGCGTCAGAGAGATCAAGTAAAACCAATGCACCCACGCCGCCCAGGTCAAGCATCCTTGCTAGATAGTCCAATACCGAAACCAGCACGCTCTCGGTCCCCCAGCCTCGACAAAAACTAGACTGTGAAGGATGAAAAAAAAAGAAGATTCTTAAAGAAAAGAGCAGAGAACAGGGCAAACCAATGATTACAATAGATTAATCAGAAATGGAAGAAGGGAAATTGGACGAAAATTAGATGGAATAGATGGATAGAGAGTTATTTTTTAGTAAAGGAATTACCGTAGCATGTTTCAGAGCAGGGGGGATATGGCCTGTCTGGAAGGAGTTATTTACAGCCACCTGAAGAGAAGAAGCAATGTGGGGAAGAATACCTTTAAGAATAGAGAGGGGAATGGGGTACCGAGGGGAGGCCGATTTGAGTTTAAAGACCGCATTTGTAATATACTCAACCGTAAACACAAGAAAGCAGATCATAATACAGTGCTAGGCTGAGAAGGAATTAAAGCACGGGCCTCTATAGACTGGAGACCAGCAGATGTAATACTTGCACACATCGTTCCAATCTTCTCCACAAAAAAAAATAATAAAGAGTCGCAAAGGGCCTGGGACGCGATCACCAGCACCAAAGGAGAAGCTGAAAGAGAGCGAACGGCCTTCAAATAGGTTCTTAAACTTATTAATGGATGCCGTAATACGATTAGAGAGATGGGTCTGCTTGGCAGTAAAAATGGCTTGATGATACCCATGAGAAGTCTTCTGAAATCTCGCTTTAGCTGAAACGCTATAGTGGAGATGGCATTTTTGCTCAGTTTGCTTGCAAACCAAGTGCAGGGACCGCAAAACATCAGTGTACTAGAGCTCTGATGGGCGAACAAGCGCCCTAGAATGCTCGAAAGGCGTGAATAAATCAGTCACAGAATCAAACGTAGTGGATAGAGTTTCAAGATCATGTCGAGAAGCAATATTAAGATCTCCAATTTCCCCAATGATCTTATATTTGGACACAGACCTCCAACCTCACAAAGAGGATTTGAGACTGCAAGGGGGGCCTAAGAAGTAAAGGATCCCAGGAAAAATTGACAATAAAGCGGTCTGACTAAGTGATGGAGAGTGCCGAGAATACCAACACCTCAGAAGCACTAGCAATACAAGGTCCAGAGTATTTCCCAGCTTATGGGTAGGAAAAGTCACTAGGATTTGGGTATCTGCGCAGGAATAACAAATAAAGCCGTGGGAAACAATGGGTCAGCGTGAGATCATTCATAGTTGCCAAAAACCTTGTAGCCTAATATCCGATAGATCATTGGTTTTGAGATAAAAATTGCCAGAGATCACAAGATGGGGGTGCCAAAGATGCAGATCAGCCACCAGCTCATAGAAACTATCAAAGAACAAGAAGTCAGCCTCTGACAAAAGGTCACAGCCCGGAGCATAATGTGCTCCAAGGGACGGGGCATTCACCAAAAGACATTTTAGCGAGGAGTCAGCGCCTGGCAGCACCATGGCAGTATGATCCGACCCTGAGCACTTACTAGGTAGCACAGTAGATACCGGGTACCGATGAAGCAGCTGGTCGCGAGAGTACCGGATATCAGGAATGGTTTGCCTAGTCCATGGGAACCGTCCGTCACCAATGAACGCGCCACGGACGGGGTACAGACAGGCTTGGCTTTGGCGTGAGCCGCTGCGTTTACAGGTAATGGAGGACCTATAAATGCACATAGTATTGCAGAGGCCCCTCCCAACTTCCCTGCCTCACTGACAGGGAAGAAAGACTGGTGTGTGCGAAAATAAACACAGGCACCTGGCAGGAACGAGACCCCGGGGGCTCAGGAGGCCAGGCACCATCCCATCCCGTTGTGCGGTTTACAAGGAACCCAAAACGATAAAGAAAGAAATAAAATTGTGGAGATGGGAAATGAAAATGAAATAAGTATTAGAGCAAGCTGAATGCGAAAATGAATATGAAAACAAGGCGCCCAGTCAAACGCCACGGCCAGGACTGACAAGGCAGTAAATGGAGCGGAACAAAAAGAAATCCTCAAAAAATGGCAGCGCAAATAAAAGATCATGCAGACAGCGTGACACTGTAAAGTGCAAGCCAAGATGAAGAAATGCAGAGAGGACTGACCACCATACCTTCGAGTGTTCCCTGAAATGAGACTCAGGTCTGCAGAGGTATGGGCTTGCAGGTTTATTCCAGAAAGAAGATAGAACCACATCAAGTTCCCAGGTAAGATGTGGTTACATTACGTGAGGGTACAATTTCAAGGGTACAATTTCAAAGTTCAGGCAAAATGTCTTAATGCCAGATAGGCTGACAAGGGGTTATATGTTCTTCAATGTACCAGTTTCAGAAAGGCGTCCACTTACTGGCATACCACGACCTGGTAGATACTTTACAGGTTGCCTTGAGGAGTTCCACATTTCTTTTGCAAAACCTCCAGATTGAGATAAAGGAGTAGCTAACAACAGTGAGTGGTGAGATGAGATGGGTGAAGGGCACTCACATCTCCTGTGATGGGCAGTTTGTCATGAGAGGAAGAAGGTCGTGAGGTATTTCCAACATCTGGGGGTTGTGTAAAAAAAACAAAATCTGTTTAGCCACACTGTTGCAAATCAGGATCATTGCGATTCCTCTGCTGTTTGCGACTCGCTCACAATATCAATGTTAGAGAAAGAAATGCATACATACATTTAAGGTCCCACTTGAGAAGGAAAGCAGATTCCAGAGAATCAATCACAAGCCCTGCTACAATGCAGAAAGAAGGCAGTTCCTGTTGAATTGGGTAGCAAAAAGGTCCATCTGTGGACTCCAATCCCCAGAACCTGGCAAGTATGATTGATCATGTCCTGTGGAAGCTCCCATTCAGTTGGAGCTTCAGTAAGCCTGCTTAGAGTGTCCACCAAAACAATGAGTTACTGGGCTAGATCAGAAGCTAAGAGGGAAATGTGGGGACTTATTGCCCAGAGCCACAACTCCTGTGCCAGACTGCATAAAGGGAAGACTGTGTTCACCTTTGTTTGCTTAGGTAAGACTGTATCTGTCAGAAAGATAAGTCTCTATCCCTGCAGCTAGAAAGGCATTGATGGCCAAGAACATTGCTTTTAGTTCAACAAAATGCATCCTTCTGTGTCCTCTGGTGCCCAGAGTTTGTGTATCTGGCAGTGCGCCCACCTCACCAGAGAGGCATTTGTAGAGATGGCGAACGTGGGATCCTACCGAGAGAAAGAAGCTCCCTGAAGCAGGTTCTGAGGGTCGGCTCACCATTGCAGGTTTCGTCTGAGATGAGGCGGGCCGTACCTGACTGAAGTTGAGTGTCCTGTTTCCAATGAGCCACCAGAGAAAGTTGAGGGTTTCTCATTAACAGTATGAAGTAAGAAACCACCATAAAACAAGAGGCCATAAGCCCCATTAACCTCTGAAAGGACAAATCCGGGAACATCTCTGAATTGAGGATTATAGTTGTCAATTCTCTGATGGACTAGATCCTCTCCAAGGTTTGGAAGACATTCGCATTAGCTGTGTCCCAAAGGGAATCTATGTGATTGTCTCAGAAGGCAAAAGGGAAGACTTCTTTTAGTTTACTGATAAATCTAAGGAATGAATCAAGTCAAGGGTCATCTTGAGGGAAGAAAGTGTCTCTTTCAGGGACTCTTCCCCCCCCCCCCACCCAAATAACCTAGTCATCTAGGTAGGTGTGTATATGTATCCCCTCTTCGCTAAAATGAGCCATTACTGCCAACATGACCTTGGTAAATATTCGACCTGACACCAAAAAGGATGACTTTGGACTGATGGTAACAAGTCCAGTTGCAAATTGAAAGCCCAATGGGGAGGCACATGTAGGCATCTTGAAGGTTGATCGCGCACAGCCAGTGCCCTTGCGAAAGAGTTGGAAGGATGTGTAGGGATGTCCAATTCATGAGAAAAGATGCAGAGCAAGGCGTCATTTTAAAAACCAACATGTAAGCTGTGATTTTCACACTGCATTTGGAAAAACACACACAAACAAAAAATGTGCAATGTTTTTCAGCCACTCAAAACTATAATTGACAAGGCCTGAGATTAACATTTCAAGTGCCAGAAAATAACCTGCAACCTTTGTTAAAATGGGGAACCGATTAACCTGAGGAGAAAGAGAACAGTAGTGTCAAGGAAAAAAGAAAATGTGCTTTTATGCAGCTGTATTTTTGTGGAAAATGTAAAATCAACGGAAACAGAAAAAAGGTATATTAAAAGCTGAAAGTGTGACTGGATCCACATTAAAGGAAGCCAGAACTAAACTGACATCTGTATCCTGCTCATGCCCCTTCCCCCAAAATGAGATGTGAAAACAGATTCCATGCTTTCTCACGTAGATGAACTGGTGGAGGATCAGCCATAAAGCTAACAACTGGCCTGCAACATAGTCACAGGGAGGCTGGACCTCCCATCGATCCTGAGCCAGCGTTTTTATGGGTTGCACCTATGTACAGGGGAGCTTAAAATAGGTAAAAACTAATGCTATTTCAGCGTGACCAGCAGATCTGTGTTACCTAATCTGATCTCCCAAATCCTCATGAAGGCAGAAAAAGAAAATATCTGGAAAAACAAAAGCTCCCTGAAAATCTGCACAGCAGAGAACTTCAACTTTAAAGACCTTGTAACTGCTAGGCCAAAGTCATAAATATTATACTTCTATCCCGAATTTATAGTGAAAGAACTGAAGACACCAGATGCTCAGTTATTGACCAATATGTATACAGTGGGGAAAATGAAAGGTTTCTTTTAAATGGTGTATAGGGGCTTACTATTTTGCTTACAATTCCATAATGGAATGTAGCAGCAAAATAATTATTTCGGTAAAGTATTCAGCTTCAGATGCTCTTATTCAGTGCTACCAAAATGATTATCCTAATGTGATTTTGAATTAAGCAAATTAAGTGAATTTGTATTTTGAGAAACAGAAATGGCACACGCCAGTGAATTGTATCTCATAGCATTCGCAGGGACGAGCCTGTCACTTTCGAGATGGAAAAATAATGTATACAGATAAGTACCAAAAAGGTATGACCCAAAAGCCTATTATGATGAGAATTGTGTTTGATTCATTTCAGAGAGAGAAATCCAGTGAGCCTATTAGTAAAGTGGTGATAATAAGTGGGAATTACAAATTTAGAATGGGGCAATATTAAATGCAAGAAATCTCTGAGATTACATCACATTAAATGGGAGGGAAATTGAGCGTAGAAGCTACTCCTCCACTAATGTGCCCAATGACTGCCAAGGGGTAGGTCTACTGTGAAGTCACTTTTGGAACACTGTCCAATCACATATACTGACCAATTGGATTGGAGAAAGTAAACACACCTCAAAAGGTGGGGTTACTATTCTATATAAGATCCAACGTACACTCACTCTGGAAGAGGACAGACAATGAGAGACTCACTCGCACAGTCACTGACTGATTTAGAAGAAGAATTGATAACTACAGGAAATAGAAAGAATAGATTGCTCTCCTTTTGGACTCATTTTGGATAATTGACCTGCAAGTAAGGCCTACCGTGAGTTAAAGCCCCAGGTTTTCTTCAGCAGAAGAAATAGACAGGTTGTGGAAAAAGCTAATCCCATCTTGCGATTGATGCCCACCCTTTTAATAGATGGGAAGAATTGCACCAGTCCTTAAAGGGGGCACCCACCTGTCTGTGATAAAGCCAATAGAACTTAATATGCAAGTACAATCTTAAAGGGGAAATACATCTAAAAAGATAATTAGATTAAATCCTGGCCCTGGTTATTTGAAAATACTGATGGGCGGGGTACAGAAACTGACTGTAGAGCCTGGGAAAAAAGCAAATATTTCTAAGTGTATGTTTGTCTGGAATTATAGATTGATTAACTCATCCCTTTTTAGTCTGTATACTATGAGATCCCTTTAATCATATTCTGTACAATGTACAAGCACAGACGAGCATATGACATCTCACTGTGTGCATACCAAGACAAATAAAGTAATTGAAGTCACTTCCTGGGTATAGCATCAAGCAGAATATTGTTGTTAAAGCTAAGCTGTTCCAGACCACAGGGAAAGGGTGATTATTTGCTGCCTATTCTTTCGCTGTTTAAGGTGCCCACTGAAAGTGAGACGGGCACGCTTCAACCCGGTAATTAAAAAGAAACATCACTGAAGGGAATCTAGCCTACATACATGTTGAACATACATTTTTTTTCTACCACCCATTTACATACATGAAGGTCTAGTAGTTGGTTGCAATTATTTGGAATGCTGCTGAAATTTTGACATGGTTATTGAGTAAGGAGGGTGGTATTTTGAATAAAAGGGAAGTAGAGAGAATCGGATAGGCAGGTGTAATTTAAACTAATTTGTTTTTCACAAATGAAAGATTACTCCTGGACTCTCAAGCATTCAAATCCATGGTGCATGCATGTTCAGGGTGAATTAAATGCATAGGAACCTAAAGTGATGGTTCTGTTACAAAAGTCTCTATAACTGTAGCATTGGAAACTGAAGTGACTAGCGTGTTGATTATTTATTATCAATGCAATTGGATTTAATTGAAGTGTAACATATTTGAAATGTAGACAATTATTTAAATTGGGTTAATAAATATACTTCTGTGCAACTCAGTGTTTTTCTTGTCCTGAAAGGGGAGGGAAGTTGAAAGGGATCAATGTTTTTACATTGGGGTACCAATCTCAAAAACATAACTTGATTAAATAAAAGGAAACTAGTGTGTGACTGGTTTGGGGTGGGTGGAAAGTTCCCCTGAATTGAATGTTGCCCGATTAATAAATCATACAAGACTGGAGGCCCCACCAGCAAGATATGATTTTTGGGAGAGCGAGTGTCACTGCAATATACACCTTTTTAACTTAAATTGTGCAGAGCCCACAAATGCATGTGGAAGCTTTGTGTTGCAGTGAATTACATGGTATTGATACCACAGCCTCCTAGCAAAATACTAAGGTGTGCACAGAAATAAAGCCCAGAAAATTAAGGTTTAAATTGGAGTTGTGATTGAGCGACAGAGGTAAAATAGGAGTTAGAAAAGTTTGCATTCCTGTTTAGTGAGAATTGTTCAATACATCTTAAACAGAGAGATGTGTGACATAGCAGTACCTGTGGCGAAAGCCCATGCCCTTTCAAAGTTGTATCTGAAAGGGGATTGGACAGCCACAGATATTGACCTTTGGAAGACAGAGATGTCTCTGGGTGCTATACATTTGGCGTGGACATTTGCGATGAACGTGGTCCCTTAAACCAGTCCATACAGAGGCTATACAAGACTTCAACTGTCAAAGAAGAGAACTTTAAACTGATCTGCCCCCCTGCAGACTTTTATCTTCACCTCCAATTGGAAGAAGGCCGGTTAGCAGACATGGATGTGTCAATCTGCATTTATTTGTATAAATTAGTTAGCATTGGCTAATCCATTCATCCATTCATTCATCCAAGCATCAATGAAAATATGTTTAGCACTATAGTGTGTTCATCATGGATCAATATTTGCTGCGCGCCACGAAGAATTATGTACACTTGTTATTTTGTAAAGCGCACATTCTTGTTTCTAAGCGCTAAAATGTGATTGGTTTTTGTCCATTATGAATCAGGCTTTTGCTGAGCACGAAAGGAAAATGTGGTCGCAGCTGAACACAGTGTAGATGTTCTCATAATTTGGCTCTTGCCAGACTGTCAGCTATCATTTAGCCGTGCAAATAGTTTCTGCAGAGTCTTTCTGTCTCATGCGAGAGAGAAAGAATGTTAGTACAATATGCTGTGCTGTTCTTAAAATATTATCGGAGAACATGTCATGTCATCGTGAACTATCACATTAGTAAAATGCGTCCATGTATGTCAAATGCCACTATGTATAACAGTGGATTTTGCTAGAGAGAGCCTATTGCTTGGCCTGTTAGTGACTAGTGACTGCTGCCATGCACAATACACATGTATTCGTTTAATATCCATTTCTGCGTCTTATGATTTATTATGTTTCCTCAGTACAATATTTTTAGTTTCACAGATGCTCAGATTAAACTGTGCCAAGAAGCGGCCCAAACAAATTCTGAAGAGCTGCTGAGCACCAAGCAATTGTGTAGTGACACACTTCAACACACTCTGCGGTTACGAGAAACACTGAAAGAAAGCCAGGTTTCCAAATTGCAACAGCACGCCATGGATCAAATGAAAGCCGAAATTAAGACATTACATGAAATTACAATTACAATGAGCTGCAGAACCAAATGGTACAATTGAGTCCCTGGGACCCTTATAATCAGTGTATGGAGGCCAAAAACGAGCTAAAAGGAAAATATAATTATCAATCTGCAAGTAATAATGCCCTATTAGACAATATTGTGACACAAACTACACATAGCAGAACACATAGCAGAATTAAAACAAGAACATTATAAATTAACTCTCAAAGAAGTGGAGTCCAAAACAAATGTACCAGCAGGGAGGAGGAAGGGTGCCTCATTCAGCATGTAAGGAGGGGACAGGAGTGGCAATGAAGATACATCTGGGCCTAGGGAAAAATATGAACGATTAAGAGATCTGGAACTGCAGAAAATGATCCTGCAGAGAGATCATCTAGCCCACTCGGCTGAGATAGAAAGACAAATTCTTCAGCCTAGAAAGAGCATTTCAAAAGTCTCTCCCCATCAGGGAAGCCGGGAGTATGCTTCTAGGCCATCCAGCATAAGAGATTTTTTTTCAGCCTTCGGAGGATGAAACCTAATATTACCCCACCTATAAAAACGAATGCTGGGAAAATAACCCTGAGAAATCCCAAAGAAAAGAACAAAAGGGAGGAGCCTGTGTTCCGTGCATCTAGAAGCTATTATCGAAATCAGAACAGCGAGGAGGGCCCAGATGGCAATAGGGAATGGACTCTGGTTCAGAGATAAGATCCCAAAAGAACGGTGTCAAAGACCCTATCAAACAAATCAAAGGTTTTATGATCCCTCATCATATAAATGCCAAATATTCTGTGTGGGAATATCTCAAGTCGTTTGAGAAAATGATGCCCTCATTTGGAATAAGGAGTGATTTTAACAATATGAGTCTGCCAAATGGATGTCCTGCCCTGAGCTTTCCAGCTTCTTCGCAGGGCTGGAGAACCAAAATCATCACCATAAATGGTCTACTTATAAGGCAGCCGTTTAAAAACATTTCTCTACCAACAGAAACCCAAAAGAAGCCTTTAAAGCTGCACACAAAGGGTTCGTGTGTGGCGAAAACCCCTCTCAGAGAGAATTCACCCAAGAGTTGAAGCGTGCTTTTACACAGACTTCTCGGCGGTTAAATACCAACAGTAGGGAGTTAATTACAAAATTTTTCCATGTACTCCCAAAGTACATGGTCACCCAATTATTGAGCGACTTGGATGATTTGTGAAGTATTGAATGGGTGATTTCACAAGCCACTAGGATCTATGAAGTCCAAAAGCTGGAAGAAAAAAAAAATACTAAAATCATCTTCAACCCCTACCACAGCTTAAGTGGCAGAGGTGAAGAGTGCCCTCCTTTAGATCTGGAAGGGCCCCAATGTCCGGATCAGGTTCCCTGGGGGACAATGACAAGAAGCAAAACAATTGAAGTAATAGTGTCCTAGTGGAAGAAGAAAAAGGGGCTATGGAGGAAAAGACATACCAAGCCTTATTGGAAGCTTCTTTTCTGACCCATACAACCCCTGAATTAAATAAAAGAAATACAAGAAAATAGTAGCGACAACTCTTTCCTCTGGGAACTAGAACCAAAAGAACAGAGAAAAAGACTGACATTGCAAGAAAAGAAAAATATAATAGTCCCCATTGAGACATGAGAACACAGAAAACCAAGAAAAGAAAGTCTTCTCGTTCAGTTGCACCTCCTAAAGAAAAATTGTTAAAAAGGTTAAAAATAGAAGACTCAATATCTGTGAATGCAGAAAAAGACTGCAAAGTGCAAAGAAACTCCTATATACGAAAGCCAATCTGATCAAACAGATGTAAGCCCAGAAAATCCAGAAAAAGTAGAGAGACCCTCACTCTGAAGATCATCATCTAAAAAGGAAAGACAACAAAGTCTGTGGATGGAGGCAAACCCCTACCCCAAGGTCAGTGTGATTTATCAGCTCTGGAAGCAATAGGGTCACAGTTGACTATGACAAATCGAGGGTATTCGTCCCTTCTCTCCAAAGGGAGCCTCCCCCTTTTGCTCCACAATACTCTGCCCTTTAGGCAAGTGGGACCTCACTGGGAGAGACCCTGGGAGAGAATCCCCCTTTGGGGACAAGAACTCCCCAGACGATACAGCATAGTGGAATATATGGGACTACCAGATCTGAAGAACATTATAGCATCCAGAGACTTGGTTGAAGGCAAAGCTAAAATGTACATTGATGAACAAGGGAAAGGATCCGTCTCTAAGAAAAGACATACAAATAACAGATGGGGAGACTGAAGGGTGACAGACACGCATAATCAGGGAAAGCCCCCTGACAGAGAGACACCTGAGGGAGGCGGAGTTGATGAGAGCCGCAGAGCCTGTGACTTTAAGAAAGCACCTGAACGCCCGAGGGAAATGCTGGAGGCCCGGCGTTTACTGGCTGAGAGAAGCAGAGGAGAGGGGAAGGCTAATCCCTGTGGTGGCGTGATCACATCGGCTTTGTGGTGGGCCATGTGGCCATCGAACAATGTCGAATCCACCCAGTTGGAGAGTTGAAGTGATGCCCTGCTACCCCATAGCATACCTGGTTGCAACAAGGGCGAAGATAGAGGACGGCTCACCGGTAGCGTCAAGTAGGACGAGAAGCTGAATGAAAGAAACGAACCAGAATGAGTGCCAGGCCCGAGAGCATTCCCCTTTAGATCGAGAGGTAATAGGGAGAACAGGAATACTGGGAGTCCGCCAAGACATCGCTATGAAGTGGGAGAAACTCGTCCCAGTGGAATTGATGAGTTACATAACATACATTCATTTATGTGGAACTGTGCTAAAGCGATAAAGAGGGTAACGAATAAGCCTCTAGGACTTGGGCCCAATGACCCAAGAGGCAAGAGGACCCCAGAGATTAAGATGTAAAGAGTGGAACAGACTATAGAACGTATGCCATGAAAATGAATGCAAGTGAGCCAGATAAGGAAAAGATTAATCAAGAAGAACCACCCCAGTAGAGGGGGAGACTGAAGCCACAAGAAAGTATGTCCCACTTAAGGAAGGCAGTGTTACAATAAACAGGATGACATACAAGCATGGGTCAAAGTGTAGGAAAGAGTGATATAAAGGACTGCCAAAAAGCTACCAGAAAAGGGGAGATTAAACACAAGAACATTGTGAAAGAGTTACAAGAACTAATCCAGAAGGTGGCAAGATATAAATTAAAGATTTCATATTGAAGAGAACTTTGAATTAAAGAAGAGACATTTTCTCCAGACAAACTAGGAGAGGGGAGACATGCTCCTAGTTTAATTTTAGTTAAAATAGTGGTAGTGTCAGTTAGAAGTAGCTTTGGATGGCGATATTCCTTTGGGACTTCTCGAACAGCTGACTAGCACCTTTAGTTATTTACATAGGCAGGGATAACCCTCTCACAATAGGGAAGATAGGCCTTGTCCTTATTATTTAAATAAATATAATTCAAAAAGTCCATTAAGTGCTCTGCCTCCTTCCAACCCACTACACAACCTTGTTTTCAAAGCACCATTTGATAAACTGAACCTAGAAGGGTAGGGGGTGGGGGGTGTATGGTGGGGGGAGGTCATAAAGTTCCCCTAAAACCTCTTCTATGGGGAACGTCAACATTTTGACAGAAAGGATATTTCTGTCAATGGGATTGCAGATCTGGAAATTATAATTGGGTGACACCGTCTGAAACATCCAGTGATTTTTGTGGCTCCAGAGGGTACACCCTGTTAACTGGAGAAAGATCTTCTTTGGAGGCTGACCCCTCTGAACAATTGCGTGAACCAAGTTCTCTGGACCCAAACAAACCGTCCCTTCAAGCTTAAGAGAAGATGTCAGCCTGTATGGTACTTGTCACTTGATTGAACTACATCCCAATCAAATAGAATTTCATTTTTAAAATAATCATGTTCCCGAAATCAGCATCATTTCAATAGGAGAACAAGTAGAAAGGGGGCCTCATTCCAATTCCTAAAAATTAATCTCCCTCCAAACTGATGGTTTTCTACACTGGAAGGAGATACTCTGAAGTTCTATGAAATGAATTCAGAAAAACAGTCATCATTTTAACGCTATCCAGAAAAAGGGCGAACACACATTCTTTCATATTCAGATAGAGGGAAAGACCCTGTGCTTACCAGAGTCTGTCTAAACAATGGGAAAAGCTTTATAAGTGAAGCACTGTTTCAGCAACTCCAGACTACTCCCTGATTTAATTTGACAAATAAATGGGAAGTTGGTCTGGAAACCAAAATTCAAATGTCTTTCGAGCAGGTGCATGTTAAAAATGTTGATTGGCAATAAAACGATTGACCATTATTGTAAGATCGTTAGAGATATAACTCTGGAATTGTAACTGGGGAGTGATACTCTCCATCGATTTGCAATTAATTTAGATTTTATTAATGGCAAAGCTTGGTCAAGACTAGGGGGTAACCCAATGGGCTATGATAATGTTCAGAAAGCATTCCAGTCAGCTCAACCGTTGCCTTATGCTGTTTAAATCCAAGCAAAAGGAGAGATTACTATATCAGGAGAGAATCGACAAATCCTGAAAAAATAATGAAGTGTTCATAAATTTGAGTCATCCAACACCACAGGTCGATCAAAAAGACATTCAAATATTGGTTGATAACAGCCACCCTCAAAATATCAGACACCTCTATTGGAATGGCGGTCGATTCCCAATACTATTCAATTGATTTGGAAAATAAAAACATAGGCCCATTCCCAGAAGATGGCTACAACAAGACACAGTATCCAACCAGAAAAGATCAACACCCAACAGGAGGGACATTTCTTGGTGTATTCTTCATGCCCTTTTGCGGTAGAAGATGTTACCTGTGACATCTTGGAAGATGAGGTAGTATTATGGTTCATAATAACCATCTCCAATCCATGGAAACCTTTGCCCAGGTAAACCCTGTTAAAAGAGATTTCTCCCCCCCATATGGAGCATACTTCTGAAATATCAAAACTAGAGGTAGTTCCAGGTTTAGAGGAACAGAGCAGTCTGGCGGATGCCTGTGAGACCGATGAACAGCAACAACAACTGAGAAAATTATTTCTGGCTCTCCAGAGCATCTTTTCAGTTGACTCCTATAATTGTGGGCATTTTATTTATTTATTGCATTTGTTAAACGCCCAGACCCTAGGGTATCACAGCATTATTACAGATATCTTGTGGTTACAATAGAATTACATTGCATCAAGCAAAAACTGGTGCAATTATTAACATAGGTATATACAATACATGAATGCTTACAATAATTTTTGGCCACTTCTAGGATTCATTTCCACTTTGGGGGCCTCGAGTTGGAGCTGAGCAGCTAGGAAAAAAGTGGGCAGGGATGGGAGCTAATATTCATTCAACGCCAATACCAAGGAACTCTGAAATGGCTCCTGTGTTTGTAAAACAATACTGGTTGCCTCTAGCGTCCCTGGAATCACTCAAGGAGACCATCAGAAAAATGGAATACT
The DNA here is from genome assembly GCF_040938575.1 of Ambystoma mexicanum. Taxonomy (NCBI): domain Eukaryota; kingdom Metazoa; phylum Chordata; class Amphibia; order Caudata; family Ambystomatidae; genus Ambystoma; species Ambystoma mexicanum. Next base: position 775,631,714 of record NC_090921.1, on the reverse strand, counting down.
GTGGCGTAATTCACCCAATCCACTTTTAACAACCCCGTACTGGGGATCCTAAAACCCAGTGGACAATGGAGACATTGTGCTGACCTTAGGGAGTTGAATAAACGGGTCCACATATTCCTATATTGATCAAGGACGGGCACAGATCCAAGGTTCAAAAGTGTACTCCGCCCTTGAATTGACAAAGGGTTACTGGACAGTACCCATGAATAGGGAAGATCAGTAGAAGCTTGCCATTACCATTCAGGGAGAAACAATATACTTGGACCCATACACCCTTCGGATACATCAATTCAGGAAACAAGTTCAAAATTTTCCTTCACAGGGGGGATTGCTGAATCAGAGTGAAAGAGGCAACATGGCCTAGGAGTATGATCAGTTGATAAAAAGCTCAACTGTGGAAGAACATCTGGCATAAATCGGGTATGTTTTTACCAAGTTGCAAGAAGCTTGTGTGAAATTATCCTTCCAGAAAGCACATTGATGCAAAACCAGGGTGAACTTTCTGGGTCTTGAAATTACAGCGGAAGTTCTTAATCCCCAGAAAAAGAAGGTTGAGGCCTTACTCAAATGAAAGAACCCCACTACCCCGTGAGATTTGCGAAGCCTCCATGGACTGATTAATTATAGCCAAAAATGAATTGAGGATTGGGCGGAGATCACTCAACCTTTGGTCTGCTTATTGAAGGCTGGGGTAAAATGGGATTGGGGTGAAGCTCAATTGGAGGCAGTGAAGCAATTGAAAAGAAGCCTGTGCCAAGCTCCTTGTTTGGCTTACCCCGATCAACAATAAGGAGTATTTCTTCAAGACTGGTTTCTCCGATACCTGCTTGACGGTGGCGTTATACCAAAATCATGACAAAGTCAACAAGGCAATCACATACGCGAGCAAAACATCCTCTGTAGAAGAAAAATTCTAGGATTACGGAAAAGCACTCCCAACACCATTGTGGGCATTGAGCAACTACCACTCGTTTACCCAAGGGGAACACATCATAGTAGAGACCTCCCACCAACAGTTATAATATCTATAAAGTGACAATACAAGCTTGGAATGTGTCTAATTCAAAAATCACTTCTTGGACTCTGTCAATGCAGGGCTTAGGAGATCAACTACGGCCAAAATAAGAAGAGCCCTCTAGCTCAAGGATTGGGTGATTTACAGCATTGTGCTGAAGAATACTTTCTTGAGGACAAAAGTCTCAACACCAATAGTAAAATGAAGCCATACCTGGTGTCCCCGCACAAGGTATATGAAGAATACACTTGTCTGGGGATACCCTCAGTTTATGTGGATGGGTGTTCTTACCATATTACAAAAGACTGGGAGAAAAGAATTGGTTGCTGGCATTGGGGACGCTTGAGTAAATGATCTCCCCGAACCCTCTGCTGGTTACACAATAGGTCCCCGAAGTAGTCAGGTGGCAGAGCTGATGGCAATTTATCAAGCTGTCCTCGGTGCAGTAAACCACCACCTCACAGAACTGGGGATTTTCACTGATTCGGATTATGTGCGAAATGGGCTTGTGGAACACCTGATAAATTGGAAAAACAGAGACATGCTTTGTGAAAATAATAAACCATTAAAACATGGTAGATTGGTCCAGACCATTGATGATCTGGTAACGTCTAATGAAATGACCATCTATTAGAAAAAAAGCAAAAGGACATTCCAAGATAGAGGGTCCTGATAAAACTGGGAATGACTTGACTGATCAATTGCCCAAAATAGGAGTTCTACATGTAAACTCCATAGATATGGAACACCTCCTCGGAGAAATATAGATCAAAGCAGTGGCCAGATCACAGACTCATGGAGAAGAGATGCCCCTGATGCAGACTTGATCACTGCTCAAAAAGAGGATCCCATTATTGGGAAATTGTATAAACACTTAAATTATCCAGTCAGATTCTCTATAGCAGAATCAGAATATAAACGGAAGATCTTTGCATTCGGATTACATTTTCAGAATAGGTTTAAGATTCAAGAAGGGCTGTTGTTGAGGAAAACCCAATCTGGCTGTGATCAGTGGGTGGTACCTACCTCATTTCAAAGTCTGATGCTGAACCATGCCCATGTCCATGTCCGTCGAGATACTGCGAGAAGTTGCTTATTTGCCACACATGGTCCAAGATCTAAACACATATTTAAAAGGCTCTCTCGTGTTTGCTCAGTTCCAACTGACTTCTCCCACGCACAGAGCTCCTTTACAGAAAAGGGGAATGACGTTACCATGGTCTGATTTGTAAGCAAACTTCATCAGACCAGTAACCTGTTCTTCCAGTGGAAACAAATTCAAGTTGACAGTGACATGCCTCTTCATAAAAAAGAATGAGTAACTTCCTGCCCCAAATTATAAGGCAGACACAGCTGCCACTTTGATGATTAACCACATCTTTTCTTGTTTCTTTCTTCCCCAAAGGATGGAGTTCGATGGAGGAAGTCATTTTAACAGTGAGGTGATGATGATGTGGGAAATTTTTGAAGTGAGAAGAAAACTCCACGTTGACCTACCACCCACAATTTTGAGTATCTTGAAGAAGTTTGTGGTTGATTCCGGACCAAGTTGAGACATCCGATTGGCGCTTGTCCTGATGGACATTCAATCTACCCCTTCTTCTGCCACCAACTGGTCTCCATTTAAATTGATGACAGGGTGAAAAATGGTATTACCTCAACATCTGCTTTATCGAAACAAGGAGCAGATGTTGATCAAATGCCTCAACTATGCATGAGTACATTGAGAATTTAGGCCTGAAGAAAATGATGAAGACGGAAATTGAAAGAGCAGAAAAAGTAAAAGGTGTAATAACGAAAATTAATGGGTAAGTAATCAACTTAAGTGTGCGAGAGAATGGATGAATGAAATATTAGTATTAATTATTAAGTAATGTAAACATTCCATGGTACGAGGTACTGTTTTCGTTAGAGTATGTGTCTTTATGTGTTATGAAACCAGACTTTCTACCTCTCTCTGTAGTTAGTTAACCTAAGAATTCTTTCCAGGAACTGTGGACCGGGAAATGGGATCCCAACAAGAAAAAGTAAAAAACAGAGTGGAGAATCTCTGGCTGGAAATGAAGACCATCGTTCCCCGAATGGAAAGTGATAGTGGAGAAAAACTCACTCAAGATTAACCTGGAAAATAAAATAAATTGGATCTACTCCCTTCTCCTCCCCCTTTTGCCCAAGCAACGGGTTGGGGCAGATTTCTCTCTTCGGCTGGTGCTTCCCTCTGGAATAGCCTCCCTGCCTCTCTGAAACTCGAGCAGAACCATCCCCCATTCCGGAAACAGCTCGTGACTTGCCTCTTTGCTTCTGCCTTCTCTCTTCTGCTACCTTGCTGATCTCCTGTCCAACACTGCACTGGTTACCTGGCTACCCTGTGAATCACGGGCCCTGATCCCTGTCCTGCACGTTGCACACCTGCACTGTCTCCTGGCAACCCTGCACTTGGGGCTGTATCTGCAACCCTACAACACCCGCTATTTGCACTTATCTATCGCTTGTTTTCCTGCACTTAACCCTACACTGCCACCTGCTGGCCGCACTTCCTGTTTTTGATGTTTGATCCTATGTCTTGCACTTGCTCCTCCTCCCCTTCCCCGGCACTTCTCCACTTAAGAGAAGTGCCGGGGAAGGAAGATACTTAAGAAGAGAAAGCTGGAGGTATTTTGGTCCAAGGCCCCAGAAGATCTCGTGGACAATGCAAAGGGTCTTGAACCATGGGGCCAGTGTGGTGCATCCACAGTACAAGAGTCCCGCTGGGGTGGATGGAGTGATGCACCAAGAAAGGATCACATGGGGCAGGAATCCCCCTGTGGGATTGGTAAAGCCCCATCACCAGGGAACACAGTATCACATCGCTTTACCTCACACTACCCCTTTTCCAAGACTATATCCTACTATCCCGGCCCTCGATACAGCCAATACATATTACTGTCAAGTTAGTACAACTAAACTACATGATAATTTTGAAGGCCTAGAAAGTGTTCAGTATTATGAATATAGCCAAACTGAGCTGCATAACACTGAAAATGCATATACCCAAACTAACGTACACAACACGCATAATAGGAAATATTGTGCAGGTAACTTGACAGACAGTACTGTGACAAGAAAGTACAAAGATCACTCACGGGCAACCGAACAAGTTGGTCTAGTTTCCAAAAGCCGGCGAGTGGCTTGAAGGAACTTATCAATCCATTGAGGGAGCTCCAACAGAATTCAAGCTCAGGCTCAAACGAAAGCGCCGGAGAGACGCGAGAGAGGGAGAGCCGTCCCCGAAGAGGAACAGCAGGAAACTGAACCGGATGAGAGACGACGCGCAGAAGGAACAGAACACGTGACCGGGGAGAAGCCTTAATCTGCAGCAAGACTACAGACACCGTTGGATGCCCAAATGCTGCCAGAGCCTCCTGGAAGGAGACAGTGGCCCGGGGACCACGGAGACCGCCATGAAGGAAGCAAGCAGGTACGCGGGTGAACTGGGAGCTGTAGGTGGTCCAGGGAAGGAGAAGGAGGGTATGGGACACTACACCAAACAAGAGACAGTTGTATGTTTGGCAGTAGAGTGAACCAAGCAAATACAACACACTGGTGCAAATGTGGGACCTGTACCCATATCCACAAGGGTCTTGGACCCTGAAACCATTGAGAGTTGCAAACTTGGTAGCAGAGGGAACCAGGTGGATGCAACACAGCATTGAGAGTCTGGGACCGGACCCAAAAACCACAAGGGCCTAAGACCCTAATAATAAATGAGAGGCTCTGAGGCCCTGAGTCAAATAAGACAGAATTATACATTTGGAAAGGTCTGGGGCCCTGAAGCAAGTGAAAAAGAGTTACAGACTTGGAGGGAGGTGAACCAAGTAGAAACAATGCAACATTGCAAGTCTGGGACTCGCACCCACATGTGAAAGCAAGATCTGAAGCCAAGAGGGTCTGACCGAGGGATAACTACATACAATGGACAGAAGGAAACCACACAGGTCACAAAGTATTCTGAGCCTGGTACTCACACCCATATAATAGTCCAACTACAGGAACCCTAAGCCTGGTAGCAGAACATGCCAAGTTGGTAGGATATGGGAACTGTCCAGCTGAGAAACAGTTCCTTCTGAGTTGTATCATCAAAAGACTGATGTGATTGTTATCCCCCCTACCTCCTGAGCCTTGCCTCCACCCCCAGGGGAGTGTCCAGGAGTATCCATGACCATCCCAGCAGGGGCTGTGATAGGGGTAGGGAAAAGCTTGTACCTGTCACTGAGCTGCAGAGATGAGAGCAGGCATCAACATCTGCAGTAGGCGGCTGCTCTCAAATGCCAACACAGGAAAGGTTTACCAATGCCACGTACATTTTTATTGATAGTGCATTGCTCACACCATCCATTAACCCTTCATGTGTATTAAAAGACATGTAACCTGTATAACACATCGATAGACAGTTTATATAGATGCTCCACACTTAATAAGCATGTTCAAAGTCAAAGGCAGCCACAGGTACTGCCAGAAGAGATATCTCTCAAATCAGGAGGCAGGCCCACTGGCTCCCAGTCAAACAGAGAATTGTCTTTAAGACCCTTGCTATCACCCACAAATGCCTGCATGACCTTGCCCCTCCCTACCTAACACACGGAATCACCAAGCACACGGCCACAAGACCCTTAAGGTCACACTATGTCAATACAATTGTTACGCCCACCATGCGTAAAGTGCGCGCTGGTGGCTCCAGCTTCCCCACCCTAGCTGCCACGCACTGGAACGCATGGCCACCTCATCTCAGACTGATTGAGTCACACCTGGCCTTTCGTAAGGCTATCAAAACTAGGCTCTTTGTCTAAAAGGCCTCCCAATGTGATTCTCTTTATGCAGTATTCCTGCTTCTGCATACCTCTGCATATCTATGTGTATATCACTGTATACCACTGTATATCACTGTGTATTTATGTGTAACTATGAGACCTATGGTCATCCACTCTGCTAACCACAAGTTCCTCTCACATTCTGTAACAGCGCTTCGATGCCTTTTGGCTGCAAGTGCGCTAAATAAATAAAATAAATAAATAAAAATCTGATATCACTCAGTAATGAACACTCAATGAATGGGTCTTACACTCGTATACAAAATAAATCATTTTAATTATGAGAATTATGTAATAAAGTATCATCATCTCTATACACAATACACTTCAAATGCAATAAACTATTCATGGAAAAGTTGAACCATGTTCATGGGCCTCTACCTCAAGTCAAGACTAAGACTGATCAACCTTCTCCAAGAAATATGTCACCTTAAAAACCAATTACCTCACCAGGTCGTGATAGGCAACCTCACAGAACATGCTAGGCAATCTAGCAACTGCCTCACCAAATCATGATAAGCAATTTCATAGAGGGATCTTTTGCCTCAATCAATACCATTCTCAATGTGATATCAAATGCAGGGTAAAAAGAGCGTCCTTATACTCACTAACTTTAGAAGGTAGGGGGACGAAGGGGGCTGGACGAAAAGGCTGGATGCATGTAGAAATCCCATAATTCAAAACAAAATGCAAACACTGAAAAAAATGAAATAATTGGAAAAAAATCCAAAAGAAACACCTATTGCTGCCCCACGGGCTTTTCATCAAGATGCACACAAATAGCACTGAATGCTTCAAAAATATTTAAATACCCTTTAGACTTAATGATGCTCAGAATATAGCCAATCCAGAATAAGGATTCTGATTTTAGGCAGTGAGCTGAACTGGGCTTATATACTTTGGGGGGAAAAGCAAGAGATAATTCCTTAAGCAGCTCAAAATGCAGCTCAAATGTTTCAAAATGGACAGTGCCCAGCATAAGGCTTCACATTTACAGAAAATAAGATTTAGGAGTGGGCCTCATCTGTTTCTCCATCTCAGTCCAGCCATCTGTGCCTGCCCCAGTCTCCCTGCCAGCTCCGTCGCCCTGAACAGCAATGACCAGGGGCTGAGCTCACTCTGTTATATACCCTTTGTGCCTTCCCCATTTTCAAACCCTCCATACTGACTGTTCTTCAGAGACCACTAAGGATCTTGCCAACAATTGCATTTCAGCCGAGAACATCTTTCTCTTGCAAAGACTAGCCAAGGACATGGTCCTGTCCTTTTGCCAACAATTGTATTTCTAGCTGAAAGCATGGCTAGAGACATGGCTCTGTCCTTCATAATAGAACTACAGATGGCCTGCATTTTGTAGTTCGCAGTGTGTGCTATCTATGTTGATTGCTTGGCAAGTACATTGGCTTTCAAAGCGGGTAACAGACATTGTTTACACAATCAAAAGGTGCTGTTCCAGGCTCAAGGTCATTGGCTTGCAGCCCAATTTTTAGAAAAAGCTCACATGTACTCCATCGCACCATGGAAAAGCAAATCTCGCGGCTTGCATTTCACCAAATATAAACTTGTTTACATCGTGCTGTGCATTATAGCAAGGAGGCCTGCATTTCACTCAATATTGAACTGTTTTTATAGCACAGTGTAGAAGGCCTGCTCTGCGACTCAGATCACAGGCCATATTGAGCATGGGTAATATGGGCAGACATAGAAAATACATGTCAAGGCGTCTAGGCGAAAAGAACCATAACCATAGCATTGGGAAACTTCGCCTGGGAACCCAGCACACCATGCTAGTAAGAAATAGTAACTGTGAAAACAGACAACAGATCCTCAACAATTATTCAGCGACTTTGCATAAGCAGGAATACCAAGAAATGATCGTATGTGAAATGTCCGAGGGAGAAAAAACAAACGCAATTTTTTCGGTTTTGTCTGCCATGGATATTTTGGAACACCCCCCCCAAACCCTTACTTACCTCATAGCAGCACACCGCAAAGTGTGCCGCCGCCTCCGCAATTCCCCTGCAACGCCGGTTCCCTTCGCGCGCGAGGAAGAGAACCAGCACTGCAGGGTCTTTCCTTTTTTTATTATAAAACTTCACTTGTCCCCCCACTTTCCTTTTTAGGGAAGCAGGGGACACGCCCGCAACCCCACTCCTCTTGAACGACCTTTTTTCCATTTGTTTATTTTTCCCCATGCTATATTTGCCATTTTCTCCGCTTTCGTTTTTTTCTGTACATTTGCACAGCTTCCAAGAAAGAAGCTAGAGGAAAGTAGCACATCCCTAAGATTGGAACTTTACATTTTGGAACATTATTTTTGGAACACTTTTCACTGGCAGCGAAGCTGGGAACTTTTCTGTTATTTGAAAGCACAAATAACACTCTTATTTCCTTTGAGAGGAGACTAACCCTGCACATTTATGCTAGACTTTTAGTGTTAGGGACAGAAGTAAGGTTTTGGGACACGACAGTGAGAGACCTTTTAGTTTCGGACTTCCAGACAAAATCATTTGTTTCCTTCAAGGTAGGGAAACCCCTCTTAGCCTTAGGGTTAGAGAGACATTTTCCAACCCACTTATTAATAAAAGTCTATATTCAAAATTCTAATAGCATTGTGTCCGAGTCTTACTTCTGCACCCTTACCCTACGCACATTTAGACCCAGACACATGCTCCTAGATGCAGTATCGACATATCCCGCCATATTCTGCAGGATGTCAATGGCCAGGCCTGGCCTCCCATTCTACTGAGGAATTGGTCCTTTATCGTCAGGGAGGAAAGAGGGACAATTTGCAATTTAATTCCATAGATGCAAGCTATAAGCCGACAGAACAGCATTGGCATTATCATGTCTCAGATGCAAGACGCTGTTTCAGTATACTTTTTCTCATAGCATTGAAAACGCTCTCATCTTTGCAAGGAGTAACTGAAAAGCTTGGATCTATGATGTTGCAGTGTCGCCAAGACGATAGAGGACTGTGCTGGAGCATGGGAAGTACTAGTAGTACTGGGGGACAGGCTTGGGAAGAACATGCTGGCGCGGAATGCCTGACCAAAACTGCTTGTGGGGGTTCAAGAACATGAAGCTCAATGTAGTCCATACAACACAACACTCTTTCATGGAACGCCTTGACGGATGAGGTCGTCTCCTGATCTTCATCCAACATATCACCACCAAATAAGCATCTGAAGAGGTTGCTTTGATATTGGAATCTCCTTTGGAGCATCTGTAGGCAAGTGGAGGCCACTGAAGGAGCCCAAGGCATTGCATGAAGAAAAGGTGGCAGCAGCGCTGATTGAGATTATGCAAGCAATATTGGGGCCGTAAAAGCCACAAGTGTTGGCAGCGCTGACTGATGCATCACTTCTCTGATAATATCTATAAAGGAAGAATGCATAATGGGCGTCGTAGAGCACATGGCCAAGCTTATGCAACAGATTTTCCTCATGTTGCATAGAATAGGGCAACACTGAGAAAATGGGCTCTATTGAGACTGTCTGGGTATTGAATTTTATGAAGTAGGGCTGTGTGACAAACCAGGAGGAGATGATTTTGTCTCATGGTACAGGTTTTTTATTCAAAATAAAAGGATCAAAATGCCAAACTTTCCCTATTTCTATGAGGAAAGTTCCCTACCTAGCAAAACAAATGCTAAGGATGTATGTAAAAGTCCAAAATAAAGTTCTTTTTAATCCAAATCCCATCCAACTAACTGGCCCTACCACTTTAGAAAACACCTAACTAAAAAGGGAAAAGGGGAGGCTTGAATACTAGCCTCAGCAAGGCTTCTGTTTGGCCCAGTTCACCCTTGACTGGTTCTCAGTCTTTAAATGTCCTTTTTCACAGCAGGATATTCTTCCCAGCCTTGAAGCTAGGTAAGGATTTCAGTCTCTCCTTTTTATTAACGTAAACTGTTTCTTGAAGCAAATAATCCCCTTCGTCAAGGTTTGCTGAGAAAATAAAACATCTGTCTTTTCCTCCTTCGAAGCACTGAGACTCCCCAAAGTCCCACAACCCTTGGACCATTGGCTTTCTGTCACACAAAGTATATTACAGGGCCCGCGGTAGCGGCGTTATAGTTATGATAAAGTTGCTCAACCCATGGGAAGAGGAGTTTTGGGGTGGCTTATAACTTTGGCGTCGTTCAATGAATTTTCAGAAAACTTTGCAAAAAAGGTTTTGTGCAGTTTCACCAAAGGGGTGGGGGTGGGGGTGGGGGTGGGGGGGGGGGGGGGAATGTATAGGGGGGCATCAAAAAGTTTGACATCCAGCTAGACATGAATGGAAAAAAAAGTTTTGCTTGCGGCTATAGCCCCAACCATTGGACTGATTTGCACCAAACTTGCATGAGGAGTGGCGGCCTTGTCCAAATTGCAAATTTGGTGTTAATCCATCCATTAGATTTTTTTTAAATACCCAAAATGTAAGTAAAACAAATTAGTGATATCTGTGTCCGGTCCATATCCTCATTTCCTGGTTTGGTGTGCACGGGTGCCTTTTGGCCAATCAGGCAGCCTCGTAATGTTCGGGGACATCATATACGCCCTCTGACTGCTAATTAAAAACATGAGGTACGTCAAAACTTTTGAAACAGACGCCATGTTTGATTCGTGAACTACGCCCATAGTCTGCGGACAGATTGGTAATAACATTAAAAAACACAACTTTACACTTGTCAAACTAATGAAAATCTATGGGAGATTAGGGGTGATGAGAATGGGATACGCTCTTGAAAGTTTGATGTCGTTTTGCCAAGATGAGGTAAAATTAGAGGGGGGGGGGGGGCGGGGGCTCCCAAAATGTTTGAACGGATATTTGGTGCCTTTTGACGAATCTGCACACAAATTTGCAAAACCATTTTAGACCCAATTTATATGTTTTTACAAAGTTTGGTGGGATTTTGTCAAGAGGGGGTTCCAACACTTTTAGATGGCTTATAACTTTGGTGCCGTTTGACGAATCTACACAAACGTTTGCAAAAAGATTATAGACCCAACTTTTGAAAGTTTGTGCAAAGTGTGAATGTATTTTGTCAATGTGGGGGCTAAGTTATATCGCTATTTTCACTAACTACAACGCACGCATGAATTTGCAGCAAATTTGTGCAAGTTGCATTGGCAAGGACCGAAAGCAGGGTTTTACAAACATGTCCATGTTTTCTTTTTTTGAAAAAGGTCATAATGTAAGTACAAAAAATAGTGATATACCTTTTGTGACCGAGGTATAGCCTGTGGCCATGGGCAGTGACCAGATTGTCCGGGCCATGGGCAACAATCTAGTCACTGGCCATGGCAACCAGGGACCAGCTATGTGGTAACATTTTTTTTTAAATCAGGATAGTTTGAATGGGGATAAAATTCGGCTTGAGGCTGCAGCCTTAGTGCTGGACGGGATTTCAGCAAACATGCGCAGGGAGCATAAGCAAGGACCTGGAAGCATGCTTTTGCAAATCTGTTCTGTTTTTTTTTTCTTCCGATTTTTTTTTCTTCAGAAGTGTCCAAAAAAATTGTGAAATAACTTTGGTACCTGGGCAATGAGACTGGCCCTTGGCAAGGGTAAAGGTCTACTCTGATTTGCTTACTGGGGCATGCAGTATGGCCAACGCCCATGCCCCCATGGATTGTGGAGACTGGCCATGGCTGTAAGCCATGAGCACTGGCCATTGGTCACATTATGGGGTAATAGTGGACACTGGACTAGGACGCAGGCTAGATGCAGTGGATAATAGGGGTGGTTTTGGGGGCTGGGGATATAGTCGGGACTTAGACAATTCAACCATGACTTGAATCCCCAGCATGTGCTGCTGAAAACACACACCCGTATGCGTTGTAAAAAATATGTTTGTTAAGAGAGGTTTATAGTTCTTTCGTATATGTTAAGTGGAATTATTTATTACATATCCAGTGCTGTAATCGTGAAACATTTTTACTAATAAAACTTATGAAATTCACTGAAAAAACATTGTTAAGGGACGTTATGGTTAAGTTGCACTAATAAAAATGTATGAAAATCATTGAAAAAGTTTTGTTGATGTAATGGTTGAAAGGTAAAATCGAAAAACCAAAGAAATTCTCCAGTTAGGGTAAGCTATGCAAGCATAACTCGCGCCACCACCATGCACTGCCAAGGCGAACACCCAGGACATCTAAGATGACATCACAAATGGCATCATTGCTGACATCACATATGACATTCATTCTGATGAAGTCCTTAGAAGGGGTTTGGTTTAGAATATTGCTAGCAACACATGAAGGGTGATCGGGAGACCTCATGACATACCTACTCCATGTATCACAAACGTACTTCTTGAAACTAATGTTCTTTTGAAGTGTTGTTAATACAGCAATCTAATAATACATACACATAGGCAATGGCTGCAGCATGGACCATTGAAGTAGAATATTTTTAATATGGTAATATTGGCCAGTAGAATCATAAATCCAAGCTTAGCATAATCTTGACTAACAGCTAGCAATACAAGAATCACTGCACACGTGTTAGTACAAAAAAGTACATATGGAGAGCATCAATGCATACCACCATGACCAGAACATGACACCAGGATTAGAGTTTTTCTTCATGTTTAAAAAATAAAATGTCAGTCAGGGGCCTGATTATTATCCCATGTATGTGCACCATGAGCTCAGCCCAGATCCTAAGGAAAGTACATTAAGAACATAGCACATGGTTAAGGTCTACATATACAGCACCATACAGTAGGTCTATCATGGTTTAATGCAGTATGACCAGATTAACTCATGTATTTATTTATTTATATTTATATAGCGCGCAAGCAGCCCAAGGGCATTGAGGCGCTGTTACTTGCAAGAACTTAGTTACACAGGTACAGGCATGGTAGCGGTCGTTGATATAATGGATATTACAGAACATCATGCTGTTGTTACAGACATTGCACGTGGTCATTGTGTTACAACTTATGCATTGGGTCATGTGTGAGTATTCATGTTAATGTGCGGGACCTTATGTGAAGAGGATGGTTTTCATAGCTTTGCGAAAAGTGGTGAGGGAGGCCTCACCTCGGATCGTGGGAGGTAGGGCATTCCAGTGAATGGGTGCTAGATAGGGGAAACTGGATCCGCCCGCTCTGGCTTTTTTTTACTAGCGGCACAGAGAGCATGTTGGTATACGGTGATCTAGTTGGCCTAGTAGTGGAGACGGGGTGGATTATTTTTGAGAGGTAGGCGGGAGCAGTGAGGTGAATGCACTTGTGGGTCAGTGTCAGAGTTTTAAAGACAATCCTTTCCTTTATTGGGAGTCAGTGGGCTAGTTTCCTGGCCTCCGAAATGTGTTCTCTTTTGGCAATGCCTTGGGCTGCCCGGAGAGGATTGTTTTGTATGACTTGTAGTCTCTCTAGGTTTTTATTGGAGGTTCCTAGAAAGAATATATTGCAGTAGTCTAGCCTAGAGCCGGTGATGACTCTGGCTATGTTGGTGCAGTTCTCATCTGCTTAAAATTCTCACCGTCGCTGAACAAACAACCGCCCAGATATGCAATGTCATCAGTGATGCCATTTGGCATGTCATCTTTGATGTCCTGGGTGTTAGTCGTAGCACTGCATGGCGGTGGCACGGGTTATGGTTGTATAGCTTACCATGACTGGAGAATTTCTTTGGTTTTTCTATTTTTCCTTTTGCAGCCATAACGTCCCTTTAACAACGTTTTTTTTGTGAATATGTATGTGTAGGGCACTGGTCCACCCTGGTTGTTCAAAGTTTGAAATTTCTCTGGCATTCTTAGCCTTACTTAAAACGTCTTTAATATCTCTTTTCTTCCCCCTCTCTAGGATATTTGCCCACTCACGTTTCTCATGCACCCGCAACCTAGATAGCTCCCCAGCCATTATTCACAGTGTTGATACTTCTCTCAGTCCCCGTAGGGTTTTTTTTTTTTTTACTCTTCGATTTCTCAGGCTCCTGGATCCTGAATAGCTTTTCATGTGCTTTTTTTTCGCAGTATTGGTCTTACTTTCACACCTCCTTTTCCACACTGAGGTTTTTCAGGTTCCCGTAACCTTGATATCTTACCCAATCGCGATTTTATATTTCTCACAATCCACCTTTCAGAGGGTTTTTCCACTCTTAGGTTCTCAGACTCCTGTAACCTCGATATGATTTCCAATCGTTGTATACAATGCTTATATTTCTCTCAATCCGCCTTTCATAGGCTTTTCCCACTCTCAGGTTTCTCAGGCTCCCGAAACCTTGTCAGCTTTCCCTGTGGCTAGACATCTCTGCAACCACGGTCCAACATGCACAGAGCTCGGGGATCAGAGCTCCCTTGTACGGTCTGGTCTGAGCGTCCGTTGCCGGTCTTCCAGGCCACCGCAGCTCCTTTGTGGTTGTGCCACCAGACGGAATTGAGATCTCTCCTTCTCTGCTCCTGTTCCGACATGGGCTTCTCGGTTGGGTAGAACACCAACCCACAGGCATTCAGTAGGCATCTTCTTCCTCTCCGTTGGTTTCGCTACCCCAGGACGTAAATACTGCTGAGGCACATCTCTGCATAGCAGTTGACCTGCTTCCGTAGGAGTACCCCCCTGCTTTACAATCGGTCCTCTTCTTATACATGTCACAGGGATAGCTGTAACAGTGTCCTTCGCTGTCCAGGGCATTCAGGCAGTGTTCAGCATTGCCTGCAGCCAAGAGTGGCAAAGAAGGATCCTTGTGAAATCCAGTTGTAGGAGAAAAAGGCATTTTCCCTATCCATATGTGCAAGAGAGAAGTCATTCCAGTGAGATTCCCACTTGCCAGACCCCTAGTGAGGGTCTTGCATAGTAGGCTCGCCTCCCTTGCCTCTAAGGGGGTGGCTCCCGTATGGGGAGAAGGGAGGAATTGCTCAGATTCATCACAGTTGTGACAGTGATGGAGGTGGGATCCTGTTCCATACTGAGAAATGTACTAAGGGAAGACCCAGACCGACTGCTGAGGGAGGCAACCAGCTGATCGGTGGCAAGTCCAGTGTGATAGTCATGGTGGCAAGCAAAGTGGAAATTGGCAATTTTCCTTGTGATGAATGAGAAGATGTACAAGATGAAGACGTCTGACTAGGCACAGAAGCTTGCTGCTTTTTTTTGTTGCTACATACTCTTCATATTTTTCAGGCTTATTCGCCATTGTAGTGGAAAAGGAGTGTGCACAGGCACTTCTCAATCACTATAAAAACAACAACAAAAAGATGGAGGGAAAGATCAGAATAATGTCTGCTGCCCTCATCCTCCACAACCATATCCATAAACCAGCCAATATGGCACCCATCCCTTTCCTGCAGGGGGAGAGGGACAGCCAGCACACAGCTCAACTTCTGCCCATGAGATACCAGACCAAAGCCAATACGAAAAAGGGGAGGAAGCCTATCCCAAGTGGTGACACCCCATCCCTTATTGATCTTAGCTTACCAGGAGATTGGCTTGGCCCTACCCGATATATTCTGCAAACCCAGAAGCCTCATATAGGTCCTAGGACCCACTGTGCAGGCCCAGGAATGGATCATTTTGAAGAGGAAAGGGAATAATTTCCCTCTCGGAGATTAGCAAATCCATATGAAGTCGCTGGGGTGTCCTCTGACTGAAGGTAAGAATATAAATCTTGTAGCTTTTATTTGACACAAAGATGCAGAACTCTTGCAGTGGGCAGCGATAGAAGCCTTCCCCACCTTCGAAGCCTTGATTGAAGAACTTGCAGAAAAAATGTGTCACAAAATGCAGGAGGGCCAAAAATGGCCAGGCCCCAGACCATGGGGGCATAGGTGGTGCGAGTCGGTACCAGGAACAGACTCCTGATAGGAAACCTACATCCTAAAGCCTTTACCAGCTGGTATAACCCCCCCCCCCCCCCATGAAAATGGCGAAGCTGTAACAGGAACTGGTAACACACTCACGGCCCATCAACAAGGAAAACAAGGACTGGGGGCGTGGATGGGAAGGGAGTTTGGTTCCCACATGGGGGAAAGCAAATGCGCATTGGCACCTTAACTTTCTTTATAAATGTGCTTCTACTCCAGTCCCATCCCAATAGAACGAAATAGCCTCAAGAGTATGGAGAAAATGGGATGAGACAAAGTAGTAAAGAGGCAATGGTTAGTGAAATTAATGTTATGTCCCCACAGGGCCAACTCACAGCTGAAAAGTAGTGTAATGCGCAGAGTACTCTCTAACTCTGCTGCTAAAAGCAACACCCTCGCCCAGGCAGGGCTTCACAGGCCATGACTTGCAACCACGCAGGAGAAGTGCATCTTCCACCTTTCCTACAAAAGCAGTGAGACCAAGAAGCATCCTCCCACCTCAAGAGCAGTAAGAGGAACCCAACTTTACCTGGCACGGAGACGCCATAGACATTAACTTCCTGGAAGAAATCCAGCACCCCAACGAGCTCAGCAACTTCCGTTGTTGCAACATTCTCACCTTTCCACCTCAAAAAAATAAAGCATACCATGAAACTGAGACAACACAAGAAAGCAGTGACCGGATTAAAGCGGAGCCATTTTGCTCCACCCACAATTACGAAGCCTTACAGTTTATATGTATGCAAACACATGATTAAAGAACTTGCATTTAACAAGAACATACTGCACAGAACACAACTGAATTTCCTTGACAACAAAAGACAAAATGTAAGTAAAGCCCGCTGAAGATGCATGGGGGCCCATCTCCAAATGATGTTTGGGGGTCTTCCCTAGCCTACAGCTGGGAAACTCTGAACGCAAGAACAAAAAAAGGATTGGTGTGGTTTCAGGTTTTCAGATGCAAAAGGGCACTAGAACATGGTAAATGTTTTTGTGGTGCCGATTCAGTTGGTGCAGTTTTGTATCACTGGAGCGCATACCTACTCTCAATGAAGAGGAGTGGGAAGAATGAATTCAGGGAAAGAAATGTAAAGTGCTTTGTCTAGAGGAGGCAGCACTGTAGATCTGGAGAATGTTTCATAGTGTGAATTCCAATCTGTGATTGCCCAGGTCTCCTCACTCAGGTAATATAACATGTGCCACATATGTATTAATCTCCAAGTACATCTGCTGTCCAACACCAAAGATGTGCAAGTCGGGTGAAACAAGTAGTAATTGGACAACTTTTGGCAAGGTAGTCTTTGGCCAGTCAATACACATTTAAAGTGACTGCCTTTAGTTTGTGAAGACGGATGCTTCCATGGGGAAAATGTGCACAGCATCAACTTCAGTTTGCGTAATTCTGCAAGAAAATCCTAGAAAAAGCAATGGTCGGGGAGTGGGGGAGTGGCTGCAGATTATCAGGATCCAGGTTATTAGCCTCTTCACAGCAGAACACACGCAGTAACCAACAGGGGAGATGAAAACCAAAATGACCGCTGAAGAAAGACGACGAAAAGCTATTAGGCTTTCTTTATCAGAGTCGCAGGACTCCTGACCCCAGCACCCCAATGCCTCGGGGTGCTTTTCCAATTGAAAAGGTTGAGACGGCCTGGTGCGATCTCTGAATATAAATTACACTCTATCCAAGCCAAGGGATAAGGCAATAGGACGCTTAGTCTGGAAGCAATTGACGTAAGCAGAGAACGGTAAATCAATGTCATCGGCCTGTGCTGAGAAGCGAAGTGCCACACCTCAAGTGTAACATTGCCATGCAGTATGCAATCACGCCATGCTACCCTCCGAGGATGAACAGTTCTGACTCACTTGGTTAGTGCATGCAAACGTGGGCAGCGATCTCTGAACCCGAACCATTGAATTCATACAATTTTGCTGCCATAAGCGACCATCAAACATGAGTTACATCAGTAGCCAACTCCACAATACCTGTAAGTGTCTCCAGTCCGGTCTTTAAAATACACAAAATCATTCTGATCCTGCATCATTAGGTCCCCTGTATTAAAATACTTGTCTCCGGATTTGAAGACATCTTTCAAAATCTTCTTTTCTGAAAGTTGTTTGCTCCCAGCATAACCGAGGAATGGACTTCGGGCAGTCACAGGGCTGATCAGAAGTCCAGTCTCACCTGCAGTCAACGAGAGGGTGCATTTCAAAGGCTGAGCGCGAGGACAGGGTGAAGGTGAGCCAGTCAGCAAACATTTGAGGGGGTAATGTACTGAAAGATGACACAAAAAGCTTTGAATTCCTACCAGACCATACATAAACAAACGTTCTGGAATTTCATTTTTACAACCACTGATGAAGGTTTGCAGAAAAGTAATAGGTGGTTTACCGATCAGAAACGGCCCCAAATAAAACAATCTGCACAGCTATTATTAGGAGAGGAGAGGAGAGGTGTGGCATACTAATCTCCCTGCTCCCTACCTGCATGCAGACCCGGGAAATGTCATGAGCGTAATTGATGTCACGTGTGACTGCGTTTGGTTGCTCATTGTTGTGGTGACAGGCGGGCTCTTTTTGGGGGTAATGCTTCCAAATAATGCTAGGTGTTGGTGCGTGAGCGAATGGGTCCTCCGGGAATCTGCTTCAGGCCAGCCCTGCTGGCAGATAGTATGCAGAAAGAGGTGGGGTGTAGTCTAGTTTCTCTGTTGTACACACATCTGTAAAAATGGCAATGTGTGGCATCGCCCCCTTCCTGGTTATGGGTGAATTTTTACTACAAGGAGAGATGTGTGGCATCTCAGTCTCTCTACCTGTATGCAGCCAGGTGTGATGTCAAGAGTGGACGTGATGTCACTTGCATAGTTCTGGGCTGAAATTCCAACTTTGCTGCCTAGTTGGTGAGAGCTGGTGGGTCCCCTTCTGTTGTGGATAGTTCCACTTGATGTAACTTGCCAGTTGATACACCCCGCTTCAGTGTACTAGCTGCTAGGAGATCACTACATATTTTCTTCCAACACCTTCCTGGTCTAGAAATGAATGCACTGTAGAAACCAGCAGTCACAGCACAGTATAAAGGCCAAGTCTTTTACCTCCTCAATCAATATCAGGACAAGCTGAGGTTTACTTTGCATGAGAGCACAGATGCGTTAATGTAGAATGTGTGCGCGCTAAGGTGTCTAGAACTGCAGAACGCACAAGGATCTGAAAAACCTTAGATGGCACCCTGTCACCCTTTTCAAACAACCCTAAAATAAACGTATCAATAACTAGCCGAATCTCCAGCTCCTTAAAAGAGTTGCCACGTTTCATTTCTAGAGTCTGGACCAATGAAAGTGTGCAAAGACGAGGTGGCAACGCATGACCTATGGTGGCTCGTGATTGGAGACCCAGAGCAGGTGTTTTCAAAATCTCGAACTTGTTTTAATTAACATGTTGGTCACAGTACAAATAAAGCAGTGACTTTGCATCTGTCCGAGTAAAACTCGGTAGATCGTTCAAATTCGACTTTACACAAACACACTCATTGCACTTCGTTCCGTGCCTGCCTCCTTCATGGAGATCACAATAGCATACAATTTAAGAGCCCATGAGTGCCCCCAAAGAAAAAGCAAGAAGAGAACAAGGCAAAAAAGAAACAAACAAGGTCTTCCAAATAAAAGTCCAATAACTTGCAGCCAATTCCTTATGAATCTACCCTTTCCCTTCCTTAACAACACTAATCCACACTCTTTTTGTGTTGGTTCCCCTGGACCTTCTGATGCACAATCTCATCCCAATCGCAGATTGTGCTACTGTGGGTGTGAAAAAGCTCTGATTGCTTTGCAGGGCTTCTTCAGTTGATTTGTGTTTTCTCAGGCACTGAAGCCACACAGGCGCTGAAAGACAAGTGTTGTCCTAATCAGACAACATACATTTGAGCCATGTTGCTTTGGTTTGGTGTCCGAACCCCACAAATAAAAGACGGACAATGCAGAAGGCAACCCATAAAGGCCACCTCCCCTAGCCCCTACAAGGTTGGCCTTATGCTTCCCCCCCTCCTTAACATTGTCCATTTCAAAGGGGAGTCCCCATCCGTCCGTTCCCCGCACCACCTCTGCGCACAACCGCTGCCACAATCCTGCTGCTCCAACCACTTACCTTTACCACTCCCGCTGTCTCTTCCAGCCGCTCTCTAGGCAGCTACCCTGAATCATATTTACACCATGTCGCACAACATTGCACAGCTTTCGTGCATCGGGTAAGCAGTCTAGAAACCTTTTTTATGCAAGTCCTCTAGTGATGATAGATCAGTGGACGGCATTTGTTCAAGGTGGTGGCCATCATAAAATAACACATCTGTCCATTGTGAAAACGTTTACTGCTGTATTGCAAACAAGCAATAGAAAATGTTGAGCAAGCAAGATACAGGGAGTCAGAACTCTTAAGCCTTTCTAGACATACTGTTGAGAAATGTCTACCATTTCTGCCTCTTCAATCTTGTCCAACTCAAGGCATGACAGGATTACCACCTGGGAAGCCCAATTGGGGAGTCCCTATGCAGCCATCCTAGTCAGCACAGGGGTCCGTTTTAGACGCAGTGTACTGACCCATTTTGAAGGCTGTTGTCCACCCGGGGGAGTAGATTCTAGAGCGAGGATCTGTAGGTAAGGTTAAAGCAAACATCCAGATGCTAGTACTTCCTGATTCAACCAAATAAGCAACATGGAACTATTCCTAGAAAAAGAATACCACAAGGTCCTGGATAGCCTGTGCCTCTAAACGTGGTCTATAATAGAAATGGGCCACATATTGGTGGCCCCAAGGTTTGTCCCTGCACACCTGCATATGCAATAAGCCTGCATCCTAAACTATACGGACAGAGAAAGTCATGGCAGGGCCAGAAAGATGCAACTTGGCTTTATGGTAGTGGTAAAATAGCCAGGAAAAACGTCTCTAGAGTTAAAAAACATGGCCCAAGAAAAGATAACATACATCAAGTACGATGTAATCGGAGAAGCTACATGTGGTACACCAAGCTTCATTTTGAATGACTCTGCTTCCCGCATGTTCCAGGCTACACAACATTTTCCACTTCTCCTATCCTATTCTAGTGTTTTTTTTCAAGCGGATGTCAAATTTACACACAAGATAGTCTACTTTATTGGATTTATGTTTATAATACCAAAAACAATTCCAAATCTACTAGACTAGCCGAATCTTGCAGATGCTGACCTTGAGTCTTCCAGGGTTCCCCTTGCACCAGGTTATTTAGGTTTTTGGCAGCTGTGGTAGATGCATTCAGGGATCACTGCAAATTATGCTTCAATTTCTGCTTCATCGGTCCTGGATGCCTAGCCGGTATCCCTTGGCAGATTCAGGTAAGAAGACCAGGAGGAGGACAAGTTGTCCTCACTGCAACATATATTTGGTCACCTGCAGGATTCTCCAATCTTTAGCTTGAAGCCAACGCCTTTCCCATTCCTTATGGATTTGATTTGGCATGGCGCGCCTTGTTCACCTGCCACAGGTTGCATCCAGTGTGGATATATGATATGACATGATATGGCATTTATAACGCGCCTATATTCAAGTGATCAAAAACCATTACCCTCCCGCCCCTCTCCCGCAAATCTAGAAGATGGGCAGAATGCAGCATCACTCAGAGCCTCAATCTCAAGCTCCCAGATGGCATGGTGTGCCTGACTTGTTTGAAGGCCAGCAGCAAGATCTCTACCCAGTCCCACAATACAATGGGGATGGGCACTTTTGTCCCCATTCCTCTGATTATGATGACTGGTGTGTCACCAGGCCTCGGTCGCATCCATCCCAGGTTGCTGCAGAATGGCTCTGGGCAGAAATCGCATGGCTCGTCAGTCCTTCCAGAGGGCTCTTTTTGGGAGCCGGACTGCAGGCTCTGCATGTCTACCCAGGCCTCCAGCTCCCCACTTCTGTTTCCAGCTCCAGTATGTATCTAAGGTGCTGTTATCAGATTTTCTAGGCAGGGGTGTGTGGATGGTCAGTCCGATCGTTTCCTCAAAGTCTTCCAAAATGATTTTAAACTATCCAACCTAAAATTAAAATAGTCATTTGGTCCTGCTGCGTCCTGGAACCCTCCCTTTGAAGATTTAACAGCTTGACTAGAACTACACGAGGACTGGTATGGAGGAAAATATGTATGTAAGGGGAATATTGCAATAGAAACACACATTCTAATATCTCTGTGGTGATTTTAGAGCTCAAGATCTAGGAGAAACCTCAACCTATTTAATTTATGTATGTACACAGATCGGTTGACCTTGGAGACCCTACAGCAGAGCACAGAACATAGCACAAAGTTTATCCAACAGGCCACAAGGCCCACTTCATCTTACCTCTGGTAGCTCTCACACACCGTCCCTCCTCGTTTCTAAACGCCTCTTCGTTAAGGACATCGTATTTCACCAGTTCAAAGGGAGAAAAAAGCTGCAAGAAATCCAGGACAGCATTGGAGAAGAATTGGAAAATGTGCAAAACATGCTGCTCTATTCTCACTTACTTTTTTGAAAAAAACTTTAGTTGGCAAAAGGTTCACATTACATCCGACACCCGGAGACCACAGTACAGTTGTACCGTTGGATGCAATAACAAGTCATAATCTGGAATCCAGCAACAGTCCCTTATCACGCCCAAAACAAATTCCCATCGCCCCTTCAAACCCTGGTGTTCCTGCAAGCCGGGCACCCTCAGTAACAGTCGTGCAACAATCCCATGAGCTAGTGAATTACAACTCTTGCGATAATAATCACAGTACATATACATAGCATATTCGTACCATTCTGGCGGACCCCGGATCCTCCCTCCAGTTATGCTTCCTCAAGCAGCCACCCTATCCTCCCCGGCTTCTGCATCATCCTCGGAATCTCTTGCCAATATGAAAGTACGAACCGGGCCCCACACATCCCCAGGCCTGGAATTTCTGGGCAATATCTTGCAATGTTCATGCTCTACATCACAACACCAAGTTAAGTCTTGTAACCATTTCCCAGCAGTTGGAGAAACAGGACTAGACCAGAGCAATACAATGCATGTTTTAGCTAGAATCATGCAAATAGACAGCAGTTTCCTCCCGCCTTTAGAAATTCCATGGAGCCACCCAAACAGGCAACAGAGAATGTCTCGAGGCACTTTGTGATAAATCACATGCCCAGTCAGCTCAGTAACTTGCCGTCAAAACGACTGAGAGGGACAATCCCACAAAACATGTATAAACACGGTGGTCAATTTTGCATCTAGGGCATCAGCCATCATTACAGTTGTCAAATTTCTTCTGGACCGAATAGGATAAATGAGCTCAGTGGAGAAATTTAAATTGAGTATGTTTGAACCGAGAGCATATCACCACTTTTTTAGTGTTCGAACACACACTGCCACCGTCTATCCTCCAGATCAATACCAATATACTCTGCCCACTGTGATCTACACAATAATGCTCCCCTAGGTGCTGCATCCAATACCGTCCAGTACATAGTGGACACCACCCTTCTGCCGTTTGCCGAGTTAACAAGATATTTCAAAAACGCAAATGCCTGTGGTTCAGAAGGGAAAACTGGAGACCGTGCCCCAAATGCCTCCCAAATCCTAATATATTGCAACACCAGCCCAAACCACCCCCCCTAGCTTGGTCTCAACCAGTTGCAAAGAATCGAAAGCCCTATCCACATAGAAGTCAAACATGTTGTTGATCCCGAGTCTCGACCAATCTCTCTTAATGATACCATTGCGTGTCGGGCGATACACTGGATATCCCAAAAAGCTAGCCCCGAGGTATACAGACTTAATGCCTCCATCTTCAAGCACAACCTCTGCCATTCATGAACTGTACATGACAAAGGGACACTTATCAATCTACATCAACACCAAAGTGCCCTGCAGAGAACAAGGAGGAGCTGACCATCTCGCACTATGCACATGTGGCAAAGGCTGCAAGCCCAGCATCCAGTATGAAACAAAGAAGACCTGGGCCACCAAATAATACAGTTCCACATCGGGCACATTAAGACCCCTGTGTTCCTATGTTCCAGTGCCTCCCCACCTAACCCTAGGAGTTTTAGGGGTCCACACTAACCTAATCATCAACGTTCGTAGCGCTTCAAAATATTGGGAACCAGGCCAGACTGGGATATTGACAAACAAACAAAATAGTTTAGGAAGGATCCCCACTTTTATGATAGCTGCACTGCCCATAAGAGAAATTGGAAGTGGAGCCCACTGCTCAATTTTCCCACGTAGCGACTCCAAACAAGCTATGTGGTTATCCATCAGCAGCTGTGATCGGCTTCTGCTGACCACTGCTCCCAAATACTTAGTACACATCTGCTCCCAACGGAATCCGTCTGATCCCAGCGGCTGCTGCGTAGCCAGATTCAATGGAAATAAAATGAACTTCGACTAATTCACCTGCAGTCCAGAAATTCCATTGAATGCTTCAATCTCCTCTGAAAGCGGTTTGCAGGTTTCTTTCTGGATCCTTAACATACCAAATAACGTCATCTGCTTAAAGAGATCAGTTCCCTGACCACTCCCAATGCAAGCCCTCGATGTCTGCGCAGTGTTCTCAAGCGGCTCCTTGCAGTTACGAACAAAATGGGGAACAAACACCCATGGCGCATCCACTGCCCCAATTCAAAGGATGCAGAGTGCATGCCAAAGAGACCAATCCGGGCAGTCACTCCTGAATACAAGACCCCCAATACATTGCAAATAATAGGACGGTAGCCCCACTTTTCCCAGAACAACAAAGAAATCATCCCAAGCGACCGAATCAAATGCCTTTTCCATATCTGAAAACGCTCCAACCGCCTGCACAAAGGTATCCATCCGAGTCAACATGAAAACAGCCTCAGTTGATTATGCGCCATATAGGGACCCGGGATGAATCCCGACTGATCCAGATGCACAACAGAAAGAAGAAATGGGAGCAACCTATTCGCTAGAATTATGGAAAATATTTTCGTATCTAAGTTAATCAGGCATATCGGCCTGTAAAAGGCACATTCCATTGGATCCTTGCCTGGTTTTAAAAATCGGGGAAATAACACCCTCACGCATCGTTGGGGGCAATGACCCGATCTGCAACGCTTCCTGTAACACCTGGATAAGGTAATTAGTGATATTAGGACCAAATTCCTTATAAAACTCTTGAGGTCTTTTTTTATTTATTTGTTTATACCATGCCATAGCCGCATTCGGCGCCATTGAAGTTCCTGTCGTGATAGACAGCCTTTCTCGTGGCCATCACCTCCGCACGACGAGTGGGAGAGATCCAGGCCCTATCTTGCAAGCCTCCATACTTGACTTTTCACGACACGAGGGTGGTGCCGAGGACGCACCCCTCCTTTATGCCCAAGGTGCCGTCGGACTTGGCGTTGCCAGTTTTCTTCCCGTCGCCTTCGTTGCAGGCCGAGAGGACTCTGCACTCGCTGGACGTAGCTAGAGCGCTGAAGTTCTACGTGGACTGCACAAAGAGTTTTCGGAAGACATCACAGCTGTTTGTGAACTTTGGACCTGTGAATCAAGGGAAGGCTCTCTCGAAGGCTTCCATTTCCAGATGGCTCTCCGGCTGCATCATGCACTGTCACCGGTTGGCAAACCGACCGCTGCCCGGCCGTCCGAGAGCCCATTCGACCAGAGCGATTGCTGCTACCACGGCGTTCCTGTCTGGTGTGCCCCTGCTGGATATCTGCAGGGCTGCTACGTGGAGGTCGACGCACACCTTCACAAGATTCTACTGCGTCGATCGGGAGTCCTGGGTTGGCCAAGCAGTGCTGCGCAACCTGTTCGCTTAAGGTGAGCCTGGTGAGGAGGTAAGAGATGCTTAATGTTGAGTTGTTGTATTGCTTAATGTTGAGCCTGTTGCCACCACCCGTGGTTGTGCATGTGTATACTGCTATGTATTCTTATATTCATGAGCATGTGAATCCATGCCAGACCCCATGCTGGAGAAAGAACAAGTTACTTTGTTCTCCAGCATGGGTCTGGCATGGATTCACAGGCGAACCCTCCCTCCTTCCCCTCTGCAGCTCTTCACTTGGTTATACTGCCACTTACGTGCTACCAAATCTGAGGATGGCTGCCAGGGGAGGGGCTTAGGGAGAGGGCAGTCATTGGCTGGGGGCAGTATGACCCAGAGATCAGTGATTGGTTACTACTAAGAAAGACAGATCAGAAACGAAACCGATACTGATTTTTTCTTTACCGAGGATTCCCAGCCTGACGACGGGGAATATTCATGAGCATGTGAATCCATGCCAGACCCCATGCTGGAGAAGGAAAGTTTATTCCAATTTGTTTCTGCAAAAACAAGGAAAGATCTGCCAAATCCTCTCGCTCGTTTGATCTGTGGTGTGATCAATAGATGTTGAGCACTGGAGCGCAGGGACCTGTTAGGTACATATTTTCTTATTGTTTGCTTCAGGTATGGTGGTGCCTCTCCATGGACACATTTATGGGTAAGTGTCAATATCTTAAATTGAATTCTTTTTTCAAGCGGGAGCCAGTGGAGCTGTAACGCTCACCTGATTCGACGGAGGCGCGGGTCTTGGCAGGAAGGTGTCTGTGACTCGAAAAGTGATGTGCAGGACTCGATTGGCTTCTGGGGTCGAACCTCTTCGCACTGTGTGTCGAACTCGAAGAGTGAGGTTTCTGCAGGTGAAAGAATATGGGGGTTAATGGCCTAGGTTGTTGAATGTCCCTCTCTCTCTCCCCAGCTTTTCTGTAGAGCCTCCCCCCAGGTCAACGTGCTCACCTTAGATAGGTGAATGCTGGGCTCTCCATCTGCGTCCGGTGCAGGGTGCCGTTGCCAGTTCCTTCACTGGTGAAACATTGGCCTCTTGAATTCAGAGGATGGTTACCGTCGTTATCTGCACGAGCGGCGAGTTTCTGGACACCTTTTGTCTTTATAGTCTTTAAATGCGTGGCACGTTAATATTGAAAACCCTGTATAATGCTTTTCCCTTATGTATTGCAGGACTCTTTGGATGGAAGATGGAGTGAAGCGCCTGGAAATTCGTAAGTATGGCAAGCGCTCTAACTGTCTCTTTCCTTGCAGCTTAGTTTGTGTTAAAGAGACGCCGGAGTATTCGCAGGCGTTTTATTGCGACGAGCGTGATGGGCGTGAGTAAATACCTGCTTAATGTCTTTTTCTTTTGTCTTTCAGATGTTGGTTTGCAGCGCCGGAGTCAGCGGAATGCTAGTAAGTTTTAACTATACTTTGTCTTCTCAGGCGGCGATGCAGAATGAAGAAATCCAGAATTCACGGCGTGCCGGTAAATATAACAATGCTTTTGGCTTTGCAGGCGAAGGTGCAGCGTGAAGACACGGCCGCGGCTGATGGATCAGGTGAGAAAGCACTGTGTGTAGAGTTTGTCTTGCTAACCTGTTGTTTCTCGTCTTTTGCAGGTGCTGATGTTGACTGGATACAGGAATGGTAAGTATAATTCTTGCAGGTTCAGGATCGAAAGAGGAAAGGCTGGAACAGACTCGGTGAGCGTTCTGCTGCAGATGCAGAATAACGCGAAGCACGTTTCAGCTATCGGGTGTGGTTTAAATAGCCTTGGAGTGATGAGGCATCTTCTTCCACGGCCCCGCCTAGGTAAGAAAAGAGTTCCAGTTTCCAGAAGAGTTCCAGTGCTGTATCCAGGGAGTGGAGCTGCCCCACCCAGGTAAGAAAGTAGTTCCTGTTCACAGAGGGCTTCTAAGTGGCTGGTAAGTAAGCAGCATGGTCTGCTGCAGGTAAGTCCACCCAAGCACTTTCACACCAATTATGAGCCCGGCGCTTCCAGTGCCGGGACCGATGGTTTTGATGAGCCTGGTGCCACCGGCGCCAGGGCAGGGTCCAAAAGGTCCCAGTAGGGACCGGCTGGTGCCTAGGATTAGGTTTAGGGGCATGCTCCCAAGGACGTTGGGCTGGTCCTGGCTCCTTGGGAACAGTGATCATGACAGCACCCCCCTCAAGGCCCCTCCTAAGCGTGTCTTCTCCGGGGGTTTTGGCTTGTTGGGGTGATTCAGATGGAATTTCTTGACCAGACGAGGTGCGTGGACATATTCTGAGGGTTCCCAAGACCTCTCCTGTGGGCCGTATCCTTTCCAATCAACCAGATAATATAACTTAGATTTGGAGATTTTGTAGTCTAGGATGTTCTTCACTTCGAATTCAAGTTCTCATTCTACTAAAACCGGTTCTGGAAGTTCAGTCAATCGGGTTTCTGGTTGTACTGGTTTTAATAAGGAGACATGGAATACTGGATGTATTTTCATATGCGTAGGTAATTTCAATTTGACAGCCACCGGATTAATTATGGCAGATATGAGATAGGGTCCAAGGTATCTCGGGATGAAGGTGCGGGGTCCTTTTAGAGGCAGGTGCTTAGTGGATAACCAGACCTGATCTCCTACAGCGTAGTGAGGGGCCTCTTTACGGTGTCGATCTGCTCCTTTTTTGAATTGAGCTTTAGCTCTTTGCAGATGGGCAGTGGCTTCCTTAAAAGCACGGGTGATTTCTGAGTGCAAGTGATCCACAGCAGGTGCTTCAAATTCTTGGGGAGGATCCAGGTTGGAGGTTCTAGGATGGTGTCCGTATAATAGGAAAAAAGGAGTCTTTCCGGTTCCAGAATGAGTCGAATTGTTGTAAGCGTATTCAGCAATCCAAAGAATATCCTTCCAGGGGTTTTCAGTTTGTTGGAGCATGCAACGTAGATATTGTTCTAGTGTCTGATTTGTCCTTTCGGTTTGTCCGTCAGTTTGGGGATGGTGACTGGTCGAAAGTCTTACATCAATTTGGGCTAGACGACAGCAACTGCGCCAGAAGTGGGAGATGAATTGACTTCCCCTATCGGAGACTAAAACCGAGGGAAAACCGTGTAAGCGAACGATGTTTTCCAAGAATTCTCGAGCCAATACTGAGGCTGAAGGTAGACCCTTCAGGGGAATGAAGTGAGCCATCTTGGAGAATAGATCCACGACTACTAAAATGGTAGTATACCCCGAGCATGGAGGTAAGTCCGTGATAAAATCCATGGACAAGGTATGCCATGGACAGGGAGGGATGTCTAGTGGCTGTAATAGGCCGGCTGGTTTCTGCTTCTGACTTTTATTCTGGGCACACACACCGCAGGAGATTACAAAGTCTCTAATATCCTTTTTCCATGATGGCCACCAGAAATGTCTTTTAATCTTTTCCATGGTTTTGGTAATGCCAGGGTGACCCTCCATTAGAGAGTCGTGATAACAGGAGATTACTTGTTTTTGTATTTTCTCACAGGGCAAGTGCAATCGTCCTCGGATATATGGTAGGTCTTGATCCACTGAGAATTCTTTTCCCTTTAATTGCCAGTCCTGCAAATCGGCCGGAGTTGGGAATGATCTAACCGTGGTCTTGATGTCTTCAAAAGATTGAGTACTGACCAAACCCAAAATCCTTTGTTCTGGGATTATGGGTATTGGTTCTGGATTGGTCAAATGTTCATCTACTCCCATCCGGGAGAAGGCATCTGCTTTTCCGTTCTTACTGCCTGGTCGATAAGTAATTATAAAGTCAAATTCAGCCAGAAACAGAGCCCAGCGAAGCTGTCTGGAAGACTGAGCTTTGGCCGTCTTTAGATATTGTAAATTGCG
This sequence comes from Ambystoma mexicanum, assembly GCF_040938575.1. Taxonomy (NCBI): domain Eukaryota; kingdom Metazoa; phylum Chordata; class Amphibia; order Caudata; family Ambystomatidae; genus Ambystoma; species Ambystoma mexicanum. The sequence goes on along the minus strand of NC_090921.1, from coordinate 775,602,419 downwards.
GTGATCAGTCATTACGGTGACTGTGTGTCTGGCTCCTAAAAGATAATGCCGCCATGCTTTAAAGGCCGATCTGATAGCTAAAAGTTCCTTGTCTGTAATTGAATAGTTGATCTCGGGAGCCGAAAACTTGCGGGACCAAAAGGCTACAGGGTGTAACCGGTGTGTGACCGGATCTCTTTGTGATAAAACTGCCCCCATAGCAAGACTAGAAGCATCCGTTTCCATGATGTAGGGGAGTTCTGGGCGAGGATGTTTTAGAACAGGTGCAGAAATGAATTTAGCTTTTAAGTCCTGAAAAGCTTGTTCTGCTTCAGAAGACCACTCAAAACGTTTGTTCTTTTTTAACAGAGCGGTGATGGGCTGGACTATCCGAGAAAATTCAGGAATAAATCTGCGGTAAAAGTTAGCGAAGCCTAACATGCTTTGAACTCCTTTTACAGAGGTTGGTGATGGCCACTTGATGATTGCATCGACTTTCTTTGAATCCATATGGACTCAGTTAGGTGACAATATGAATCCCAGGAACTCGACTTCAGTTACGTTGAAAACGCATTTTTCAAGCTTAGCAAAAAGATTATGTTGACGCAATCTCTCGAGAACCTTTTTAACGTGTCTCTGGTGTTCCTCTTCGGATGATGAATAGACAAGGATGTCATCAATGTAGACAACAACACACACGTCTATGAGTTCTCTAAGGACATCGTTCATAAAATATTGGAAAGCGGCAGGAGCGTTACAAAGTCCAAAGGGCATCACTTGATATTCGAATAGCCCGTACTTGGTGCGGAAGGCTGTTTTCCATTCATCGCCCTCTTTTATCCGTACCAAGTGGTAGGCTCCTCTGAGATCCAATTTTGTATATATACACATGCGTCTTTGACTTGGTCCAGGAGTTCAGGGATCAAAGGTAACGGGTATCTGTTTTTAACGGTGATTTGATTCAGGGCGCGATAATCTATGCAAGTCCTAAGGTCTCCTTCCTTTTTCAGAACGAAGAACAAAGCCGATGAAGCTGGAGATTTTGAAGGACGAATAAACCCGTTAGCTAGGTATTGGTCCAAATATTGTCTGAGGTGAAGATTCTCTGGCTCGGTGAGGGCATAAATCCTGCTGCAAGGAGAAGTTGTTCCGGGTATCAAATCTATTTGACAGTCGTAAGACCTATGAGGAGGCAGGGTGTTAGCTTGATCCTTCCGGAAGACGTCTTGGAATTCCTGGTATTCGGGAGGTAATTTGGGAACCTCCTCCGAAGAGATTGCCGCCAGTGAAACATCAGGCCTAGGATAACAAGTGGTAAAACATTCTGGAAACTGAACCGTCTTTGCTCGCCAATCGATCTGAGGATTGTGCTTCTCTAACCAAGGGATTCCCAGAATGATCTGGAACTGAGGAGCCTTGATCACATCAAACACGATTCTCTCCCGGTGTCCATCTTGACTCACTAGCGTCACTTCTTGGGTGGCATGCGTTACAGGTCCGGAGGCTATCTCCGTGCCATCCACAGTAGTAATGACGTCTTTTACAGCCTTAGGGACAAGGGGTAGATTCATCCTTGATACCATTTCACGGTCCACATAATTACCGATTGCTCCACTGTCGATGTAAGCTTCAATTGCATGCAAACGATCCGGACGTTCAGGACTAATGAGGACCATGGGTACCACGAAATGCGAGGTCAAGGGACAGATCTTAACGCTCGGCAAGAGGACCTCTACTCTTGTCGGGCTAGGTCGTTTCCCTGCTCAGAATTTGTGGTACAGGTATCCGCGGCTCCTACAGCCTTCTTAGCTGGTTTCACTGGACAGTCCCGAAGAAAGTGTCCTGAGTTTCCGCAATAGAGGCATAATTGCAGCTGCCTTCTTCTTTCCCGCTCTTTCTGGGTTAAAGGTCCTTTCATGCCCCCTATTTGCATGGGTTCCACCGTGTCAGCTCCCCTAGTAGAGGTTTGTGGTTTAGAAAACACTTGGGTATCAAATTTGGAACGATCTGCCTTCCTGTTCTGTAGTCTGTGGTCCAATTGGACAACTAAGTCAATATAGTCTGAGCATTCTTGTGGAGGATTCACAACTTGAGCTAACACATCCTTGAGCTCTCCACGCAGGCCTCTGTAGAAAAGCGTTATTCTCTTATCCTCGGGCCATTGAGTTTCCACTATAAGTCTGTTGAATGAGGCTATATAAGTCAAGAGGTCTTGATTACCCTGTCGTAATGAAAGAAGTTCATTGTCCAAGGCCTGCCCTTGTGCATGTCTTGCGAACAGTTTCTCCATGCTGGACTGGAAGGCCTGGAAATCATGTAAAACCGGATCATCCTGGGTGACTAAAGGGATCGACCAATCTGCGGCGCTGCCACTGAGATAAGAAAGCACGAAAGCCACCTTGGTCTGGTCTGTTGGGAAAGCAGCTGGTCGACATAAGAAGTGTAAGCGGCACTGGTTGATGAACACCGCGAATTTCTTTGGATCACCAGAAAAGCGTTCGGGCGGAGCCAAGGGCACATTACCGGGCAGATTGATTTGCACTGGGTTTAAAGATGATGCAGAAGGATAACTTCCTCCTGGAACGGGCAAAGGTGTCTGTCATGCCTGCGTTTGTAGCAACTGCCTAGCGAGGTCCTCAGTTCGCTCTTTGGAAATTATCAGTTCTCTTCTTGGAGAGTTCGTTTCCTGACGAGCTGCATGTACTTCTGCTCTTAATTCTCCGAGCAACTGGGCTAGTTGATCAGTGTCTGAGGTTTCCATTGCGCCTGGGTAGGAGTATTGTGGTGGGCTTCGCGTTCTGTAACGCTCACCTGATTCCCACGGAGGCGCGGGTCTTGGCAGGAAGGTGTCTGTGACTCGAAAAGTGATGTGCAGGACTCGATTGGCTTCTGGGGTCGAACCTCTTCGCACTGTGTGTCGAACTTGAAGAGTGAGGTTTCTGCAGGTGAAAGAATATGGGGGTTAATGGCCTGGGTTGTTGAATGTCCCTCTCTCTCTCCCCAGCTTTTCTGTAGAGCCTCCCCCCAGGTCAACGTGCTCACCTTAGATAGGTGAATGCTGGGCTCTCCATCTGCGTCTGGTGCAGGGTGCCGTTGCCAGTTCCTTCACTGGTGAAACATTGGCCTCTTGAATTCAGAGGATGGTTACCGTCGTTATCTGCACGAGCGGTGAGTTTCTGGACACCTTTTGTCTTTATAGTCTTCAAATGCGTGGCACGTTAATATTGAAAACCCTGTATAATGCTTTTCCCTTATGTATTGCAGGACTCTTGGGATGGAAGATGGAGTGAAGCGCCTGGAAATTCGTAAGTATGGCAAGCGCTCTAACTGTCTCTTTCCTTGCAGCTTAGTTTGTGTTAAAGAGACGCCGGAGTATTCGCAGGCGTTTTATTGCGACAAGCGTGATGGGCGTGAGTAAATACCTGCTTAATGTCTTTTTCTTTTGTCTTTCAGATGTTGGTTTGCAGCGCCGGAGTCAGCGGAATGCTAGTAAGTTTTAACTATACTTTGTCTTCTCAGGCGGCGATGCAGAATGAAGAAATCCGGAATTCACGGCGTGCCGGTAAGTATAACAATGCTTTTGGCTTTGCAGGCGAAGTTGCAGCGTGAAGACACAGCCGCTGCTGATGGATCAGGTGAGAAAGCACCGTGTGTAGAGTTTGTCTTGCTAACCTGTTGTTTCTTGTCTTTTGCAGGTGCTGATGTTGACTGGATACAGGAATGGCAAGTATAATTCTTGCAGGTTCAGGATCGAAAGAGGAAAGGCTGGAACAGACTCGGTGAGCGTTCTGCTGCAGATGCAGAATAACGCGAAGCACGTTTCATCTATCGGGTGTGGTTTAAATAGCCTTGGAGTGATGAGGCATCTTCTTCCACGGCCCCGCCTAGGTAAGAAAAGAGTTCCAGTTTCCAGAAGAGTTCCAGTGCTGTATCCAGGGAGTGGAGCTGCCCCACCCAGGTAAGAAAGTAGTTCCTGTTCACAGAGGGCTTCTAAGTGGCTGGTAAGTAAGCAGCATGGTCTGCTGCAGGTAAGTCCACCCAAGCACTTTCACACCAATTATGAGCCCGGCGCTTCCAGTGCCGGGACCGATGGTTTTGATGAGCCTGGTGCCACCGGCGCCAGGACAGGGTCCAAAAGGTCCCAGTAGGGACCGGCTGGTGCCTAGGATTAGGGTTAGGGGGCTGCTCCCGAGGACGTTGGGCTGGCCCTGGCTCCTTGGGAACAGTGATCATGACAGGAGCTTTTTGCGGTTCAGTGAGATGTGATCCCTTCTTGTTGCATTAAAGATTATTCTGACCGCGTCGTTCTGGACTATCTGCAACTTCTTGATGTTCCCTTTGCTTGCACCCCTCAGTAGGGCATTGCAGTAATCCAAATGGGGCATAATGATGGCCCAAACCAGGGTTTTGCAGTTTTTGCAGGATACTAGTGGGTTGATCTGCCTTAAGATTTTTAGATGGTAATGCACATTTTTTGTCACATATTTAACATGGGCATCCACATTTAGAGAAGCTTCAAAAATGGTGCAGAGGGCTTTTACCTTTTCAACCACATTTATCACACAGGAGCCGATTTGAAAACTTGCGTAAAATGGGCCAAGTTTCTTCCTAGCCTGAGGAGATCTGGAAATCATGAGCTCAGTCTTTGAGCCATTTAAACACATCCAATGTTGTGTCATCCACTCCTGGATGATCGAATAGATCTGGTTCAGTGTTTCGGTGTCTTTGGTATAGTCCCTACTAAGTTGCATAACTAGTTGGAAGTCATCTGCGTAGTTAGTAAAATGGAAGCCCATCCTTTCCAATTTGTCACACAATAGTCTTATATAGATGCTGAATAATATTGGTGAGATACATGCTCCATGTGGTACTCCAAACTTGATGTCAATCGGGTCGGGGCAAGCCGTACCCCAACAAAATTGTGATGTTCTCTCACCTAAAAAGGAAACAATCCATGCCACTGCATGGTCAGAGCAGTTTCCCACTTTAGTTAAGGTTTCTGATAGTCTGGCGTGATCAAGCAGATCAAATGCTGCCGTAAGATCTATTAAGACAAGCAGTCCAGTTTTCCCCTCATCCAAGAGTTTGCAGATCCAGTAAAGCCGTTTCCGTGCCATAGTTACGGCGGAAGCCCGATTGTTAGTGGTGAAACAGTGAGGTGGTTTCAAAATGAGTCTGCAATTGCTTTGTAGCAATTATTCCATTGGGTCCCGGGCTATAGAAGTTGGTAAACTCTTAATCGCTGTCAGCACCTCATTAGCAGTGATATGGCACGTAATAATTCTTTAGCTCCCACCTCAAGTGGATCTACGTTGAAAAACCGAATCCCAAAATCTCGAGTTACAAAATCGCAAAGCCCACTTGTTTGCATTTTGTAACTCGAGCTTTGAGATTTGGGTTGTTTGTCCCATGCTGTTCATTTAATGTATGCAGGGGGAACAACCCCTGAAACCACGCAGCCCATAATACCGAACTAGGGGAGCGGAGGATACCCCCGCAACCCTTGTTCGGTATTATGGGGTTTGGTCTTTTTTACCATGCCGAATGTGCACCAAATGTGCATTCAGCTTTTCCCCTCCCGGCCTTCTCGACCGAAACGCGTCCAGTCCTGCCAACCTTGCCTCCCCAACTAAAGACTGCAAAGTTTCTTGATCCACCCTCCCCAAGCCATAAACAGTTTATTGTAAAACCATATGAATTCCTCAGGGATTGCCTCGGACTCAAAAACCAACATACCATCTGCGCTCCTATGCCCCTCTCCTTCCCGCACCAACATAGCCAGATGCTGTGCCAAGTGTTGAGTTGCCAGGAAACACACCTCCCTATTCGCCTGCTCTCTGAAGTGGTCAAGCGCTACCCTAATCGTAGCCAGGCTATCAGTGGACAGCTGCACTGCCTCTCGGGATTGCAGCATTTTCAGCTGTCTCTAGGCTCGTCAATCTCTTCCGATTAGCCTTACAAAACCCACTTTCTAGAGAAACAGAGCACCCCCAGCAAAACCACCTTAAAAGCTTCCTAGAGGATCCCAAAAAGAAGCGTAATAATATCAAGGACCTCACCCCAGTACACTACATCCAACAGGACCTGGCCCTTAAAGTGCCAGTGCGGCCTACTAATCACCAGATCAGCCATCCGGAACTGCCTCCGAATCGGGGAGTGATCCGACAGCATCCTCAGTAGCATCGTGCAGCTATCTGTTCTGAATCAGATCATGACCTACCGTTATGTAATCGATTTGTGATCTCATGTCGTGAACTGAAGAATAAAAAGAAAAAAAAAGGATGTAATGTACTCCAGAGATCCAATAATCCAAAATCCTCCACCCCCGCCCCATGTATTGCCTTAGCAGCTGCTGACAACGACCTCACCACAGGAGTCGACCTGTCCAGCTCTGCATGCAGTATCGCATTAAAATCATCCGGCACCATCAGCTGAGTGTGTGAATATGCTAAACACTTAGTCCAAAGGGAGCTGTAAAACCCCGGGTCATCTATATTCACATACATATTTATAAACGTGGCCAGGCACCGTGCCAACGTCCCTGATACAATCACATACCTTCCCTCCGGATCACAATCAGAACGCAGTGGTAGAAACCCCAATGACTTATTTTGAACCAACACCCTCAAAACACTCACTACCCTTGATCCCCTTAACCCCACAGATCGAAACAAAACCCACCCGTAGCCGTCCACCTCCACACTGCCCAACCCCAACCTGCAGTGAAACACCTGCATCCTCCAACCCCTCTATACCCCAACACCAGCAACCTGGGCAACTACCCTGGGGCATCGGATTCAACGACTTCATTGGCCAAGCTTTTAAGAGCAACCCTCTTGAGGAAGAAGCCATTATAGTTCAGGATATATATAGCAACTGACCCGAACTGTTACATAAACATAACAAAACAACACTGGTGATCAATAATACATGAACCAGAGTCATGTGCCCACATAAGTCCAACAACAGAAATTCAGCAGAATATCACACCCACAGTCAACATTGAATCAGCCCTTGGATAGAGTCTCCAAAAGGTGTGCACCTCTGCCGGATCTGACCAAATGAGTCGTGTTGCTGTGAATCACTCAACTTGGAAGAATACATCATAGCGTACTGCAACCCAGGCTCCCTTAGCAAACGTTTAGTGGCCAGGAAAGAAACAATCCCTCTGAACTGTTGGTGTAAAATCCAGGTAAAACGATACTCTAGCATTCCTGCACTGCAAGTCATCTAGCTCACAAGCCCTACCTAGAATGATGTCCATAAAGATTTCCATATTCTGCATCAGTATGGACTACGAGATCTCCACCACTCGTATATTGTTGCAGTGAGATCTTGCCTCCAAATCTTCATTTTTCTAACGTATATCCACACATCGCTGTAATGTGAGGAATGCCCGCCTCATCTCTGTGCTCATGTCCTCCAGTACACCCACTCTGTTCAGCCTCCCGAATACGGCCGCTCTCCTTCTCAATGCGCTCTTGCATTCAATCCATCTTGTATTCCATAACGTACAAACTGGTGTTAATGGATGCAAAGCCGCTTTTCATCTCTGCTAGCACAATACTCAGCTGTGGGGTTGAGTTATTAGTTGTAGCAGACTAGCCCATGAGACGCACCGGCACAGCCACCTCCTCCGACACAACAGGTCAGAGCGATGAACTAATACCTGTACTCCGCGCCAAGCCCTCCTTCTGGGTATATTGCATGCAACCCTGCTATTTATTCCCCTTGGCCATGAAACGGCTGAGCTTCCTCGCCAGGAAGGGGCGCATACCACCCCAAAGCAGCCTGATGAAGAGCAAGCAGCCACCACCCAAGCAGGCTGCACCAACCTCAACTATCCCCTTGCAACAGCAGCAATATAGGGCTCCACCAGCATGCCACTCTTCTATGGGCGCAGCCCGGCAGTGGTCATCCACAGCACCCACACTGCCAACCAGAAGTCAGATAATGTTGTTCAAACAATTAACGCAGCGGATGGGGAAGCACCCAGGCAACCAGATGTGCACCTGAGGCCAGTGTTGGGAAGCGCCAACTCCACAGTGCTATAAACTTACCAGTTAACCCCACCTCCACTGCAAAAAAGCCCCCAGTTGAACACTGGCTCGCTCCAAACACTCCAGGACAAATTTGCACACTAAAGGGCGTTAAAGGTCCACCCCTAACCAGACCGCTCCAGCATCGAGCTCCAGGTCATGCAAACACTCCAGGTCCACCCGCTCCAGGATTCGGGGGCCAACCTCTGTTGTGCAAGGCTCTAGAGTGAGAACGTGCTGCATCCAACCCACGGCGCGCACACATAATATGGCCCCCCGGTCCCAACATCATTCCAAAGCCCAGCTACCTTTATGCCCTTAGGACAGCAGCCGCTCTCGTGCCGCAGCCGGCGCCACCACGCTCATCAAAGCTCAGTCGCCTCGTTGGGACTGCACACGGCCAGTAGCGGTGTGCTCGCTGCCGCTGCCCCCGACTCAGCACACCCACACCTGCTGCATCAGCTCAAAGAAACCAGCACATTGGGTGTAGTTCGCAGGCAGCCTCCTCCTCTCTGCACCACATGACAGAGCTCAGAGAACTCTGAGAACAGCGGCCATACTGGGCGCGAGCGCCTAACCCAACCCAATCATTCTCACTTAGACACAATATTCCATGGTGCTGTGTTTTTTCGTAGTATTGAGCAACAGCGAAAATGCATGGGAAATAGCATGTTCAAACTATAGTATTCATGCATGGCCTTACCAGGACTGTGTGCAGGCTGTTCCTTTCCTAAATTGGTGATACACATGCCCCACACTTGGAAACGTGAAGCATACTTCAGGCTAAAAACTTTTTTCTTTTAAATGCGTGCATGAAATAAATACAATCTCCCACAGAGATGTGAAGTAATATGTCAGAAGGAAGAATAGAGAATAAACAATACCGATAAAGTGTTAATTACATAAAGGGTAGAGCCAACAAAGACTGCGTTCGGTAGTACTCAGTTATGTGCACTGGTGAGGGACCTTACGTTAAACTGCTTTAAGCTATTTACAAATCGGTCTATGTTGCCACAAAGGAAGGCACTACGGCTTTAATGATGTACTTGAGAAGGTACATCTAATAGTATAGATAATCATATTATTGTGTTTGAGCACAAACCTGTTTTTATGAAATAGAGCACTTTACAAGACATAGTGGTAAGTACACAGTGAATGACGGTGGGAGTATACGGCGAGGGACCTAGCAGGTATTTCAAAGAACAGGTAATTTGCAAATAACCAGAGAAACAGGAATTAAGCTTACATCAGAAGGTGCTGAAAGACCTTTTGTGAAAATAAGCACATATTTTCTATGCTGTTTTAAGTGTATTTTAAATTTTTCTAGACTTTACAATCACATTGGTAGCTATTGTGTTAACATGGTGCTATTGTTGCTTCTTTTGTGGTTTTGGGTTTAATTATTTTTTAATATAAAGCCTGGGCTCCCCCTTGTGTGACTGTATAAGTCAAATCTTTCATTATATTTTCGATGTGTTGGGTATTCCTTTGAAATGTATTACTACTGTATACAGTTTGACAGTGTTTATTAAAAGCATTTTTAAAGGGAATTAAAACCTTTATTTATCATGCCACTTTAAATATGGGAAATGGCAAGGTTACAGTTTATTTAAGTTCATTCACAAGAAGAGAGCACAATCAATCTTTGTGGGACATTTTCTCAAATATGCTGAAGCCATTGAGTGACTGAAACATGCCGCATAAAAAATGATCACTTGGAAAAGCTCCACCTGATGCAAAGCGAAAACCAATATCAAGAGCTTCTGAAACAACAACAAACAGCTGCACGACTTGCCAACTAGAGGACAAGAGCAACTTTCTCCATGGCAAATGAGATGCCAGAGCAAACTGAAGCAAGACTTGCTGACATGAGGACAAGAGCAACATCCCCAGGACACATGAGTCACTACTCTATCAGGACACGGGCAACGCCGGGTACGCCAGCTAGTATACTATAAACATGAAAAATAAGGGTAATTATTGATCCGAAAAACCAGGACTGTAAAACGTTCATAAATTTAAGCTAAAACTGTTCAGACATCCCTTACAGCATAAGCATGACTCAGTACACCATTTCTAAAAACTACACCCATAAATAATCCACTTATACTCACTGACCAATGCATGTAAAATACAAAACAACGAGCTAGCTGCACTCGGAGATTAGACCTTGGATATATGGCTAACAACTCAAATCCCCTGGGTCCTAGCATTCCACCATTTTACCATCCTTTTTAATAAAGCACAAAGCAAATAGCGAATGGAATTTTCTTTACCACAAGTAGAACAGGGCAAGAGTTAACGAAAAGCAACCAAACTGATACAAAGGACCACAATAAAAAAGTGGGTGTTTTAAACGTATGGAAGGGGGTGGTGGTAAGCTGTGATTTATTCCGTGCAAGAGTGCCAAACAAAGAAAATATCACCTGGGTGTACCAGACCTACTCCAGTCCCCAAAAATATTACATGATGTCTCCAAGTTGGTTAAAACATTTTTAATAGCGTAATGACAAGAGAATCACATTCTGGATCGAGGACCTGCAATATTAAAGGAAAGCTTCACTAACGTGTTTCGACCAGTGATAACGATATCTGTATTGAACCATATCTCAATTGCACCATATATCAATGAACTAAACATTTTGTCCCTGTAACTTAAATTTTGAATTATTAATATCTGTGAAGCGCACCTGTTCACATCAACCCTTTTCTGATAACGTAATCTCCAGCGTGCTCAAGCTAAGGTCAAGTTCCCTAGCAGCAATAAATCATAGCACACGCCTGTGCTTTTGACGTCTGCTTCCGCAGCTACAAAAATCATGCCCCTGGTCATAATATGATCAGATGGCATAGGGGGGGGGGGGTATTCGCCCCTTCTCCCTAAAGGGGAACTACCCCCTTTGAGGCTAGGGAGGTGCGCCTGCTCTGCAAGACTATCCCTAGGGGTCTGGCCAAGTAGGACCGGACTGGGAGCGACTCCCCCTTAGGGGACACAGACTTCCATTCCAAAAGGGAACTGCCTAGGACACTATCTGCATATATGGGACTGCCTTTCATCAGAAACACTGTGTCCTCCTTTTGTTTGGCTATAGGCAATGTTGAATCCAGCACGCCATCTAAAGGAAAGGGGAATATCCCTTTAAGAAGAAACTCACATGAAAGTGGGACGAGTTGACTAGAGGAGAGAGAACGGGGTACAGGGGAAACCGCCTGACGTCAGAACAATGTGGAGAGGCGGAGCAGAGGTGAACCGCGGGACCTGCAAACTGCGAGAGGCAGCGTTTGTTTGAAATTACTTTACAATCCAAATGTCCAACAATCGGAAGTGTTTTCTATCTTTTTTATCTAGTATTTGTTGAGTATATTTGTCACCCAATCATTGCTGGCATTTAACTTTTTTTCCCAATAAGTTTACAAAGTTTATGTTAACAAAAAGAAAAAGAAATTCACATACATATTTTTGGAGAAAAATGTATTCTTTGTTATTCTGTCCCAACCAATTTATATGGCCTCACATATACATTTTATCTACACCCAATGTTCATTATTTTTACCTTGCACGGTTCAAGCAGAGTATAAAATGTTTAAAAAATCCTAAAAAAATGTAACTTTAAAGTTCTTTTGTGTGAAGTGAAAAATTTCCATTTTTTGAACAGATAGTGGCTTGTGACATACAGAGCATATAATTGGTGGATTCATGGAATACTAGAGTCTGCAGAGTCATACTAGCATGTGTTGTACGAGCCATCAGGGAGGAGATTTCTGAGTGTGACTGGTCAATAAGGAGCGAGTGTTGACATTCAGGCCAATGAAGCAGCAGATAACATGTTCTGTTATTTTATACAAATATCAGAATGTTTTCAATATTTTATATTATTCACTGTACACACCAATATCACATGGGCTGTATCCACAAAGGGGTTATGCTACCTTCCTAGTTTGTGGGAAAAATATGTACTGAACAAAGGGAAGAAACTGTATTGAGTGTCAATTAATCTTCCCTCATCAACACCTAAGGTGGGTCTCAAACAAATAATAGACCTACCACTCAACTCAGATTATGTACATGTATAAAAAATACTTCTCAATTTTATTACAAGAGTTAGCAAAAAAACTATTTTCTCTACACACAATGATACCATAAAACACTAAATTTCATGCATAAAACCCACACTATGGTTGAAAAATCAAATTGTATGTAAGTACACAAACAAATATTACCAGTATCGCAATTACCTGGTTTACACTAGCGTGGATTTAATAAACACATGTGTCCACGCTGTACTAAGAGCCCAACTTGTACACATTTCTGTCCTTTTGAAGCTTAAAGGAAAGGTTTGGTCAAAAAATGTTTTTGTCCCTACGGGTCGGCCATGTGTTTTTAAGCCTAAATCGCTCTATTTTAGAAAAATTTCCTATGCACCTTACCCAAGTTTTCGTCCATTAAACGCACGCGAAAACAGGTACCAGGGTGCTGCCATTTTGTGATAATCCTTTCACTTGCCGCATCGCCCTGGCTGGCCTGCTTTTGCGGCACTAAATCATATCCCACGCCACAGTGTCAAAACATTTTTATTCCCCGCCTATCTCTGTGACGTTACTGTGCTGCGTAGGCAAACGCGCCCAGTCGTCTTCTACACGACTTCACACAGAACCCGGAAACCAACACAGATCAACTCACAACACAGCGCGCCACAATTCGTAATATGAAACTGTACTTTAAAATCAAACAGCAATACTGTACATTTGGTAAAGTACATTTATTTGACATTAAATGTTTAGAGAATATTCAGCAATTGGCATATTAAATCGGAATGGAATTTTTTTTCTTTTCTCTCGATCCACAAATCCGTAGAAGTTTATCGTGAGTCACGCGCTGTTCCTTTATGGTACACAGGGTGTTGGTTTTCGTTAAAAGAAGCACTTTGGACGCACGGTGAACCGCAAGGCTGTTCCATCAACTAGGCACTAGGCCACCGTAAAGGTCGATATGTTGCTTCCAGCCGCTAGTACCGCGTAAGGGCATATGGCTCCTTGGCGATCGTCCCATAAAATGGTCAATGTAGTGCAGTTGTTTACAAGAAGCTGCAGCTGGCGGTTGAAGAAGCCGTCTCCAGGGGTCTGGAATAGGTGGCAGTGGCAATATGGTAGGATGTACCTGTTTAGAAAACATAAAAATTGAAATTAGTCTCACCAGCCGATCTTTATTACTACTATTCATTTTATTTATTACGGGCGAGCTGAAACTATTTGCTTGTGAGGATAGTGTAATGGAGTATGTTCGGCTCTAAAAGCAATGCGAAACGTAACGAAATAAATCGAGGGAAACACACAAACTAATGTTTTTTTTTTTACCGTTGAACCACTGAGAAACGATTGTCTACATGCGTGTCGAATGGGCACATGCAAGCCCATGTGCCCGGTAGAAAGACGATCCCACAAATGTTGCACTTGTTCATTCATTCATTCATTCATTCCGGTATAAAAGCGTCTAAAGAGTTACTTACATTATATTTGCCATTTCCAATGTATCTCTGCGTAATGCAGTCCGTAAATCCCACTGTGTTCGTGCCAACGGTTTTTCATATACTGAACTAACATGAAACTCAGTCCAGTTTCAGAATTTTCAGCCTTATCGTCTCTTACGTTATTGCCCACCTCCTTCAAATGAAGTCCTTTCGGCATGGTCCCTGTCTCTCAAGGTCAAAAAACAATAGGAGCTTATACTGCCAGTGCGATTCGCGGGCCTCTTCAGCCCGCGAGCATAAAATCAAAGCCGCTGACCTTCACTCTGCATGAGCGTACATTCTTACTTTGCAACATCCCGTGTAAAGCCATCTTGAATTTTCGACTCCATGTTTGTACTAGGCCTCAATGTGCAAATGCGGACTGGCTTCCATCTGCAACACCTTGCTTGGCAAGTTCTAAGGCCCCCAATTTTGTCCTCGTTGTCCGCGAGCTTTGCAGCCCTAGAGAACCATAACTATGGAGACATTGACTTTTTGGGGGAAGGTGAGGGAAAGTATAAAGTACCCGAGGAGTTGAGTTGAAAGTGAGATTTATTGTTTATTTGTTTTATTATTTGCAATACGCAAGCCTCCCCTCGGTTAACAGTGTGCAGCATTTACATGAGATTGCAAAACTTAGTTACAGCAACAAAAATATATACATACACATACACATATTCACAAGGTCAGCGATATGAGGTGAATAGAGAGAGAAGTCAAAGATGACACCCATGTTGTTCGCCACCCAGGATGGTGAATGGAGGGTTTAGGGTTACCATACTTTGTATGCACACTGTACAATAACATTTTCAAAAAAGACAATCAGATTACAATGGTTTATTTAAAACAGGATTTGAACTTCTCAACGAGCTCTGCTTTGGGTGGACATGGCACAGTGGCAATGTTTGGTGGCAATGCATCAGTGCTCTGCACAGAAACGCTCAAAATTCCATATCTGTGCTTCTCTAGTACACCAACAATAAGGCCTTTAACAAAGTCGAACTCCATTTCCTCACATACTGGTTTTACCCCCCATTTCTTAGTTCTTTTTCCAAAGGTCGTAGTGTAGCGAGGCATCCCTTGATTTCCCGTAGTCCTAGACTGTTCCCGGCCCACATTCTCGTTATGGGCCAAGACCGCTAGTAGAGTCCTATGTTTCATGCCCTGTAAGCTGAAATGCAATCGCTTTGGCTTGTACTTTAGGCACATATTGTGGAACACCTCCAATTCTCCTGTGTGACAGAATTCTGCCAGTCCCCTCAAATCTCTTGATAGAGTTTTATCGAAAACAATCTTCTCAATGGCTTTGTGTGTAGGTGAAGATGCAATCAACCACTTCTTCTTCCGTGCCTCCTCTGTGGACAAAGGGCCATGTTCACATTGGTGGAAATGTTGGTTTTCTGTCCAGCGGTGAACGTTGGTACAGTGGTGCATCAGTGACCGCCATTTTTCAAGTAGGATTTCCACTGACCCTTCACAAGTTTTGGAACTCCACCAAAGATGGTTGCTGATAGACTGGGACCACTGTGAAATACTTTCAAAACCTTTTTTTTTCCCCTGCAGCCGAGATTTTCTTATTGATTGATTTAGCAAGATGCCATGCGTCAAAGTGATGTTTAATATGTGGGAACTGCTCTCTCATTGTCTTGGCAATTGAAACGTGTCTGTCCGTGGCTATGAGGTCGATGTGCATTCCCCTTGATTGTAGATATTGCAATGATTTTATAAATCCTAGTTTCTCCATGGCCACTGAGGATTTACATTGGGACACCTGCACGACCACCGAACTCACAATTTTCTTACTATCCATGTCCTGAAAGTGGTAGGTGCAGTACTTGGCAGAAAATCCAGGGCTGTTGCACTGTCCATCCCCCGCTAGCCTGAATCGTTTCCCTTCGAATGTACTTGCTAGAGACAATTGTTCAATTTTCCAAGCATCACTAATGGCCGGAAACAGATAATCATGTTGGTATTTGTAGTACTGCGTTTTAGAAATGAAATCGAGTCCCTCAAACTGAAAGAAAGACTAACTTTCTAAAACTGGACCCACTAAAAAGCGAGGCAGCTGCACACAGTAGATTGCCTGCTGGCAGCTTCCCCAGCATCAGTTGTGCAGACCATGAGAACGCATGATTTAATCTACAGGCGGCATGTATTTTGACGTTAAAGCCTTGTTTTTGACAAGTCACATGACTCAATGGCTCCCCACATACTTCCCCCGCCAACTGAATGCCCACATTTCAGCATACTTATAATATCCATCAAACAACTGTCAAATACTATGCATTTACCCTCTTTCATTAGACTGTCATCCGGCGTGAAAGTTGTTTCGGACTGTGCCGTTGAGGAGATATCAAGAAATTCGAAAGAAATATCGCTGATATCAAGTTCTTATGTGTCGTTGGGTGCTGCTGCTGGTTCATGCTCTGTCATTTCAACATCTGTTACTTCAGCATTGATGGGAGAACACAACATTGTCGACAGCTTTTTGGGTGGCATTTTTTTGGCGGGTGTAGATTGTGTGAATTGATCTGCGACTACTTCAGAGCTATCTTCAATACATTCAGTATCATCTTTTGGTGGAGCAGTCGAACTGTAGCAATGGTCCAATACAACTTTACTGGATTCTCCGGACACATTCAATTCATGTTCTGGCAATTGGAAATGAGCATCCCGAGTCTCAACACGCCGCGTCTGAATTAATAGTTCCTCAATAGTGTAAATGGTCTGGCAAGCAACATCTCTCATTTGCTTCACTGTCTGTGCATGTATAGTTCGTACACCCACGGGTAACTAGAGGACAGATTGGAAAAGGGATGTTCATTTTAAACACAATATAAAGTATAGTACAATTGACAGGAAAATGATGAACTGTTTGTAACTAACCTTATTTTTGTTTCTTTTCTTTGCAACTTTCTTGACTCGAACTTCAACATCTGCACGCTGTTGCTCCGATTCGTTTCCGCATGTCTTCCCTTCCTCTTGCGCTGCAACAACTATATTTTCTGGATCCGCATAGACAGCACAGAATGACGCTCCATTGACTACCTGAAACATAGTACTTTCATTACTATGTATCACAATATTAAAAACATTAAACACACGTGTGGACAAACACACAGGTACATCTCAATAGCTAAACACGAATTAAACATTCTGTAGAACAATCAAACCACAAGTATTCGAGCTCTGATGATCTAGTTCGATGGAAATGTTAAGTATCTATACCTCTGGCTCCGCATGGACTGCCATGAATGGTTGTATTGGAGAGGAGGCATCAGCAACTCCCTGAAACACAGTATTTGCATTAGTATGGTTTTCAATATTGTAAACATAACACACACTTGGGGTCGACGGCACAGGTACATATAAAGAGATAATCCCAAATGATGCATTATCTAAAAGAATCAAGGAATATCTAAATATGATCAGATTTCATCGACTTATTTCTCCGATTTATTTACATCTGCATCATCTAAATGGGATGTTGTTATTGTAGTGGAAGCTCCGTCGTCTCCCTGAAACACAGTACTTGCATTAATAGGGAAGAAAGTATAGCAAATGGAATCACGTTATATGATGACGCTCGATGGAGCTGTCAGTATCCATACCTCGTGCTGCTGAAGAATATGTAGGGATGTTATAAATGTAGTGCGCACTTCCGAAAGCTGTTGCACCGATTCATATACGCAAGGTCCCGCTTCCACTTCTCCTGGAATTACTTGAATGTCAGGCTCTGCATCAAGTGCAGGGGTTGACGCTCCATCAACTGCCTGAAAGATAGTACTTGCATTAGTAAGGATTACAATATTGAAAACAGAAGGCACTTGGGGTCGACCGCACAGGTACATATCAATGGCTAACCACGAATGAAACATTATGTAGAACAATCAAACGACAAGTATTACAGCTCTGATGATCTAGTTCGATGGAGCTGTCAGTATCCATACCTTGTGCTGCTGAAGAACATCTAGGGATGTTGTCAATGTGGTGGACGCTTCAGCATCTCCCTGAAAGACAGTACTTGCATTACTATGGATAACACTAATCATAACTGAAAACAAACACCAGTGGACGATAACTAAGGTGTATATCAATTGGAAAGCACTAACCAAACATTAGGTAAAATAATTACACGATACAATAAAAATATTACTTGACATGCATAAAACAAGTCTGTAGAGGAACAGCCAAGTAAGATTACCTGATACCCGCTAGAAGTGGTTGATAACTGCGAGCACGTCACGAATGTAGAATGTTGTTGCTTCAGATTCAAGGGATACTCAAGCAGTTGTAAAGGTAAATTATTGATTGATTATGAAATGCCAATATTAAAAATTGCCATGTAAGGAGACAGAATACTTGAGAGTAATGCTATTGAAAATGCACAATATAGCACAGTTCCCTGTGCCCATATATAGATTTCGTTTGTGGGTTATGAAATCGAAAAAGAATATATCGATAAATGTCTTTATTCAAAAAGCTATACGCTCATATCAATGTCGAAAGTATTACAAGGGACACAACACCTAAAATATCAATGAATCCATTCGGCTACCTACACACTACCGCAAGGCCTAAAGCTAAATCCGGACACTTGACTCACGAGTGGCAGAATATGAACAAATAGAGTGGGAATAGCGTTCGCGAGCAATTTTCGTGTCGTTCGCCGTTTATTCTTCTTTGTTAACCAAGGTGTTGTGTACATGTTCGAGGAAAAGTGCCGGCTGCAGATGCGGTATCGATCACCCCTTTTGTCATCTAAGACTTGTTGGACTCTACTTTCCAGCTCATCCAGTGGATATTCGCAATGTCTGACCCATTCTCTTATTCGATCAACAGTTTTCGGGAATACATGCATTGTAGTGCCTTCAGATTTAGCATGGGTCTTCGAAGGGCAACCGCTAATCGAACAGGCAGGCATTGTTGAAAATTCTGAAAAGTAAATATCGACATTATTATACAATCTTGATGGATAAAAATGTGATACAAAAGTAAATGAACCATACAATGTTCAATGCAAGGTTTGTTTTGGTCGCAGGAACTATACCAGTTCATCATGTGCGGCTTAGCATTTGCATAAATTGCAGAAATGTATAAATGATGTGACTAAACTCTGAACATGTGACTCGTCCCTTGGATGTTCTGTCTTGCAGAGAAGGAAACATGCTTACATTATAGACTGGGCCCCCGAAGGATGCAATTCGATGACAATTGACACAGATGAAAATAAATAGATCCATTGATAGCATAACAATGGAAACTCAAGTCAATATCAATGAGACCAATGAACATAGCACTATTGAGTACTCTACTCGCAAATACATAGAAATTTAAAAATCAGCAAAATATGACTAGAATACATGGCCTTACCTTGACCAACAAACAGTTGGATTCAGCAAGCAGAGCAGTATGTTGCAGGAGAACAGGTAGATGGCCACTGACGAGTTTGCTCGAAGCGTTCACTGAAGTTCACGGATAGCACGACGACGAGCAGATTAGCATAGATCTCAGTGTTTCTCAGGTAGCACGTTCAGGAGTTGACTTGCAAAGCACAAAGATGTTCTCATGAGACATATCAAGTGGTTTATAAAGTATTACAAACAGTGGTTTGTTTGTGAATGAATGACGTGTGTATGTCGTGGTATTATGTGGTTTGCCTGGGGCTGGCCAGCGTGAGGGTGGGGGGGGGGGCCCTGGCCGGACACACGGAGTCTGAGGAGGCCATGTGAGCGATGGGCCCTTGGCGTGGGATACCTTTTGAAGTGTACATGCTGTTTGACACCTTGGCTGTTCTCGCCCCTGACAGCCCCCCCATCGCAGTACGCATCCACTGGCGCGAACCGCCTTTGATAGAGGGGGGTGGGATGGATAGGCCTGGGGCATGCAGATAAGGCACAGGAAGACTACTGAATGGAGACACACTTGATTCATTTCAAAAATCGAAACAACCGTTGTTAAAATATATGTGATGTTTTATTTTGTTTCTTTTTTGATGGCACAAAAATACAAAACTTTACACATTGTACAGGTCAGGTTGCAGCACAGCGAGGGAAAATCCCCTGTACTGACCGCTGTCACTCGGGAAAGTTTCTCTTATGGCACAAACGGCACAGGCGGGTATTACTCTTCGAACGCGGTGTCCAAGCCTCCCGTGAAGCCACCATCTAAAGGAACGATAGGGCACCAGCCGGTACCACCTGTGAAAAATAATGATACAAACTGTTTTTAAATGACCAAGATAACTTGATTAAACGTTTGTTTTCAATGACAATTCTTGTAACTAATGGCATTCTGCTCGGACAAATGCCATCTAGACACTGCACACTATTGAACGACTTTCATGCGTTACAAATGATATGTAGATGTAATTTTGTATATAGGAGACGACCATGAAATAGTAGTGGCATCACAAGCAGATTATACTTACTCGTTACTCGGATTATGAGGACGAACAGTTGCGCGAAGTTTGTGCATAAGCACCATCATTGTCCTCAACACGGACCGTGTGAGGCAGGCTGCCCTGAAGTCTGGGAGCTCGGTGATGCATTGCGGTCGTGGCTCGCCTTCCGAAATGTAGGCCACGCATCCCGAGTTTTCACAGCAGCAGCAGTTCTCCTCCTCGGTTGGCATTAGCTCGCACCGATTGCATGTGCACCAGGTGGAAACACCGTCCATGCGACTAGGTCCAGTGTCTTCATCCGTTGATTTGTCCTGCCAACTGCCGTCCGAAGCCCCATCGTTTTCGCGTGTTTCCCTTTCCAGTAGTTCCTCCTCGGTATACTCAGGCTCGAACATGTAGGGCATTATTGTAGCCATTGTGTGGTAAACAAACTAAAATAATTTATAACGATGGTACAGGTGTTCACACGGGCTACAAGCGGCAAAGGTAGCTGACCAGAGCACAGAAACGAGTCACAGAATGCTCAAAGTAACACAGAGAGATGGAATCAAAAATCTGCTGCTGTGTGTTGTGAAACGGTCTGTTTATACTTATTGAGGAAAGAGGCGTCTTGCCATTTCCATGGCGACACGTCATTAGCTGAAGCGCAGCGATTGTTGACACGAGACGTGCTTTGGCGTTGTGAAATGGGCGGTACGCGTCTGCTGATGACAGGCTCAGAGGCGGGGGATATAATTTAGTGCCGCAAAAGCAGGTCAGCCAGGGCGATGGGGCAAGTGATAGGATTATCACAAAATGGCAGCGCCCTGGTGCCTGTTTTTGCGTGCATTTAATGGATGAAAACTCGGGTAAGGTGCATAGGAAATTTTTCTAAACTCGAGCAACTTAGGCTTAAAAACACATGGCCGACCCGTAGGGACAATAAAAATTTTGACCGAGCCATTCCTTTAAATTCACCAGACATTTATCAGGGGCATAAATATTCTGCTTGTGTGTATCATATGCTGGCTGGAGATTGATTTCAGCCCTCTATCAACCTGGTCTTCCAGTTCTATGTTCAAGTGCAAGGTACAGCGAAGGGAGCAGCCATGGCCCCCAATCTTGTAAACTTGTACATGGACATGGACATGTTTGAGGAAATGGTTGGCTATTCAGTTCTTAACCCCTTCAAAGAGAAACTAACTAGGTGGCTAAGATACAGAGACAATGTGTTTCTGTTATTGACTGGTAATCTAGAAGAGGCCAAGAGTTTCATACAATGGCTGAAATTCCAAAATAGATGCTTGAAGTTTATTGCTACCATGAGCAACATCAAAGTCGATTATCTAGATGTGACCGCCTATCATGAACAGGGACAATTATTGGTGACACTGTAAACCAAGACAATCAATAAAATCTTCATTTTGAAAATATGTAAATAAAATAGAGAATACCTTTGTTATAATAACTTATTGTGATGCTTCATTCCATAATTGCATTTCTAATGCTACAACATTGTATACATGGACACATCACCTCACCATAACAATGTTATTTGAGATACAATTGCTTATGTTCCAGTCAGTTCTATTCTGCTCAAGAACGTTTTGAGATTATGTGCCATGTGTTGTGTAGTGATTGAGTGTCTATTCAGTGTTAGTTGACTGTCAGTGGTGTGTTACCGAAACATTCTGGAACATAGAATTAATATGCCCAGTTGGAAGGATGAGGGAGAATGTTGCTGTTTGAGAAGAGAGGTGTTTGGAAGAGGGAGGCAGCAAATGGGGCTGCTTCAAAAAAAAATAAAGAAGATTGTCACAACCATAAAAAAGAAATCATCACAGCTCTCAGGGGGGCTGTCCATTAAGTTCTGATTTGAACACTGTAAGGATGAGCATCTCAGGGACCTGCTCATGGTACGTTGCAGCAACTCTCAGTGGGGGAAGCTGTGCAGAGAGAAGGTGATAAAGGCTTGGAGAGTGCCAGTGAAGTGGCAAAATTAGTTGAGCACACTGAACCGTGCATAAAGGAACTGAATGCAGGTGCAGAGAAATCGATAGCAGACTCGGTCGATCAGGTTGAGGGATATACCAAGAACAAAGAAGGAAATAAAGACGAGAAAAACTGCTGATCAAGAAAAGGCTGGGTGTGAAGTAGAAAAACTAAAACCGGTACAATGGGAAGCAATGCTTTCTATGTAGGAGCAGCAAACATTTTGCCAATGACAAAGAATGCTTTGGCCAGCACATGATACAGAACACAGGGAACGCAGAAGAATCACTAGGCACGGTGGTCCAAGCAATGGACAAAATACAGATCAGTGAAGTGTGTACAGGAAGCTGTATCCCTCTTTGAGTGGGTGGCATGAGCCGGATGATGAGGTGTTTGTGGTAAATGTGGTGGAAGGCAGACCTAAAAGAGTCAAGCCACATGCTGAGATATAGGGTAACAATGTGGCTGTCCAGGTATTAACTAACAGCGGAGCGGATTATATGCTAATGAATTTGCATACGTGGCGGGACAAGTTTGAATATTGTGAGTTATAGGAAGCAATGGTAGTAGCACATACATATGGCAAGTGCCTATTGAAATAGTGGGAGAGTTTGAGGCGCAATTTGGGTTCAAGATACGCAAGGCGAGAGGTGTGCTGAGGGTGATGAACAAAGGAGGCAATCTGTTGCCGTGGGACACTCAAACTGATTTTGTGATAAAATTAGATCCTGAGCACTCTTCAAAGGTTTTGGTAGTGCAAGAGAAAGAGGTGATTGAGCAGAAATGGGACATGGAGGAATGGTATCCCCGTGTGTTCAAGGAGGTAACAGGCTGTCTCAAGGACGTTGTGCATTATATTAAGTTGAGGACAGGATCAATGCCAAATAGGGTCAAGGCGAGGACAATTCTGTTGGCTTCGAGGTCGGAAATATGAGGGGGAACCCAATCGAATGGTGAGTGAAGGCATTATAGAGGAGGCAGAGTGGAGTAGCCCTGTTGTGACGGTGCAAAAACCCAATGGTATTGTGAGGCATTGCATAGATCTGAAGGCACTTAAAAATGTGGTTCTGGAAAGGTCTCCCTTACCAAGGTATCATGTGCCGGGACGTTTTCAACCATAGATCTACGGGCAGCATATCATCAAGTTTTGTTGCTCCCTTCATTGATGGATTTGACAACGTTCATAACACTGTTCGGTCTATCCACGTGTAAGGGAATGCCTTGCTTTCTGTCTGATCTCTGCGTCTAATGTGTTCCAGAGAGTTATGAGCAAGCGGTTTGTGTGCTGCTATAAGGATGACATTTCAGTATGGGGAAATGACAAATGAACAAGATGGAAGGCTGAAAGAAGTGTTGGGAAAGTTATGCAAGGCTGGTTTAACAATTACATTTGAAAAGTGCAAATTTACGATGGACAAGGTACAATATTTGGGACATGAATTATCGTCTCAGGGTATAAGGCCCAAAGTGGATGCGGTCAAAGCTATAGTACAAATGAAGGAACCTAAAATTAAGTTGTTGTTGTCCTCATACCTGGGTTTGATTGAGTATTACGGAAAAGTATTAAGAATCTAGCTGAAAGAACAAAGTGTATGAGAGATCTCACAAAGAAAAATGATAGGTTTGTGTGGGGTGAAAGGTGTCGAGGGGTGATTGAGGACAATTTAGTGGAAGCTCCCATGCTGAAAGGTTTCAGGGAGGATTGGGAGGTTAATTTGTGTACGGATGCCAGAGAGAGTGGTTTGGGATGTGTACTCATGCAGCAGAAGGGGAGTGAGGTGTGAACAGTGGCGTTTACCTCGCAGGATGAGGAGAGAAGGTGTTCGGCTGTGGAAAGGAAAGTTTTATCCTGTGCGTGAGGTGTGGAAAAGTTAAAAATGATGTATGGGGAAGGACGTTTTCACTGTAAAAGACCACAAACCATTAGTAGCAATATTCAAAAGGAAAGTTCTGAAAGGTGTATCGAGGAGAATTGTTAGATGGTTAACAGGAATGTAAGTGTTACATTTTGAGGTTCAATATATAAAAGGGAGAACAGAACGGGATAGCAGGCATGTTGTCTTGGAATGCAGTCCCTGATAGAGAGGTGGTCAGGACAAAAAATGGGCGAGATGGAGGGTCAAGTTTGAGTGAGCAAAGAAGAGGAATAGCATTCAAGTTGTGACAAGGATGAAGTATGTAGAAAAAGTAGTTGGTTATGTGCAAATGGGCTGGCCCACAAGTGACTTGGTGGAGGAAAACAAACAATACAGGAGGATAGAGAATTAATTTATTGAGCGTGGAGAAGAGGGTGCTGCTACGAGGACACAGTTGTGGTCACGAAACATTTCAGAGAATCTTTTATGGGAATTGCCCATGAAGGGCGTTTGTGGGTTTGCAAAAACAAAGGGATGATCTGGCAGGTCTACTGGTGGCCTGGTATGCATGTGAATAGTTACTTGAATGTGGTGGAAGAACAAGTTACTTTCTTACCTGGTAACGTTCTTTCGATGGGATGGTCCGACGACGTATTCCATATCTATGACAGGTAATGTCCACAGCTGTGCTGCTTCGGAAAATCTTCGGCGTCTGCGTTCTGCGTCGATGACGTTGATGCGCCGTCCCCGAGGACCTCCTCCGACGTCACCCGATGTGATAAGTAGGACGCACGGCGCCCGTAGCCTCAGTTGTAGTTTTTTCCCCCAGAACGTGTCCCACCAGTTTTCTGCCAGTCAGACACACAAGGCCTTGCGGAACGCAAACTGCAATCGCAAAAGAAATTCTGCAGCGGGGAAGGTAGGGAGGGAGCGATATGGAATACGTTGTCGGACCCTGTCCTTATGAAACACAGTGAAGGGTGGCTTTACTGAAAGTGCCTGTAACTCACTCACTCTGCGGGCGGAAGTAACTGCAACCAAAAACACAGTTTTCAGAGTTAACAGTCTCAAAGGGCAAGAATGCAAAGGCTCAAACGGAGCACCCATAAGACACTTAAGGACAAGGTTCAAATCCCAACCGGGCACCAGAAAAGGTGACGGAGGAAACACATTAGTGAGCCCTTTCAAAAACTGAGAAATTAAGGGAATCTTAAAATAGGAACATTCTTCAGACGAGCGCTTAAATATGGAAAGCACCGCCAGGTAACCTTTAATGGTCCCCACTTGCAAGCCCCTGTGGGCCAAGGAAAGCAAAAAAGACAGAACCATGGGAATGTCACACTCAAAAGGATCCACATTCTTAACTCTGCACCAGTCGCAGAACTTTCTCCAACGGCAACAGTACAGAGACTTTGTTGCCGGCCGCCTGGCCGAGAGCAACACCTCCATCACGTCTTCAGGGAGGTCCCAATCCTTATACCTCAACCTTTCAGAAGCCAAGCGTGAAGGTTGAGGGATCTGACCTTTGGATGGAGAACCTGAACCCCCCTCCCGTGAGAGCAGATCGTCTCAGTAGGGAAGACGACGTGGAGGGCAGATGGACAAGTCGAGAAGGTCCGGGTACCACGTCCTCTGGGCCCACGCCGGAGCAATGAGGATCATCCGGGAACCGAACCTCCGTAACCTCCGCAGTACTTGCGGGATGATGGGGACTGGAGGAAACGCGTACAGCAGTGGGAATGGCCACTCCACCATGAACGCGTCTCCTAAAGCGCCTTTTGGAGGAAATTCCCGCAAGCAAAACCTTTCGCACTTCCGGTTGACACTGGAGGCGAAGAGATCCACTTGAGGGGTACCCCAAAGGGCGAAGATCTCCAGGAGAATCTCCTGAGCCAGCTCCCACTCGTGAGAGATCGTGCTCTGCCTGCTCAGAGCGTCCGCCGTCTTGTTGTCTCCGGCCAGATGAACTGCCGAGATCGAAACTTCCTGCTGGATGGCCCAGAACTCAAGCTGCATCGCCTCCCTGCACAGAGGAAGTGACCCTGCCCCCCCCCCTCTTTTTGTTGAGGTAGTGCATGGCCACCGTGTTGTCCGTTAGAATCAGGACACTCTTTCCTCGCACAGTCGGCAGAAAAGCCTTCAGGGCAAGCCTGACGGCCCTCAGCTCCAACAGATTGATATGGAGTCTGGACTCCGACGGAGACCAACGACCGCTGACTGTCAACTCGTTGGCATGAGCTCCCCATCCCATGAGGGATGCGTCCGTCACGATCGTCACCATCGGCCAGGGCAGCCAAAATGGGGCCCCCTTCATCAGATTGCCTTCGACGGCCCACCACAGAAGGTCCTGGGCGATCGAGGGCGCCACCTGAACAGGGTCCGACAGCCTGCCGGAGGACTGAGACCACTGAAGCTTGAGAGCCCACTGCAAAGATCTCATCCGCAGACGAGCCTCTGGCACCAGAAGAATGCAGGATGCCATGAGGCCGAGCAGTCTCAAGAACTCGGACGCTGGGAGTTTCTGGGCAAGTTGAAACATGTGCACCATCTGCTGAATGTGAAGAGCGCTCACCTGGAGAGGAAAACACTGCCCCAGGGATGTGTCGAGCACTGCTCCGATGTACTGGAGCCGCTGTGTTGGTGTCAAATGGGACTTCTTTAAATTGAGGGAGAAGCCCAGCTTGTGAAGGGAGTGGCAGGTGACAGACAGATGATCCAGGACTTGCTCGGGAGTGCTCCCCCTGATCAACCAATCGTCCAGGTAGGGGTAGACGTGAATCCCCCCTTTCCTGAGATGCGCTGCCACCACCACCATGAGCTTGGTGAAAACCCTTGGGGCGGAGGTCAATCCGAACGGCAGGACCCAAAACTGAAAGTGCGAGTCGCCAACCGAGAACCTCAGGTGCTTCATGTGCTTGGGATAGATCGGCACATGGAAATAAGCGTCCTTGAGGTCGAGAGACACCAACCAATCCTGAAGTTGAAGGGCCTGGAGAACTTGAGAGAGAGTAACCATCTTGAACTTGTCCTTCCTGAGGAGTTTGTTCAAACCGCGCAATTCCATGATGGGTCTCAATCCCCGGCCTTTCTTCGAAATCAAAAAATAAGGGGAATACAATCCCTTGTTCCTCTCCGCTACAGGCACCAGCTCTATGGCGCCTTTCTCCAGCAGGGCTTGAATTTCCTGCGCAAGGAGCGGATCCGAACTCTTCAAAGAGAGTTTCCCAGGTGGATTGTCGTGAGGCCTCTGCCGAAAGGGAAGACAGTAGCCGTGGGTTATGATCTCCAGAACCCACACATCTGAAGTAATGGCACACCACTCTACAAGATGCTGAGCCAGCCTTCCCCCAACCGGTGAACCGTGGGACCTGGCCTTATGACTGAGTGGTAGCGGTTGCGGCGTTGCCTGAGGGCAAAGAGGCAACTGCCCCAGCGGCCTTGGCACCTCGAGTACCCTGTTTTCCACCGCTGGCTCTCTTACGGTGGCCTCTTTGAATCCTAGCTCCTCTCGCTTTACTGAAGGATAAGTAATAGCGAAAGGAACCTCCCCTCCATTGTTGTCCCCTAGGACGAAAAGGAGGAGGTTGTCGAACTGCAGCGCCCAACGACTTCGCTGCAGCTTTGGAGGTCTGCAACCTCTCAAGGCTCTCTTCAGCCTTGCTGCCAAAAAGATGTTCACCGTCAAAGGGCATGTTGAGGAGCCGGGACTGCACATCATGAGCGAACCCAGACTTCTGCAACCACGCAAACCTGCGTATTACGTTGCTCGCCGCCATGGACCGGCTGACACAATCTGCCATGTCCAAACCCGACTGAACGGCCTCACACATGGCTTGCTTGCCATCCTGAACCATAGCAAGGAAACCCTCCCGTTCGTCCCCTTCGAGAATATGTTCAGCCGCTAATGCAACACAGTTCCACAGAGTGTGTGGAAAACGAGACAAGGCACATATGGAGTTGGCCGCCTGAAGTGCCATACCCCCCCTGAAGAAAACTACTTTCTTCGCCCAGCCGTCAAAACATTTGTCGTCCCTATCCAGAGGGATGGTAGGATACGACGCCTGTTTGCCGGGGCCGTAGCCGCCTGCACCACCAAACTCTCTGGAGTGGGGTGCCTGGACAAGTAGCAGGGGTCGCTACTGGCTGGACGGTATTTTCGCGACAAAGACTTGCCCACTGCCGGGAGACTCTCAGGAGCAGTCCAAGCCGCTGCCACCCTTCTCTGCAGAAGCATATGAAACGGCAGTACCGGGTCAGTGGGGGGACCAAGATCAAGGATGTCCGTGAGATCATCCTGAACGAACTCCCCTGGGGGAGCCAACCATCCCAAGTACTCGGTGACCCGAGACGTAAGGCACCGGTATGAAGAATCGGCATGAGTGCCAGGCTCCGGCCTACAAAACTCCACCTCCGGAGAGGTGTCCAGTCCACTGGCATCATGCAGTGACTGCCTCAGGTCATCAAACTGGCTATGGCCCGAGAGAAGCTCATCTGGTACCGTAACCAGAACCAAGCCTTCATCACCCTCTGAAATGTACTCCAGGCGGTGAGAGGAAGACACCTGGGGACCAAAGCTATGCCTGACCTTAGCCAGAGCCTTTCTTGGGGCTAACCCCGTGCCACAGGGCCCCTCCGACACCACCGCCTCGAAAGGCGTTGAGGGTGCCGAACGAGTCGGCGTCGACGTCAGCTGCAGCGCCGCCAGCATCGACGGCGTCGACACAGGCCTCGAAGCCAGAGCTCCGGGCGGGTCTCTCAACGACCTCAGCGCCACAGGCGTCAATGTCTTCTTTGAAGACGGCACAGGATCACGCGGTCTCCAGCGCGTCGAGGACCGTGACCTGGAACGGGCATGGTGAGAACGGCTACCCTTGTCCTAGCGGGACCTTTCCCGCGAGCCGTGCCGACCACCCGAGCCCGAAGGCGTACGAGCGGTGTCTCTCGACCGGTGCCGACCAACCCCACTCGGAGGTGCGGACGGACCGGTGCCCTGCGATTCAAGAATTGCTAACATCTGCTTCCCAAAGGAGGCCCATTCCTCCGGTGTCGCTTGCATGGTGGGATAAGCGACCCGCCGACGGGCGGATTCCTCGGAAGGCGACGGGGAAGGCGACCGATGCCGGCGCTTCCTGGAATGCCTCGAAGAGGTGGAGGAGTGGCAAGACCGACTCCTGGAAGGAGACCCACTGGACTTCCAACGATGACGCGGAGAGTCGCCTCTCGAGTCATCCGTCGAAAGCCCCGTTGACCTCGACTTCCGGGGCTTAGACACCCGACCTACCGACAGCTTCTTCTTGCGTTCCCGCAAGGCCTTGGCCGTGAGCAACTGGCAGTCGACACAATCGTCCGTATCGTGGGCCTCCCCGAGGCACCAGAGGCAGGCGTCGTGCGATTCTGTGACTGACATCTTGGACCCACAGTCCCCGCATTTCTTGAAGCCCGGACACGGGGTTGAAGACGAAGTAGACATCGCCACGAACAGGTCTTCACAAAAACCGAACAGGTTCAACGAACCGAGAAGAATACAGCAAACTCCAAAGAGTCGAGGCGTACCGAGATTCACGAAGCGAACACGTTCGTGGAAAAAACGGAACTGAGGCTACGGGCGTTGTGCGTCCTACATATCACATCGGGTGACGTCGGCCGTCGGAGGTTGTCCTCGGGGACAGCGCATCGACGTCATCAACGCAGGACGCAGACGACTTTCCGAAGCAGCACAGCTGTGGACATTACCTGTCATAGATATGGAATACGTCGGAGGACCCAATCCCCTCGAAGCTCCCCATTCAGTGTGGTAGCGGTAGACATTTTGGGTCTGATTACTGTGACAGGAGGACAAGGAAACTATCTAATTGTGGCTGTTGAAATGCTGTCAAAATGGCCCGAGGTGTGCATGGTAAGGAAAATCAGCACGCGTGCAGTGATGAGATTTTTAAGTCGATATTTTGGAGAGGAAAATAATGTCAGATAATGGTCCCCAGTTTGTAGCGAAAGAGATGGAGGAGTTCTTGAGAGAATGGCGTGCAACATTCAACCAGGCTTTGTATAATCCTATGGGCAATGCTAAGGTGGAAAGGTTTAACAGGACGTTGATGGATGTAATAAGGATAGCCGTAGCGACGGGTGGAGAATGGATGCGTACTGTGATGGAGAGGGCTTTTCAATATAGATTGGTTTAACACCAAACGACGGGTGCGTCGCGGTTTGAGCTTCTAAGGAGGAGAAAGTCTAACACAAGGCTGTGTCCTGGTTGGATGAATAAGTATAAGGAAAACAGAGAAGTGCTGTGAGAGGCTGAAATAAAAAGGAGAGTGGTGGATAGTCAATGTAGACCCAAAGAAATATATGACAGGAGACAGGAAGAATTGTGTGAGCGAGATACCAATGCCGAAAGGAACCACAGTCAAAGTGAAAAAGACAAGAAGAGTGGAGAAGTGTACATTCAAGTACTCAAAACCTATGAGGGTTGAAGAGGACATGAGCAACACTGTGCGATTGTGTAATGGAGAAAAATTAAGAAAGGAGTGCCAGTGCTGCCTGAAGTATGACATCACCCGGGATGAAGGTAAGTCAAAAAGGCTTTATTTAAGCGTTACAGGGCTGCAGCCTTTCTTATACCTGAACAGCTTCCAAATGACAGCTTTGTAAATATAACATTGTTTAGGCTAGTCAGAGATCATGAGGTTCTCTATTATGTCACCAGCTGATGCAGAGTTCTACATATGGAGTATGCAACTATGTACATTGTTAACCCTTTTGCTATGTACACTTCCTTTCCTTCCACTGAACTTAAGAAAAAGGAAATAATGAGCTGTACACCTCTGAAGCAGAACAAATAAATGAATAATGTCAGGGGCGTGGCTAACCGCCATGTAGAGCGGACGTGTCACCAGGGAGCTCCGCGCTGATGTGCCATGATAAGCTGTCTTTAAGTGACTTTAAAGTGCTCCGGAACCCTACAAGTTGCACCATCCGCCGCAGAACCTTCTCAGCAACTTTTGCACCATCTCCCAAGCTACACTCATCGATTGAGAGGACCGACCCAGACATCCTGACCGGACCACGCCATTCCCGCGGCGCGCGACCGGGCTTAGGTGTGCCCTGGACAGTCGAGAGGGCCCCCGGCGTGAGCGGTGGCCGACCGGTACCGCAGAGGTAAGCGGAGGCGGCGGAGGACCACCCCGGACACCTACATCGGAGGCAGGGTGAGGGGGGCCTATTCTACCCCCTGCGCCTGACTTTACCGCTGGTGGCAATGCAAGAACTTTGGGCTGGCCTCCTCGAGGCGTTGTGACCCCCGCTGTCTTTCTTCCCCCCCGCCTGCTGATCCTTCACCGGGGGGAGGTGTGGGGGCGAAAACACCTGACCCCTGCCTGCAGACTGGCGCTCTGGTGGACCGCGAGGCCCACTCCTAGGGCCCCCATCACTTCGCAGCCGACGGCTGAGGGGGCCGACCGCGCCTGCATGATCCGAGATACCTTTTGTTTCCCGAAACCGGCCTGCTACCCCGCTGCTTTTTAACATCGCCCTGTCGGCCCTGCGATGGGAACGAGACCTAGCGGCCTCTCGATTGCGCCCTCGGCATTTTCGGTGCGGGAAGGCCCTGTGTTGACGACATGTCCGGCAGGAACAGCAGGCTTAAGCAGCAGCGCCAGACCACGATGGACACCTTCGCAGCCTGTGAATCCCCAAATCCTGAGGGCACAAACAAAGCGGCCCCGGACGCTCAATCTAACCCCACGGCGGCCGCGGCTTCAGAGCCTAGCAACACCCAGATACCATCAAGCTTTTCCAGGCAACAATGGAAAACAAAATAGATGCCGTTGCCACAGACCTGGGCCTCCTGCGTCAAGATGTCCGCTCCCTGGCCGGCAGGACTGAAGCGCTTGAAACACAAGTCTGAATCCAAAACTCACCTTCTTTGAGACGTCGACGAGCTTCAGCAAAGGGTCAAAAACTTTGAGGACAGAGCCGAGGAGGCAAAAGGAAGGGCTCGCCAGAAAAATATACTCCTTCTCGGTTTGCCAGAGGGTTCCGAAGGCTCCGACCCCACCAACTTCATAGAGAACCTCCTGCTACAAGAGGTGGGAGCTGGCAAACTCTCCCAGGGCTTCACCATTGAGAGGGCCCACAGATCCCTGGCCAAGAAACCACCGCCGGGGGCCCCACCCAGGCCGGTGATAGCGAAATTTCTCAACTACAGGGACCGTGAGGTCATTCTGGCCTTTTCCCGAGCTGGCGGCCAAATCCAACGGTACTCTGCTAAAATCGCCATATACCCCGATTACACCTTTCAGGTTCAAATGAACAGAGCGCAGTTCATACATACCAAGGCCAGATTGAAAGCCGCCGGGCTCCGTTATATGCTCCTGTATCCTTCCAGACTTAAAGTACTGCATAACAACAAGGCGCACTTATTTGACACCCCGGCCAAGGCCAGGGACTGGATGGACGGATTACAGATCCCTGATATTGAGGAAAGTAAACGGAGACAGAGATAACGATCCTCCTGTCATTCAGGGGGGAACTATATTTGCTTGAACCGTTACACAGCTGAATGGATCCTCCCCGCGGAGACCCGAGTCCTTGTTCACTCCACCCCCTGATTGTTTTTCCCTCTTTTTTGGGTACATATACCCGCCAGCAGGGCACCTGGAGACCGATGCACGGTCCAACGGAGCAGAAACGGGACAGTCATAACGAGGGTAACCTCGCTGGGCCAGTTCTATGTTTGGAGTTTTTTTCACAGTTAAGTAGGGAGGGTGGGAATAGGGGAGTTTTCGTACATGTTTTTGCACAAGTTGGGGACATGCACTGGGACATATCGAGACCACGGGAACAATTCACATGCAACACAGCACCTCCTAGATCCCGAGCTCCACCCGCTACACAGAATAAACCACACCACGCCTATGGCTGACACAATAAGGGTCATTACCTGGAACGTCAGGGGCCTGAACAGCTTTGTTAAAAAAACAACGGGTCCATACTTACCTGAAAAGATGCAAGGTCGGAATCGCCATGCTGCAGGAAACTCACTTAACACCCAAGAAACTGGAAGCCCTGGCAAAAACTTGGCGGGGTACCCTACTAGGTTCGACTTATTCCTCCTACGCCAGGGGGGTCCTGATTTGGATTGCCCCCACTGTTCCTTTCAAACTCACTAGCACTAAAACAGACAACAAGGGTAGGATGGTGGTGGTGTGCGGCTCCATAGAGGGCAAAGAGGTTTGCTTGGTCAGTACTTACGCACCCAACCATGACGCGACTGCCTTCTTCCATTCCCTTCATGCGCGACTCAGCCCATATGCGGACAGAATTATGATATGGGGGGGGGGTGACCACAACTGTACCCTTGATCTTCTACTTGACAGATCCGATAACCACAACCGACCCTCCCCCCCAGCCAAAATACTTTCCAAACTAATCCAACAGTTGCAACTCAGCGACCTATGGAGGGTCCAGCACCCCGAGCAACGGGTGTACTCCTACTCCCCACCCCACCCCACGCTATACACACCAGGCTGGATTACATCTTTCTCAGCCTAACGCAACAGTCCATATTTTTTGATGCGCGCTACCTGCTTAGGGAGCGGTCTGATCACTCGCCCCTTCTGGTAACCTGGGAGGCGTTTCTGCCCACACACTCCACACCCACATGGAAGCTGAGTTCTGAGGCCCTACTTGACTCTGCATTCAAGGAACGCATAAAAGATAGCACTGAAGAATATTGCCAAAATAATCTGCATAGCGTTAGACACTTGAGCACAACTTGGGAAGCATATAAGGTGGTCATGAGGGGCGAGATGATTGCAGCAGTTGGGGGAGCCCAGAGATCTCTTACATCCTCGCTTGAGCGCGCAGAAAAGGACCAGAGTACGCTCGAAGGTAGGGCTGACCCATCCTCTGACCACTTACAAAAAATGGCCCAACTCAGACAAGCCTGCCTAACTCATTGGGAATCCCTTGGTAAACTGAGTTATGCCAAGCACACAGAAAGAATCCATGCCCTGGGAGACAAGCCCAGGAAACTCTTAGCTTGGCTCTATAAAAGGGAGACGTCCAGGCCACCCATCTGCCACATACTCACCCCCGACGGCACGGCCGTACATACCCAACAAGAAATCAATTTGGTCTTTACTGACTTCTATCGTAACCTGTACTCCGAAGCCCTGCCCCCCCTCCGATACCAGGATCGAGGACGCCCTTGACGTCATCGACCTACCTAAACTAGACTTGCAATTGGCTGAGACCCTTGATGAGCCCGTCACCCCCGACGAGGTCAGGGTGGTAATTAGATCGCTACCAGCTGGGAAAACCCTGGGTTCGGATGGGCTCCCGGGGGAATTCTACAAGACCTATGAGGAAACTCTTGCCCCAATATTGGCCCAGGTCTTTAATGAGGCCTTTGAGCGTGGCATCCTCCCGGAATCCATTAACGAGGCCGTGATTATACCCTTGCTTAAACCGGGGAGGGACGGGGCAGATTGTGGTTCTTACAGGCCCCACTCTATGCTTATTGTTGACTAAGATCCTCACCGCTGCTCGCGAATAGACTGCGCAGAGTTATCCCTCTGTTGATCCATCAGGACCAAACGGGATACGTCCCAGGGCGCTCCATCACTGAGAACCTGCGCATGCTGCATCATGTCATCTATAGCACTGAGGGAAGGCCGCAGAAACTTGCAGTGGCATCACTTGACACAACCAAAGCTTTTGATTCGGTGAGGTGGGACTGGCTGTATGCCACCATGGCCAAAATGGGGATAGGCCCTGTATTCCTTAAGTGGACCCGGCTGGTTTACGCCAGCCCCACTGCAAGGGTACGTACCAACAAAACCTATTCCGCTAAATGGTCCCTACACAGAGATACCCACCAGGGGTGCCCTCTGTCCCCCATGTTATACATCCTTGCCGCTGAACCAGTGGCGGCATACCTGAGACAGGAATATGGAGAGGGTGGCAGGCTACTTAATACTTGGGGATAACTATATGCCGCAACCCAGCCACCGAACACATCCTTAATACCGTAAGGGCCAAAGACTCTCTCACGAAAGCTATGGAATTCTGGGGCCGGCTCCCGCTTTCGATGGCCGGGAGGGCGGGACTCCTCAAAATGGTCGCCCTTCCCCGCCTATTACATAACTTCACTAACGTCCCCTACAACATCCCCCCCTCTTTTTTCAAAGATCTCAACACACTCTGTAGGGGCTTCCTTTGGCAGGGAGGCAGGCACAGGGTGGCATTGGAGACTCTCCAAAGACCGTACGAGAGGGGCGGACTTAAGATCCCTAACTTTGAGCTGTACTTCCTCGCCAGCCAGCTGAGATTTGTCACGCAGTGGATGGCAGACGAAAGCACGACAGACACTCGCCTCCTTCAGCCGGCCCTCCGCCGGATGTTACTCAGAGACATACTGTGGGCTGGGGAGGGTGCTACGAGTCACTGCCCTTAACTCGCCAAGCTCAGGATCCGGCTTTGGAAAAGGGCCTGCAAACTGGTCGGGTCGGACGACCCGTTCTCCCCACAGATCCCTATCGCTGCACTCATGGTTAATCACTCTTGGGGGCATGTCGAAACACGTACACAATGGGAGCCCCTCGGGGTGGCCACGCTGGGGGACTTGATTCAAGAACAGGAAATACTAACTTTTTCGGAACTCTGTGAGACCACGGGCCTCCCGGAAGGACAGTTCCTGTTGCACAGGGTGGTTGTACAGGCCTTGTGCAGGAGATGGCCGGTCGCAGCTGACCTGACCGAGGAGAACGAATGCATCGAAATGATATTGAACTCCGCTGAGGGGGGCCACGAAACCTCACAAATCTACGAAGCCCTGTTATGGGGTACGACCAGGGGAGACCTCAAATGTAGGAGTAGGTGGGAAACTGAACTGGGCCTCGTTTTTGAAGACAAAGATTGGGGTGACATAACCCACTATCATAAGAAGGTCCCCAGGAACGCCCGCTTACAGCTCATTCAACTGTATATCACCAATAGAGCATATCTCACACCGGAAGCCATATTGAGATTCACGGGAGCTGGAACCCAGTCATGCCCCAAATGCAGTGAACCCAGAGCGGGAATGACTCACATGTTCTGGGGCTCCCCAGTAATCAGGGAGTTCTGGTCACAAGTGAAGGACAGAGTGGCTGGTGCAGACATCGTAGTTGAGGTGGCCGAGCCTACGGCCTGCATCCTTGGCAAATACAGGCGAAACAGCAAGAACAAACCCCTATCCAAGCTCACTGACCTTACATACATTACAGCCAAAAGACCTATTGCCATGGGGTGGAAAAGCCCCAGAGGTCCACATATGCCCCCATGGTGGGGAGACCTCACCAAGTGGATCATAGCTGAAACCGCGGCATGGGAAACGGCTATTCATGTGCAAAGACTGGATTCCAGCGAGGAACTACACCGCTAGGTGGCCCTGACGGTGCCCTTGCTCCACCCTGAGGCGGATGATACGGAGCGGAGTGGAGAGAGTTGCCCGGATACGGGCACGAACTAGAGAAGAACAGTGAACTAACCGTGGTCTTGTGGGGGCAGGGAGAGGGTGGGGGGGGGGGGGGTTGGGTTGTTTTCTTGATATGCTTAACCAATCGCCAATGATGCTTTTCTGTACTCTGTTTATTTTTTGTTATGAAACCAATAAAAATATTTTTTAAAAAATAAAAATAAATGAACAATGTCAAAATAAGAAATAGAACATAAGGCAGGAAACATAATGCCTAAACAGCAAGGTAGAAAATATGATCTCTTTGCAATGCACTCCTTACTCCACAATTCGCCTCCCTCCATCTGCACCGTATTGCCATAGTCCTTACATACAGTCTTGACACACCACAACTTCGAGTCCACCTTCCTACTCCATCTTGGGACTAGGAGTTTCATCAACTCACTTCCATGCCTCAAATCAAACCTTTTCTTGGACTTCTCCCAACATGATCTCATTCTTTCATGAATTAAACCAATGTCCACTCTCACCATTTTGAAGTGACCCATCCATCCTGGAACCAACAACATGCTGGGTTTGCGACCCCTCACCAGCTGAAACGGAGACACACCACTAACCGAATAGGAGTGCTCCTATACTGAAACACTCTCCAAAGTAACTCCTTCTGCCAGTGAGTCAAAACCACCTTGTACGACAAGCAAATGCCGTCCATAACAGTTCTATTAAAATGCTCCACACACCCACTGCTCTGCGGGTGTTAGAGGGATGCCCTCTATCTTCACACTCCTTGATTCTTGCCGCGCCACCAAAAACCCATTCTTATGAGTGCTTTGGTTCTACAGAGTCCCACGTGTGCACTATGTCCCACATCGACCATCTTTTCTCGCATCCCCACATGGACTAATAATCTCTGACCTCTGCACGCTAATCCACCCGACACACTTAATTCCTCCATCACGAATTCAGGTATGGTATTAGGCGCGTTATAAAAAAACAATGAAATAAACCTTTGCACCATTCAAATCTGCAATCATCTCAGCAATCTTCGGTAAGTGAAATAGGTCAGACAAAATGTTTTTGTTAACTTGCCTGAGGTCTATACATAATCTTATTGATCCATTGGGCTTTTTCAATTTCTCTCTCTACATCTTTTTTACATGCTATAGGCACAGGCCTCAGCTTGGCAACAAATGGTACAGCATTCTTCTTGAGCTTGGTCTTGCGAATAAACCCCTTTAAACACCCACTATCGGATCAGACGACTTACCTACATACTCATTTAACTCTTTAAACTCCTTTGCGGGCATAGTCCCGTGAGGGAACTGTCACCACGTTACACCCATTATGTACCTGTTCCTTACCATTGGGATCTAGTTTCATTTCAGGAGCTGCCTGGCAGCTCAAGACAGTAAATTCCCACCCACATTAGTCACATATATCCTGCTGGTGGTGGTCTTGCCCTTAAAAGACAATGTTGCATCTAATTCTCCAATTATTGTTATTGGATTTTCACCATATGCACTGGCCTTTACCCTGGCCTCTTTCAATATGCACTTAGATAGACATTCCTCCCTGGATTTCCTACTACCCAAGGTGTATTCTGCACCACCGTCAACCAGCATCTCAATGAGTGAGTAATTAACTCCAATGAAAGGTTTGGGTTTTCTTTATCTTAATTTCACATACAGCATCCACTACATGTGCAACATTCAACCCTTCATCCTCATAGCCATCACCACCATATTCTTCTATTATTCCCACATTGCCATTCCAGAAACGTCAGCATTATTATCTTTTCTTACCAGGCTAGTTTCAGTCTGCTGAAGGGACTTCTTAGAATTGTCCAATACCGTTTTGTTTTCCCTGACCAACTCGTTGATACAAGATGCTGTATGTTCAACATTCTTAGCTATTTGTATGGCTGTGTCAAGATCAGGATATTTTTACTTCCACAGCTCCTCTCGCACTTTGTCTTCAGCACATTTGATCATTAATTGATCCCCAAGGTATTCCTCCTGACAACACTGTTGGAACTGACACTTTACAGCCAATCCTCTTAAAACTGTGGAATTCCTCAATGCTTTCTCCTTTACACTGTTCTCTGGTGGCAAACTTATATCTTGCAAGAATTATGTTCTCTTTCACTTTTGACCACATTAAATACACCGATACCGCACCGCTCCCCTCCTCCAAAACCCTCAGCTAATGTGGGGAAAGCCGGCGCCGTATTCATATTGCTCAGTGTGGGAGCGCCTTGCTAGGTGCAGAACAATGCTCGTGAATGAGACATTAGTGGCCTGCCATCACTGCACAGAGTTTACGCAACAAATCAAATCCACAGCAGGAAATGTGTGTCAGCTTGTGGGAAGCTACAGGCACCTCATGCACTGCACACTCACCTTCTAAATCTCTGCTGCCTTCACCGTCCTGCACAATGTGGGTCTACCGATGGCTACTTCTGCTGCTGCCCCAGGCAGCGGTTCAGCTCATCGCCAAAATTAAGTATGACATCAACCAGGTATTACGGCTTTATTAACTTAAGAGTTACAGGACTGCAGCATTCCTTATCCCTGAGCAGCTTCCAAATTAGAGTTTTCTAAACATAACATTCTTTAGGCTGCTCAGAGATCATGAGGTTCTCTATGTCATCATCAGCTGATGCAGTTATAAATATTGAGTATGCAACTATGTACATTGTTAACCCTTTAACTATGTACACTATATAACATTGCCCAATGACCAAGCAAGGTTAATACGTTTGTTGAAGTAAGGGAAGGAGTTGTGTTGTATAGGGAGTGTCTGTTCAGTGTTAGTTGACTTTCAGTAGTGTGTTACAAACACATTCTGGAACATAGAATAAAGTTGCCCCGTTGCAAAGGATGAGGGAGAAAGTTGCAGTTTGAAAAGTGAGGGTTGAGAGAAAAGAGGTTTGGAAGGAGGAGGAGGAGGAGGAGGAAGCAACTGGGACTGCTTACATTGCAATATAGATAAAGAAGGTTGTCACAACCATACATCTGTGTTCCATGTGGGGTGTGAAGATGCAAACATAATACCAAAGGTCCATATTTCATTACAAAACGTATTTGTCAGACAGGGGCCACCACAGACACATTGTTTCATGCATATCAATATACATGTTTTTAAATCAAAATGTCCATTAGTGAGCACAATGAGAAGAACAAGTTACTCTCTTACCTGGTAACGTTCTTTCGATGGGATGGTCCGACGAAGTCTTCCATATCTATGACGGGTAATCACCACAGATGTGCTGCTTCGGAAAAATTTTCGGCATCTGCATCCTGTGTCGATGACGTCGATACGCTGTCCTCGAGGGCCTCCGTCGAGCCGACGTCACCGGATGTTATAAGAAGGATGCATGACGCCCGTAGCCTCAGTTGTAGTGTTTTCCCAGATCGTGTGGCACCAATCTTCTGCCCGTCTGACCACAAAGCCTTGCGGAAACGTAAGCTGCAATCACATAAGAAATTCTGTAGCGGGGCAGGTAGGGAGGGAGCGATACGGAATACGTCGTCGGACCAACCCATCAAAAGAATGTTACCAGGTAAGAGTAACTTGTTCTTTAAGGGGATTGGGTTCTCCGACATATTCCATATCTATGACAGACTCCCAAAGCAGTACCAACGTATGGAGGAGGGAAAAGAATTTAGAATATAGAATGCCCAATTAAATTGCAGAGTAAAGGACCGCCTTGACAAAGGCCAGATCCTGCCCTTGGATAGAATCTAGGGAGTAGTGTCTTACAAAAGAATGGACCGAAGCCCAAGTGGCTGCTTCCCAGATGTTACGAATAGGAACACCCCTCTGCAGGGCAGTAGAGGCAGCCATACCCCTAGTAGAATAGGCCCGTAAGCCTACCGGAGTGTCCTTACCCGCCAAGCGGTAACATTCAGAAATTGCCAAGATAATCCATCTAGACAAAGTCTGCTTAGTAACAGCTTGTTCCAAACGCCTTCCAGCGTAACCTATAAAGAGCTGATCGTCCAATCTGACCTGGGACATGCGTGAAATGTAGAAACTTAAAGCTCTCCTGGGATCCAACCTATGGAGCCTCTCCTCTTCCTTACCAGGATGCGGATGAGGATAAAATGCCGGAGGAATGACCTTCTGGCTTAAATGAAATTCCGATACAACTTTCGGAAGAAAGGAAGGACGAACCCCAAGGACAACCCTGTCCTTATGAAACACTGTGAAGGGTGGCTTAACAGAAAGTGCCTGCAACTCACTCACTCTGCGAGCAGAAGTAACCGCAACTAAAAATAGATTTAAGGGTTAACAGTCTCAAAGGACAAGAATGTAAAGGCTCAAATGGAGCACCCATTAGTAATTTTAGAACAAGGTTCAAATCCCAACCAGGCACCGGGAAAGGTGACGGTCGAAACACATTATTGAGCCCTTTCAGAAACTGAGAAATTAAAGGAATTTTGAAATAAAAATACTCCTCAGACGAGCGCTTAAATATGGACAGTGCCGCCAGGTAACCTTTAATGGTACCCACTTGCAGGCCCTTGTGGGCTAACGAAAGCAAAAAAGACAGAACCACAGGAATGTCACAAGAAAAAGGATCCACATTCTTAACCCTGCGCCAGTCGCAGAACTTTCTCCAACGGCAACGGTACAGGGACTTTGTTGCAGGCCGTCTGGCCGAAAGCAACACCTCCATCACGTCTTCAGGGAGGTCCCAATCCTTATACCTCAACCTTTCAGAAGCCAAGCATGAAGGTTGAGGGATCTGACCTCTGGATGGAGAACCTGACCCCCCCCTCCCGTGAGAGCAGATCGTCTCAGTAGGGAAGACAGCGTGGAGGGCAGATGGACAAGTCGAGAAAGTCCGGGTACCACGTTCTCCGGGCCCATGCCAGAGCAATGAGGATCATCCGGGAACCGAACCTCCATACTTGCGGGA
This sequence comes from Ambystoma mexicanum, assembly GCF_040938575.1. NCBI lineage: Eukaryota > Metazoa > Chordata > Amphibia > Caudata > Ambystomatidae > Ambystoma > Ambystoma mexicanum. The sequence continues at coordinate 775,561,283 of NC_090921.1, read as the reverse complement.
TGATGGGGACTGGAGGGAACGCGTACAGCAGTGGGAAGGACCACTCCACCACAAACGCTTCTCCTAAGGCTTCTCGTGGAGGAAATTCCCGTGAGCAGAACCTTTCGCACTTCCAGTTGACACTGGAGGTGAAGAGATCCACTTGAGGGGTACCCCAAAGGGCGAAGATCTCCAGGAGAATCTCCTGAGCCAGCTCCCACTCGTGAGAGATCGCGCTCTGCCTGCACAGAGCATCCGCCATCTCGTTTTCGTCTCCGACCAGATGAACTGCCGAGATGAAATTTCCTGCTTGATAGCCCAGAACCAGAGCTGGATCGCCTCCCTGTACAGAGGAGCTGACCCTGCCCACCCTCCTTTTTGTTGAGGTAGTGCATGGCCACTGTGTTGTCCATCAGAATTAGGATATTCTTCCCTCGCACAGTCGGCAGAAAAGACTTCAGGGCAAGCTTGACAGCCTTCAGCTCCAACAGATTGATATGGAGTCTGGCCTCCAACGGAGACCAACGACTGCTGACTCAACTCGTTGGCATGAGCTCCCCATCCCGGGAGGGATGCGTCCGTCACGATGGTCACCTTCGGCCAGAGTAGCCAAAATGGAGCCCCCCTCAGATTGCCTTCGACGGCCCAGCACAGAAGATCCTGGGCGACCGAGGGCGGAACCTGAACGGGGTCTGACATCCCACCGGAGGACTGTGACCACTGCATCTTGAGAGCCCATTGCAGAGATCTCATCCGCAACCTGGACTCTGGCACCAGAAGAATGCAGGATGCCATGAGACCGAGCAACCTCAAGAACTCTAACGCCGGGATACTCTGGGCATGTTGAAACTTGTGCAACATCTGCTGAATGTGATGAGCCCTCACCTGGGGAGGGAAGCACTGCCCCAGGGATTGTTGGAGCACTGCTCCGATGTACTGGAGCTGCTGAGTTGGCGTCAAGTGGGACTTCTTTAAGTTGAGGGAGAAGCCCAGCTTGTGAAGGGAGTGGCAGGTGACTGACAAGATAATCCAGGACTTGCTCAGGAGAGCGCGCCCTGATCAATCGTCCAGGTAGGGGTAGACGTGAATCCCCACTTTCCTGCTATACGCTGCCACCACCACCATGAGCTTGGTGAAAACCCTCGGGGCGGAGGTCAATCCAAATGGCAGGACCCGAAACTGAAAGTGCGAGTCGCCAACCGCGAACCTCAGGTACTTCTTGTGCTTGGGATGGATCGGCACATGAAAGTAAGCGTCCTTGAGGTCGAGAGACACCAACCAGTCCTGAAGTTGAAGGGCCTGGAGGACTTGAGAGAGAGGAACCATCTTGAACTTGTCCTTCCTGAGGAGTTTGTTCAAACCACTCAAGTCCATGATGGGTCTCAATCCTCCGTCTTTCTTTGAGATCAAAAAACCATCCCTTGTTCCTCTCCGCTACAGGCACCAGTTCTATGGCGCCTTTCTCCAGCAGGGCTTTTATTTATAAAGGTGCGGATCCGGACTCTTCAAAGAGAGATTCCCTGGTGGATTGTCGTGAGGCCTCTGCCGGAAAGGAAGACAGTAGCCGTGGGCTATGATCTCCAGAACCCACACATCTGAAGTAATGGTATGCGATTCTACAAGATGCTGCGCCAGCCTTCCGCCCCCCAACCAGCGAACCATGGGACATGGCCTCATGACTGAGCTGAAGCGGCATTGCCTGAGGGTAAAGAGGCAACTGCCCGAGCGGCCTTGGCACCTCGAGTACCTTGTTTTCCACCTCTGGTACTCCTACGGTGGCCCCTTTGACTTGCAGCTCCTCTCGATCTACCAAAGGATGAGTAATATCGAAAGGAACCTCCCCTCCATTGCTGTCACCTAAAACGAAAAGGCTGAGGTTGGCGAACTGCAGCGCTCAACGATTTCGCTGCAGCTTTGGAGGTCTGCAAGCTCTCAAGGCTCTCGTCAGCCTTACTGCCAAAAAGATGTTCACCATCAAAGGGCATGTTGAGAAGCCGGGCTTGTACATCAGGAGCAAACACCGACTTCCGCAATCACGCAAATCTGCGCATTACGGTGCTTGCCGCCATGGACCGACTGACGCAATCTGCCATGTCCAGACCCGACTGAACGGATTCACACATGGCATCCTTGCCATCCTGAACAAGAGCAAGAAAGCCATCCTGTTCCTCCCCTTCGGGAATATGTTCAGCCACCAAAGAGACACAATTCCACAGAGTATGAATGAAACGTGCTAAGGCACACACAGACTTGGCTGCCTATAAAGCCATACCCCCTGAAGAAAACACTTTCTTTGCCCAGCCATCAAAACGGTTGTCGTCCCTATCAGGACAGATGGTAGGGTAAGACGCCCGTTTTGCTGGGGCCGTAGCCGCCTGCACCACCAAACTCTCCGGAGTGGGGTGCGTAGTCAAGTAGCTGGGGACGCTACTGACTGGACGGTATTTCTTCGTCAAAGACTTGCTCACTGCCGGGAGACTCTCCGGAGGAGTCCAAGCCGCTGCCACCCTTCTTTGCAAGGCCATATGGAATGGCAGTACCGGGGAAGTTGGTGGACCTTGGTCAAGGATATCCGTCAGGTCATCCTGCAGAAAATCCACTGGTGGCGCAGACCACCCCAAGTATTCCGTCACCCTTGACATAAGGCGCCGGTACGAGGACTCTGCGTGCGTGGCAGGCCTACCGAACTCAACCTCCGGAGAGGTGTCCAGACCACTGGCGTCGTGCAAAGACTAACGCAGGTCTTTGTTAGGCAGAATCCTGTGCAATTCCCTTGGGGACCACTGCAAGAAGATTAAGACTACAGGAGTAAGCAGTAAACCCAATTGGTACCAGTCCGCACCACCCAGATTTAACTGGTAGCTGTGGCTGAGCAGTCAGACTTCTCTCAAGAAGAGTAGGGCAGTATATAGAGTATACACAATAGGGCTAAAACCACAGAGCAAACAAACACTGACCAGAGCTTTGTATCAAAAGTATATCATTATTTATTTAAAACACACTTTAGGCAATACGCTAGCATGCTAAATCTAAAGCAAGTTAATACACAGTCAGGTAAAGTATAAACACCTCCCTTGATAACTATTAGACAAGTCAGAGTTAAGACACCACTATTTGTTACAACAGATGTGAGCGCGTCACCTACATGGCACTCCAATAGTTAAGTTAAAAGGAGAGAGAAAGGCAGGGCATAAAACTTTTAGAAGTTCAAAGCAAGGTAGTAAAGGCAGTATACACTGTAGAGCCAAAGTTCATAGGCCAGGCCCACTTTAAATGGAGCAAAGCAAAATGTGCCCAAGATCACAGTTTAAAATGCACTAAAAGTCTGCAGAATGTTCAAAAGAGGTTGGGGTGATTCAAGAAGTAACGTTAGAAGGTCTGGGGCCAACCCAGTTGGAAAGCCAAGAATTTAAGGGTCACCTTTAGCAATCCGTGGAAAGGGAGGCCAGGCAGAACACAATACCTTAAAGAGAGAGGAAGCTCCAGCGGTGGCAGTTGTTCCTGGCAGTGGTTGCAGTTTGTTGTTTCGACCAGGGGAAGAGAGGATCTCGTCGAGGAGGAAACTTGGAGTCGATGCACTGCACAGGGATGAAACCAGCCGCAGAGTTCGTCGGTTAAAAGGTGCGTTCCTTTTATTCGCGGTCAAAGTGGTGAAGCTTGGCTATCCGGCCGCCGGGGTGCTTTGCATGGGCGATGCGACCAAGAGACGTCTTTGGAAGGCGAAAAAGGGGAACTGGTTGATCCCACCAGCTCAAAGGAAGAAGAGTCGTCCAGCAGAAGATCTTCTCTTGTTGTTGGGAAAGTGGCGAGTTTGTTGCAGCAGGGCTCCACAAATGGTGGTCTCGTCGTTGCAGATAGCTCAGCTTCTTCCCTCTTTGGATTCTTAGGTCCTGTGGCGACTTCTGAAGTTCCAGTCCCAAAGGCCCTGCTTTTATGCAGAAAAACCCCCATTCAACAGCCTAGCTGTCATTCACACTCCTACTGGGCCAATCAGAATAGAGTGCGACTTGGTTTGCTAAGGCAACGCAGTCCAGGGTGCCAATTCCCCTCCCCACACATCCTGTGGAACCCAGACAGAGTGGCACCATTTGGAGGCTTCTGTGGAGAAGCCCGCCAAAAAGTGGAACAAAGGGCCCGACCTTGGTTGGAGTTACAGAGACGGACACGAACGCCATTTTAGAAAAGAGTTCTGGCAAAAAGACCCAACCGTTGATTTAATATTAAATAAATAAACCGGCGGTATCTTTAACATTGCACCAAAAAGTGGTGCGTTTAAAATCAATGGGAAAATCCCATTGGAAATATTCCAGTGGAATATTTTGCGTGGTAACCACTGCCACCACCCAGAAACTCGACAAGGGGGGACTGGACAATGCACCCTTGAAAAAAGACCCTGGGGCAATCGAATTAACCCCTTCCAGTACTTCCACAATTTGATGGTTTGTACTGGTTCTCTTCACAATTTTTGACTAGTAAAGTCAATGGTGACGTTACATGCCCTGGGAGACAGTAGTCAGTCCCAGGATATGAGTCTATGTTTGGGGGGTCACTATGACACCCTTGTGTTACTGCACTGAGGGTGCTGTGTAATACATACACAAAAACCAGATGATACCCTATGGAGTAAAAAACCCCATAGCCCATAAGCACACAAAAAAATCAGAGACATATCTCAAATCATGCCTAAGAGTGGGAGGAAAAGAGTCTCACTCGTAGCAGGAGAAAAAACAAACCCCAAAAATCCAGCAAAGCTGCTGGGGGACTCACTAGGTTTGGGAAATTAGCCTTATAGGAGAATTCTCCCCAACAGTCTTCAAGCTGGCTATGACCAGACATGAGTTTGTCAGGAACCTTATCAAGAACCATACCTTCACCAGACCCTTCATCCACTTCATAGATGTAATCCAGAGGCTGGAATAAATCCCTGGATGAGGTCACAGAAAAAGGCTCAACTACAGGCCTTACTGACTTCTGGAGGGCCTTTCTCTGAGCTTCCACCGGTCTCCGGGACACCTCCGTTAAAGCCTCCTGAAAAGGCATTGAGGGCATCGACAGAATCAGCGTCGACGTCGAGCGTGGTGCCAAAGGCATCGACACAGGCCTCGAGGGCGGAGCCCCGAGCATGTCCTTCAACAGCCTGGGCGTCGATGGCCTCAACGGCTTCCTCGGAGGCAGAGCCTCAAGAGAGTCCTTCGATGGTCTCGAGGGCGTCGAGGAGCAGGTATGGCTAGAGCGATCCTCCTTGTCCGACCGGGACCTCGAAAGTGCCCAGTGATCGCGACGACCGCTTGAGCCGAAGGCATGCAAACAGTGTCTATAGCATGATCCCTGCCAGCGTCTTTCGACGGCGCGGACGGAATGGAGCCCTGCGACTGAAAAATCGCCATCATCTCCTTACGAAATTAATCCCATTCTGCAGGAGTGGAATGCTTGTTGGGACAAGCAACCCGCCGACGGGCGGAGTCCTCAGACGAGGACAGGGAAGGCGACCGGTGACGGCGCTTCTGTGAGTGCCTCGAAGAGGCAGAGGAATGGCAGGACCCACTCCCAGACCGAGACCCCCTGGACTTAGGCCGACGATGCAGAGAGTTGCCCCTTGAATCATCAGTCGAAAGCCCAGTGGATTTCGACTTTAGGGGCTTGGATACCTTACCAACAGAATGCTGCTTCTTACGCTTCCGCAAGGCCTTCGATGTTAACAACTGGCATTCGTCACAATCGTCCGTGGCGTGGTCCTCACCGAGGCACCAGAGGCAGGCATCGTGCGGGTCCGTCAGCGACATCTTGGAACCGCAGTCCTGACACTTCTTTAGACCCGGCCGTGGGGTAGAAGAAGACGAAGACATCATGGAAATGTTCACAAACGAACAGGTTCGAAGAACCGAAAGAACTCAGAAGAACCGAGGCGCACCGAGATCTCCGAAGCGAACACGTTTAGGGAAAAAACGGAACTGAGGCTACGGGCGTCGTGCGTCCTACTTATAACATCCGGTGACGTCAGCTCGACGGAGGCCCTCGAGGACAGCGTATCGACGCAGAAAATGTTTCCGAAGCAGCAGAGCTGTGGCGATTACCTGTCACAGATATGGAATACGTCGGAGGACCCAATCCCCTCGAAATATTGAGTTTCACACACCTCAAGGACACCACACAACGAGCAAATAGCAGATGCTGCTGTTCCGATATTATATTATTGAGATGATATATAGGCATGGCAAGTCAGGACAAAAATCTAATTTCTTCCATGTCATAAGAACATACAGGGATTCAAGACATTCCTTTTGTTAAAGAAGGCACATGATACACAGTACAGGTAAATAAATGCCACCGCTCACATGTTCTCTATATTGTCAAGGACAGTCATGGTATATCCAAAAATATTTTTGACAATACCACTGGACCGCTATGCTCTAATTAGCACCATATCACCTTTGAAATGTAATGTAAGTGATATTGTATAGCGTACGTCTGCCACTATAGGTTGTCTCACTGCACGTGGCTCTGTAGGAAAAAAGGAGGCTATAGTTGAATAGTGGGACTGTTGGGGATGCAGATGTGAAACAAGTGGTGTGGATGGGGGCAGGTTTTAAGTATCCAGTTCCTGAGTTCCACTCTGCATTCTAAGGGTGTGGTCAAGAAAGATGACAATATGTGATCCATAGTGAAGAGCCCAACATCTGATAGACTACAAAGATTTTGGTTACCAAATGATCATTTAAATGACATGCCTCAAACATAAAGTCAACACGCCTGTCTGAGACAAACTTATGTTCGCTTGGCATTCTTTTGAGGCCTCCTACTCTTTCATACTATAACAAGTGCTAATTTCATTTCAAACAATTTAACAAGGTGGGTGCACCACTAGTTGGTTCTGCTGGCCACAAGTGACTTGTCTCCCCCACATCATTTAGATAGCATCTTCCAATTAAAAGTGTAGACTGTGACAATTAATTTAGCAAGGATCAGATAGGGTGGATGTTGTACTAGTACTGAAAGAGACCACAGCTCTCCTCTTTAGAAATTAAATTGAGCACACATAGCAATACATGCTTCTATGCCATTTCAAAAACTGCACACAGCGACTAGATTTCTCTTGCTAATTAATGACTAAAGACGGCTTAATTGAAATATGAAAAATGCCAAGCAAATGGTTGAGTGACATCATTTTGATAGTACCTTCCGCTTCTAAGTGTCGACATATGTTGCCATTCTACGTCACTGTATATTCCTGTCCCCAACAAACATTATGCAAAGTCAAAGGACTGTCCATCCTGTATCCAGTCCAATTACACATATACATCCCCCAGATCCTAGGGTATTAAGTTTACCTTCAATCCAAAAACCAAAAAAGACCATTGCTTTAAGCTGGACTTTGTCTTTAATTATGAATCACTCCTACCATCTTTGCCATGAGGGTATTAACGGTATTTGTTCATGTTGTGTTGATAGTCCAACAAACGTTGATCTTTTTCATTCTTTTTTTGCTCCTACCAAAAATGTCTTCAAAGTTTCCTTTTTTATCATACCACAATTATGTTTTGTTTATCTGTGCAATTATTTTATTATCAAATCTCTGCATCGAGTTTGGAATTGATTTATCAAAAGGTAATTATTTTCATCCCACACATTGTGTATTTTCAATGCCTTTATTCTTCAGAACTCTCAAAGAATACCTTGCTGCATTGGGATGGGATGTCCTAACTTCACTCATGCAAGGACACTCAGTACTGTGCTCCATATTTTCCCAAAGGATGCGTCATTGATGAGACAAACGTTGCTCAACTGTGGAGTTACTAATTCCAAAGTTGAAAGCCATGCCAATGGTGTCTTGGCGGATGTAAGAGGCAGTTTCCCAAAGTGCAGCAACCATTTATCCCCGGAGATGTAGGATTATTCCCCAGTTTACAAAAAAGGGGAGTCTGGGACAGACTCACAGGTTACTGGCAAAAAGTGCTCAAACTATCTTTCAAAATGCACACACAGAAAACATTATAAAGTAGAACAGCATTTTAAAAGCATTATGCTTCCTACATTTCTATGTTATAGAACATGTTGCAAATTCTACTTGGTCTACTGACATCTTATATTTCTTGAAGAATGCATGCGATTCATCCACAAATGAACTATAATCTTCATTTGATCTGACCGAGGACATATCGTCATATACTGTGCGACTTGTTATATGTACCAGTTCTCAATGAGTTGGATGTCTCACGTTTCAGCTTTCCAGTGTCAAGTCTCTTTATTATAGATATCAGAGTGCAAATGGAAGGCCTCTCAAGTGCTATAAGTGAAACAGACACTTTGCTCAATCCTCATATAATCCCATATGTTGTGTGGGGTGTTGCATCCTGAAAGTCCTTTTTATTGACTGAAAACATGTCATTTTAAATGTGCTTTGTGTTGGCTATGCTCTTGCTGTTGTATCATTGACTGTCTCTAGACCCATTGTATATAGTTTCAACAGGGCCAAACAGTGACGACTAGCACTTTGCCTGAATCCAGTGTGACGAGTCGAGAGATTTTGCCCCTTCTCCCCAGGGGAGCACCCCCACCCTCCCATGAGGCTAGGGAGGAGAGCCCACTCCTCAACACCCTCCGTAGGGGTTGAGGCAAGTGCAACATCACCGAGAGAGAATCCTCCCTTGGGGACAAGGTATCCAGTTCCCGTGAGGAACTCCCCGATACCCTTCAGGTGATGGGCGTTAAGGAAATATCCAAGACAACAAATCAGCATAGGTTCCAGGACTGGAATGAAGATAAAGTGAATGTATACCATTACCAACCAGAAAATGAAACTGTCCCTTTAAATCAAAGTCTCCAATGAACTGTGTCGAGTTTGTTGAAAAGGGACAACACGCCAGAGAGGAGAGAGACAGAATGCAGAGACTGAGAGGGGAAGACCTCTGTGCGTAGAATACCTGAATGAGGCAGAACTGACAGACCGCAGAGCCACAAAGTTCAGGACGGCTACGAGATGGAGCAGGAAATGCTGGAAGCCCAGCAGACGGGAGGAGCACAAAGCCAGGAAGACTGGAATGGAGATTGCAGTGGCGGTGTGACCACGGAGGAATCATGGTGGGCAGGCTGCCCTCTCAACAACCCCAACACCACTAGAGGGACGAAGCAACTCCGGCGTCGATTACCAGTAGCGGTACTGAAAAACCGAGGAGGAGACAAGAGGAGAGCAAGACTAACAATTCCCTAAGGAAGTTATAAAAGTTAATACAGAGGATAACAAGAAACTATTCACCGATTGTATATTAACCAGAACGTTAACATAAGAGAACATCAGTACAAACGCACAGCCACCAGGAGAAGAGAGTCTTTCTCCTGACCTTAGCCGATTATAATAGTGGTAGAGTCAGTTAGGTTCATCTTGGACAGTGGAGCGATTATTTTGGACATTGATTCACGACTGACAAGCACCTTAATTAGTAATCCGATGCGGAGGTCACCATGACTGAACACATTCATGCCCTCGCCTCATCCATCATCTACAGCCTACACTTCCAAAATCATCTCCTTGAGCAGAAAATGTCTCTACCAGCAACTGCCTCACGCTCTCAAGAGCCATCATACTTCGCAAACGTGATAATTGCAATGTACTCCTTAAAGGCACGTCAGCCTCTAATTTCGCAAAGCTCCAACTCCTACTGGTACAAAAGCTGTGATACCTTTGGGTTTGGGCATTACAAAAATGTTATTAATAAAATAATCTAGGTAGGGAACAACTTATAGTAGTAGGGAAAGACAGACCTTTTTCGTTAATAAACACAGTCAAAATGTCCTCAGTGTCCATGTTCTCTGTTTGATCCGCCACACCAGACAGTTCTTGGCAGTCAGATCTGCACTGTCACAATGATTTTTAAACATTCTGTATTAATAGTTGAACCATACGATTCTTTTATCGCAAATAATTGTATTGTCTATGTTCTATGCTGTGTATGGCACTATTCAGTTTGTCTTGAGTAAAATTATCTTGCAATCAGAGTATCTTATTTATGTATTTTACAAATCCAAGGAAGTTGTCATGGTTGTATTGCCACCTACTGATTTGATCTATACACTTGCTTGTATGACTATACAGGCCGGAGCAATACTTTTACATTGGTTTATAATTCTGGGATGAACAAAACCTCACTTCTGATTGTGCGTTGTAACTGGGCGTGACCAAAGAAATCCACCAACACCTTTGTATGATTCCCAATAAGCACCCTTGAACCACCCTGAGGAAGGTTTGGACAGAGATCCAGTAATGTAAGATATTCAAGGGGCCTTTGGGTATTGAGCGCTAGGGCCGTCCCTCTCTTTCTCGTCTCCGTTTGGTTACCCCCACAACAACCTAGCCTAGTCGTCCACACCTGGTTAGTACTAGGGCTCAGTATTTCCTTCGGTCTTTCTCCTTGGGTTAAGGCTTCGATGGTTCCCTGATCTGCCAGATAGCTGACTCTGTAGGGGAGTTGGGGAACATTGCCTTGCATTCACCCTACTGGAATCACTCGCCAGTTATGCACAGACTCACCTTGCCCCTTTACTCTGTTTTCCTCCTCACTCTCCTCCCCAACATGCTTCTGTCCCTCTGATGTTTCACCCCTCCTTCCTACCTTCACCCTTCGATCTTAGCCTCCTTCCTCCTCTTACTTTCCTCCCTTCTCAGCTCCTCCACTTACTACAACTACCTCTTTTTAACTCCCTATTGCTCCACTGTATTCTACCACTTCCATTCCTTTCCCCTACAACTTCGATACAACTACCACTTCTTCGTTTCACTTCTACCACCTTACTAGCTCTACTGCCTCCCCTCTTACCACTTCTATAGCCTCTCATCTTACTGATACCACTACCTCCCATTGCTAATACCACTACCCGTCCCTACTACGACTTCCTCTCTTCTTATTACAACTCACTACCTCCCATCACTACAATGCACCATACTACTCCACTCTCCTCACACCCGCGTACATCCACCACAGAGCCAATCTCATATTTCCCTCCCCCTCCCATGATTGGTTACACTGCCTGCCCAATCCAGACTGGGTCATCCCGAGGGGAGGGTGTGGGCAGGTTTGGGAGACATCAGATCGAGTCTAAGCCACACCCCATCTCGACAAGGCAACCGTGTTCAAGTTGAGCAGTTTCTGGGGATTATTTCCCCTCTGTGGCCTCTTTACAGGTCCCTCTATTATTGTTTCCCTAATAGGTTGATGGGCTCTTCACGGCAGCGCGGGCTCCAGCTGGCTGCGGTTTCCCACTGTGACTCTTCTACTCCTTGTAGCCTCCTTCTCTCTTGCATTGCAGACCTTACCCCTGGCCTCCCCTACGACTCGTCGGCTCTGGCTGGTACCCTCTGTCAGAGCCACACCTGTTCGACTACGACCACTCTGGCTCTCTGCTCTCTTCCCACAGGCAGCCCAGTGCTGCTCATTTAACTCACCAAAGCACGCGGGGTGCTGCTTTCGGGTTGGGACCCTCTTCCTCTGTTCTTCAGCTCATTGCTTTCGGGTCCCACAACCCGAAGACGTGGCGTCAGCTCTGCCTTTCTTCCAACAAGCAAGTGTTGGTCAGTGGAATGCTGCCCACTCTCATGCCGGCACATGGAGAGGGGTTAAGTGTTGGAATCCCACTCTCTCCCCCGACATGAACTGGCAACAGGTCTCGTCACCTGTTCAAAGTAAAGATTACAACCTAAAGATAATCTTGAAGCAAAGATTTCGATTTATCAATTTTGATTACAATGTCTAGGATACAGGAAATAACCCAGACCTGTCTTTTGTGTGGCTCTTTATGCCTATATTAGTGGGAGATACAATGTCTTCAATATGTGTCAAATCTGACGTATTCGCCCCTTCCCCCAGGGGGGAGCCACCCCCTTTGAGGCTAGGGATGTGAGCCCACAAAGCAAGACACTCCATAGGGGTTTGGGCAAGTGGCACCTCACTGGGAGGGACTCCCCTCTAGGTGACAAGGACTCCCACATGGAACTCCCTTCCATGAAGACAGTATCTGCTTATATGGGAACTGAGAAACATACTAGTAACACTATATTGCCTATAACAAGCAATGACATGTTACCCTTCTCATTGGCTTTGGGCAATGCTGGAGCATGTTTCCAAATACAAGGAGGAATAAAACGACACGCCCCTTGCCTGAAACAACGTAGCAAACATAATAGGAGTCATGCAGTACCGCAGAGCCGGCAGTAGCATAAACACAGGGAGCAGAGAATGAAGGGTGCTAGAGGACCGGCAAAACGTACAGTGGACAAACTGCTGCAGAGACAGCAGCAGAAAGGCCATCACCAGTGGTGGCGTGACCATGCTGAGGCCGTGGTGGACTGGGAGCCCGCTAATCAACTCCGACACCAGAATCACGTTGAGGAACAAAGCCTCGAGTCTGTGCCGAGACACTGCAACTACCAGAGCCGGTAGCAGCAGAGGGTCTGTCGGAGAGGTACGCACATGGAAAAGAAGAGACCTTTCGGTTAACAGAGGAGGCGTCAGTGCAGTCCTCGCAAGCCGGAGAGAGAAAGACAGGAGAGTTGCCCAGTGGAAACACCAACCCTAGGGAGCAGACCCGACGCAGATACAGGTAGCAAGGTTGCTTTGGAGATATGGGGGGAAGGATGAGTGTAATGAAGAGAGGTAAAACAGAAGTACCCCGCGTAAAAAAGAGAAGGACACATTTTTGAAAAATGTGATGCTTTTTACAAAGTGCTCCGGCCCCGTCCCACAGGACGGAGGAATGTCCCATAAGTATGAAGGAAAGGTGACTACGAAGTAACACGTGGGAATGGACCAGGAGGGTTTAAAGATATGAAACACATATACAGAGAACCATACAATTGGACAGAAAAGGGAGAGGAGAATAATCCCTCAAATAAACAGAACTTTAAGTTTAAACCATTTTGAAGAATTGGTACAGCTCATGAAGAGTGTGAAGGGGGTGAAGGGGGTGAATAATAGAACTGTGTTATGAGATAACAGATTAATACATCTTTGTCTAGAACCGATAATGACATTTTGAGATTTTTTTAATGAATACTTTTTCTTTAATGTAACTGTGAACGGCTTTTGGAGATCGAAGCCAGTGACCAGAGCCCATCAACCAGTAGCAGAAGCCTTTTATTATTTAGGTTGTTTTCAATAGTGTTAGTGCTAGATAGAAAGTAGATTTTGACAGGACAATTTTTGATTTCTTTAGAAATGAGACAAATACCCTTTATTTTAGTTTCATAGGTAAGAACACGCCAGTAGTAATAGGGATAGTGAAACCTTTTTAAAAAAATAAACTTCCTTAAAATGTCCTCTTTTGGTCTGCCTCCTTCTGCCACAAATGGTTTTCTTGAGCTTTTGGGGGACAACTTTGCATTTTTTTTTAAACAAACCAGTGGATATCCCTGTTAGGCAGAAACCTGTGCAGTTCCCTAAGGGACCATTGCAAAAGATTTAAGACTACAGGTGTTGGCAGTAAACCCACTTGGTAGCAGTCTACCACCCAGATTTACCTGGTAGCTGTGGCTGAGCAGTCAGACTTCCCTCAAAAAGAGTTAGGCAGTATGCAAAGTATACACAATAGGCACTCAGATACAATAATACAAGCAAACACTGACCAGAGCTTTGGTAACAAAGTATATAATTATTTATTTAAAAACACACAGTTGAAACACTCCAGCACTCCTATTGTAAAATATTCTAAACAGTCACTATTGTAATATATACACCCCTTTTCCCTTATCAGATAAATCACAGTAAAACACCACTTATTTTCATACAGAGGTGAGCGCTTAACTAGATTGCACTCCAATAAGTTTGTGAGAAAGGGAGGGAAAAAGACAGAATATGAAAAGGTACACCTCTCTAAGATTCAGGAACACTGTTAGCAAGGCAGAATAGCAAAAAGTCACTGGTGTGCCAAAGTCCAAAGGCTGGGCCCACTCTTAGAGAGAGCAGAGCACAAATGCGCCCAAGATCACACAGTTACACTAGGCTTAGAAAGTCTTGCAGAGGGTTCAAAACGGGTTTAGAGAGGCTTTAAGAAAGTTTAGCCAGGGTGTCCCAGACTAACCCAGGTTCGAAAGCCGGGGGCTAAATCTACCCCGTACAGTCGGTAGCAAGGGAAGCCAGGCGGGACACGGTACCTTAATTGGGAAGGATCCTCCAGCGGTGGCAGTTGTTCCTGGTAGTGGGTGCAACTTGCGTTGTCGTCCATGGGAAGAGAAGATCTCGACTTGGAGGAAAGATGAAGGTCGTTGCACTACCAGGGAAGAAACCAGCCGTGGAGTTTCCCGGTTAAAGGTGGTACCTTTGTTTCGCGGTCGTGGTAAAACGTGGTATCCCGGTTGCCGGGGTGCTTGGCACGGGCAAGGCGGCCATGAGGTACGTCGGGAAAGCGAAAAGACGGTGAAACTGGTTATCCCCACCAGTCAAAGGAAGAAGACTCTCCGGCGGGAGATCTCCTCTGTCATTGGAAAAAGTGGTGAGGCAGTCCAGCAGGGCTCCACCGGTGGTGGTGTCGTGGCAGGTCGGCTCAGCTTCTCCATCGTCGGATTCTTAGGTCCTGTGGCGACTTCTGAAGTTCCAGTCCCCAAAGCCCTGCTTTTATGCAGAAAACCCCCATTCACTCAGCCTAGCTGTCACTCAAACATGCTAAGTGGTGACCCGGCCGGCTCACCACTTGGGCAAATCAGGATGGAGTGCGACTTGAGTTGCCGAGGCAACTCAGTCCAGGGTGCCTAAATTTCCCTCCACCCCTCCTAAGTACCCCAGACAGAGTGGCACCACTTTGGAGGGCGTCTGTGGAGAAGCCCGCCAAAAAGTGGAACAAAGGGCTCGACTTGGATTGGAGTCACAGAAGAGAACACAAACGCCATTTTTGAATCAAGTTTTGGCAAAAAAACACCAACCGGAGAATTAATATTAATTAAATAAACCGGCGGTATGTTCGAGGCTACCGTAAATAATTAAATAAAGATAGTAGCCTAAAACAATGGGTAATCCCATAGGAAAATATTTGCGGTTGAATATAAAAAGTAGTATCCACTGCCACCAGCCAAAACTCGATCAGGGGGGACGGAGACGTGCCCCCTCGACTAACAGACCCCGGGGCAATTGAATTGCCCCAGCCAGTACGTCCACAATATGATGGTTTGTACTGGTTATGTTCACAATTTAAGACTAGTAAAGTCAATGGTGACTTTACATGCCCTGGGAGACAGTAGTCAGTCCCAGGGTATGGAGTCTATACTGGGGGGTCACTATGACACCCCTGTGTTACTGCACGGAGGGTGCTGTGCAACACACATCACAAAAACACATGAAGCCCTATGGAGTAAAAGACCCCATAGCCCATTAAACACATCTAGATTCAAAGAAACACACTCAAATCATGCCCAAGAGTGAGGGTGAAAGAGTCTCACTCTTGGCAGGAGAAAAAAATAAACCCCAAAAATCCAGCAAAGCTGCTGGGGGACTCACTAGGTTAGGAAATTCAGCCTAAACAGAGAATTCTCCCTAACAATCCCAAAACTGAATTATTTCACAAATGTCTAACTTGGTCCTTCATCTTGCAAAGAAGAACAGATTACTCACCCCTGGTCATTTTCTTTCAACTGGATGTTCCTCCCACCTATTCCTCATCGTCGACACTTGTTTGCTTGCTTCAGAAAAATGTTTTAGTACCGGGCGCCGTAGAGTCTTGGCCTTCACGGCCTTTGTCCTATCCACGGGCATGGCATTAATGCTAGTATAAGTAGCACATGCGGCGACCATTGCCTCCGTTCTAGTTTTTCCTCTGCCTATGTTACTGATGAATCTGGCGTTGAAAGAGAGGAAGGTGTCCCCCGTACCAAAGGCAGAAAGGCCATCAACGCTAGTCTGATTGCCCTTAGCTCTAAAACGTTGATGTGAAGTCTGGACTCGGACGGAGACCAGTGGCCGCTGCTTCAAAAGTCTTTCATGTGGGCACCCCATCCTGTAAAGGAGCCGCCTGTCACAATTGTCATCTCCAGCCATAGTTGCCAATAATAAAGTTACTCACCGTAGTGACTACCTTACTCCTAGTCCATAGTCACCTTTCCTTCATACTTATGGGACATTCCTCCGTCCTGTGGGACGGGACCGGAGCACTTTGTAAAAAGCATCACATTTTTCAAAAATGTGTCCTTCTCTTTTTTACGCGGGGTACTGCACAAGGCCGTGACCCCGCCCTCCTAAGCTCCGCTAGGCGCATCGCCCATCAGTCCTTTTCTATCGTCAGGTCTATGACCTTTAAGCAATAACAGAGGAACCTTTTTAGAGGGGACGGCGGGCGGGGGTAAGGAGGAAAGGGGACTATGGACTAGGAGTAAGGTAGTCACTACGGTGAGTAATTTTATTATACTCCTACGTCCCGTCCCCTTTCCTCCATACTTATGGGAGATTCCCAAGCACTCCTCACAGGAATTACGGGTGGATGGAAACTCCTTACTGAAACAGGTTATTAAGCACAGCCTGCCCGAACCGAGCATTCGCCCTGGAGCTCAGGTCCAGACAGTAATGCTTACAAAAAGCAGATGGGGAGGCCCACGTAGCCGCTTTTGCGATGGACTCCTAGGGAACATATTTTTGGAAGGCAACGGCAGCCGCCTTGCCCCGCACAAGATTAGCATGAATTCCCTTTGGGGCCCGAAGACCCTGAATGGTATACGCCTCAGAAATACAGGCAGCGATCCACTGGGAGATGGTCGCTTTCAAGGCCGGCTTTCCTTGCGGATTTCCAAAGGTCAGAAAAAGCTGCAAGGAGTTCCTGAGCTCAGACTTTCTGTCCAGATAGAATTTAAGGGCTCTTCTAATGTCCAGGCAGTGCAGAACCCTTTCGGCCTCTGAGGCCGGGTCTGGAAAGAATACAAGAAATGAAATTGACTGATTCAGATGAAAATCAGAACACCTTAGGAAGAAAGGCGGGATTTGTTCGCAGGACAACCTTATCTTTATGAAAAGTAAGGAATGTATGCTCAACTGATAAGGCCTGAAGCTCACTTACACGCCTTGCCGAAGTCACAGCAATCAAAAAGGACACTTTCCAGGAAAGGTACTTAAAATCAACAGTAGCCATGGGCTCAAAAGGCTTATGACACAAGGCCGTAAGGACCACATTCAAATTCCACCTTGGATGCAGATTGCGAACAGGAGGATAAAGATGCATCAGGCCCGCAAAGTGTCTTTTAATGACTGGATTAGACAGCGAAAAGGAACACTGTTCAGTGGACAAATAAGCAGCAACAGCCGATAAATATGTCCTGCAGGACAAGACATGGATGCCAGACTCTGCCAAATGTGAGACAAAAGACAGGAGTATGTCGACAGTAGCCTCCCTGGGGTCTAGCTGCCTCGCCAAACACCATTGACAGAAACGTAGCAATTTACTTTTATACTGAGATCTTGTTGAGGGCTTCCTGGCCGCTTGAATAATGCGCATGTTATCCGCAGACAAGTCGAAACGCTCTAAAGATCAGAAGTCAGGCACCAAGCTGAACGATTTTGGGAAGGGGTGCCACAGTTGTTGATCGCTCTGGTGAGGCAGGTCGGGAACCTGTGGAAGCTTGAGCGGCGGGCACACTGATAGATGCTGAAGCTCCGATAACCAGAACCTGGCTGGCCACCAAGGGGCTATGAACAGCAGGCAGCAATTCACTGTGTTCCTCAGCTTGCAAAGCACCAGATGGATCAGAGAAGAGGCGGAAAGGCGTAAGCCTTCATAATGTGCCATGGGATTTCGAGAGCATCCCCGAGTGAAGAGGCTCGGAGCCCGTTCCTGGAGGGATAAAGGGGAAGCTTCTTGTTTATAGATGTCGTGAAGAGGTCCACTTCTGGAGTGCCCCAACAGCGGAAAATGTCCGAGAGGATCTCTGTGTTCAGTTCCCACTCGTAGCCGACAATTGCTCATCGGGCTGAGGGCATCCGCAGTGACAATCAGCTGGCCCGGGATGTGAACCGCTACCAGCCAGATATCATGCTGAATGGCCCATTCCCAGATCTGAATGGCAAGATCCACAAGAGGAGGAGATCTGGTACCCCTCTGCTTGTTGATCTAGAACATGGACACTGAATTGTCCGTGCGGACACGGACAACCTTGTTGATAATACCTGGTTTGAATGCTTTCAGCGCCAGGAATATAGCCAGAAGCTCCAAATAATTTATATGAAGCTGTCTGTCCTGTGGCGACCAGAGATCTGAAACTTGAAGATGATACAGCGTCGCCCCACAACCCAGAAGGAAGGAGTCCGGTGTGACAGTCAATTACAGGCAAGGGTCCTGGAAGGGAGCGCCCACCGAAAGATCGCGGAGAGACGACCACCACAAGAGGTCCGCCCTCATGAACGATGGAACCAGTAACTTTTTGGAATCTGGATCCACTGCCTGAAGCCATGAGCTCCGAAGAGCCATCTGCGTCCGTCTCATCTTGAGTCGAGCAAGAGGAAGAGCAAGCACCCACGAAACCATGAGTGCCCAGAAGCCTCTGAAACCACCAGGCTTACATGCTCTCCAACTGCATAAACACCTGACGCGTGGCAAGCAGATCCGCCATTCTGTCCCCAGTCAGGTAAACCTTGCAATCGATTGTGTTCCAACGAAAACTCAGGAAAATCAAGTCCTGAGAGACCATCATGGAGGATTTCCGCCAGTTCACCGACAGCCCAAGGTGGAACAGGAGCTGGAGGAGAGACTGAAGGTTGCTCGAGGCTTTCAGTGGACAGGGACTGTGCAGCAGGCAGTCGTCCAAATACGGATACACATGGATACCCTGAAGCCGAAGATAAGCTGCAATGACCGATATCATCTTCGTAAAGACACGCGGTGCCGAGCTGAGACCAAAAGTGAGCACACGGAACTGGAAATGGTCC
Organism: Ambystoma mexicanum; assembly: GCF_040938575.1. NCBI lineage: Eukaryota > Metazoa > Chordata > Amphibia > Caudata > Ambystomatidae > Ambystoma > Ambystoma mexicanum. The sequence goes on along the minus strand of NC_090921.1, from coordinate 775,542,420 downwards.
TCCCCCATGGAAAACCATAGGCATTTCCGATGCGGGCTCCAAATGAGGATATGCATATAAGCATACTGAAGGTCCACCACGCTGAGCCAGTCGCCCTTCGGAAGAGAGGAATTTATCTGGTTGGGGGTGATCATCTTGAATTTCTCTTGGGGAAGAGAAAGGTTGAAATTGGAAAGGTCTAGGATGGTGCACAGGCCAGCCTGGTTGGGCACCATGAACAGACGGGAGTAGAAGCCCTCCCCTCGTTCCCCTAGGGCAACGGATTCCACCGCCTTGAGATCCAGAACCTTCTGGACTTCGGCTCTGAGGGAAGGCGTCCCCGACTGCTGGAAAGGGGGATTGAAGGGTGGGGTAGGGGGAAGGGGAAGCCGAAGCCCGCCCGAGCTACTGATGAGACCCACCGGTCCTCTGTGATGTTCCGCCACACCTCCAAGTGAGACGCAATGCACCCTCCCACTGGGGTCTCGTGCGAGCGCCAAAAACCCTCATTTAGCGGGGTTCTCAGAGGCGGGACCCCCAGATCCTGAGGAGGAGGCAGAGGACCGAGAGAAAAACCGGCCTCGCTGTTGACATCAGCGGGAATTTCCAGTTGGAGGATCGACTCTCTGGGTTTTCCGATCTAGAAACCCCCGAAAACCAGAGGAAGACCGAGGCTGCGAGGCATTCTCTGAGCCCTAAAAGGTGGTTTTACCAGAACGGACAAAGATTTGACCTTCTGAGTGCTGTCCTTTGTTTTAGTCAGCTCTACGTCCGTTGACGAATGGAACAGTTCTTTCCCGTCAAAAAGGCAGGTCCAGAACTTTATCCTGCACCTCCTTGGAAAACATTGTGGCGTGAAGCCAAGCCTGATGAGATGTGTCCACGCCAAGCATGAGGCCCGAGCTGAGGTGTCGACATGATGCGCTGCAGCCTCAAGCATATCCTGCGCCAGGACTCTAGCATCTGACAAGCCCGCCTTAAAATCATCCAGCTTGTCCGCAGGAATGAGCTCCTCAAATTCCGAACTTTCCACATTTTCATATTCGCTCTCGCTAAAATTAGCTCTGCGATCGCCTGGCGCAACTGCAGAGCCGTATTAGCAAAGATCTTCCTCCCCAAAGAGTCAAGCAACTTGTCCTCTTTGGCCAGAACCTGAGCCGCCGCTGTAGATGATGTTGAAGCCGGTCTGGATTAAAGCGTAGCAGCCGCCACCACTGTGGAGGAAGGAAGCGGACAAGACGCTAAGGCTACCTTCTCTGAAGTATGAAGACTATAACGAGGATCAATCTGTTTGTTAACAAGCTGTCCATAGTGTAGCTTATCCCAGATTTTGAGGACCTCGGCCAAAACGTCCTTCTGAAAGAACAAGCTGGTGCGCTCCTGAGGAGACAAGGTGAACGCCCCTGAAAGCACCCTTTCTTGCGGCGGGGGTGCCTCAGGTACTGAAACATCCAGAAGAGTCATGTCCAGTACCCGGTCATGGAACGCCCTAACAGAGCAGGGCTGGTCATCGCCATCTTGATCCCCTTGCGCATCATCCAACGCTGGAGGAGCCCAGAAAACTTAGAAATAAAACCGCAGCTTTAAAAACATTGTATTTATATTTGCGGTCGCTTTTGAAGCGACCGCAAACATAAATACAACGTTGTGTTTGAAAACGCTGCGGTTTTTCGTACCAAGTTTCTCAGGCTCCTCCGGCTCGGAGGAGCCTGAGAAACTCGGAAAGAAAAACCGCAGCATTTTCATACACAACCGTGTTGTGTTTCTGCCTGCCTTGGCTTTCATTTTGGGTCTCCGGTGCTCCCCTGTGGGAGCACCGGAGACCCAAAGTGATAGCCACAGCAGGCATAAACACAACGCGGTTGTGTTTGAAAACGCTGCAGTTTTTTTTTCCGAGTTTCTCCGGCTCCTCCGAGCCGGAGGAGCCTGAGAAACCTGGAAAGAAAAACCGCAGCGTTTTCAAACACAACATTGTATTTATAAACAAATACGTTTTTAAAGCTGCAGTTTTAGTTCTAAGTTTTCCGGGCTCCTCCAGCCCGGAAAACTTAGAAAAAATACTGCAGCTAGTGCTTATTTAAAAAAAAAAAAAAAAAAAAGCACTTACCGAGATTCAGCTGCAGCTTTCCTGCTCTGGTCTCCGGTCCGCGTCCTCCGAGTCCCGGCACCAATGAAGGAAAAGCCACCCAGCGGTAGCTTTTGTTTACTACAGCTGGCTGGCTTTTCCGTCATTAGTGCCGCAAAAGCAAAAGCCAGCACAGGCGGGCATGTGCTTGCTTTTGCGAATTTTGAGCTTGAATAGCTCAAAATTTTCCATAGGAAGTTTTTAAAAAAATAGTGCTAGTATTTTTTTTATATTGCTTATCTATTTTTTAAATACATTTTTTTACTGGACTATCCCTTTAACCTTTTCCAGAGTTTTCCGTTTACTGAGTCGAAGGCCGACCAGAAGTCATAGAACACCACATAGAGCACCAGGCATCCCTCCGAGAAGCCTCATGAATCAATCCGGTCAAGCATGCAGATATTATGTATAGTGGAGGAGCCTGGCCTAAATCCCGTTGGTAGGTCATGTAAGAGGTTTTCAGATTTGACCCAATCCTGACTTCCTTCAATAACAGGCCCGAGAACAGTTTGCCTGTCACATCCAACATGGACAACAGTCTGTAATTTTCTGGCTTGCTCCCGTCACCCTACTTATAGACAGGAACAAGCACAGACTGCCTCCAAGTGGTCAGGATTTTTTGTTCGTCACACACTCCATCAAACAGCTCTTTCAAATAGGAACCCACACAGCCGGATCCCTTTTAAAGACTACATTTGCTAACCAGTTTGGTCCTGGCACCCAAGATGATTTAAGAGCGTTAATGGCCCCCAACAAAGAATTAACTGATGTATCAATCAGCCAATGTTCACTTGGCACTAGATCACCAGAAGTCGGGGTAGATGGTTCAGGCCTTTGATTTCCACCAATGTGTTTCAACCAAGTTACCTCACTAATGGGGTTTAGAATACGCTGCTCTCTGGGTCCTTTGGCCACAGTTAATAGCTGCGAAATATTTCTTGGGTTGCAACTGTTCAGGGCGCCTATCAATTGCTGCTATTGCATGTTTAAAACACGCACTACGGTAGCTGTTATTAATCACACTCTTACAGTGCTGAAATTCTAACCCAGTGCAAGCCCTCTTTCTCACCTCGCACATTTCCCTACGCATAACGCGCTTGGCATTTTGAATGTGAGCATCAAACGAGTTACTGTGTGCCTAGTCTATGACCGTAGGGCAAGTTGAGTTAAAGGACGCTATCTACCTCATGGATGTACTTCTCCATCCTTCCATCTCATCCACACTTAATGAGGAATATAATCTACCAACTGGCCCTTCCCAAGGAGTTTACCCAAAGCAAGGCCTTCTCAATATTCGTGCAGGACCACCAAATACAATTCCCTGAAAAACTAGGCACAATTTGCTTAATTGCACATCGACCGACATCTTGGATGGGGTAAGCGAGAATTAAACTCAATGGGGAGTGGTCGCTGTTGTCACTGGTAGATCTGTCAAGGGATTGCACATGCTCAAGTATATCGTTACTCCCAAAGAGATAGTCCAAAGTGGCCCATTTCAGCCCTCTTCTTCATGTCCCCTTTCCTGGGACATCTCCTCTTACTCTTCAATTCAACACTTCCAGTTCCCATTCTCAGAGGAATTCCACCCATTTGATCCTCTGCACATTTCCCCTCTGCTGCAACAAACAAGACTTAGGGCTCACAGTAACGAATGGGGCACCGGGCTCGTTAATCGTGGCACCGGGCATTCAAATCTCCACCAATTAGTATCGACTAGTTTCCACAATTACTTCCCCAACACACATATGTCATTGATAAAGTCACAGGTGTCCTCTGTATAACAACCTCCAGGCAGGTGGATACATTTATCAGAAGCAAGCCCTTGCTTTCATGTTTAAAATTTAATTTAACTTCCGACAGCCATAACTTTATCTTCAGGGGAGTATTTGCTCATCTATTTGTGCTATTTACTTGTAATTACTTTAGGAAATCCAGAACTGAAAAATATATATTTATTAGAAAAAAGTGTCCCTTTAGCCATTGAAGGTAAACAGCAGATTCACTCACCCTGAAGACACGCCCACCTCTGCCAATGGCTCCAATTTTACTGGTGTAGTTGAAAAACGTGACATTGGCCTCTGTCATCCCGTAGGATTCAAGGACTCTTATCTTTCCAAAGCGTTGGCGGAACTCTTTCCAGACGTCGGGCCTCAGACCGCTCCCCGCAGCAAGCCGCACCTTGTGGTGTGTGTCCTCCTCACTCTAAAGACAGAAAACACAAATAACCAGGTTGCTTTCTGACCACATCTGCAGGCACATTCTCTCAAATTATGTTTAGAGGGTTACATGTTATGCTCATGCACAGTATATAAATACGAATACACATTTTGGGCTTAGACTTTCTCCCGTCATACATGTGATGTTCCGGCATACAGCAGAGGCGCAAAAGATGTGGCACTTCCAAATCCAACATTTTCCAAAAAACACAAAATGCAAATTATAAAAAGAGAAGGCGGGGGGAAAAATACCCATTAACAAATATATCACCGCAATAAATTGCTGAGACTACAGTAAAATATATACCACACAAAAGAGGTGCTTTGGACCAGACATGATGTCAAAACAATGGATAACATCTGTAGATTCGGTCAAGTCTCAGAAGAATCCTTGAAAAATGTAATAACGGAATGTGAGGAGCTAGTATATGAACGTTCCCTGTTCCTTGGAAAATATGCACCCGTAAACGACAATATTGACGAGTGGTGGTTCATGATGCTCTCAAGCAACAATGTCCATCTAACCTGTGCGGTGATTAATTTTTTAGAAAAGATTGTACCAAAGGAAGAAATGAAGTGAATAACCATAGGGATAGGAAGGATAGCGTTTTCTTGTGTTGTCTATCTCTTGTTTCTGTGTTCTGTTTTGTAATAAAAGTTTGAATAAACTAAAAATTACAAAATATATGTGCTAAACGGCTGATTTGAATTACACGGATTACAAACTGTTAAAATGTTTGTATGTGCAATGGGTCGTTTTCATATGGTTCTCCGACTATTGTACTCCTCGTTGCTAGTTTGATTTATTTTTTACTGGGGACATGGAAAGACATCAGCGGGCTGAAAACCGGGGTGCACCAGCCGACATGTGGGAATGCACTTAAACGAAGACTGTAAAAGGAGAGCATCCTCCGGTCAGTGCTGGATTGAACCCTGTGGAGGCCCCTAGGCAGTTAATATGTTGCGTATACATTTTTAAATTTCAGTAGCGCTTTATTTTGATCTGTTGTCGCGGGGCCCCTAAAAGGAGTGAGGCCCATAGGCTGGTTCCTACTTGGCCTAATGGATAATCTGGCACAGCCTCTGGTAGGTGGATGGGTGAGCAGGTGGCCTTGTTTTACCTATCATCAGGAACCAAAGCAAAGCTCATTAGGTAGAGATCAGACCTCTGAAGCAACAGGGGAGCCACTGCAACTGGGGATCTGGTAGATCTCTCCAAAACAGCAGTCAGGTTTTTTTGTATTTACAGAAGCTCACACTACAGATGTGGAAGGGGGCTGCTTTGCGCTCCCACTCCGAGGACCCATCTTGGATGGAATTTGGGACCCAGTAAATGACTTGGCTTGGGACACTTTTTGTACCTTTGGCAGGTCCAGGAACTGGGAGGACCCAGTCTACTTAAAGTCCTGACTTAAACAACGAGTAAAAGGTTGAATAGAGGCAACATAACGAATTAGAAGGCCATATCCACAGTCAACATTTCAGTTTCACAAATGTTAACCCATTTCGGGATCTGTCATTCCTCAGTGGAATTGTATTGCAGAACTGTCAGCTAATTATAGCAAAAGCATTGCCCCATAATGGAAATCAGATTAACTTGAGTCGGAACTGCAATGTTTCTAATGGAGGAATGGAGGTGACGACGAGGTGGAACTTGAGGAGGCGCTCAAATAAAGGGACAGCGTCCTCCTCCCTCCACCCTAGGTAAGAGGGGGGGGTGTTTTTGGGCAAGCCCGGGAAAACACAAGAGACCGCAAGCCCCGGGCTCGAATGCCTCTGAAATCCAACAAAGGAGATGGGCGTGCCATGGGGCTTATAGGCAGCTGGGCGACTGGCAGCCTGATCATCGCAGCCTGAGGACCCCGGACGACCTTAGGAAGGAGGCAGCAGTTTTTGGAGTCGGTGTGGGATACATGTTTGGAGCAGCTTCACAGCGTTCAGTGACAGAGCCAGATGAGGTTGAGAGGTGAGACCGCAGAGCACTGTGTGCCTGGGGGCTGCAGTAAGGATCGAGGTTGCTTGGCTGAAGTCGGAGCTGCTGCGGAGGGAGAAGGGCCACAGACACTGCCAGGAAGGCTCCGGGAGCATGAGCTGTGCGGCATGTGTGCAGAGCGGCTGTGAAGGAGAGGAGCTCCGGCGTCAAGGCCAACAAGCGGAACCAGCTTGTCGGAGCAGCTGGATTTGGAGGTGAGCGAGGGGGCGTAAAAGGGGGAGAGAGTGCCCGGCTGATCGCCCTCTCGCTACTGCAACGCGGCAACACCGGAAGGCGTTTAGTATCTCAGCAAGCCGGGTGCACGGTAACAGTACTATTCCGGGCAGCATAAGGGTAAAAAACGTGTGCAGTCTTAATTAATTAGACCAAGGAGTGGCAGCGGTGAACAGCGAGGACGCATTTGCTATTCCGGGCCGCTTAAGGGTGAAAAGCGGGGGGGGCGTGGCCAACTGCCATGTAGAGCGGACGTGTCTCCTGAGAGCTCTGTGCTGATATGCAATTATAAGCTGTTTTAAGTGTCTTTAACGTGCTACCGAACCCTACAAGTTGCACCATTCGTCGCAGAACCTCTTCAGCAACCTTTCGAACCGTCTCCCAGGCAGAGAAGTGACGGCTAACGCTTTTACCCGGCGTGCGAAAAGTATCGGTGAGCGGATTCAAAATGGCAGCTCCTGCGCCCTGATCACCAAGGCCGCTGCCCGCCGGCGGGGGAAGAGGATCCTGGGCTGCCGACCTGTGCCGGGCCTAGAAGAGGGAGCGGAACAGCTGCGCTCATCGATCGAGAGGACCGACCCTGACGCCCCTGCCGGACAGCGCCCTGCCTGCGGCACGCGACTGGGCTGTGGTGTTCCCTGGATAGTCGCGAGGGGCCCCGGCGTGAGCGGTGGCCCGTCGGCACCGCAGAGGTAGACGGGCGCGGGGGAGGACCAGCCTGGACATACACATTGGCGGCTGGGTCGGTGGGCCCGCGCATTACTCTGCCTGACTTTGCCGCTGGCGACAACGCAAGAACTTGGGTGCTGAGACCCCGGCCGCTTCTTTCCCCCCACCTGCACGAACCTTCATTGAGGGGAGGTGTGGGCGAAAACACCTGGCCCCTGCCTGCAGCCTGACGTTCCGGCAGACCGTGAGGCCCACTCTTTGGGGAGCCCCGCGCTCCCCCACCACCCAGGCTCATCTCCCGATCCACAGCAGACTACTGGGAGGGCCGTCCGGCGCACAGCGTGCCCGCTGGAACCGAGGTACCCTTTGCTTTCCGAAATTGGCCTGCTGCCCTGCAACTTCATATCATTGCCTCGTGGGTCCTGCAGCGGTAACAAGAGACACCCCTCTGCGGCTGCTGCCGGCAGCCTTCCACCTACACTCCCGGCACTCCTGGTGTGGTGAGGCCCTGCGCTAACGATATGTCCGGGAGAAGCGGCAGGCCCAAGCAGCGCCAGACCACAATGGACACCTTTGCAGCCAGCGAATCCCCAAATTCCGAGGGCACAAACAAGGCGGGCTCGGACGCTCAACCTAACCTCACGGCAACTACGGATACGGAGCCTAGTAATACCCAGATTCTTGAAGCCATCAAGCTTTTCCAGGCAACGATGGAAAACAAAATTGATGCCGATGCCACAGACTAGGTTCTCCTGCGTCAGGACGTCCGTTCCCTGGCAGGCAGAACCGAGGCACTTGAAATACGTCTCCTCAAGCTGCCAGAGGGTTCCGAAGGCTCCGACCCCACTAACTACATAGAGAACCTCTTGCTACACGAGGTGGGAGCTGGAAAACTCTCCCAAGGCTTCACCATCAAGAGGGCCCACAGATCCCTGGCTAAGAAACCACCACCGGGGGCCCCACCCGGGCCAGTGATAGCAAAAGTTCTCAACTACAGGGATCGAGAAGTCATTCTGGCCTTTTCCCGAGCAGGTGGCCAAATCCAATGGAACTCTGCTAAAATTGCCATTTACCCTGATTACACTTTTCAGGTCCAAATGAACAGAGCGCAGTTCATACACACGAAGGCCAGATTGAAAGCCGCTGGGCTGCGTTATATGCACCTGTATCCTTCTAGGCTTAAAGTGCTGCATAACAATAAGGCTCACCTGTACAACACTCCGGCTCAGGCCAGGGACTGGATGGACGGTTTACAGATCCCTGATATTGAGGAAAAGAAGCGGAGACTGAGATAACACTCTTCCTGCCATCCTTGTGGGAACTACACTTTTTTGAACCTCTACACAGCTGAATGGATCCTCCATGCAGAGACCCGGAGTCCAAGTTCACTCCACGCCCTGGAACGTTTCTTCCTTTTGGGTATATATATATCCGCCCGTAGGGCACCTGGAGACCGATGCACGGTCTGACGGAGCAGAAACGGGACAGTCATAACGAGGGTAACCTCGCTGGGCCAGTTCAATGTTTGGGGATTTCACAGTTAAAGGGGGTGGGGGTGTGAATAGGGGAGTTTCTGCACAAGTTGGGGACATACACTGGGAAATACCGAGACCACGGGAACCATTCACACGCACTGCAGCACCATCAAGACCTCAAGCTCCACCTGTTACATACAATAAACCACACAACGCCTATGGCTGACACAATAAGGGTCGTTACATGGAACGTCAGAGGCCTGAACAGCTTCGTTAAACAACGGCGTGTCCAAACCTACCTGAAAAGATGCAAGGTCGGAATCGCCACGCTGCAAGAGACTCACTTAACTGCCACGAAACTGGAAGCCCTGGCCAAAACTTGCCGTGGTACCCTAATAGGTTCGGCCTACTCCTCCTACGACAGAGGGGTTCTGATATGGATTGCCCCCACTGTTCCTTTCAGACTAACTAGCACTAAAACAGACAACGAGGGCAGGATGGTGGTGGTGTGCGGCTCCATCAAGGGCAAAGAGGTATGCCTGGTCAGCACTTACACACCCAACCATGACGACTGCCTTCATCCATTCCCTTTATACGCGACTCAGCCCATGTATGGACAGAATTATGATATGGGGGGGCGACCACAACTGTACCCTTGACCCTCTACTGGACAGACCAGATAATAAAACACAATCGCCCCTCCCCTCCGGCCAAAATACTTTCCAAACTAATCCAACAGTTGCAACTCAGTGATCTATGGAGGGTCCAGCACCCGGAGCAACACGAGTATTCCTTCTACTCCCCACCTCACGCCATACACACCAGGCTGGACTATATTTTTCTCAGCCTAACACAACAGTCCATGTTTGTTGATGTGCGCTACCTGCCTAGGGTGCTGTCTGATCACTCTCCCCTATTGGTGACATGGGAGGTGTTCCCGCCTAAACCCCCTGTACCCACATGGAGGCTGAGGCCCTTCTTGACACTGCATTCCAGGAACGCATAAAAGATAGTACTGAGGAATATTGGCAGAATAACTTGCATAGCGTTAAATACTTGAGCACAACTTGGGAAGCATACAAGGTGGTCATGAGGGGCGAGATGATCCCAGCAGTTGGGGGTGCTCAAAGATCCATTACATCCTTGCTAGAGCGCGCAGAGAGGGACCCGAGTATGCTTGAAGGCAGGGCTGACCCATCCCCCGACCAATTACAAAAAATGGCCGAACTCAGACAAACCTGCCTAACTCATTGGGAATCCCTCGGTAAACTGAGCTACGCCAAGCACACGGAGAGAATCCATGCTCTGGAGACAAGCCAGGGAAACTCTTAGCTTGGCTCTATAAAAGGGAGACCCCCAGGCCACCCATTTGCCACATACTCACACCCGACGGCACCGCCGTGCATACCCAACAAGAAATTAATTCGGTTTTTACCGACTTCTACCGTAGCCTGTTCTCCGAAGCCTCGCCCCCCTCTGACACCAGGATCGAAGACGCCCTTGACCTACCTAAATTAGACAGCTGAAACCCTGGACGAGCCCGTCACCCCCGACGAGGTCAGGGTGGTAATTAAATCGCTACCAGCTAGGAAAACCCTGGGTTTGGATGGTCTCCCGGGGGAATTTTACAAGACCTATGAGGAAACACTCGCCCCAATATTGGCCCAGGTCTTTAATGAGGCCTTCGAGTGTGGTACCCTCCCGGACTCCATGAGTGTGCCGTGATTATACCCTTACTTAAACCAGGGAGGGACGGGGCAGTTTGTGGTTCATACAGGCCCCTCTCTATGCTAAACGTAGACTGCAAGATCTTTACTGCCCTGCTTGTGAATAGACTGCGCAGAGTAATCCCACTTTTGATCCATCAAGACCAAACCGGATACGTCCCGGGGCGTTCCACCACTGAGAACCTGCGCAGATTACATCATGTCATTTATAGTACTGAGGGAAGGCCACAGAAACTTGCAGTAGCATCATTAGATGCCACCAAAGCATTTGATTCCGTGAGGTGGGACTGGTTATATGCCACCATGGCCAAAATGGGAATAGGCCCTGTATTTCTAAAGTGGACCCAGCTAGTTTATGCTAACCCCACCGCGAGAGTACGCACCAACAAAAACCTATTCCGCTAAATGGTCCCTACACAGGGGCACCCGCCAGGGGTGCCCTCTGTCCCCCATGTTATACATTCTTGCAGCTGAACCAGTGGCGGCCTACCTGAGACAGGAATACCGGGAGGGAGGCATTAAGATAGACGGGGTGACCCACCTCATCTCCATGTATGCTGACGACACCCTTTTGTACCTTCAAGACCCCGAGCACCTCCTACCCTACATCTTGGAAACCCTGGACTGCTTCCACAAGCTCACCGGGATCCAATAGGAGCAAATCTTGCCTTTACCCTCTTGCAGCACTTTACAGTGATGAATACAGATCCCTCCCCCCTCTTGATCTTGAATAGCAGGCAACCTCTTTCAAATACTTGGGGATAACCATACACCGTAACCCCGGCACAGAACATATCCTTAACACTGTAAGGGCCAAAGACTCTCACGAAATCCATGGAATTCTGGGGTTGGCTCCCGCTTTCAATGGCCGGGAGTGCTGGTCTCCTTAAAATGGTCGCCCTTCCCCGCCTACTACATAATTTCACTAACGTCCCCTTCAACATCTCCCCCCTTATTCTCCAAAAATCTCAACAAACTCTGTAGGGGCTTCCTCTGGCAGGAAGGCAGGCACAGGGTGGCGTTGGAGACTCTCCAAAGACCATACGAAAGGGGCGGACTGAAGATCCCCAATTTTGAGCTTTATTTCCTTGCTAGCCAGCTGAGACATGTCACGCAATGGATGGCCGATGAGAGCACGACGGACACTCGCCTCCTCCAACCGGCCGTTCCCCGGTTGTTACTAAGAGACATACTGTGGGCCGGGGATTGTGCTATGAGACACTGCCCTTACCTCGCTAAGCGAGGGATCCGGTTTTGGAAAAGGGCCTGCAAGCTGGTTGGGTCGGATGACCCGTTCTCCCCACATATCCCCATTGCTGCACTTATGGCTAATCACTTGTGGGGGCAACTTGAAACACGCACACAATGGCAGCCCCTCGGGGTAGCCAAACTTTGGGACTTGATTCAAGAACAGGAAATCTTAACTTTCTCGGAACTCTGTGAGGCCACGGGCCTTCCGGCAGGACAATTCCTGCTGCACAGGGTGGTCGTACAGGCTTTGAACAAGAGATGGCCGGTTGCTGCCGACCTGACTGAGGAAAATGAATGCATTGAAACGATACTGAACTCCACTGAGGGGGGGCCATGAAACCTCACGAATCTACGAGGCCCTGTTGTGGGGTACGACCAGGGGAGACCTTAAATGCAGGAGTAAGTGGGAAACTGAACTGGGCCTTGTTTTTGAAGACAAAGATTGGGGCGGTATAACCCACTACCATAAGAAAGTTTCCAGAAACGCCTGCTTGCAGCTTATCCAGCTGTACATCACCAATAGAGCGTACCTCACGCCTGAAGCCATATCAAGATTCACAGGTGCTGGAACCCAATTATGCCCCAAATGCAGCGAACCCAGGGCAGGAATGACTCGCATGTTCTGGGGCTGACCAGTGATTAGGGAGTTCTGGTCAAAAGTGAAGGACAGAGTGACAGGCACAGACATCGAAGTTGAGGTGGACGAGCCTACGGCCTGTATCCTGGGCAGATATAGACGAAACGCGACGAACAAACCCCTAACCAAGCTCACAGATCTTATATACATAACGGTCAAAAGACGTATTGCCATGGGGTGGAAAAGCCCCAGAGGTCCACATACGTCCCTATGGTGGGGAGACCTTACGAAGTGGATTACAGCTGAAACCGCGGCGTGGGAAACGGCTATCCATGTGCAAAGACTAGATTCCAGCGAGGAACTACACCGTTGGGTGGCCCAGATGGCGCTCTTGCTCCACCCTTAGGTGGACGATATTGAGAGGAGGGAGAGGGTTGCCCGGACACGGGCACAGAATAGAGAGGAACATTGAACTAACCTTGGTCTCGGGGGTGGGGTAGGGTTATTATTACCTTGATATGCTTGACCAATCTCTAATGATATCGGCTTTTTGTTACCTCATGTTATTAAACCAATAAACACATTTAAAAAAAAAAAAAAGGATGAAAAGCGGAAGTAGATAAACATTTGTTAAAACATGAAGAAAATATTAGGCACAGTGAAATTCGTCAATTTCAGGCTGCGACGGTGAACATAACGGCCTCCATAGGAAGTCTAAACTTCAAAGCGTTTGTAATTGACTAGACATACAAAAAGCCGCAAAGTGTCTTAAGGGCCGCTGCAAGGGCATCAGGGCACTGCAGGCGAAGTGCACTGTTCACTGAAGAGGCAATACCTACAAACCTATGCAATGCGTGTGCCTGGAGGGCTGCTGCAGGTCTTCTCAGCAGTGCGGGTGCCGCAAGGCAACTGCAATAAGCCAGGATGTCCACACAAGGCGGTGGCACACCAGGGTTCTGCTGCCCTAACAAAGACATGGAACAATTTATCATGCTGGCATGAATGGCAGCTGCCAGACACGGGCCGAATTGGCTGAGAAGGTGGCGACACAGCTCGATGGGGAAGTGGCTGGGAAAATCAACAGGTCACAATCCCCATTATAGTTTCCCAATTACACAGAGGAAGAGGCTAGGCAAGAGGTGCAGGCCATTGAGGAAGAAGAAAGTGGGCCCAGTGAGGAGGAAGAGCCTGCCGCCAAAAGGAAGAGGACATTGACCGCCAAGCTTAAGGCGATTAGGCAGCAGACTGAAGCTGCCAAAAAACCAAAAGTAGCTGGGGAGACAGGACGAAGGAGAAAGCAGGAGCCTGTTGCCAATCCGGCAACCTTGACTGCAGAAGTTCCAACTTGTAGCGGCAGTGCACCCAGCACGCATGCAGCCAGCACGGTGGCATCAGAGAGCGATGCCTCCTTGGAACAGGTTAAAGGTATGGTTATTAAGTGCTTACAAGCATGGGGCAACAGGAGGAATGGTAAAAATGTCATTGCATTTAATAAAGTTAGAACGAATGCTGAGGCGGTGAACCAGCAAGGGGAAGTGCAGAGGGTGGGTGGCTTGTGGGGGAGGGGGCTTTGAACCCCAGGACCTTGAGTCAAGCCGCCAAATTACCTAGGGAATTGTCTCTGGGGGGGGGAGAGAGGCGGCCAGCTGCAGCAGTCGACCACAACACCGACAGGAAGTCAGGGGCAAGGTATGGTGTGGGGTAATGGTAGGCAGTAGGGGAGAGCGATGTTGGGCTTTGCACCAGTGCGGGCGGCGGGAAACTCTATAGTATGGCATATTCCTATGGTATACAAGGAGAGGATTTGGCAGAAGGAGTATAAATCTTTACCTCGCTAGATATGGATCCAGTGGGGCTCGATTTACGCCAAATATCAGAAGGAAAGGGAGAAGGACAGGGAGAGGGTCAATAAAGAAGAGAACATTCACAATTGGTTGGAGGCTTTCACGATGTTGGCATCCTAGGATAGAAAAGTTCCCACAGGATGCCAGGCCATTGTTTGCATATGAGCAATACATCCATATCGCACCTGGATGTTACGGGCTACACAAAGAAATATTAGCGGCAAGGGTAATGGGGGATAAAGCTCAGGGCGAGAAGCCTTATTATCAAAAGGAGAGATGGTTTATGGGGACCGGAGGAGGGGATCCTTTTGCGGGCGCTCCTCCTGGAATAGTAGACCCAGTTATCAACAGGAGGAGCAAGCAAATTGCTGGAAGTTTGAACAAGGGTACTGCCCCTTTGGCAAAATCTGCAAATTCAAGCATGCATGTGGCAAATGTGCAGGGAATCGCAGCACGTCTTCATGCGATGGGGGAAAGAAGAGCAGTAGCGCGAAACCCAAAGAGAATGCTAAGCGCAATTGATACCCACATGCCCACGCCCGTGCTCCTGCCTAAATTGATCCCATTATTGAATACGTACCACAATAGCACTGATGCAAAACTGCTTTGGGAAGGTTTCAGATGGGTGTTTGTAATCCCTTACAATGGTGCCATGGGGAGCAGGGAAGCAGACAATCTAAAATCGGCATTAAAAATGATGATGTAGTGGCGAAAATAAATTGCTAAAGAGATTAAGCTGGGTAGGGCGGCGGGCCCTTTCACTACCCCACCTTTGAAGAACTTTGTGGTGTCGACCCTGGGCTTGGTTCCCAAGAGGGAAGGAGGACAGTTTCACCTCATACTGCACCTATCCTACCCTAAGCGTGCATCGGTAAACTATGGCATAGCTGAAGAGAGCTGTAGGGTTCATTATTCTTCCTTTGATGATGCAGTAGAACTAGTGAGGGCCACAGGGAGAGGTGCCGTGATGGGGAAGGCAGATATTGAGTCAGCCTCAGGCTAGTGCCAATTAGCAAGGAAAGCTAAAATTTGCTGAGTTTCAAGTTAAAGGGCTCTTACTATTACGACAGGTAATTACCAATAGGTTGCGCAATTTCATTCGCTTATTTTGAAAAAAATCAGTACTTGTTTGGAGTATGCACTGAAGCAGAAGGCACAGGGCAGGGTAGTAATGCACTACCTTGACGAATTCTTGTTCATTGGGAAGGAAGGGACAGGTTCCAGTCATTGATGCAGGAGATGGGGGTCCGCTTGGCTAAGGGGAACACAGTGGGTCCACTCACACGGCTGACATTCCTAGGAATAGAGATAGACTCTGTCCTTTGGCAGTCTTGACTTCTCTTCCACCAAGTGGTGAAACTTAAACTATCAAAGAATTGAGGAGCAGGAGTAAAGCCACGTTGAGGGAGCTGCAGTCATTGGCGGGAAATTTGAACTTTGCTGGTAAGGATCCCTGCAGGAAAAGTGTTCGCCAGGAGCACTGAATTCAAGACTGTACGCCTGCAACACGCGCGACTGGGGGTGGAAGTTAAAGAGGATCTCAAGATGTGGGATGGTTTCCTGGATGATTTCAATGGGGTTCTACTTTGGCGGGAGCAGTGGGCTACTAGCGAGAAACTCTGAATTTTTACTGATGCTTCAGACTCCCACGGATTTGGGGTTATTCT
This sequence comes from Ambystoma mexicanum, assembly GCF_040938575.1. Lineage (NCBI taxonomy): Eukaryota > Metazoa > Chordata > Amphibia > Caudata > Ambystomatidae > Ambystoma > Ambystoma mexicanum. Next base: position 775,526,684 of record NC_090921.1, on the reverse strand, counting down.
GGGGAATGAGTGGTGCGGCAGGCCTGGACGGCAGCATAGCATCAGGAGGGAATTACCAAAGACATCACTTTGCTGGAGCCGTTTCCTATTGTGGTTGCTTTCAGGCTATGGGAAGTCTCATTAGCGAATAGGAGGGTGATTCTGTGGTCGGATAACCTGGCGGTGGTGCAAATCATTAATAAGGTGATGTCCAGCAATTTAAGGGTACCGAGGTTACTGAGGGAGCCGACAACAAGCCTGCTCAAGTTGAACTCAGAAGAGCACAACATATTCCAGGGGTGAATAACATGGCAGCTGATTCTCTCTCGTTTGCAGTGGGAGACATTTCAGGGGAACTGTCCAGAGGCGAACAAGAGGATGACCTTGTTCAAGGTTCAGTGGTGGGGCATGATCGGGGAAATCTATGCTCACTGGTCCACACAGCCCTGGCACCAGGCACAGCAAGGAAGTACAAGGGGTGCTGGGAGCGATTCTTGGCTTTTCAAGAACAATTTTTTTTTTTGATCAAACACTTTTATTGATTTTATTACATCATACAAGAAAAAACAGTGACCCTGAAGGGTCCAACCATCAATAATAACATAAACAGTAAAGAGTATATGGTCCGTTTTACAACATCTTGAGGACACATTGTCAGCGTTATGCACATTCTTGCTATGCCATCACATGCTGGCCATCGGCCTAGTTCCTACAAAAGAATTTCATACTGCATTCTCCCACTTTTCCCAGATTTTCCCCGCTTTCCTAGGACATCCCCTGGCCGCATATACCCTTCGCTCCATCGCAATGCATGCTTCCACATCATTTAGCCACTGTGCGTGCACAGGGGTGACGCTCGAGCCCCACAGCCTGGCAATGTTGCGCTTAATCAGTGCCGTGGAGGTTGCAAATAATAGCTTATCGGAGCGAGACATTTCGCCCTCTTCCTCCACTCCCAACAACATCAGCTTTGGATCTCTGAGCACAGTTCGACCCAAAACCTTACTGAGTGTGTCACAGCAGTGCTGCCAGTATGTCGTGATGTGTGGGCAATCCCATATGATGTGAAAGAAGGTGCCCTCGTTTTGTAGGCATCGCAAGCAGTTTGGGTCTGTGGTCTTGCCCCATCTGTACAACGCTACCCGCGGGTAATATATTCTATGCAAGATTTTGAGTTGTACCAGGCGTAGCCTGGCCGAGATGGCCGTTTCTCTTGGGTGCATTAGGATCGTTATCCAATCTTCGGGCAGTATCGCTCCCACATCCCTCTCCCACTTAGATTTTAGGCTTGAAAGCTCCGGCGTGGCAAACGAGGTGAGGACATTGTACATTACTGAGGTAATTTTAACATCTATGCTCTCCAGAACCAGGTTTCTTTCTATGGGGGTGCAGTCCGCCATATCTCGTAGTGCAGGTAAATGCTGTTGTAAAGCATGACACAGTTGCACATGCCGATATCGGTCCGTGGCAGGCAGATTAAAATCCTCCACTAACCTCTCAAATGTCACCGGACTCCCCTCCCGGAACACATCTCCTACTTTGGAAATTCCCGCAGCCACCCAGTTCCGCCATTTTGGAAGTTTGCCCAGCTCCGGGATATTTTTGTTCGCCCACAGTGGCTGTACTGGTGTGGTTCTCCCCTCCCAGTGTATGTGCTTGTGTGCCTCTTCCCAGACTAGCGTTCGGTGATTAGCCATTGTTTTGTTACTATTGCTGTTAGTTTTCCGGTATAGGGATTCTAATGGGGTTGTGCTGGTCCCATCGAGAGTATCGAATTTTATGTGGGGTAGCGAGGGATCGCCGTGTAGGAGGTCGTTTATCACCGCCATTTGACTCGCCCAATAGTATGTCTGTATACGCGGCAATCCTATGCCTCCCTCCCAGATGGAGCGCTGCAGGATGTGGAGCGCCAGTCTTGGGTGCCCGTTATTCCACAGGAGTTTCCGAAGGATCCTGTCAATTCTGTGAAACTCTTGTCTGGGGATGTGTAGCGGGGCGTTTTGGAGTATGTACAGGAATCTAGGTAACGCCAACATCTTGAATAACGCTGCTCTCCCTAATAGGGTCAGTGGAAGGGCGTTCCAGTGTTTGACGTCGTCCGCAAAGCGATTAGTGACCGGGTGGAGATTCTTCTCTACATACTCGGCCAGATTCGTCGTTATCTGTACCCCTAGATAGCGGAATTGGTCAACTTCTATGCGAAATGGGCAGTCCTGTAATTCAGCGCTGTCCAACTCTCTCAGTGGGAATAGTGTGGACTTCGACCAGTTCACCTTCAACCCACTAAAGGATTCATAATCCTTCAATATACCAATCACCACTGGGCACGAGACTATGGGGTCCGCTAGATACAAAAGCAGATCATCCGCATACAGCGAGACCCTATCCTCCCAATTTTCTGTCCACCGGAAGCCCTTCCATAGTCGAGATTCACGTAATAGAATTGCTAGTGGCTCTATGGCCAGCGCAAAGAGCATTGCAGACAGGGGGCACCCCTGTCGTGTTCCCTTGCCCAGTCTGAACGGTTGCGAAGACCAACCATTTACTCTGGTCACAGCTTCAGGGGATTCGTATAGTAGTTGTACCCATCCCAGGAACTGGTCACCGAAGCCCATTCGGCGCATTATTTCCCACAATGCTGGCCAGTGTACCGAATCGAAAGCCTTTTCAAAATCTATTGCTAGCAGGGCTAGGGGGTCCGGCAATAGGGGGGATTTTTCAATCGCAGTGTGCAGTCGGTGGATATTCATACGCGTTGACCGCTGGGGCATAAAGCCACATTGGTCAGGGTGTATAAGTGATGAGATAACTTTCTGCAGGCGGATTGCCAACGCTTTCGCCAGGATTTTGGTCTCGGTATTAAGTAATGAGATGGGCCTGTATGAGCTACACCTCTCTGGTGGTTTATCTGATTTGGGGATCACCACTATAGTGGCCCTTCTTAGGTCCAGGGGAAGCTGCCCTTGCTCCCTCGAGTGAGTGTACATCTGCAAGAGATGCGGGATTAACGCACTCGGTTCCACCCCCTTCCACGTCTCTACCGGGAAGCCGTTTGGTCCCGGAGTTTTCCCAGGATTTAGTTGAGACATGGCCGCCCCAAGCTCTTCCTCGGTAATGGCTGCCTCAAGCAGCTCTCGTTGTGTGTCCGTTAGGCTGGGTAGGGTGATCCCGTTCAGCACAGAGAGATCAGTGGGGGCTTCCGGTGACCCATAGAGCCCTGCGTAGTATTTAGCAAAGCCTTCTGCGATCGCCTGGTCTGTCCACAGCGGTTCTGAATTGTCGGGTTTGATCATCCTGACCTGTTTGTGCCCTTCATCCCTACGTTCCAGCCAGGCCAACAATTTACCCGCCTTATCGCCAGTCTCATATAATCTGGCTCGCATTGTGGCGTGTGCCTGTTTGGCATTGTCTAAGGCTACATTGTGCAGTTTTTTTTGGGCAAGGATTAAAGCTCGGTTCGTTTCGGGCAGGTCTCGCGCCAGATGTGCACTTTCTGCCCGTTCCACCTGATCTTCCGCTTCGTGTAGTTTTTGCATGTGGGCCTTTTTATGCGCCGCTATCCAGGAGATGATCTCTCCCCGCAAGACCGGCTTGTACGCTTCCCATAGTAAGCTCGGGTCGCCTACTGACCCAGCGTTCAGCTCGAAGTAGTTGGTTGTGGTTTCTTGTATACGCTCAACTAGCTCTGGGAAGCCTAGATAATAATTGTTGAGGCGCCATGAGGGTGGGGGAATGGGTCGTGATGTTGATAGTTCCATTAGTAGGGGAGAATGGTCAGAGATGCCACGTGGAAGTAGTGCGGCGCTAGTTACCCTATGTATCTCGGTGGTTGGCACGAAAAAATAGTCTAACCGGGAGAGGGAAGCGTGTGCGCCCGAATGAAAAGAGTATTCCCGCTCCCCCGGGTGAAGGTCCCGCCACACGTCCCTCAGGCCCAGTGCTGATATGAAGGAGGCTAGCTTGGTGTGTAGTTCAGGATTCCTGCCCCTTAGGTGTGTGCGATCCATGCCCAGGTTCATGACTTCGTTGAAGTCGCCACCAAGAATTAGTGTGTCTGAGGAGTCCTGTGCTATTTGGGGAGTTATGTCCTCTATGAGACTTGGCAGCAGCGCGGGTGGTGCATACACAGCTATTATTGTTATGGTTCGATTCCATAGGGATCCTGTCATGTGCACGAATCTGCCCCCCCTGTCCTGTGACACACTGGATAGTGTCAATGGCAGCCTTTTGTGAATCAGTATGAGGACCCCCCTGGAGCCCGTGGTGAAACCTGAGTGTAGTGCAATACGATAGTGGCCTCGTTTAAATAGGTTGCATGTGGAACCCGCTAAATGGGTTTCCGTGAGCATCACCACATCCGGCGCGTGTCTGTTTAATGTTTGGGTAACAAGTTTGCGTTTAATCCCACTACCCAGCCCGTTGACATTCCAAGTAAGAAAACGCAATGTTCTCGTATCATATCTGTCATGCGTCATCTGGCTGGGGAGCGGGTTGTTGTGGAGCAGAATGTGTAGGATTCCGTGGGGATGCACGCGCTAGTGTTTCGCTGTGTTTCGTTGTGAGGCGCAAGCACGTGAGAGTGGTTGTGTACTGTTGTCGGACCATACATGAATAAAATTTAAAACAAACCTGAAAACAAACCTCAAAACACGGGAGTAGATTCTTCCTCCCATCTGTTCAAACATTTGTTCCCTCGGGGGCATCTGCCGCCCCGGTTGTGTTATCTATCCCCCCTCCCTATACTCCCACCCAACTTGGAGTATCTGTCACCCGAAGTTTGAACCAGAACAAATAAACTTTAAGCTAAGCCACAGTCAGTGGCCTTTGCACCATATAGCTTACACAACTGTCCGTGGTGCTGTCGTGGGCTTCCTCGGTGTTAGACTTTGCCCGTGGGGTGGGCGGCCGTCCGACCACTGGCCTGGTTGCAATCCGTGCGTTGACCTGCCCGGGGAGGGGGCCCAAGTTTACTCGATAGTAGTCCAAATCCCAGTATCGTAGCTTCCTGCTCCGTGTTGTTCCCCAGTTCAGATATTCCCCTGCGGCGGATTAGCAGGCTGTTGGTGCTGTTGTTGGCCTTGCTCCGGTGGGCGCTCCGGTCGAGGGCTGTTGCGTCTGCCTCTTCTTCTCTCCTCCGCATTCCAATCCCCTTCTATGTGCCGCTTTCAAGAACAATTTTTGACAGCGCACCAAAGGGGATCGCCAGTACATGCCTTTGTTGGATGGGGATGGCGGTCTGGGACAACCAGATCCTGGATATCTTACCATTTGGCAGCAATAGCACACTACTACAAACTCTGGGGGAAAGCCCGATCCCACCAAGGAGCATTACATCGTAATGGCAGTGAAAGGTTGGGAAAAGCAAACAGAGAAAGCCTGACGCAAGGCGGCCCATAGATATTGCTAAATTGCACAGTTTAATAGAAACTCTTTGCCGTAGCAAGGGAGAGAGGGTTTTGTTCAAGGCAGCTTTCACCTTGGCCTTCTTTGGAGCTTTCAGAGTGAGTGAGCTGGTACCTGAGAATAGAGAGGGACGGGGCTCTGGGTTTTTAAGGTTGGAAGATGTGCAAATATCAAATGCGCTGATCCACATTTATCTAAGGAGGTCTAAAAGGATCAAAATGGAAAAGATAGAACAGTCACCCTTTACAGCATACAGTGGAGTCCAGTAGCAGGGCTGACAGCTTACCTACAGGAGAGGCAGCAGGTGGGTGCGGGGGTCACCTCAATTTTTGTACAGGGATGGGTCGGCTGTCACGCTTACCTCTGGTGCCCTGCAGGAGTACCTGGTCCGGTCTGTAATGCAGAGTAGCCCCCTTACCGGTGACCTTCACCCGGACGGACGTTTATCCCAGCCACATCTTCCCCCACCAGCCAACTGGGGATTAACCTCCAAGGGACCGTGAGGTTGGGAGCTGCCTGGGTGATTTCGGGAATTCTGGGCTGTGGTGTTCTGGGGTTATTAGATGAACCTGGAGATGAACACAGGGTAAGTCTACTGTATATTAGCGGGATCTCCCCCCCCCCTTCACTCCCCTCCCCAAGACATGGCTAACTGGAGCATGTGGGCGCAGCTCACCTCATTTGTAGCAAGGATGGTTCCAGGCGTCTGGGGCATATCGATCTCCAGTTACTTCACTGAAGGCGCGTGGTCAGACAACTGCAGCGCACAGGATACGATGGCAAACAGGTACGTCTATTTGTAACACGATGAACTGGAACAGGAGTTTGTTTTCCCACGATTGTTGGCTTGCCTTTAACTGTCTTTTGTCCTTTGCCCCAACCAGGAGCGGAGCAGCTAACAGCGGAGCCGAAGTGGAGAGCCAGAGAAGGAGAAGTCGTTTCAAGGCACAGGTGAGTTCTCAAGGAGGCGGGTAGGGCGAGGGTAGGAGCAGGATGCAGAGTCTCCCCAGTTGCTTGCTTTTCCAGGTTCTTGGGCACTGCGGGCGATGAAGGCTTTGAAGGCAAGAGGAAGAACCAAAGTCCAAAGCAGAGATGCGACAAAGAACCAAAAGTCCACAGATCAACTGCTGTAACTGGGATGGTGAAGGCTGCGGAAGAGCACTGAAGACCAGAACGGCAACCGAAGGATGCTGCAGGCCAAAACGGTAAGCGTAGAGATGCAGAAGGATACTGACAACAGGAGCGGTAAGCGGAACACTACTTTTACTAGGAGCAGACGAAACGCTAAGCACAGGGTGCGGTCTGGGGCGTGGTTTTATAGCCCTGAGCCACACCCTGTCAGGGATAGATGCGCAAGGACGTTGGTTTCTCGTATGTGCTAGGTGTTTCTTTGCATGTGCCAGGCTTGCACGTGCTCAAAGCTCCTTGGCTCGTGCCGGGCATTGCCTCCTCTGTGGTAGGCCGTTCCTTAAAGGCTGTAGCGATGTCGCACCCGTCGCACCCCCCCCACCCACACACTCGCGCCAGCCAGCCATCATACCTGCCCACTGACACCCCTGGGCCCGCAATGGGATCGTGGCATCGGCCCTGAGCAGGTTCCAATTCAAAAGCATGATGGACATGGCCTTGAAAGGCATGGGAGTGACAGGAGGTGTGTTCAGAACACACATTTAGAATCGGGGCAACTGCATCAGCAGCTGAGCTGGGCATGGGGCCTGAGGCAAAGTCCAGGTGTTTTAGGAGGTACATAAGGCCAGACAAAATGTAGTATTAGTGTATCACCTTCTCATCTCCCTCCAATTGACAGCAGGGCAGCAACGACCTGACAAACGTGGGAAGAGGGTAATTGATGAGGGAAATGATGTTCACCTTACAGGAAGTGTCCTCTCAGTTGGGTGATACAGAGATCATCTGGTCCGAGATCATCATAAGACAAGAATGGAAGGGCGCAGAAAGTCATTCAACAGTGGAGAAATCAAGGAGGAAGTTAAATGGGGCAATGGCCAAGTTCTACCAGAGTACTATGAGAGGGACGTGCATTTGTCACCAGCAGGCATGGATCTGTTCTTTTGGAATTTGTGCACTTAACTGCTGGAGTTGTAAGATGAGAAAAAGGGGAGCCACGGTGGCCGTCGACCCACCTTTGGCATGGCAGTGTTTTTTGCAGCCAGTGCTACTGTACAGACTACTAACGAGCCGTGGGAAAGCGGGAAGGGTTTTTGCTTTTCTTGTGATCAACACCCCTCTGAGGCCTAAGCGGCAACGACGCTGGAGGTTATCGATGAGGGCTCAGCTTTTTCCATGACAAAACGGCACTCCTTCAGCCCAGGAACACCTGCAAGGGCAGGTGGGGTTCAGACAAGAATCGTTGGGGGAGTTTTGGCCTACAGTGTATTTGGTTGGGAAAGGGGGAAGCAATGTTTGGACACGGAACAGTCGGCTGGTCGCCTTCAGAACTATTTTCACAGTTTGATTTGCAGTGTTTTGAATCATGTAGTTATTAGCAATGTTGTGAAAATAAACCTGTGGCCTGTTATGCCAGCAAACCAAAAATCTCATTCTGCTCCTTTTTCCATAGTTGGGTAGCCAGGGTGACGAATGGAATAAGCAAATATGTTGGTATAAGTATGGACAAATGCCCAGGTTATGGATTCCAGGCACGGTCACAAGAATGCCACCCCTCCTCCCTTACCCCTCCAAAATCACAAAGCGTCATTCACAGGACCCACACTTTATTTGGGTTACATTTTGATACACAGCTGTCCTGCATTCGCAAACGGCAACTTCTTTCAGAATTTCGCACAGATGTTACTGAACGAGTACTTACAGACTTACCGTCAGTTGGTTGAAGAGCTAGTGCAGAGAGGTTACACGGTGTATACTTGCAGACTTACCGTGGGTTGGTTGACGAGGTAGCGGCAGAGTTCACCAATGTACTGGAATACGGTGACGTTATATTTCCTGCAGTCATTCCAGAACTGGCTAGCTGAGAATTTCTTCTTCAGCACACACGTGGCACCTAGGAAAGAACAGGACAGGGTTGGCACCCACGTGGATTCTAGCAAACACAGTCTCCGGTGCGCCGAGTGCGACCAAGTTACAAATGTCAATCATTCAGCCACTGGCACAAAAATATAGATGGCAGCGTTACCACAGTGGCCCAATCACTGATGGGAGGCATCAAATAACGGACTGTGAGTTCGCCTCGACAGTGGCCAAACAACGGCAACGAAATGTGACTGAGTTGTGGAACTTGCCAGTGAATGTAATTTGACAGCAGTGGCTTCTGCCAAACGAGTTAGTGACTGAGCCGTGAATCTGTCAATTAATGCCACGGAAGTATCAGATATGCAAAGGTGAGGAATCCCAGCCCAAACGCTACTTTTGCATAACTGGATGCTCAGAAGTACCTAAAAAAGCGGTATTCAAGCTATGGGGCGCAACTTTTATTTTTTTATTTTTTTTTAGATTGGAAGAAATGGGCAGGGGTGGCTCACATGGTCGGGCTGAAGCATGAAACGGTCTCAGGCAACAATGAAAAAGTGGCCCGCAGTTGTAAATGGATATTTATTCCTTTAGTCACAGACTGGGCCTCATTACAACTATGGCAGTACGGTAACAACGGTGCCGGTAAGCTACCGACACCGTTGCTACCGTACCGCCATAGTAAGAGTTGTGCTCACGGGTGCCTGACAGCCCGCCAGGTCTGACCTGGCAGGCCGTGCGGCACCCGCGAGCACAGCTGGTGCCGGTGCATCCGAGCTCCCCATTCCCATTGAGCCCTATGGGGCTCGAATGGGGATGGGGATCTACCAGTACCGGCACCCGCGAAAGGGCAATTATCAGGTCCGCTAACTCGGCATGAGTTACGCCGGTCAAGTGGCACAGCGAGTAGAGCGCTCGCTTTGACATCCATGCAGAGCTTGCCAACACAAGTTCGAATCCCGGAAGGGCCAAACTCAGCCTTTCATCCTTCCGAGGTCGATAAATGAGCACCGCACACCGTAGGTAATAATAAGCAGCGCTCCGATACCTGATGGTTTGTAGCGCTATATAAATGCAAAATTATTATTATTATGACCCGGTAATTGCCCATTTGCGGGTGCCGGACCCGGATGCAACTCCGGCGGCATGGTTGTAATGAGGCCCACTGTTTCAATTGTACCCAAGGGGGTGCTTTGTGTTAAAATGTAAGTAAATTGTGATATATTCAGCAACAATGGTCAAAATTACTAACTGCATAGTTAAGTAACGAATGAAACTGGTCCACATTGGCCAAAATGGTGGCCCATTTTGACTGGCCCACACTAGCATTTTACATTTTTGGTACAGTCATTGCCCTATAGGCCAGTCCGAACCTGGCGGCTCATCCATAATGGCGAGGGGGCTCCCACCCAGTGGCCCCTCACCCATTATAGAGGAGCTAAGGAGCCAGCCCGGTGAAAAAGTGAGCACTCCCTCAGCTGCTTTTTCCAGCTGATGGAGTGCTCCTGGGCTAGCTGAACTGTCAAAGGGAAACACTGTTTCCCTTTGACAGTTCAGTTTAGTTCCCCAGCCGCACATGCTCACTGAGCCATGCAAGTGCTGGAGCGTTTTGCTTCGCCAGCATTGCATAGCTCATTGGAAATGCTGGCTGGGGCACTGCATGTCTGTATGTCCGAGGGGGAGCTCCTGCGCCTCCTCACACATACGGACAGAACTGCCTGGAGCAGGGCGTTTCAGCACCCACACGCAGGCCAATGCAGAAGGTAAGTTTATGTTCATTGTTTTTATTTAAACATGTGTATGGATGCGTGCATGCTTACGTTATGAGTGAGTGTATGGTGATGGATGCTCGTGTGAATGATAGAGTGACTGCTGTATGAATGTGCAGCGCCTTGCATACACACATAATCATGTCTATTGTGTTGGGCCCAGGGGCTGGGATGGTATCTTTTTTACTGGACATCTATGATAGATTTCCTGTAAAAATGTCATGCCTGCCCCCGGGACCCCCCAGCACCAATTGCAACCGTTTGGCTATTTACCCATTTTTCAGTTAAAAGTATGCTCTACAATGCAACATTTTAACCCATTATTTTAAAAAATATTCATAGGGGCAAATCTCCTACTCTGCCACCCCCCCCCCCCCCCTGAACCACCCTTTATTGGTTCGGGCTCCCTCCCTATGCTCGGTCGCTATGGCATTTTTGGGGGAAAAAGTTATGCCCCTCCACTTAAAAAAAAATCACCAGCCACCACTAGCCCTCAGACTGTATTCGGAACGGGATGGGGGGAACCCAGGGACTATGGTGGGAGCACAATGGGCGGGAAGCAGGGGATGGTGGTGGGAGCAGAGTGGGGAGTGTGATGAGGTGGGGAGAGACCAGGGACTGGGTAGGAGTGGGATGAGGGAGCCCAGCGACTGTGATGGGAGCAGGTGACGTCACGCAATATATACGGTCCATTTGGCATTTCTGAGAGGTCCACTGACCTAGACCAATGCATCCTCCAATCCCGAGCAGCGAAGCGGACATGTGGTAGAGGGGCAGAGCCAAGTAGATGATGTCATCACTCCGAGCCCCACAGAGATCATAGAACGCAAAGCACATCATAGACTTCAGGTGACTTATGCGCGCGGCCTTCGGCAGTCCTGTAACAAGAACAGAGGTAAAATCACACCAATCATGCAGGTTCAGCAACAAGAACCAGTGCCACTACAAGACAGGAGCCCACCAATCACGGGTTCCAACAGCCTGCAATCTAAAATGCATTTAGGACTTGCTCAACACTCACCCTGTTTCTACCATGCTTATGCAAGTCACTGGTATAAAGCGCAGTATCTATTATTATATATCTCAAGTGTTGGCAGTGGTTATTGCATCTGTGTTTTCACCCAGATCTCATCACTTCAGTTGTGAAAAGTTCATCCGTAACTTGTTTTGTTCACTGAATTCTGCTACCTACGGTTAGGATATTCGTATTTTAAATGCAGAATTCAGAATGGAAAGTGGGGAAAAGGACTGGATTAATCTCTCACGCTAGGCACAAGACAACTTCTGTTTTGGGTGAACAGAGCTCTCAAGTTCACATTTTGCACTTTCGTCCCATCTGTGAAACATCGCAGGCTTTGCCAATGCACCCTCACTCAATACATGGTGTTAGGGAGAATTCTCTGTAAGGCTAATTTCCCAAACCTAGTGAGTCCCCCAGCAGCTTTGCTGGATTTTTGGGGTTTATTTTTTTCTCTCCTGCTAAGAGTGAGATTCTTTTGCTCCCACTCTTAGATTTGAGGTGTTCCTTTAACTTTCCATGTGTTTTATGTGCTATGGGGTCTTTTACTCCATAGGGTCTCATGTGTTCTTTTGATGTGGGTTACACAGCACCCTCCGTGCCGTAACAGGGGTGCCGTAGCGACCCCCCAACAGACTCCATAGCCTGGGACTGACTACTGTCTCCCAGGGCATGTAAAGTCACCATTGGCTTTGCTAGTCCCAAATTATTAACAGAAACCAGTACAAACCATCATATTGTGGATGTACTGGTCGGGGCAATTCGATTGCCCCGGGATCTGTTGTTCGAGGGGGCACGTCTCCGTCCCCCCTGATCGAGTTTTGGCTGGTGGCAGTGGATACTACTTTTTATATTCGACCGCGAATATATCTCTATGGGATTTTCCCATTGTTCGAGGCTTCCAACTTTAATTATTTAATTCTTATAGCCTCGAACATACCGCCGGTTTATTTATTTATTAATTCACCGGTTGGTATTTTCGGCCAGAACTCTATTCTAAAATGGCGTTTGTGTTCTCTTCTGTGACTCCAACCCAAGTCGAGCCCTTTGTTCCACTTTTTGGCGGGCTTCTCCACAGAAGCCTCCAAAAGTGGTGCCACTCTGTCTGGGTACCACAGGGGGTGTGGGAGGGGGTTTAGGCACCCTGGACTGAGTTACCTTGGTAACTCAAGTCGCACTCTTGTGTGATTGGCCCAAGTGGTGAGCAGGCCGGCTCACCACTTAGCACGTTTGATTGACAGCTAGGCTGAGTGAATGGGGGTGTGCTGCATAAAAGCAGGGCTTTGGGGACTGGAACTTCAGACGTCGCCACTGGACCTAAAGAATCCGAGGAGGGAGAAGCTGAGCCGACCTGCAACGACGACACCACCGGTGGAGCCCTGCTGAACCGTCTCACCACTTTTCCCAACGACAGAGGAGATCTCCAGCCCGGAGAGTCTTCTTCCTTCGACTGGTGGGGATAACCAGTCTACCTTCTTTTCGCCTTCCTGGAGCATCTCGTGGCCGCCTTGCCTGTGCCAAGCACCCCGGCAATCGGGATACCACGTTTTCACCACTACCGCGAACCAAAAGGGTAGTACCTTTGTACCGGAGAACTCCGCGGCTGGTTTCTTCCCTGGCAGTGCAACGACCTTCATCTTTCCTCCATGACGAGATCTTCTGTTCCTCTGGACGACGCTGCGACTTGCACCCGCTGCCAGGAACAACTGCCCCCGCTGGAGGATCCTCTCCATTTAAGGTACCTTGTTCCGCCTGACTTCCCTTGCAACCGATTGAACGGGGTGTACTAAATCCTCGTCTCTCGAACCTGGGTTAGCCTGGGACACCTTAGCTAACTTTTCTGAACTGAACTAAACCTTTTTCGATTTTTCAAACTACCTCCACAAACTTCGAAGACTCTGTTTAACTGTCTGATCTTGGGCATCTTCCACCTGGCTCCCTTGAAAGTGGGCCTGGTACCTAAACTTCCTTGCTCACCAGTAGACTGTGCCTTCAGAACTTGCTGTGGTTCTTTAAAAAGTGTTTTGTGTGTGTGCTTCCATAATTCTGCTTTTCCCTCCCTTTTTTATTTAACTTGTTGGAGTTGGGGGGAATGGGGGTGTGGCTAGGCAGCCATGGTGTAGGCTGCAGTTCCTGTGAGCTCCGAGATCCGTAACCCTGATCCGTTCAGCGCGTATCTTTTCATGGCTGTTTCGAGTCCCAAAAGCACACTAAAAGCACATGAACACGCTGGAGAGCGAAGGAGCCGGCTGATGGAACGCTAGGAGCATTGTAGCGATAGCTGTGCTACTTTGTATCTCGGACTTGGAGAGAGGAACGAATATGAAGATGGCGGCGGCCGGGAACAAAGGAACCTTCGGAGACCCTTGAAACCACTGGGCGCCCCGCCGTTGAAGAAGGAGCAGCTGACGGGCCCTGGGATAATTATTTAAATATGCACTGCCGGCAGCTCAGGAGCGGCCAGCGTTCATAATAAGCAGCCGCGGTTATGTACACAACGCGGAGCGCAAGGCACGGACATTTTGCAACAGCCGGGAACCCCCGAGGAGTGCATTGGAGGGCTGCCATAGACGTAATCACTGTATGCGGCACGGACCGCATCTCTCACAGTGCTCCGAGTGGGCAGAAGAGCCCTTGGGGAAAGCATCGGTAACTGGTGCCGCATGCAGCAACACAGGAACTGCAGGCTGCTGGCACACATACAACGTGGAGAGGGAGGCTGCGGTGGCGAGACGATCAGGTGCCCTCAGTGACTGGAAACCGGATTACGGCCGTGAGTGAGCACTGCTGCGTGGGGCAGGCATATGCAGGACCAGCAGCAAGATCTAGGCGTGATGATCCAGGCTGCGAGCCCAGACGAGAAAGGCGCGTGAAGCACGTTGTCATTAATGTGCTTTGACCTGAAACACATGACAGAAGCCTGCTGCCCGGAAGAGCTGTGCAAAACACCCTCAGCAACCGTAATACATCATAAGGGTGCACAGCATACACATTCAGCAATGCATGTGGCAAGTAGTCGGCAAAATTGAGAAATAATAAAGGCAACGCTGGGGCAGAATAAGACCGGCGTGAACCCCCTAACAAACTGCGAGATACAGGACTTCACTCGAGGGTATGGTGGTGCTTGAGACAATGCCCCCCCTGGTCTGCGACCTATAATGAAAACAAACCAGTAGCAGACGCCCACTGTAGGATCGCTTGCTGTGGTGGGAATTAATATGCGAAGCAGTGGCATTGAGGGGCTTTGGACGATTGCCAGGAGAGAGTAGGTGCCCAGACTGGGAACTGTCGTTGCAGTTGAGGTCACGAGTCTCTGCGACGTGTCCGTTTTGGCCAAACAGGCGGCGCAGCATCGGCGCCCCAAACAGCTGCTGCGGACATTGGCCTGACCCCCCGATAAGAGGCGGATGGCCCAGGCGGGCTATTATTACGAGGGAGGGCACAACCCATTGCGGCAATTGACGGCTGGCAGAGCCTTCGAGATCCTGAGGCCCCCACGCTTGGGTAAGGCCTAGTGCACTGGAACGGAGGGCGTGCCCTTCCCCCCCCTAACCGTGGAGCATAAGGGGTGGGCTGACCCACAACGTGTGGCTGCTAAGTCATGTCTACTAAGCCTCCAAGGCAGAAAGTGAAGCAGCCCACTCTGGACGAATTCGCCAGGACGCCGCCTGGCCCGGAAGGTGCCAGTAGCAAGGACAAGCCTCCTGCAGGCAAGATGGCCGCTGCGGGTACTAATCATGAGGTTCTGGCTGCAATCGCGGACTTGAAAGCAGACTTGAAAGCGGACTGGGAGGCCAAGATCGAAATAGTTGTGGCTGAATTCAAAACAGCGCTGGACCTTAAGGTTGGTGAAGTGCAGGAGGAAGTGAACCTACTCCGACAGGACGTGAGGGCCCTGTCGGAGCGTACAGAGAGTCTGGAGAAAGAAGGGAGTTTGAACACAGCGGACTGCGCCTCACACAAGTCGGCACTGCACGCCTTGGTGCAGAGAGTGGGCAACTTGGAGAGCAGGGCAGAGGAGGCGGAAGGACGCGCCCGAAGGAATAACATCCGCATTGTGGGTATACCGGAGGGAATGGAGGGCCATAACCCCATGGAGTTTGTCGAAAGCATGTTGCTGCAGGAGATAACCGGAGGAGTTTTGTCTCAGGGATTTGCTGTGGAGCGGGCACATAGGGCCCTGACGAGGAGGCCGCCGCCGGGCAATCCGCCTAGGCCAGTTATCGCCAAGATCCTCAACTATCGAGACCAGGAAAGGATTTTGGAATTCTTCCGTAAAGGTGGAACAATTAAGCGGGGGGAGGCAAACATAACAGCCTACCCAGACTACACCCTGGTGGTGCAGCGGAGTCGAATGAACTTCGGGGCTGTTAAAAGGAGATTGAGGGAAGCGGGCCAGAAATACATGTTACTTTATCCTGCGAAATTAAAGGTCTTTCACAAAAACAGAACTCTGTTTTTTGACACCCCGGAGGAGGCCATGGGATGGCTTGATATGCAGGGAGGCCCCCAGGAGCCCGACATCCAGGCGACGAAGGAGGCAGACGAGATAAGTAAAGTGTTACGGGAGCGCTGGCAGTTGGTGCGGCTCTGGACTATGGGACTTGATTATAGTCATTGATGTGGCCCGTTAGTAGACGGGACAAGAGTAGAACAGATATGGTATGATGCGCACTGTGACATTAGCTTTCATAAGGGGCCTGGCAGGGCTCGTCCTCACACCCCCATTTAGTATTAATAGTTAAGTGGCCATTAGGGCGCTTCACCCTACTGAGCTCTGTGTGTATCAGGCAGGGCTAGATGTGGGGGTGCCTGAGATCCAGGGATGGAGTTGGGCAACAGTTGAGGAGGGAGTTGTTGGGGAAGGGGTGGGTGGGGGGAGGGGAAGGAGGTGTGAAGTTTGACGTGTATATAGTTTCGGGAGGAGCGGGGAGTTGGGTGTTTTTTTGGGTTAAAGGGAGTCGGTATTTGGGAAAGAGCCTATGTAAGACGTGTAGAGACCTCGGAATCGTACAGCGCCTGTGGGAGGCGGAAGGCACTCGGAGGAAGTTATGGGGGACCTTAAAATAATATCATGGAATGTGAGGGGGCTGAACAGTTATTTGAAAAGGAATAAGGTTATGCTTTACCTGCGCAGGCATAAAATAGACATTGCATTGCTGCAAGAGACTCACCTGACACGTGAAAAGATGGATATGATCGCCGGGAAGTGGAAGGGAGTGGTGGTGGGCTCAGCTTACTCTGCTTATGCCAGGGGTGTGATCATTTGGGTGGCTCCACATGTCCCTTTCCAGCGGTTACAAGAGGTGGCAGAGGTGGACGGGAGAATGGTCATTCTGAGGGGGCTAGTGGAAAATAGGGAAATAAGCATAATAAATACATATGCCCCGAACCAGAATACGGCAGCGTACATTAGGACGTTGTGTACCAACGTGAGCAAGTGCGTGGGGAGTGCCGTGATTTGGGGGGGGGATTTCAACTGCGTGTTGGACCCAAGGGTAGATAGGTCAGACGGGAAGATGGATAGACCAGCTCCTGCGGCCAAAGCGTTGCAAGTATTGTTGAATGATTTTGGGCTAGTGGATGCATGGACAGCGTGTCACCCCCTAGAGAGGCAGTACTCTCATTATTCTGCCCCGCAGCAGCTGCACACTAGGCTGGATTATTTCTTTACTACGTCTGAAGTAACAGCAGAGCTGGTACAAATAGAATATAAAGCACGGGTCCTTTCGGACCACTCGCCCCTGATCCTCGCTTGGCGATTTAGCCCCTTGAGAGCAAGGATTCCGACGTGGCGCCTGCGAGCTGAGGCACTGAAAGACCCCATCTTTAGAGAAGACATGAGGGAGGAGATTGGGAATTTTTTTGAGGAGAATACAGGTAGCGTAGACTTGGCGGGAACACTGTGGGAGGCCTTTAAAGTTGTGACAAGAGGGGCAGCTATTGCTAAATCTAAAGGGTTGCAAAGTGGCATTTTGGCTGACCTACGGGAGACGGAAGAGAGACTAGAGGAGGCCCTGAGAGGTGAGGACGATACTAAAGAGAAATTAGAGTTAGTGATTATGCTGCAGCAGAAATGTGCGGAGCACTGGGACAGACTGTGTAACCTGAATTATCGGAAATATGTAGAGAGGCAGCACGCGGGGGGGGATAAACCAGGTCGACTTTTAGCATGGCTATATAAGAGTGAGAACCCCAGAGTTATGATTAGAACTATTACAAGGGAGGACGGTAGCGTAGCAGATACTCAAGAGGGAGTTAACCAAGAATTTGTGGACTATTATAAAATATTATATGCAGACCAGGGGGACAACTGCCGAGATACAATAGTGGAGACAGTGCAGGATATCGGGCTGCCCAAGATAAGTGAGGAGGAAAGAGAAGAGTTGGACGCACCAATCACCCTGGAGGAACTGGGGGAGGTAGTGAGGCAGTTACCCACCAGTAAGACGCCAGGGACGGATGGACTCCCCAGTGAATTTTATAAAATATATGCGGAAGAGATTCTCCCTCCGCTGCTGGCAATGTTGAATGAAGCATTTGAGACAGGATGTCTGCCAGAGTCATTGAGGGAAGCAGTCATAATACCGCTTCCCAAGCCCAATAAGCCTGGGCACAGCTGTAGCTCGTATCGCCCCTTGTCAATGCTTAATCAAGACAGTAAGATATTGACGGCCGTATTGGCAAACAGGTTGCAGAGGGTGATTGGCAGATTAATACACCCTGATCAGACGGGATATGTCCCACACAGGAATATTTCGAATAATCACAGGCGACTACAGCGAATCATTGAAGGCAGCAGCAAACACACCGGGGAAATGGTGATAGTGTCCCTGGACGCAATAAAGGCCTTTGATTCGGTTAAGTGGCCATGGTTGTTGGCGACCCTAGAAGGGTATGGGCTGGGGCCAAGATATGTACGATGGGCGCAGATTTTGTATAAGGAACCGCTGGCCAGGGTCAAGACAGGCTCGGTGGTATCGGAAAGGTGGCAACAAGTTCGGGGCACCAGACAGGGTTGTCCGTGGTCCCCAATGCTCTACATACTCGCCCTGGAACCTCTAGCGATATACCCGAGACAACAGTACGATACAATAGGCATTGAGGTAGAAGGGGAAAATCATTTGATCTCTTTATATGCAGATGACATATTGCTGTACCTGAGGTACCCGGAAGAGAATCTTCAATATATCCTGGAGGTAATGGATAGATATGCGGGTCTTTCCGGTATAGCAGTGAACCCCCAGAAGTCAAGCATGTTCCAGTTGGGAGGGTATATGGGGATCCCGGCGGAGAGGTTACCTGTATTGCCGGTGCCATGGGCAGTTGATACGTTCCGATACTTAGGGTTAGATATCTACCACACTGTGGAAGAAGCGTATAGGCGCAACACTGAGATGGCGCTGGGGAAAATTGAGAACTGCATGCGGTTTTGGCCGCGGTTGCCCTTAGCTATGATGGGGAGGGCAGCGATGCTCAAGATGGTGGTCCTGCCTAGACTCCTGCACTATTTTGCGAACATTCCATATCTGATACCTAAGAAGTTCTTCACCAGACTGAACAGTATTTGTAGGGATTTTTTGTGGCATGGCACACGGAACAGAGTGGCTTTGTGGAAGCTACAGAACTTCCACGAAAGAGGAGGGATAAAATTACCCAACTATGAGGTGTATTATGTGGCAAGCCAACTGCAGTATGTCGCTAAATGGCTTTCTGATGAGGAAACCTCTGAACACAGGCTGCTTGGGCGGGATTGCACACCTTTTTACTTGAAGGAAATGATGTGGGTACCCAGAGCTGAACTGAAAGGGCGTCCGGCGATGATGTTGCTGGGATGGCAAGTGTGGCGTAGAGCGTGTAAGATGTTAGACAATGCAACTCCATGCTCCCTGCAGATACCACTGGTTGCATTGACGGGGGTGGATGTACAGCTAAGGAAGATAATCAGGAACCACTGGGAGCCGGTGGGGCTTGTGACCATGGGAGACATTTGGCAGGAGGGCTCAATTATTGCCTTTGATGAGTTGCGAGACGTGTCCGGGTTGCATGCAGGTCAGTATATTACATACTATAGACTGGTACAGAAAGTGAAGGAAATATGGCCTGAAACCGTGCTAGAGGGTGAGCTAGATGCCACAGTGGATATGATCTATGACATAGCGGAAGGGGGACACGAGATATCTAGACTATACGAGATGTTGATGCTCAAAGTGGGGAAAGAGATCACCCAACTGAGATTGGACTGGGAAACTGATGTGGGGACTCCGATGGAAGATAGGATGTGGGAACGGGTGCAGGGGCATCATAAGAAGGTGTCCAGAAATGCTAGATTAAAACAGATACAACTGTATGTCACGCATAGGGCATATATGACACCTCAGAGGATATCGAGGTTTGCGAACACAGGTCGACAGGCATGCCCCAAGTGCGACGAGGAGAATGCGGGCATGGTACACATGTTCTGGTCGTGCCCGGTCATTGCACGATTTTGGTGGGAAGTGGAAAGTAAACTGGCAGGGAAGGAGGTCAAGATGGTAGTGGACACGGTGTGGGCTTGTTTGTTAGGGGTGTTCCCGAGGTCTGATAAACTAAAACACGTGAGCAAACTGAAAGACTTAGCATATGTGCTGGCAAAAAGAAGAATAGCCATGGGATGGAAGACATGTCATAGACCGCGGGTGGAGGTGTGGTGGCAGGACTTGCAGAAATGGGCGGAGGCAGAAACTATGGTGTGGCAGGAGGCTAGTGATGTCGGGGGATTGGAGGGAACGGAGTCCCTGATGGCCTGGAAGTCACTGATAGCGGAACTGTTCGGACCAATTCCGGACCCAGATAACTCCCCAGGGAGGGAGCATCTCCCACAGGATGCAGTAATGGAAATCGAAGATGGTTAGGCTCGGACCGGGGGGAGGGGCGGGGGAAGCAGTATATTGATGTTAAGTGTATGTTGTTTTTGACGACCTATGTTTCGTTTGTTTGGTTTGTATTGTTTGGTTGGATTTAATAAAAAAAATTTTAAAAAAACTTGTTGGAGTGCCATCGAACGTTAAGTCTCTGTCTGGAAATAAGTGGTGTTAACTAAGACTTGTCCAACAAGTAATCAGGGATGTACATATGATAATAGTGATTGTGTTTTGAACTTATCTTATCAATTTAGTGCTAGTGTGTTTTATAAGTGTGTGTTAAATAAATAATTATATACTTTTACACCCAAGCTCTGGTCAGTGTTTGCTTGTGCTACTGTATTTCTGTACCTATTTTGTATGCTCTGTATACTGCCTAACTCTTCTTGAGGGAAGTCTGACTGCTCAGCCACAGCTACCAAGTGAATCTGTGTGGTACAGACTGCTACCAAGTGGGTTTACTGCCAAACACCTGTAGTCTTAAATCTTTTGCAGTGGTCCCTAAGGGAACTGCACAGGTTTCTGCCTAACACATGGCTTGAATGACTCGCCACATGTACTGCAACCTCTTTGTGCGAGGCGCGTTGCAGATCACAAAATAATGAACTAAATTTAAACCTCAAAGTCTCTCAGAAGTGTGCAACGTGTGGCTCTCCAGATGATTTGGACTACAGCTCCCAACATCCCCCAGCATGGAGTACAACGAATAGGGCGAAGGGGAATTGCAGTACAAAACATTTGGCAAGCCAACTAAAACCTACTCACTGGCAAACAAACCTAAACACCCCTGCTATAAAAGGTAAAACAACTGGCAAGCAACCAATGCAATCTAAAAAACTCAACCATAAGAAAGAAAAAAACAAGCACAGTGCCAGCCAAATACATCCACAAATGAAAGGAGACCTGTGGTTCCAGAAGTGAATATGTAGATGAAAGTGGAGAGCAAGTTGCTGGGAGTCGATAAATGAGTAGGGACCGGCTCATCTGACGACTCCTCCATCTGTTCTGAGAGGCTAGTCACCCCAGGTGAATGGGGACCCTTTCCCATCACCCAAATCTTCATCCCCATGTCCTTCAGGTCTGGCAGAACATCCTTGATGGCATCGAATAGGTCTGCAAGGCAGAATCAGGAAAGAAGGGTCAGACACGACCAGCGGCTGGGTGCATAAGGGTGGTAGCATTAACAGTGCAAACACACATCACAGTATGCCATTACATCAAAGAGGCGAAGATGTTCATGACATGCATTCATACAAAGGTTGCTTGGCATTGCCCACACTCTAAGTGGCACAGCAGAACAAGAGGATCCATTGAAAATAAAAGCGAGGAAGCATTCTAAAGAAAGCGGTGCATAAGGGGTAGGTGGGCAGCTACATCAGTCCAGGAATTTGCTTGTAACCAGTAGATCCGGGTTTGCATCGCAGCAAACTGACGCAGCCTTTCATTCTCATTAAGATGGAGAAATGAGCACCTCTTAGTTTGGGGAAAATAACCCGGTTTGGCACTCAGAGTCAAAGGTTGGCAATATGTCATTCAATCAGTTTTCCTTAAAATGCAGAACTAAAATGTTTGCTCTCGATCCAAAAGAAAATGCTAAAAATTGGTGAGGCCCTTCAGAATAAATAAGGTCAAATTTAATAAGCGGTCACATTACCCAGCCCGGTTTGGCACAACCCATAAAATTGAAAGTCTTCATGTCCCAAGTCTTGACGATCATATGGGCATTTTGTGACCTGAGACGGAGACCAGAAAATAGTCCCAAGTCTTCTACGCAACTGGTTCTCTATACCAATCAACAGTCCTCAATGTCACCAAGTAGCTCTTGACATATGCCAATATATGTTCAGACTTTGAAGCGATGGCTATTAATCTGCAGTGCCTGGCTTCCCTATCGTCACGGTCATAGGAGTCGTGGAACAAAATCACTGCCGATGTGAATAATATGCTTGCCAACACCAGGGGTGTATCGTGCAGTGCTGCGGCTCTGCAGAACCTGCATTATTCAAGTGGGCCATTTCAGTCCATAGCCTTTGTAGCTAGAAATTCATTGCATAGGGCACTCCCAGACTGGATATTTCACTCCATGCCTATGCCTAGCCAGTAGCATTAAACTCGCAAATTTCCTATACCCCAGGATGATATAGGTGTTCAAAAGGTGCACCAATGGAGACATCTGATTAACCAGTCCCACTTTATTACCGATGACCAAATATGTTACTTAAGGGGCGCAGCCATGCAAGCTGAATATAATCCACCTAGGCCCCCCCCACCTGCACCTGCCACCTCCATCTTACACCTCTGGGGATATTATGTGGGAGCGATGTAGATCCTGTGCATAGCCTAAAAGACTATTAGCGTATACTGGTTGTTTACGGACACCCTCATTAGATGTAGATCCACTGGGTGCCCTCTAGATGTGAGCCCAAGTAAAGTCCCCACCTACAGCTCACCCGTGATACAACTGCCATATGCAAACTCGAAACTAGCCAGTTACTTACACGCAGTCAAATAATGAATTCAAATCACGGATACGTGCAAGGTTGTTTATGGACATCTGAAAGGAAAACCTGCAGGGCACAGCTAAACTTATAAGATAGAATAATCTCCATAGAGGGCATGCAATCTGAGAACACCCGCAAGTCCAAATTCAACCCTTTAAGTACGTCAGGCAGCAACACCGAAGCCTTTGTCATAGGCGATCTCAAAAGCATAAGAAAAGCATAAGCATAAGAAAAGGCAGTAGATTCCAACAAAGAAAATCTGTCAAAAAAATATTTAAAAAAGGTGCTTACAGAATTAAGCCAGTTGCCAAACTACATCATTAAACCTGCAGATAAAGGGAGTAACATCGTGGTAATGAACAGAAGTGTTTACATTAAGGAGGCTTGCAGACAACTTCATGACACCAGATGCTATGAGTAACTAGCCATCAATCCCATTAAAGAATTGGAAGTGAAAGTACAGATCTTCCTCTGTGAATGGGAACAGCTAGGCATTTTGGATGAAGACAATGTTACGTTTCTTTACATCAAACACATACCCACCTTCCTTCCAAAAATCCATAAAAGTCTTATCAGACCACCGGGTAGGCCCACTGTTACACTCATCGGGTCCCTATTGGAAAACATGTCCAAATTTGTGGACAAAGTTGTTTTCCCATTTGTATCCTCTTTACCATCATATTTAAGAGATAAAACTGACTTTTTGTCTAGAATAGATGAACTTCCATGGGAACCTACCACATCTTGGCAACCATGGATGCAGTATCCCTCTACACTTCTATACAACACGAGTTTGGAATAAAAGCATGCAAATGCTTTCTTAACACCAGGTCACTCAACTATCTAACACATAACATGATTCTTGGCATGATTGATCTGTGCCTTAACAATAACAAATGTCTCTTCAATAACGAATTTATCAAGCAAATACAAGGTACAGCTTTGGGAACGACATTTGCCCCTTCCTATTCCAACCTAACTCTGTATCGTCAGAAAAAAGCGAGGCTTTAACAGAACAGAGAATATTGTGTTATGGCTGCGCTACATTGACGATCTCTTTACCATTTGGAAAGGGAGTGAGAAAGGTTGGGTTGACCTTGTAAAAGAATTGACTAAAAACGATTGGAATTTCAAATTTATTGAAAGCTACAGTTCCAATTCCACAGTGTTTCTGGATGTGACAGTAAAAATAGTGGGTCAACAAGCTATCTGTGAATTGTACAGGAAACCAACAGGCTCCAATGCCCCACTCCACGCTACCAGAGGTCACCCTAAAATCTTATAGGGAGTATTCCGTATGGGGAGTTTATCAGACTATGAAGGAACTGTACTAATATTCAAGACTTTGACATAGCTAGTAAAACAACTGCATGGGGCTTCCATAAACAAGAGTATCCAAAGAGGATCAGCAAACAAACCTATATAAATGCACGATCACTAAATAGGCATGCCTTACTAACAGGACAATCGTCTAATACCACCAATACGATCAATGAAGATGTGACACGACTCATTCTAACATTTGGCACTCATGCGCAACCTATCCGGCATATTCTCAAAATATACTGGAAAATATTGAAAGCAGATAAAGACCTATGCAGGATGTTAAAATAATACAAAGATAACACTCACTGCAAAAGTAGTTCTATAAACAACACTTTGGTCACCAGCTTTATAGTGCAGTGGGTTTTTTCAAGTGTACACGCTGCAAAATCTGCAAATATGCTGTGAACTTTGACACTTTTAGCCATCCTGTATTGGGATACCCCATTACTTTAAAGGGAAGGATAACACGTGAATCTGAATTTGTCGTCCATGTTCATCAATGCCCTTGCAATAAGTGGTATTTGGGAAGCACAAAATGTAAACTCAAGATCCACATCCTGCAAAAAACAACAAAAAAAATAAAATAATGAGTACCGATGCTGCTTATCCCATGGCCAAGCATTTTTCTGAACTACATGATGGCAATCCTATAGAACTTAGCTTCTTTGCGATATACAAGATTGATACAGGACCAAGAGGAGGAGATAAAGAACACTTACTCCGACAGGAAGAAACACATTCCTCATAGATTTCGAGAGTAAACACCCTGGAGGACAATCTCAACGAGGAACTGTACACCTTCCTGGGTGTGGAATGATTCCAATGTTATTTTACCCTATTTACAGGGAACTTTGCATTTGGACATTTCCACACATTAATCCTGAATCAGACACAAGAACAGTACCAATCTCTATTGAGTAATATACAGTTTACCCCTCCATCACTGGTAACAGGTTGCCTTTGCCAATGATTCCTTTACAAATACCAGTAACAGGTTGTTTTTGATATATAATTTTTCTCCTAGTTTTCTCATTTCATTTTTTCCATCTTCTATATGCACAAATTATATACATTCGAACGATCAAACTAAGAGTCAACTGTTTGCCCACTGGGGATAGATATTGACTGCAAGTTTTTCATAGCCTGTTCCCTTGTTCCTACACTTCACTTAACTTGGTTGGTTGGTTCAGTTTATGTTTTATGTTGCACCGTCGGTGTCACTTGCCTGCCTATCAGATGTCATATGCCTTAAATGTCAGCATTAGTGGAGGATTGAATGCATGCTCTTTTGAGATAAAACGCTTGCACCCGAGTCACTTTTCAATGTATAGTGCAAATAGACAGCCCATATTGGATCATAAATACAGGACTGCAATAACATACAACGGGATGGTGGGTATCACAGCAAGGTCTTATCTCTATTAAATACATGTTTATGGTAATACATACACATATGTACTAGACAGCCATAGACTAGCACAACGCACTTTAGCTATCTATGTTTAGTTTAATTTATTGTCAGACTAGTTTCTGGCTCAGAAAACAAAAAGGCCGTTACCCCACCCTTCTTGTACAGTGATCATTTTTGTTATCAATTCGATCGTGTTAACAGAAAAAAAAATTGGCACCAGCAATTCTCTATATATTGCACTAGGCACTTCATCTCCACTATATGCATATTTGCATTATTGGATTGTTCGATTATGCCATGCACTAGTCACTTTGTAATACTAAGCACCAGACACTTTACATCTTTCTTGAATGTTTACAACAGCCGGATGCGAGACAAATCTTTTAGACTGTGCGGCAGAACATCTGTTAATGTCACTCAAACTCGACCACTGATTTCTGAAGTTGTGCCAGGATGATTATCGGGTGCTATAATGTGGGCTGCACCACCACAATGGGCCCTTCGTTTTTTAGTAGAGAAAAAAATGCCCCATAGTACTTACTGCATGTTTCAAATGCAGGGTACACCTATCGTTAATAGTACCATTGCAACGCGCCGATTCACCTGCACATTGCAGTGAGGGTGCTAAACGGCATTTGTTTTTGAATGATTCCCAAATGTCCTGGGCACTGCACAAACTTTGAAAGGTCTTTGTGTGAGTTTTTAAGTGTCAAGTACAATGCAGACAAGTACATGCCTACTACTAATCATAAACGTGCCCCAGAACAAAATCAAGTCCCAACCATTTATGCACTATAAAGAAAAAACATTTGATTCTTGAAATGTAATTTGCACCAGAGAGCTGTGTTCTAAAGCCAGCCACTTGACCACCAATAAGAGTAACAAATAGTAATACATATTAACGGTAAGTTTACCATACATCGGATTTATGGTTCAAAAGATTCTCAGCATAGCCCCTTCACTTGCCCTCAGACGTTCCTCTTCGTCCGGACATGCTTTCTTGGTATTCTTTTAGCCTCTTTGGCATAGTGCTCTGCTGCCACCCAGTGGTCAGGGTGAGCACTTTAACTACACTGCAGGCCCATTATTTCTTACTCGCCCCAACGTCATTTTCACTGGCGAATTTGAGAATGTAAATGTTAAAGCCTGCTCTTTATTTAAAATATTCGAGGCAGATGCGGACGAAGAAGACGGTCTGGAATATAAGGAGGCTGCTGCCACTACCGAGGAGGATGGTTGAGGGCAAGATCATAGTGAGACTTGCATTAGACGCTACCTCACAGTCTTTTTGTTTGTGGGTGCTACTGAACGAGGATTTGTCCGCATCTTTCTTGCTTCAGCAAGGACTTCTTTTCAAAGCCCAATGGTCTGACCTTTCCATCGCTCTTGTCGAGACGGCCCCTGCAAAAACTCCAGCTTTTGTTGGTGGGATTCAGAATGGGAATTTCTAGAAAGCCTATCAAATCCACAATCATATTGCTGAGACAGGAATGTCCTTTTCCTGTACAATGTCATCCTGCTGATCTGTGGGGTAGGTAGAAAGACCATTAGTGTCAGGTGCTGGTGTTAGGGGCAGGAAAGATGGCACTGGAGGAGTCTCCATTATCGTGACTAGCTGAGGAGGTTTTGGCAAAATCCCTGCTGGTTTAGGTGGATCTTGGGATTTCGCTATTAGATCCCAGAAATAGGTACTTAAATATATTTCTTCATGGGCTCGGAGTGCATGAGAGCCTGGGACTTGCCGGAGAAAGTGTTCCCTGATGACCGACTGCTGCTACTTTGTGGTTGAGACACAGGTCTCTGCGGGACCAGGATTCAATAGAAATCGGTTTCCAAGCCAGCCTAGCCAGCCATGGATTCACATTACATAGTGGAGAAAATGTAGGGGGCTAAAGACAAGGTTGCTGGGAGCGGCATACGTATTGGTGCGAACATTTCCACTCTGGGCACAAAAGGATTGCTCCTTAGGTAGGCACTAAAGGTAGACCTGGATCCTGAATCAGAGGTTCCAGTCATGGATGTGGAGGACACTGTGCTTTTAAGACATTCTGACATCCATGGGTTCTGAAGCGTTGAATTATGTCACAAGATATAAGCATGCCTAGTAGGATGTGATGGCTTCAGAAAGCTCAGACCCTAGTCTAGAGGTTGGACCTTTTAGCTATACGCCCTAAGTAAAGGATCCTCAGACAGCTTGGTGATCGGATTAGCCCTCAACGAGAGAGCCTCGAGGAGGGTCGAGGTAATGTTAGCACAACAAGGGGGAACCTTGGTGCCACAGGTTGAACTTTTAGCCCTCGCTGAGGGAGCCTCGGAGAGAACACCGGTTTTGTTAGACCCCAATGGGGGACTCCATGGCCTTGCTAGTTTTGATGATTGCCCCCAAACAGTGATCCTTGGTGCAAGACCCGGTATCCAGGTTAGCCCCTAAGCGAGGACCTTCAGGACAAGCCCCATTATCTAGGTTATCACCTAAATGAGGATCCCTGGGACAAGTCCTGATAATGCGAGAGTGAGGCAGACCCCTCCCTTGAATGAAAATCCCGGAGTGGAGATCCCAGCCAGGGGGGTGATCGGAAAAGGAAATACCTTTCTGGTCCTGGTTGTTTCTCTGTGATGAAATCCTGGCAGGGCGTCTAAGCCAGACGGTGGAAAACCTCCTCCCAGCATAGAAAGTGATGACCTAGATCGCAAGCTAAAAGTGAATCATAACAAAAACAAGCATCCCAGTGATGCTCTGGTCCCAGGCCCTCTAAGGCAGAGCGAAAGCAGGTCTGCTGCCCCATAATGATGCCCCCAAGAAAGGTAGGCTACTAAGCCTTTATGTACTAGCATAAGCAAGAGGAAAAAATAGACACCGAATAGACAAGGGGAGAACATTTTGTGTGAAGGACCAAGAAAAGAAGGGTGTGGAAAAAGCTGCCTGGTGCCAAATGCTTCCGATCCCGACCATAAGGAGAAAAGGACTGAAGGGCGAGTCCCGGATGCAGGGCCTATTGCAAGACATGCACATGGCCCTGGATACAAATCAAAGGACATTTTTGTGGTCCTACAAAAACTTGTCCCGCCCGGTCTTGTAGGATGGAATGTCCCAAAAGTATGGAGGAAATGGTACGGGATGTAGGAATATGTTGAAGTCCCTCTGCTATTCAGGGGAGACCCAAGCAGGGGTGGCTTCCTCGTGGGCAGACTGCCATGCAAGAGAATTGTTGTGCAGCTACCTGGGTAGCTCCAACCACGTTCACAGACCATTAAAAGCAGTTGGTACAGGAAGGACGCAGAGGAATTCGGGGTCTGCTGTGTTGTCTTCTGTTGAGCACTAAAGAACTGAATACAGCACTGGCGACACAGTAACACGAGTGACTTTCTGGTTATGGATACATGCGGATAGCTTGGTACATCTTCATGTTTGTAAGGACTGTGACAAAGAAGATGGACGAGGGAATAATGGGGAAATTACTTAACGGTAGTCTTCATTACATTGTGCCCTGTCTTTCTCGTCAGAGTCCTAGTTCCCTCCCTCTCCTATCCTAGAATGACTAAGCATGGAGCAAAATGGAGTAAGGGAGGGAGGAGTCTATACATGAAAAAAAGAAACAGAAGGGTCTGAAGCAGGTCAGGCCTTATCTGCCAGTGTATTGCTGGGAAGGGTAGTAGGAAGAGTGTCTGAAGAGGATGGGCTTCATATGTACCAGAACTGTGATATGGAAGACCAGGAATCTGTGCAATAAAGAGTTCTGGTAAGTAATCAGGCCATTATGTGGTTTTGAAAAACAGGCATAGATTCAAAGTTAACCATTGAAAAGTGGAAAAGGTGGATGTGTTAAAGCACAGATGAATTCAATTGTTGACTGAAAGTGGAACTGTGGCAAGGGACTGAGGAAGTGGGAAGTTAAAGACAAGGATCCAAAGCACCCAGACGTGTTCCTGGGTAGTTACGTGATTAGAAACTGGGCTCCATGCTTTTAAATTTGTTTGTAAAAATAGTTTACTACGCAGGTCGGCAGGAGGGGGTGGAGACAGAGCTGGCCAATGAGTCTGCTCTTGCCGGGTCCGAGATCCAGCATTAGATATCGGTCTAGATCTCGGGACCCAGCCTGCCTTAGCCCCAGTATGGCCTGGTGGCTCGGTAATCAGAGCGCAGGCAGAGCATATTACCGAGCCCACAGCTTTGCTGAGGGAACACACGCAAAGCTGGGGGCTCAGTGAAATATGCCAGCAAGGATTCTGCAATTGGAATGTCAATTGTGCATGTTTTGTCTACCAGATTTCTCCTTAGGTTTACGAAAGATTGCTGGAAAAGCACACAAACCATGCTAAGGTATGCTCGTAAATATATAAATCCTTAAATATATTTGTGTGCGTAGCTTACAATGGTTTGTGTCATTTTCAGGCCCTCTTTCATAAAGCAGAGCATTGTTGAAAGTTGAAAGCCAAACAGGGAGGGGAGATGACAGTGCAAGTGGGTTGTGAATAGTTGCCCAGGATGTCATGTGATGGGTTGTGAATAGTTGCCCAGGATGTCATATGACAAGAGAGTTTACAATCCTGGAGAGTGGAGCAGTTATTTCTCCTCCCCTATCCCCAGCCTCCCCGATAGTGCCCTGTACTGCTTTTCATGGCAAAAGAAAGGATACATGTGGATGGACAGTGTCGCATTTTTTCAGAGCGCATGAGCCTGGAAGTGTTTCAGTGCGGGGGAGCAGTGCAGGATGTGGCAGGTGACATTAATGACAGTACCATAATGATGAGGCCTGACAAGAAGATAAGGTGGAAAAACTTTGGCCACAAGCTTTATTGTATCATGAGCTATGGTGCAAAGAAAACCAACCAGCAAAAACATAATGATAACACAAATATTTTGGGGAACAAGGGATCAGGTGAGCGGGGACCCTCCTCCCACGTAGGGCCAACTCGAGGCTGATCCCGGCCGCCCATCAAAAAAAAAGCTTGTGACATTCTGTGGAGCCAACGTGTGAGCTGTGCCCGGTTAATCTTCTTTGCTTTTGAGTTACTTTCTCAAGTTCAATCTTTGTTTATGCAATGACTCCATTACTTCGCCAACGGCATTCATCTTCCTTCAAAATTTCTTTTAATTTCTTGTCCTGATAAGGCATTTTGCCTTTCTCCTTTCCTTTTTAAGTTTTACACCTTTTTGGTGATGGCCTTATACTTTCTTCTGACATTATCATCCCTTTTTGGGATTGTCCCCTTGAGGGGCGTGATTATTTTTCCATGCATCCTGGAGAGGCATTTTTCCTTTGTCCTGTTCTTATGCATTTTTCCTTGTTTTGAGGCATATCTCAGAAATGTAATCCTATTTTAGGATTGGCCCCTTGAGAGGCGTTGTGGATATTTCCAGTCAATTGGTCGGTTTACTTTATTTTCTTGATGTTTTTCTTTTAATTTGCATCTTGTGAGGCGTTAGTAGCTAGTTGATGTTTACCGACTGGCTTCCTCACCCTGGCCAGTTTAACTTGTCTTAATATTTGTCTGCTTTGCGAGGCGTTTGCCTTTTTGGTTATTTATGCCTTTTCTTCCTTAGTTGTGGATAACTGGGCTTCAACTTTCGTCAAACTTTAACTCTAGTTGGCAACCTGCCCATGTGGTTTGGTTATTTAATTAATTCCAGTGAGGCATAATGATAACTTCTTTCTTTGGGTATTCCTGTGAACTTATACCTTTTAAATTGGTGCCTGCTTATTCTTAATATTTTTCTGCTTTATGAAGCGTTTGCCTTTTTTGTTTATTTTATGACTTTTCCCCCTTAGTGGTAGATTGCTGGGCTTTGGCTTTCATCAAACTCACCTCAAGTTTGGCAACCTGCCCACGTGGTTTGGTTATTTAAATATATCCAGTGAGGCATGTGTTAACTACTTTCTTTGAAGTTGCCTAATGAGGCGCTAGTAGTTGGTACTTAACACTTTGCTTCCTCACCATGGGCAGTTTACCCTGTCTTCATTTTTTTTCCTGCTTGCGAGGCGTTTGCCTTTTTGGTTATTCATGCCTTCTCCTCCTTAGTGGTGGATTACTGGGTTTCAGCTTTCATCAAACTATACCTCAAGTTTGGCATTAATTCCAGCAAGGCATATATTAACGTCTTTCTTTGAGCATTCTTGTGCACTTATACCTTTTTAATTGTTGCCTGCTCTATTCTGCGAAGATGGAGGGAGGCTTTTGAATGGGTTTTCTGGGCAGACAGCCCCCTTTGAAGTATCAAAGGCCCTTTGTCCCCCATCCGTCCGGACGGGAGCTGGGCCTTTGATGTGGGTGTCAGGGGCAGGGACTGCCATGCCGTCACCTGCCACTGTCACCTTCTTGTAGTTTGGGAGCCCAGAAGTCCGGGTCTCTTGTTACTGGGGCCTGGTGGCCCACCCCAAACACCTGCATGCTAATGGGCAAGCACCTGGTAGGTGCTACCCATGTCCGGACCCACTACAATCCCACCTCCCATTTTATGCCCCTGGGGCTCCCAGCTCTGGGGGGCGGGGCCCATGTAAATAAGCCTGGAAGTGTTTTAGTGCAGGGAAGCAGTGCAGGGTGTGACAGGAGACATTAATGACAGTACCATGATGATGAGGCCTGACAAGAAGATAAGGTGGAAAAACTTTGGCCACAAGCTTTATTATATCATGTGCTATGGTGCAAAGAAAACCAACCAACAAAAACAATGATAACACAACACAAATATTTTGGGGAACAAGGGATCAGGTGAGCTGGGACCCTACTCCCACGTAGGGCCAACTCGAGGCTGATCCCTGCTGCCACCCTGAGGGGGTTTATAGCCCCTCAGGTCCCACCAAAATATATCATATGTACTCCTATTTATGCCAGAGGCCTACCAAGTTGAGTTGCATATTTATTATGTATAGTTGTACCCCTACGATGAATACCATTCTTGTTATTTTGGGGTATGGCCCCCGTGTTATGTGATTTGAGGGGTGTGCGGGGGGGGGGATTTAAGTGCTGGACTTTACAATAATTTGTTTACTTTACATCTGGCAATTAATATTGCTTCATTAAACTCTCCCCCCTGTCCCACCAGTCTGGGCAGTTTCGGCTCCCCTGGCCTCCGTCTGTACCTCGCAGACCCACTGCTTTGACTGAATCAGCCCCTAAGGTAACTCGGCCTTTAATAGCTCTAAATTATGCAGAGAATTTCACTAAGTGGGCGGTGGATGTGGCCTTTCTTCAAGCAGACTACTGAAAAACCCCTTCAGCCATGCTTGGCAAGCCTTTACCCCCTAAGTGGGTTACTAGGTTATTCTGGGGGTCTCTGGTACCAAAACGCCAGATCTGCCCACCCATACTGCAAATCACCAACCACATCCCAAGTGTACTCCCCGCAGTGGGTCACTTCCGCCATTCCACAATCTTGTGTGCACATGCCCAGCTTGCAGCTGCTGTCGGAGACGTGTGCTCCAGCATTTCCTCCTTCTGCTTTGTGTGCTCCACTGCCGCCGTAGAATTTGGTTACTAACAGCTGTCAGGGGGTGCTGGGGCCGAGTCAGATCTGTCTGTTGCTGGTGTGCTGCTCTGTTGGTGTGTTTTGAAAACATAAGAGAGAAGTATAGGGGTGCACAGACAAGTTATATAAAGGTTTGAGAGTGGAAGGATTGTGAATAAGAATGTATCAACAAGAAATAGTGTGCAAATGTTATACAAAGACTTCTGGTGCAATCGGCTGTCGTCACAAGGCCACTTGGGACAGAGAAAACCAAACAAATCCAAAGCTGTGTATTGCTACCCAGCAAGCCCAGATGCACTCAACAGGGACAATAAGTACCCTCTATTTTAAATCAAAATTCATTTAAACATTTGGCGCCAACAGGGCGTAAATTCTAAGGTGTACAAACACCGCCTAAGTTTCTCTAGTTTCCAAAAGAAAATGTCATTACACAATTTAACGGTGTTAATAACGATAAATTGTAAACAGGTGTAAAATGAATGGAACAATCAGAACCAAGACATTAGAGTTAACTTTTGGATTTTAATCCTCTTAATCCAATAAGTCGTACATGAATAAACAAAAAGTAGTACGATCAGTGTACTCTATTTGCATATGGAAAGAGCACTTGTGGGTGTTCCATATAACACAAGTAGGAACAAACGGCGTAGATAGAAAACAGCTTGTATAGAGCAGCACAATTGCAAATCTGTATAGCAGTTTACAGTTTACAAAGCTCTAAATGCATAGGTTCAACCATTCAACAATTTACAAATGAAGTCTCATATTTAGATATAACAAATGAGGCCGACGTGTTTCGGTTCAAAGAACCATCTTCAGGGGATAGACTTCATTTTTCATATTCTTAACCATTAAGTCATAGCACAGTCTCTGTGAAGTAGTAAAAGAAAGATGATTTTTCAGTAGAACTCTTCAGTTTGTAAGAAATCCATTATCAAAGTGAAAAGAGTCAGTCACTAACCTTGCTGATACAAGAGCCGAGACACAGAAAAGAGATCCAGTCAAAAAGCAATGGGTAGCCGAATGCCACAGATTGCTGGGATATCTGTAGGGGTAAGATCAAAAGACCATCCATTTAGAAAAGCCAGATGGCTAACAGTCCATAGTAGAACAATCAAGTAGAAAAGTAAACGGGCAGTAAAAGTACCAAATTAGGGCTCATATAAGTGCAATAACAAATGAAGTCCCATACATGGAAACCGTAACGAGTAACGGAGGTAGAGACATCAAGTAAGCCACACATGTGGAGAAATGCGTGAAGTTTAGGGGTAGCTGCACACCAACTCGAAAAGTGTACATCAGAAACGAGCACACTAACACAGTCAGCAACTCTCTTCAGAGCGAGTAACGTGAACCGGGATATTCCGAGTGTGACAAGTAACAGAGGGAAACAAACAGATAGCTTACCTTCGGATGCGTGAGAAAACAGATCATCTCGCCGCAGCCGTGCGCGCGAAGTGACTCTGTTCACACAATCCAAACAAAAGCGTCGCCTTGGTAAAGTCGCGCATGCGCGTGAGTGCACCAAGGCGACGTCCATCTTGGTATGGGAAAAAACGAGGGTGGCGTAACCATGGAGATAATGAAACAAACTACAGTGACAATGTCACCGAGACAGAGCGGTCAGTGGGCCGGGCAGTATCGCATTGGAGGAAAACAAAGGGACGCAAAATAAGTCATCAGGAAGGTATGGAAAGAGTGTAAAGGGAACACGCGCGTGGGGGCAGCAACCGTAGCTCAGAGGAACTACGGGGTGCCCCCACGGCGCGGAGGTAAACACAGTTCAAAGATCTATCAGCAGCCGTCAGCCAGCAAGTGTAAAAGGCAACACATAGGTCTAAGGTCCAACTAGGAACGGAAACAGCAGGAGATACAACTGGTGGGGTCTAAACCCAATAAACAAATCAAGTGGAGCAAAGTAATCACACAATGTATAAAAAGCGTGAAGGGATCCTTAGAAAGGATGGGCGCGGGCAAAGGTGCAGCATCCTGACCCGGGAAAAAAATTAATATAGGATTCTGAGAAGGGACTGGGCTAACAAGACAACTAAAGCGAAGGCTAAAAAGATGACTAGACAGGTAACATCAGTCGGGGAGGAACTATGGTCATCGGGCGAGTAAAAATATAAAATCAACCACAAGAAGGGGCAAAGAGTCACCTTGAAGCGATGGAATAAGTACAACAGTCCGCCATGTGAAAAGTCCATGTTCAGATGGTGCATGTTGTCAGATTTGAGACATAACAATAGTCATGAACAGAAAGGGTAGGCGGTGCTATTAAGATGACATGTTATTGACATGTTATTACAAGCAAAGCATACCAATAAACAGTTTTCCAAACACATAAAT
Organism: Ambystoma mexicanum; assembly: GCF_040938575.1. Taxonomy (NCBI): domain Eukaryota; kingdom Metazoa; phylum Chordata; class Amphibia; order Caudata; family Ambystomatidae; genus Ambystoma; species Ambystoma mexicanum. The sequence continues at coordinate 775,491,572 of NC_090921.1, read as the reverse complement.
GTACATAAAACACATAAGGTCGAATTCGGTATTCATGCCACGTGGGCTCAACGAGTCCAACAGTTCAATCCACAAAATCTCCCGTTGCAACAGTTTACGCTGCACATCACCTCCCCTGCTTCCTGCTGGGATTTGCTCCAAGATAACACATTTCAATTGTGCAATGGTGTGCCGTGCTTCAGTAAAGTGTAGTGATACTGGTGACTTGAGACTCTTAGTATGAATATTCGATTTGTGTTCAGACCATCTAACTTTAACTTTTCTGGTGGTCATGCCTACGTAGTATAACCCACATGGACATTTTAATGCATAAATAACATTTTGAGCATCACATCTACACGAGTGTTTGAGAAAAATGGGTTTACCAGAGTGGGGGTGTGATATGCTGTGCCTTTAATGATGTTACCGCAATGTTGGCAATTGTAACATGGAATGGTACCCTTAAACACTTTCTGTGGACTAGAAGATGGAATTTCAGCTTTGACAAGGCTCTTGCGTAATGACCTACTATTCCTGTAGGCAAAAGTTGGAGGTTCATGAAACAGTTGCTGTAATTGTGGATCCATTCTAAACATGCTCCAGTTCTTTTTGATGACCCTCTTAATCTTCATGCTCTGCATGGAATAGGTAGTCACGTAAACCAGTGCTTCGCCCGACTTGGGTGGTTTTGGAGTCAGTAATGTCTCTCTCCCAGTGCTTCTGACTTTGTTTGCGACTTCAGTGATCTTCAGCTGGTCATACCCCCTCGATGAAAATTTAGTTTCCAAAAGCCGTGATTGGCGTTCATACTCGGCAGTCTCCGAGATAATCCTTCTGTAACGCAGAAATTGGCTAAATGGAACGCTATCAACAGTTCTCTTAGGATGAAAGCTTGTGGCAAGCAACAGGCTATTTCTATCCGTCTTCTTGGTGTAGATTCTTGTCTCAAGAGTGTTGTTACTGGCATATATCTCCACATCCAGAAAGTGGATGGCAGTATCACTTGTCTCTGTGGTGAATTTAATACGAGGACTAATCGAGTTCATCATTTCGTAAAAGTTTTGCAATTCTTTTTCCGGGCCGGACCAGATTCCAAAAATATCATCAATGTATCTCAGATACAGTGGCAGATGCCTCATCCATCTTGGTGAACTGAGAATATTTTCATGTTCAAGGTAGTACATGTAGGTGTTGGCATAGCATGGTGCCATTGCTGCTCCCATGCTAGTACCGGATATCTGAAGGAAGAAACGATCTTGGAATTTAAAGAAATTGTTCGTAAGCACTAATTTTAATAAAGTTAGTACAAACAGTCTGTCTCCTTGACATTGCTCTGATTGAAGTAGGAGCCATTCAGTTGCTTCAAGACCTGCTTCGTGTGTGATGTTAGTATAGAGAGATGTCACGTCCATGGTGAACATCACATCTCTTCCTTTGACGAATTGCACATTTTTTAGTTTGTGTAAAAAGTGCATAGTGTCCTTTACGTAAATCTTAGATTCCTGTATGAGAGGTTGCAGAATTTTGTCAAAAAAATTTGGGCCAATAGTTCAAGGAGACTTGCAGTGGCAGCTATAATGGGACGTCCAGGTGGATTTGCCAGTCCCTTGTGTATCTTAGGAAGTATATAAATAACTGGCATGATCGGATGTTTGTTTTCAAGAAACAGACGTGTCTTTTCTGAGATGACATCATTGGCTTCCGCCTCATCCAGTATCCCCTTGATAAGGGATCTTAGTGCTTCAGTAGGATTCAGGGGTACTTCCATATATGTGTCTTGGTCATCTAGTTGGCGTTCAATTTCGTTGATGTAGTCCTGTTTATTCATAAGAGGCGGATGAGGCGGAAGCCAATGATGTCATCTCAGAAAAGACACGTCTGTTTCTTGAAAACAAACATCCCATCATGCCAGTTATTTATATACTTCCTAAGATACACAAGAGACTGGCAAATCCACCTGGACGTCCCATTATAGCTGCCACTGCAAGTCTCCTTGAACCATTGGCCCAATACTTGGACAAAATTCTGCAACCTCTCATACAGGAATCTAAGACTTACGTAAAGGACACTATGCACTTTTTACACAAACTAAAAAATGTGCAATTCGTCAAAGGAAGAGATGTGATGTTCAACATGGACGTGACATCTCTCTATACTAACATCACACACGAAGCAGGTCTTGAAGCAACTGAATGGCTCCTACTTCAATCAGAGCAATGTCAAGGAGACAGACTGTTAAAATTAGTGCTTACGAACAATTTCTTTAAATTCCAAGATCGTTTCTTCCTTCAGATATCCGGTACTAGCATGGGGGCAGCAATGGCACCATGCTATGCCAACACCTACATGTACTACCTTGAACATGAAAATATTCTCAGTTCACCAAGATGGATGAGGCATCTGCCACTGTATCTGAGATACATTGATGATATTTTTGGAATCTGGTCCCGCCCGGAAGAAGAATTGCAAAACTTTTACGAAATTATGAACTCGATTCGTCCTCGTATTAAATTCACCACAGAGACAAGTGATACTGCCATCCACTTTCTGGATGTGGAGATATATGCCAGTAACAACACTCTTGAGACAAGAATCTACACCAAGAAGACAGATAGAAATAGCCTGTTGCTTGCCACAAGCTTTCATCCTAAGAGAACTGTTGATAGCGTCCCGTTTAGCCAATTTCTGCGTTACAGAAGGATTATCTCGGAGACTGCCGAGTATGAACGCCAATCACGGCTATTGGAAACTAGATTTTCATCGAGGGGGTATGACCAGCTGAAGATCACTGAAGTCGCAAACAAAGTCAGAAGCACTGGGAGAGAGACATTACTGACTCCAAAACCACCCAAGTCGGGCGAAGCACTGGTTTACGTGACCACCTATTCCATGCAGAGCATGAAGATTAAGAGGGTCATCAAAAAGAACTGGAGCATGTTTAGAATGGATCCACAATTACAGCAACTGTTTCATGAACCTCCAACTTTTGCCTACAGGAATAGTAGGTCATTACGCAAGAGCCTTGTCAAAGCTGAAATTCCATCTTCTAGTCCACAGAAAGTGTTTAAGGGTACCATTCCATGTTACAATTGCCAACATTGCGGTAACATCATTAAAGGCAACAGCATATCACACCCCCACTCTGGTAAACCCATTTTTCTCAAACACTCGTGCACATGTGATGCTCAAAATGTTATTTATGCATTAAAATGTCCATGTGGGTTATACTACGTAGGCATGACCACCAGAAAAGTTAAAGTTAGATGGTCTGAACACAAATCGAATATTCGTACTAAGAGTCTTAAGTTACCAGTATCACTACACTTTACTGAAGCACGGCACACCATTGCACAGTTGAAATGTGTTATCTTGGAGCAAATCGCAGCAGGAAGCAGGGGAGGTGATGTGCAGCGTAAACTGTTGCAACGGGAGATTTTGTGGATTGAACTGTTGGACTCGTTGAGCCCACGTGGCATGAATACCGAATTCAACCTTATGTGTTTGGAAAACTGTTTATTGGTATGCTTTGCTTGTAATAACATGTCAATAACATGTCATCTTAATAGCACCGCCTACCCTTTCTGTTCATGACTATTGTTATGTCTCAAATCTGACAACATGCACCATCTGAACATGGACTTTGCACATGGCGGACTGTTGTACTTATTCCATCGCTTCAAGGTGACTCTTTGCCCCTTCTTGTGGTTGATTTTATCTTTTTACTCGCCCGATGACCATAGTTCCTCCCCGACTGATGTTACCTGTCTAGTCATCTTTTTAGCCTTCGCTTTAGTTGTCTTGTTAGCCCAGTCCCTTCTCAGAATCCTCTATTAATTTTTTTTCCCGGGTCAGGATGCTGCACCTTTGCCCGCGCCCATCCTTTCTAAGGATCCCTTCACGCTTTTTATACATTGTGTGATTACTTTGCTCCACTTGATTTGTTTATTGGGTTTAGACCCCACTAGTTGTATCTCCTGCTGTTTCCGTTCCTAGTTGGACCTTAGACCTATGTGTTGCCTTTTACACTTGCTGGCTGACGGCTGCTGGTAGATCTTTGAACTGTGTTTACCTCCGCGCCGTGGGGGCACCCCGTAGTTCCTCTGAGCTACGGTTGCTGCCCCCACGCGCGCGTTCCCTTTACACTCTTTCCATACCTTCCTGATGACTTATTTTGCGTCCCTTTGTTTTCCTCCAATGCGATACTGCCCAGCCCACTGACCGCTCTGTCTCGGTGACATTGTCACTGTAGTTTGTTTCATTATCTCCATGGTTACGCCACCCTCGTTTTTTCCCCATACCAAGATGGACGTCGCCTTGGTGCACTCACGCGCATGCGCGAGTTTACCAAGGCGACGCTTTTGTTTGGATTGTGTAAACAGAGTCACTTCGCGCGCACGGCTGCGGCGAGATGATCTGTTTTCTCACGCATCCGAGGGTAAGCTATCTGTTTCCCTCTGTTACTTGTCATACTCAGAATATCCCGGTTCACGTTGCTCGCTCTGAAGAGAGTTGCTGACTGTGTTAGTGTGCTCGTTTCTGATGTACACTTTTCGAGTTGGTGTGCAGCTACCCCTAAACTTCACGCATTTCTCCACATGTGTGGCTTACTTGATGTCTCTACCTCCGTTACTCGTTACGGTTTGCATGTATGGGCCTTCATTTGTTACTGCACTTATATCACCCCTAATTTGGTACTTTTGCCGCCCGTTTACTTTTCTACTTGATTGTTCTACTATGGACTGTTAGCCATCTGGCTTTTCTAAATGGATGGTCTTTTGATCTTACCCCTACAGATATCCCAGCAATCTGTGGCATTCGGCTACCCATTGCTTTTTGACTGGATCTCTTTTCTGTGTCTCGGCTCTTGTATCAGCAAGGTTAGTGACTGACTCTTTTCACTTTGATAATGGATTTCTTACAAACTGAAGAGTTCTACTGAAAAATCTTCTTTCTTTTACTACTCCACAGAGACTGTGCTATGACTTAATAGTTATGAATATGAAAAATGAAGTCTATCCCCTGAAGATGGTTCTTTGAACCGAAACGCGTCGGCCTCATTTGTTATATCTAAATATGAGACTTCATTTGTAAATTGTTGAATGGTTGAACCTATGCATTTAGAGCTTTGTAAACTGTAAACTGCTATACAGATTTGCAATTGTGCTGCTCTATACAAGCTGTTTTCTATCTACGCCGTTTGTTCCTACTTGTGTTATATGGAACACCCACAAGTGCTCTTTCCATATGCAAATAGAGTACACTGATCGTACTACTTTTTGTTTATTCATGTACGACTTATTGGATTAAGAGGATTAAAATCCAAAAGTTAACTCTAATGTCTTGGTTCTGATTGTTCCATTCATTTTACACCTGTGTTTACAATGTATCCTTATTAACACCTTTAAATTGTGTAATGACATTTTCTTTTGGAAACTAGAGAAACTTAGGCGGTGTTTGTACACCGTAGAATTTACGCCCTGTTGGCGCCAAATGTTTAAATGAATTTTGATTTAAAATAGAGGGTACTTATTGTCCCTGTTGAGTGCATCTGGGCTTGCTGGGTGGCAATACACAGCTTTGGATTTGTTGCGTTTTGAAAACATGCCTGCCCAGCTCGTGTAGCCGAGTGCATGGAGAGCTTTCCACTGGTCTGCGCCTGCACTGTCTAGTGTTTGGTAGCTCAGTGCCCATGCACGTCTTGTTGCCCCCTGGCCGTGTGATCCGCAGCTTTGTGGGAGAGATTGCCCCTCACTAGATGCAAAGGTGCCTCCCCTTTCCAATAGCACCTGGTTGCCTCATGTCCACCTGCTTGAGCAGGGTCGGCTGGCCGGCTTCCGGATCTTACCCTGAAAACTGTTGAGGATCTGGATTGACACGTAGCTACTGAAGGAGTACACAATCCTTCCATTGGTACCCTCGTCGGAGTCTGTGGCTTTTCAGGGCAATGAGCCGTGCCCCCGATGTTTAGATCTCTGGAAGCTGGGGGGGTGTATGATGGTTGCTCAATATTTTGCCTCAGATACAGACCTGCTTCCGATGCGAGCGCTCAATTCCCAAAGCTGTCGTTCCGCAAGAAGCTGCTCACTTCTTTAAACCAAAGCTGTAGATCTTGCCTTGTCCCCTCAACTAATGTTGTCTTGCCCCTGCTAATTTGTCTCCTTCGAGCGCCGGCATTCCTGCGTGCAGCTTAAAGGTAGCATTCCACCCCTGGTGCTGTTGCCACGGGTGGACTCTATGATAATTGATTTTATTCCTGTGGTTGCTACTTCTGATGCCTGGGTCTGGCCGCTCTCTGCTGTCATCCTTATACCTGCCCTGGGCCTTGTAAGCAGAATTGGCTGGGCTGTGGACTTCGCTCCGGTGTTACACCTTTTGTGTGTCCCCAGGGATGCTTTAAAGATATTTGTCCACAGAACTCGTTGATCAGTGCTGCTGTGTTGCTCTGTTCCTTGTCCTGTGTAGTGCTGACCCTCTGAGAGCATTGGCAACCTCTCCCGCTTTAGCTGTGTATTTTTACTGCTGTGCGGCGAAGATTAGACTTCCTGTGATGCCTGGGTGACCCACCGTGTGGTTTTTCTTGCTGCACCACCTTGGAGCGTATGTTCGCTCTGTCCCGTCCTGCTTCAACAAAGCGCCTGGATTACTAGAGCTGTTTGCTCTCTGCGCAAAAAAAAAGCTGTGCATTTCCGATTCCCCTTTTGCAATGATTACCTCTGTTCTCTCGGATGTGTCAGAGGCGCGGGGCCGGGTCTTGTGATGCTTTGTTTTGTCAAAATTGCGCCCCTGTCAGCCTCTCTGCCAGGGATGTCATTTAGGGGTCGCCAGAGCGGAACACTGCCAATTGACAAGCGACCTCTGTCAATCTCTTGCCACCTATGACATTTCGTCCAATCAGAGGAGGGGGCGTGGCCACAGCTATTCATGCCGTGCTGCGTGCTTGGTGGTCCTCCATTTTGCACATGGTTTTGTTTCTTGCAAGAAGACAGTGTGCAGCGCTCCTCCGATAAGGCCAACTTCTAAAGAGTGTGTGTGTGTGTGTGTGTCTCTCTGCCTTTTTTCGTAAAAGGTCGAATCGTCCTGTGTTGCACCCACCAATCAACGGTTTAGTCTTTACCGTGTCACGACTCGCCACCCTATCTACAAGGACAGGCCTGTGGAACCAAGGACCACCCAGACTCGGCCCTCCAAGGGGTCGCCAGACATAGTGGTGCTATGATTACGTGGCTTACCAGGCGTGAGCCAATCTTTTCATAACTCGAGCAGCCATGGGAAACCACTGAGGGTCAGTGAATGGGGTCTTTCATTCCTGGAGGGGTAAGGTGTAAATGACAGCACAGACCGAGCCAGTGGATGAAGACCTGCGCCACCATGAAGCAAAATGACGAGTGATAGCCTGGGATATCGGCGTTCAGCCCACGCAAATGTAGTTGTGGTTTTGAATGCATAGATCCCAAGGTAAAGTAGTTTGCCATTTTTGGTATGCTTCGTGACAGAGAAGGCCGTCTGCTGATCAGAAATGAGGGCAGAGCAGCAGAAGCCAGGCGGGGTAAGGGGGTGTGAGGGAGGGGGGGGCTTTCTCGAGCAGTCACGGGAAACCGCTGAGGGTCAGTGAATGGAGTCTTTCGTTCATGGAGGGGTTAGGCGTAAACAACAGCGCGGACAGAGCCAGTGGATTTAAGACCTGCACCACCATAAAGCAAAATGACAAGTGATAGCATGGGATATCGGCATTCACAGCCGGCTTGAATTTTGTTGTGGCAAACTGTCATCACGGGCCCAAGTTTAGCAAGTGGCTTGGGCAACGCCCATGTGCACGAATGTGTGAATGCAAAACCTTCCATTATTGGGGGGTGTGTGTTTTCCGTCCATCCCGCATGACACCATCGGAATTCACCTGTAGCGGCCACACTTCACAGTCAGGCGAAGTGCTGGAGTGACTTTGTATAGAAGGGTACAGGGGTGAGGCACTGAAAGGAGGTTGAGTGCTGAGCGAGTCAGAGTGGATTTGGGTGCTCAATGTTCTTGGCTAGGTTGGGTGGTGAGGTTGCTGTTGGCAAGGTTGGTTATGGAGCACTGGGGAAAGTGCTGGATTGATTTTGGGCAGTGGGGCTGGGTGCTGGGGTGACGTGTGGTAAAGGTGCTGGGATATTTTGGGCTACTAGCCACAGTGAGTGGAGGTCCTGCAGAGGAGTAATGGAGTCAGATGCTATGGTGAGGGAGGATGCCTAAGTGAAGTGCTGGGGTGATGGTGGGGGTGGTGGGGTGAGGTTTGGTGATAGGGTCTGGGTGATTGGCTTGCTCAGGTTAAGTAGGGTGTTGTGGGTAGGTGGTGCTGGGTGGCAGTGGTTCTAAATGAAGTTAGTGACAGTGGTGCTGGCAAGCAAGCACTCCATGGAAGGTACGTTTAAAACAATCATTGGTAAAGTCAATAGTTTTGTGTAGGAATGGGAAAGGCACTTGCCAGGCACTGCGGTAGTGGTGTTATCTGGCTATTGATGGTAGCAGGTGCAAAATGAAAGAGTACCTGCGCATCTAAGAGCAGTGCCTGGCAAATAGCTAATACTTACACAAGCATAAAGTGTTGGATTTGCCATGCTTGTGTTTTAAACGACTTCAGTGAAGGACTTGCATAGTACTTCTAAAATGAGTCATTGAAGGCAGACCTGGATACGACATTTAGATTCCACTAGTAGTGAGTTTACCACTTCAATTAAGTCATTAACTACCAGAAAGACTGCTTTGAAAAAACACTGGTATGCATTTAGAGTGCAATTATGATGGCAAGGCCTGATTAAATTGAGCTCAAAGAGTTCCCATGAGGAGGTGTTTTAGGCAGGGTATGTGTGTGTGATTATCATGGGCTCATCCATCAATGACTTTCGAAAGCATCAAAAGTAAGCACCGGGTGAGGAAGAGGTGTGTAGACATAGCTCTCAACCTTTTGGGGTCCCTGGGTGGGTAAAAACACCCGATTTTGTTTTGTGTGAAAGCCCATTGACATTTGGTGGGTCGGAAGCTTGGCGGGTGAGACAGCTGCTTACAGGGCAGTGGGCACCCGCCAGAGGCATGTGCTTTGAGAGGCATGGGTGTGGAGTAATAATCCTCTTCATGACACTTGTTACATCTCGTCACACCCTGCCATGAATAGGGATGAAAAGGTCCATGATCATCATGGTTAATGATAACAGAGGGATTATGGGCAACTGGGATTTTTATACTTCATGACTGGGGGGAGGAGCTGAGCCCCCATAAAAAGTTGAAAATGTACTGCTTTTATGGGAGATTGGTGCCAATAAATTAAGTACTCTGATGAGGAAGAGGGGCGTGGAAGTAGTGCAAATGTGAAGCGGATTGGCCAACAAGAAATCGGCCTCAAGTCAGTCTCTAGGTCTGTCATGTGCAAAGCCTCTGTGGTCCAGTTTGTCTTTGCGTGATGCATGCACCCCAGAACTCTAAAATTCTATAAAAAATGAATATGGTGTGGTGTTGCACAAATGATTCTTCCATTCTGAAATTTTTTTTTTATTTTCAGACCTGCATCTTCGTGTGAGAGTTCCTTCCTTTCTGTGTTCTAATCTCAATGCCAGCAACCAGTACCACCATGCTGTGGGAGGTAAATGAACATGGGCAACATCTTGAAAATGGACAGCATATGTTAATGATCTGATCTGTTAGTCAATATCTATGTATGCATTACAGCCGTGTCCTAGTTGTTCCAACACTAAAGATTGCTGTCTCTCTTCCACTGAATCATAGAATACCACAACATTTTCTTGAAACTGTATGACACTGAACGCATGCTTCACTTCAGTTTTTCAGGACCTAGTGATTTACTTCTTTTTAGGAGCAGAATTTGAACAGGTTGCAACTGTTAATCTCTCAAATCTAAACTACAACCCTGACAGATAAGACTGGCCTAAAAGTAAGCTACGAAAATTACTTGAAATCAGTGCTTAGGTATGTACTCAGTGCTGCAGATAAGATTTTGAAGTGCGACTATTTTATTACCTATTTTGTAAACTTGGGAGTAAAATGATTTTTAGGGAGTCAAAATGTAAATCCAGTTTCCCCATGGCAGTATTTTGTAAGCAAGTAAAAATGCTTTAACTGAAAAATTGAAATGTTTTCCTAATTATGTTGCACCTAGTTACTCATACACATTAAAAGATACATGTGCTTGTCTACCGATCGGGCAGTAATAATAGTACTTTCTTCCTTGGTACTACGTGCGCTACCTCTCCAAACATCCATGGAGCTGTGTGCGTGAAAGCAGGGGCTCAGGGTCCACAGTGTTTGCTATTTTTTGTTGGGAGTATTTGTAATCTCTATTTTTATTTTTGGTGCGTATTAGCTTATTTTCAGGGAGTACAGTGATATAGTTCGAAGCCAAAGCAATACATTTCAGATTTGTTTCCTCTTTGGTATGCAGAAAAAGTGGTCCCCCAAAGAAGAGTGAACAACAAAACATGTCAGGAGGACACCCAGGAATCCATCATTTGCTTGAATAATAGCTTCTGATTTAGCAGTGCTAAAAGAACAAACATGTCTACACCTACAGGAAAACCCAAGGATCCAAAACAGAGGTCAATCCCTTATATTTTTTCTTCAAAACCAAGAGGAGCTGGCCCTACTCCAGGCTCTGATTCAAGCAAGTGCAAGAGGTCTGATGATACCTCGGGTGGCAGTTCAAGCACAGCTGTACATGTTATCCAACCATGGGCCAGCATATCAACTCTTACTGGCAGCAGAGCTGCTTCTTCAGGTGCAGACAGTTCATCTACATGTGCTGACACTTTGTCTAGAGCACCTGCTTCCTTGGCTGACATAGCATCTCCTTAATTTGTAGTGGCAACTGAAGGCTCTTGTTTACGTGCAGACATTGCTGTGACGGTTTCACGCGATGCTGACCTAAGCAATACTTCAACTTTCCTGGATAACGCCGAATGGTCTTTCAATCCTGATATTGAGGATTGTTCTTCCCATGTTAGAATGTTTGATGATTTATCCCCCCTCCCCACCACTGTTGCTTGCTCGACTGACATTTCACTCCTCGGGGAGAGCACAGGCAGCTCTTGGTTGCAGAGCGATGACAGTATGCAGATGCATCAAGCTGAGCAGGGAATTCCGAGAAGATCTCCAGTTCCCAATTTAGATGACAGTGTGGTGATTGATTGGTCACCAAATCAATACAGTGACCCTGTACAGCCAAAACTTTCTACATACCCTGTAATTGGTTCCCGTAAGTTTAATGGAGACTACAAAACGTATCCTTGGGTGGAGTATTCAGTTCTGAAAGATAAAGTATATTGCTTTGTATCCAGACATGTTGGTTCTATTTCTGGAGGAGGGGGGCGTGCACGTGGCAATGTTTCATTTGTTTACATTGACTTTGCTAAATGGGAAAAGACAGGTCGTGCTTTAAAGATGCACTCAGAATCTGATAAGTATAAATCTTCGGTTGTAGCTTGGGCAGACTAAGCGTGTACAACGGACTACAGACCCTCAACACTCCATTGTTTCCATGCTAGAAATGGTTGGGGACCAAGAGATTGAAGAGAATCGTCAATATGTGCTGCAGTTACTAAATGTTGTATGTCTTTTGGGTCGTCAAGGACTTGCTTTCTGAGCCACAGAAGAAACGGAACAGTCCTACAACAAGGGAAACTTCATAGCAATATTGCGTTTGCTGTCTGATAATAATTAACTTCTTAGGTAAAAATGGCTAGAAGATATGGGCACTACACATCTCCCGAGTATCAAAATGACATTATCTCAGTTGTGGAAAAGCTTGTACATAAGAATATCGTTAGGAAAGTGACAAAGCACTTTGTAGTGTTGGTTGATGAAACCAAAGACATTTCACATATAGAACAGATGAGCTTTGAGATCCGGTTTGTAGATAAAGATGGGAACATTCAGGAAAAAGCCATGCGAGGTTACCACATGGAGAAGTTAGATGCCTCTAGTTTAGCTGCATCTATTGACAATTCTGTACGCAACGGTGGCCTTCACTGGAAGAACTGCGTGGCACAATCCTATGATGGGCCATCAGTTATGAGTGGCTGTTTCAATGGAGTGCAAGCGAAAATAAAAGAAATTGCTCCACAGGCAGTTCGCATTCACTGTCACGCACTTCGTCTAAACCTTGCGTTCGTGCAAACTATCACTAACATACAAACAGTGAAAGATTTTTTCTCAACTTTGCAGGCTGTGTATGTGTTCCTTTCAAAAAGTTCTCCTCAAAACAAACTCTTTGTTCTCTGGTGACATATTCTCCCTCTCCCCTTTTATCCTGGCTTTCCCCTATCCCCATACCCGCCTATCTGCCCCTGTGCCCCCAGAATGTGATTTCGCTCTGCAGCCCTGTTGAAATAATAGGGCGGATCCACATAAAGAGGGGATTTGGGTTCATACACTTCCTGTGCCAACATGGACCTTGACACATTGCTACATACATATGCTGACCCATTCTTGTATGAAATGTCACAATACAGTGATATTGTAACCATATTTTTTCTTAGTGTACTGAGGGATAATGCTTTATGTCGTCACTTCCTGTGATGACATGGTGGTGTGGTCAAATGACCACTCCATGTGATTTCACTCTTAGGGGCATGGCATTGTGATGTCACTTACGCTACCTCTGGCATTTTGGTGAAATGACTTCTCTGCTGTCTGCCCTCACCCTGTAACCCGGCTGCAATGAACTGTGGTTGAGCTTTACCTATATGGTTGCTCAAGTGGCCCCAATGTTAATTGGTAGTGTCCTGTATTGAAGTTGATACACCAAACAGCGCCCAGCGATTGCATTGTGCTCTGTGTGCTTCTAATAGTGCACGCACCGAAAAGCTTATTCGCCGTCAAAACGACCTGTTATTTAATCTTGTTCCCCCATCTGTGTTTGTTCAGACCAAGCTGGTGAATCCGTGATGGAGCTGGATTGATTGCAAACGCTTTCCCTCCGTGTGCTTTTGGCCACCGTGTTAGAGGCTGACCGGCCCCCGCAGGGGGCGCTAGAGGGACAGCCTACATAGCGGGCTGTCCCTTCCGGCCACCCCCTTCCGGTCGTGGTCAAGCCTCTCTCCTCTTCCTCTCCTCCCTGAGGGGGAAGGGGCGTCCCCAGGTGGACCTGGCTTCCGGTCGGGTCCCCCTGCGGACGCTTATAAGGGCGGGAGCTGCTGGCCATCAGTCTATTTGCCCAGCAGCTCCCGCCCAGTGAGAAGTAAAGCAGCTCCCGCCCAGTGAGAAGTACAGTGGATTTGGTAAGTATCGGGGGGAGGGGAGAAGGGTCTGCTCGCTGGCCGCCGCGCCAGCTGGAGCGGACCCGAGGAATACAGTATTTTACTTGCTCAATCTCCTTTTCGTTTTAAAGTGTGGATTGCGTGGTGGGGATGAGCCGAACTGGGGAGGTCTGCCGTGTGGCTTGTGTGCTTCTGGGCCGCCGAGTGCTGCGGAGCCGATCGCGGTGGCGCGGGCTGCAATTCTTCTGACTTGTATCGGGGGGTCGTGGGTTCGCGTCTGGCCCCTGACTTTGAGGTTGATCGGGGCCGCCGTGCCTCGTGTGTCCACATAGGAATTTTAAACACAAAGGAATTTGTGGCGTTTTCGTTTTTAATGGGGCCGCCGTTACTATCAGGGCCTCCGTGCCTCGTGTGTTCGGAAATGTGTTTTTACCACGAAGGCGTTTGTGTGGCGGTATCTGTTTACATTAGGGTCATCATCCAGGTTCTGTTCGTCGTGTACCAAAAGCTGCTTTATATGATCCGAAATTTATGTTTGTTTAGCGCAGCCGCCAGTGGAGCAAGCGGTAAGGGCTTGGACTTGTAACGCGGGAGACCTGGGTTCGAATGCAAGGTGCGGAGCCTCGTGGGCATGTTCTTTTTATTATGGCGCGCCGCAGTTTTTTGTTTATATGATGGCCGCAGTGAATATTAGCACCACAGGCATGTATCAGGGCCGCTGTGCCTCGTGTGCCACAAAGGAAGGTTTTATCTTAAAGGGGAGTTTTAGGGCATGTTCTGTCTATATTGGCCGCCGTGCCACATTTATGTGCCCATGTGTTTATTTCCGCCGTGCATCAGGGTAATGAGGATGCCTTTAATGGCCGGCTCTTTGTATGTTAAGGCGCTGTGCCGCGTTTATTTTCAAGAGCCACATGGTATCGGTTCTGTTTAAGTGGCTGCATTGGTCTGTTTTGTTGTAAAACGGGGGTATATAGGAGCCGGTCGAGCGGCACAGCGAGTAGAGCACTCGCTTTGATATCCGTGCAGAGCCTGCTGACGCAGGTCCAAATCCCGGGGGGCCAAAACGCAGAGCTCGATAAATGAGCACCGCACACCATAAGCAGCGCTCAGATACCTGATGGTTCGTAGCGCCATTTAAATGCCAAATTATCCACAGATAACCGTTTGGCACTGAGAGTTGGGCACTGCTTATACGGTTCTGACATTAGCTGGTCAAGTGGCACAGGGAGTAGAGCGCTAGCTTTAACATCCGCAGAGCCTGCTACGCAGGTTCGAATCCCGCAGGTTCGAATCCCGGCACCGGGGTTAATAATAAGCAGCGCTTAGGTACCTGAGGTTTCGCAGCACTATATAAATGCCAAATTATTACCATGCCAGAGTTGATTGACGCAGTTTCTAATCCCGGCGGGGCCGCACTCAGCCATTCATCCGTCCGAGGTCGATGGATGAGCGCCACACACCATGGGTAGTGGTGGGCAGCGCTCATATATCCGAGGGCTCATAGTGCTATAGGAGTGCCCAATTATTATTGTTGAATTATTGGTTACAAAACAATAAAGAGTTTAAATTACGTTCTGCCGTAGTATCGGTTCGAGTACCCTTCGCCCCCCCCCCCTTTGCAGGGCCCCACGCCTCGGGTACTAAAGATGTCGGGTCCCCCCCCCCCCCGTGCCCATAATTGTTGTCTAGGGCAAACGTGCCCATAATTGTTGTCTAGGGCAATCCCTGTGGCGCGGCAATAAGCCTGCCTATTGTATGCAATTTTGCCAGGGCAACAAATGTTTCTGTCCTGAACATGGGGCGCTACATCAGGCGGCAGAAGACTGTGGTTGTAACCAAAAGCCCTCGCTAAACCAGGAAGGCTGGGTGGGGGCACAGAGGAGGCACTTCGTGAAGAATGTTTTCTGGGGTAATTGTTGGCAGGTTTATTCAGTTTTGCCAAATAAGTTAACTTCATGCTTTATTTTGGATACAGGTCAGGCAAAGAAGCTGCTTAAGAGGGATCTAAACCCCCCCCCCCTTGTTTTCAAAAACAGAAGAGTGGTAAGGTATAGGGCATGTAACACTGTCAACAACTGTTTTTCATCAAATTACCGACAGGGGGCTAGTAAGGCACTCCTGGGGCCCGGCACCGTTTAATTCTCTGAAGAGGGTATTGATTGAACTATTTATCATTCCCAGTATAGGATGTCGTCTGTGGAGGATTCTCAGGACCTGTTCCACTCAATCGAGGAAGTACCCAACACGCCGGGTTCTAGTGAGGAGGAGGACGAAGGTGCCATATGGGCGTTATTCCGAGAAAGGATGCGCAGCGAGGGGAAGGGCTGGGCTAAGGAAGTGTTAGCCAGGAAGCAACCGCTGCCCCCCCAACAAGTGGTGGTAGAGGCGCAAATCTGTCCAACCCCCGTGGTTGACACCCCCCCACCTAGCGAAATCACACCAAAGCCCTTACCGGCAAAGAGAAAACGCCAGCAGAAGGGTAAGAAAACTGAGGTGTAGCAAGTGTCGCCTGCAGTCCAAATTACAAGTGAAATTGGTCAAGGGGGGATGGCTGGGCCAGGGATTGTGAGTACAAATCAAGCGCAAGTGACCATCACACCACCCCTCTTACAGGTGCCAGCGGCGAACTCAGAGGTGACACCAGCAATCAGCGGTGCTGTGGGGAACGAAAGGTTTGGGATGATTTTGGAGGAACTATTGTTGTTAGTTAGGGGCGGTGGGGTGCCGGCTGTGGTGGCAGCGGACAAATTACCAGTGGCTAGGAGTGTGTGGGAGGGTACTAATGTGGGCACTACTAATTACAATCCACCCACAGTTTCCACACCCGCCGCCCCGACAACAGCCCTGGGGCCAGGCATGGACCCGGTCACCTCCACTCCCCCCCCACCTACTGCACCTTTGGGCACTGTGCAGCCCGTGACAGTCGCACCCTTGTTGTCAGGCAGGTCATCCTTGGCATGGCATATACCACAGGAAATTAAGGAACAGATATGGGCTAGGAAGAATATCGACATATTCAGTCTGTTGGCTATAGATGATGCCGGGCCCAATGTCACCTTAAGTGCAGAGGAAAATAATAAGAGGCACCGTAAGTATCACCCAGAGGAGAACATCACTAACTGGGAGAAAGCGTTCGCTATACTGTCAGTAATAGTGATGGAAAGGAATCCGGAGCAGGGACCAGGTTTGGTCATATATAGGGAATCCATTTTAGAGGAAGCAAACGAGTACGGTTCTACCGGGTGGATTGATTATGACAGGAAATTTAGATTTATGAGGGAACAATGCCCCGAAATGACTTGGGACCAAAAGATGATGGATGGTTGGATATCTTTCATGGGTGGTAAGCAAAGGAAGAGCATTGGATGGGCCGTTGTTCAAAAAAGCAGTAAGAGTAATTGGTATGGTAAGCAAAATAGTGGGGGTAAGGGGCAACCCTTTCACAATGCCCCCCAGGGACGGGGGGGTCAGGAGTCAGGAGCAGCAGGATCTGGTGTTGCAAAGGGAATCAAAGAAGAAAAGAAAACAGGTAACAGAACATGCCGTTATTTTAACAAAGGCAGCTGCAACTGGGGTCCGAAGTGTAAGTACAGCCACGAATGTGCGAAATGTGGCGGGAACCACCCTCTGGTCAAGTGTTTTAAGCGGGAAGGTTTCTCCGCTGGCAGGGGTCAGCGGAAAGGCCAGTAAGTCCTTTAACATTCCCCCCCCCCCGGCAATCAGTGCAGCAACACAGAAATTGGATTTGTTAACCAAGGCCCCCTCTCCAGTTAACTTGCAGGTGTTAGGTCAACATCTAAACCACTACCCCAAACAGCGCGAAAGGGATTTGCTATTTCGGGGGTTCACGGAAGGGTTTGTTATCCCATATGAGGGACCACACACCTGCCGCTTTGCCAAAAACCTACCTTCAGCAATGGACCTGCCGGGGGAAGTTGATAGAAAAGTGAGCAAAGAACTGGAACTAGGCAGAATTGCGGGGCCATTTTATGCCCCACCCCTCCCTAATTTTATCGTGTCACCACTGGGCATAGTTCCCAAAAAGGAAAAAGGTAAGTACAGGCTCATCCACCACCTTTCATACCCTAAGGGAGAGTCGGTCAACGATTGGTTGAGCCCTGAGACATGCTCTGTCCATTATGCTTCTTTTGATCAGGCTATGCTGGTTGTGGCCAACATGGGGAAAGGGGCTTTGATGGCCAAGGTGGATATAGAATCTGCATTTCGCCTATTGCCTGTAAATCCAGCCAGTTTCCATTTGTTGGGGTTCCATTGGAAGGAGGGTTTCTTTGTGGATAAGTGCATGCCCATGGGGTGCTCAGTGTCTTGTGCCTTTTTCGAAACATTCAGCACATTCCTTGAATGGGCGGCGCGCAGAAGAAAGCAGCGGGGGGCAATGGTACATTACCTGGACGATTTTCTATTTACTGGCAAGGAGGGGTCCGATGACTGTTCTAGTGCAATGTCTGCCTTTCAGCAATTGATGGGAGAGATGGGGGTTCCTTTGGCACCTGGGAAAACAGAGGGTCCATGTAAGGTTTTAACATTTCTTGGCATTGAGATTGACACTGTTAAAGGGACCTGCAGGTTACCAGAGGACAAGGTCGTGGGCCTACATGCTGAGATTAGGAATAATTTGTCAAAGGACAGGACCACCCTGGAGAAGATGCAGCAACTCCTGGGGAAGCTGAATTTTGCAGCAAAAGTCATCCCAGCAGGGAGGGTTTTTGCACGGAGGCTAGCCAGGGCAACAGCTGGTGTGGCTCAGAAGCAGCACCACATTAGATTAAGCGCTGCCCTCAAAGAGGACTTGAAGATGTGGTGCAGATTCTTAGATAACTTCAATGGGGTTCAGTTATGGCGGACCCCGTGGGAAACCAGCGCTGAGCTACAGATGTTTTCGGATGCTGCGGGAAGCGAGGGTTTCGGTGTGATTCTAGGGCCCGAGTGGTGTGCTCAGAAGTGGCCGCAGCAGTGGCACAAGAAAGGCAGAACAAAAAACATAATGGTCCTAGAGATGTTCCCCATTGTAGTCGCATTGTTGTTGTGGCCTATGACTCTGGCCAACAAGAGGGTTCGTTTTTGGTCCGACAACAATGCGGTAGTCCAAGCCATTAACTTACAGTCTGCTTCTTGCCCAGCAATGTTGAGCTTGCTCAGAAAACTAGTGGATGTATGTTTACATCATAACATTGAATTTAGGGCTCGTCATGTGCCCGGCACTGCAAATGTTGCTGCTGACGCTCTTTCTCGTTTTCAGTGGTCCAAGTTCCGGAAGGCCCACCCGGAGGGCAAGCTGGAGGGAGCACAGTTCAAAAAGGAGTGGTGGCAGTTGGTAGTGTGGACAGGGCACTCGCAGAGTTGAGTGAGCGCTCACTCACGCCCGGAGTAAGATCCAGATACCAGCAAGGTTATGGTAAGTTCAAGAGCGTGATTTCTTATCTACAGTGTGATAAACAGACCGCGGAGGAACAGGTACGTTCTTTTGTGGTTTGGGCGCACTCAGAAGGATTGTCAAAAAGTTGGGCGGCGTCGCACCTGGCGGCGGTTGCCTTCCACTCCAAGTTGGAGGGGAGGTGTGATCCCACAAAGGGTTTTTTGGTGCGCTCAGCATTGAAAGGCTGGGCCCGTTCGGAGCCTAGGTCTTGTGACGTACGCAAACCAATTGACTTTGGGTTATTGGTAAAGTTGTTGGCCATATTACCGAGCATATGCTTCGGGGAATACGAGACGGCACTATTCAGGTTGGCGTTCGCATGGGCCTTTTTTGGGGCCTTCAGGATTAGTGAGCTAGTTTCTGCATCCAAGAAAGACACATCGGGGAGGGCCATTGCTTTGGGTGATGTATCCCTGTTCCACAAAGACTCAGGTGAAGGGGTCAGTATATGGTTGAGGAAAAGCAAGACGGATCAGCAGGGAAAAGGTTTTCGCATATGCCTACATGGGGCCCCCCTGGCGGAGTGCTGCCCAGTGCACCTTTTTAAGCGGTTTTTACAAATAAGAGCAACATGCGCTGGCCCCCTGCTAATCCACTCCGACACTTCTCCCCTCTCTGTATTTCAATTTCGCAAAGTGCTGACAATGGCCTTGAAGGGCTTGGGAATGCAGGGTGAGGGTTGGTCTACCCATAGTTTCAGGATAGGCGCAGCTACCACTGCCTTTCAGCAGGGCATGTCTCCACGGGCAATCATGAAGGTGGGGAGGTGGGAGTCTGGCCGTTATCGACTGTATGTCCGCCCCCAGCTTACTGCATCGCCCGAAGAATACTAGATACAGAGGGCAAACACGGTCGGGGCGGGGTAGTGTTTGTAGGTCCCGGGCTGATCAGAGGATTGATGTTATGGTATGTTTTTTCCCATTAGATGATGCAGTATGGCTGATCGGCCACTCATTTGTGACACGCGCTGAAAAAAGGGCCAGGCAATGGACGATCGGCCACAACCTGGGTTTCAAGGCTACCGAATGTGTGTGGCTGGGCACTCCGGGCATGAGGTGGCATTCCTTGCTGCCGGCAATTCACTGGCGACTCCAGTGGCGGCGGGCACCAAGGTGGTTAGTTATTCATTTGGGGGGCAACGATCTGGCCAAGCTGGGTCGCGGACGCTTGCTCGCACAAATTCAGGTTACGTTGCGGATAATGGCACACGAGTTGCCAGCCACAGAAATATTCTGGTCAGAAGTTGTGCAAAGGCAAGTATGGAGAGACGCCATTTCTGTGGCCGGCATGGAGAAGTCTAGAAAGCGCCTCAACAGAAGTGTTGCAAAATTCACCAAGGCAGAGGGCCTGGGGTATGTGGGGCACTGCTGTTTGAGCTCCTTGCCTTCCCATTTTGAAGCAGACGGGGTCCACCTATCTGATAAAGGCAACAATGTTTTCCTAACGGCTTTATTGTGCGAGCTAAAGAGGGCAGGTTGCAGATGAATTCAGTGGTGAGTAAAGCATGTTGTAATTGTCTACTAAACTTGAAAGAGAAGCAAGGTCCTAAGGTTTGGGGGCATTGATGGCAGCGTCAGCCACCATCAAAGCGTGGCGGAGTATCGGGGCGGTCCTAGCCAATGAGGTACTCCACGCTGCAGCTGCAGCGGCTCGGGATCGGCCGGGCTCGAGCCGATCCCTCGACGGGCACTGACTCCCTTCCTTAGGGCTTTGGCCAACAATCATCCTGGTCAGTGCCCCTGGTTCCTGCTGGCTGTGCCAGTGTAGCTGGAAGTACCAGCAGTTTTGTCAGTTTGGCCAGTGGCTAAAGTGGTGACATGGTTCACCCGTATCTGACTGTTTGTAATGTGGCTGGGACCGTCCCAAGTTGTCTTGCTCCAAATAAACTGTGACCTTGTGTTTTTCCAAAGAACTTAATACAGTTGTCTGTGTATTCATTTATTTATATTCATCGTGTTATGATGAGGGCCTAAGGAGGTGGGGGTGTCCAGTGGGGATCTCCCCGCTAAGAGGCTGACCGGCCCCCGCAGGGGGCGCTAGAGGGACAGCCTACATAGCGGGCTGTCCCTTCCGGCCACCCCCTTCCGGTCGTGGTCAAGCCTCTCTCCTCTTCCTCTCCTCCCTGAGGGGGAAGGGGCGTCCCCAGGTGGACCTGGCTTCCGGTCGGGTCCCCCTGCGGACGCTTATAAGGGCGGGAGCTGCTGGCCATCAGTCTATTTGCCCAGCAGCTCCCGCCCAGTGAGAAGTAATAAACACCCACCCACCCACCGCAGTGAGCATAATGCCAAGGTTAAAAAGGTTGAAGATTGGTAGGTTGTAAAACTGGAGTGATAGGTGCAGGCTAGTGAGAGGAGTGTGGTGACGCTTTCGCATCATCAGTAGGATTTGTAGAGTGCCAGAGTAGAAGTAGCGACAAAATAAGTAGTGTGTTGTTTGAATTGTTCCTAATATTTTCGTTTCTTGTTACAGGCGGAGTATCGGGGCGGTCCTAGCCAATGAGGTACTCCACGCTGCAGCTGCAGCGGCTCGGGATTGGCCGGGCTCGAGCCGATCCCTCGACGGGCACTGACTCCCTTCCTTAGGGCTTTGGCCAACAATCATCCTGGTCAGTGCCCCTGGTTCCTGCTGGCTGTGCCAGTGTAGCTGGAAGTACCAGCAGTTTTGTCAGTTTGGCCAGTGGCTAAAGTGGTGACATGGTTCACCCGTATCTGACTGTAATGTGGCTGGGACCGTCCCAAGTTGTCTTGCTCCAAATAAACTGTGACCTTGTGTTTTTCCAAAGAACTTAATACAGTTGTCTGTGTATTCATTTATTTATATTCATCGTGTTATGATGAGGGCCTAAGGAGGTGGGGGTGTCCAGTGGGGATCTCCCCGCTATGTTCAGTGCTGTATTGTAACTGCAAAAACGGCGAGGCTGGAAGGGTTGGCCCGTTGTCAGCCCCTTCTACTTTCCTTGCCTCTGGTGATCGGAGGTGGAATTCAATGTGGGAGCCTTCTACCTCCGTGCTTGTTCGGCTGGGGTTGCAGGGCAAGGTGCAGATGCCGGGGGCTTTAGCCAATTGCAAATCGCTTGGCTGTCCTTGTCTGGCAATCGCGCTGCTGGAATCTGTCATTTTCCCTCCTTCGTGTCACCTCACAGCCAGTGGTCGAAGTGTACGAAAAGTAGTAGTGGAACAATGTTGCCTGCTGGCCTGTACCCACTCCCCACAAACCCCATCGCCACGCCCTCTCCCACACACAGTACAAACCCCCAAACACATGCACCTGCTGTTTAAGGGAACGTTCAGTGCAGTGCACTGAAAGTGCAAGCTGGAACTTCTTCCTCGCTTTTATTTTAAGACGAAACCATTCTGCAACGTTTCTTTTTTAAAATAAAAGTACAGGAGCTGTGAAATATAATTTAAAAGAGTAGAGCTGCACCGCTCCCTCCCACTCACTCACTCCGACCACTGCTCACAGCAAGATATGCAACACCGTGCTGAAGCCGGACGGGCTGGGACGATGTCAGTCCCTTGGCAGCCCCAGCTTCTGGTGATCAGGGCTGCTTGCGTTGGTTCGTTTTCTTTTTTCGTGATCGTGCAGCGCAAGCTGCGGTGTGCCTTGAATGGGTTTCGCCTTTCTCTTGCTGTGAGAACAGTGATGGCACTGCTCCTGCACGTGCTGCGGACGGGGGAAAGATGACTGGGGGCTACCTGCCCTCCTCAGATATAGGCCAAAAAATCAAGTATCAAAGGCCCTTTGTCCCCATCCGTCCGGGTGGGAGCTGGGCCTTTGATGCGAGTGTCATGGGCAGGACGGCCGTGCTGTCACCTGCCCCTGTCACCTTGTTGTAGTTTGGGCGCCCAGAAGTCTGGGTCTCTTTTTTTTTTACTGGGGCCTCGTGGCCCACCCTGAACACCTGCATGCTAATGAGCAAGCACCTGGTAGGTACTACCCATGTTCGGACCAACTACAATCCCACCTCCCATCTTATGCCGCTGGGGCTCCCACCTCCAGGGGAGGGGGGGCATGTAAAGACAGCACCCCTTGGGTGTTTTTGCGGCTGTCAATCTTGCTCAAGTGTTTGGCTACCAGGATGTCACCCAGGTTGCACGTTCCCAGTGCTGACACTTACCCACAAGACCACATAAACTTGTCATAAAAGCACGTCTCATATTTGTATATATTGTTTTCCAGGGAACACTGAACAATAGATTGCTGGGTTTAAAAGGTGAGCACCTTTTATATTTTGCCTGCGTAGTTATTGGAAAGAAGCAGAATGAAAGAAATTGCATCATTTTAAAACTATTATTTTGAACATTTCCTTTGAACTGAGTTTAACAGCCAGCTCCGTCCCCTCTGAACTCTGCCTCCTCGCTACCCTGCCCCCACCCTTGTGGGATTTCCCCTTTACATTTTTCCATTTCCACCACTGGGTGTAGGGGAATAATGCGTTGCGGTAGGGGATATGAAAAGTTTACAGGAGACCAAATAGGTTCCCGTTTGCAATAGAGGCCCAATCTGTCTTTCTGGAACAGCACCGTGGGCTCTTCCTTTCACCAAGGACGAACGAGATGATGGAAGGAAAGGGGGGCGGGGGGAGATAGGCATGAAGGGGAGAGGAAGGCGAAGGTAGGACGGGTGTAGTGAAAGGACGAAACTATATAGGTAAAGAAGGGGACGAAGGGTTTGGTATTTAAATGAATAGGAAACCATGTGACTGAGGCAGCGGGAAAGGAGGAAGGCGACGGATAGGAAACAAAAGAAGGAGTTGTGCAAAGGAAGAGAATGGGGTGAAAGGGAGAAGTAGAAAAGGAAACGAATGATCAATTACTGAAGGTTTCATTGTAGGCCTTCATGCTCGGTTCTCTGCCGCTTTCACCGCCTATAGAGCATGTTTTTACAATTTAACTAGAGAGGCCACCTATGAGGGATTAGCCTGAATGGATGTCTGGCTGATCATGGCAGGTCACTGACCTCGCTGTCGGGAAGTGGCAAAACTATTGCGCCTATCTGGGAGCCTCTTGTTGCTAGACTGCTCTCTCGGGGGAAATGCAGATTTGCTCTCTTTGGAGCAGACGTGGCCTTTTCTCCGCTTTTCCAATGTGTAACCGGCCTGCCTTTCAGGGGCCCCTCCTGCTTCCCGTTGCACATGTGGCACTCGGGTGGCACGGCCTTATGTTATGCGCACAGCAGCCACCCTATTCCTCCCCCCCCCCCGCTCCATATTGTTGTCCGTATATGTTTCACATTTCTGTTAATAATTTCTACCCAGTTTCTGCGGGCTCTGACCCCGACATTGTTGGCAGGGGCGCCGGACCTTGAGAACCGCATTTTCCCTTTGTGACTTGCCAATTCATCAAAACGTCCAGAGCGCTTTTAATGCCATGTTGAGTTTCCCATTGTCATGGTCTGATCCTGGTCCCATACGCCAAGCCCTGCCCTGGCCTCCTAGACTCAAGATGCTGGTTCTGTATCCCCATTCATGTCTCCCCTACCCACAGAGAAGGAGGGGAGAGCGAAGCTTTGTGGCACACGTGTTTGCATTGGATCCCCCTTTCCCTTTTTGAGAACTATTAACATCGTCTTGGGTATTGGCTACTTTGGCGGTTACTGCGGAAAAAGGGGCTCCCTATTCTGACCCTACAGGTACTGCCGTTCCCAGTCACCACTGGCTGCTTTCCACGAGGTTTTCTCTTCTGAACACCCTGCACGTTAGGACAATTCAGGAAACCAATTGTAGAGAGTCTGGAAAAGCTGCATAACCGGGGTGCAACCGTGGATCTCAAATCCAAGGTATAGGTTAGTCCAGATATGCTTGATGGAACACACAAATAACCCTGGTGCCTGTCTTCCTAACCTCTACATGTGCGGCTCAACGGGAGGTAGGTTAATGCACACCTGAGTTACTGGGCATGTTCCATGCCCCCTCTGCCTCTATGCACCTTCCCACTGTGGTCTTCCCTATTCATCAGCCCCGTTTAGAACATTATGCACTGCAGTGCCTCCACTTCTCCCATTGGGATGGACTGTAACCGAGTTAAGTAGTGTGCTAGGGACCCGACCCTGTCATGAGGGGATCGGGACCCCTCTCAACCCGGGGTAGGTGGTCTACCAGGATTTTCACCAGGGGCAGTCCTGTACCAGAGGCGGGGTGTGGGAGATGGGAGGGTCCCCAAATCCCACACAGTTCCTGTGCCTTCTACTTATGCCTGCTTCCATGAAATGAGCACCACCTTTTCTTGCTCTATGCCGGTGCTGCACAATGCTAGCGGGTCATTTCTCGTCTTATAGGACTTCAACATCCTGCATGCCTAGCAGTAGAAGAACAAGCAAGCAACCTAACCGGGAGAATGACAGCGCAGGGCTGCCGTGCCTCGGAGAACTCTGAACAAACCAGCGGATCAGGTGCACTAGGCAACAGACCAGAGCAAAGTCTATACCTCCAGCGAGTATGTGGCACGGCCCACTCAATATTCCAGCAATCTCTGCGCATCATGAAAAACTCAGAGACAATTCCCTTACCTGTGACAGGACTGCAGACCGGTCCCCTTGGTAAACTGGCTTGATCAAAAAACTGAAAAATCCTAAAACAAACAGGTCCACTGACTGCAACAGCAGCGTGCTGCCATTGAATAGAGCTGGACTACCTGCGTATGAGAAAGGGGCGGGGCTTAATACCCCTTTTATGTGTTTGGTCACCTATAACACCTCACTTTGGGAAAAGAAAGCGAGCAGTTGGCCCGGGGAACCAGGGGAGTGAGAGACAATGAAGGAAAGGGGAGAATAAAAAAAGTGTGAAGGAAACAGGAAGGTGTGGGTTATTCAGGTAGGAGGATCAAGAGACCAAGTGGACGAAGGACGATTGCTAAAGTAGTGTGCAAGGTGAGGTATTCTTTGGAATGAGCAAGTAGTACTTGGGTTTGAGTGCGAGTGCAAGGTGTGCGAATTGGGGTAATAGAGGAAGAGTAGGGAGTGCATGAGAAGGTGACTGGGAGAGTAGGTGTGGGTGGATTGTAAAGTGGTGGAGTGGAGAGAGAAGTAGCAGTGTGGAGAAAGCAGAGAAGTAGCAGTGGAGAGTGTAGTACTAGTATTGGGGAAAGGGGAGTGTAGTAGTAATGGGGAGAGTAGTAGTGGTGGAGGAGAGGGCAGAGTGGCAGAAGAGAGAGGGAGGGAGAACCGTAATGTAAAGGGGTTGTACATATAGCGTCCTTCTGCCAATAATGGTGGCTTCGCTGTGCGTGGCTCTGTAAGAAAGGAGGGCAGCGTTTGTTAGTCGGTTAGTGGGACGGTAGATGCAGAAACCTGTTGTGTCCATTACCTGTGTGCTGAAATTAAAATATCGGTTGTTTGTAGTTGTTATGGACCAGGAAGGTTAGCCATATGGGTAGCTCCTGGGTTGAGGAGTGCAGCACTTGACCGAATGATTGTTGTTTGAAGATGTATAGGGTCAGAGTCCAGTAAGTACACTATACTTGTCCGTCATCTGAAAGAGCCTGGGAAGTGTAAAGATGCAAGATATAACTAGTGAGGAGTTAGCGGATAAAATAAAATATCGATATGAGGAGAGGAGGAGGGGCATTTAGGGTGTTGCTTCTTGGCTGAGTGTTTCACTGAGAATCAGATGCGGATCAGTGTCAGACAGCATGGATCCTCTGCTGCCAGACACTGGTCTGCACATCAAATTTATTTCCCCACAGTTGGTAGTGTGAGGATAGCTTTGCTTGTCATTAAGTAGCCCAGGTTTCTAAGTTGGTTGCTATCATCTTGCATTTTTTTCAAAGTGGTTAGTCTTGAGCCGTTTCCTGAAAGTCACCTGGTTCACTTCCAGGTAGAGAAGTTTGGATAGTGTGTTCCACAGTTTCATGTCTAGAACTGAAAAAGAGGATCCTCTTTGCCATTTCTATTGAATTTGGGGACTAATGCTGGACCCAAGGGTTCTGGAGAGCGCGTACTGTGGAAATTTACTTCTGAAAAAGGAAGGGCTCCCTTCATGGTATGAACGGTAGATGATGCACAAGGCTTTGAAATTAACAATTTTTTGATATGCAGTCAGTGGAAAAAATGCAATGCTGGTGTGATATGTTCAAATCACTTCATTCAGAGAAGTAGTCTTGCTGCTGCATTTTGAACTCCTTAAAGCTGCCTCATTCAGTAATTTGGGAGTCCGATAGAGGCAGTTTGCATAGCCTAGTTTGTATAGTATTAGAGAAATTATGGCCATAGCCCAGTGGGTGAATGTTTAGTAGTAGTTGCTGTGCATAGGCCGACATCTAGTGGAAGCTGCAGAGTATTACAGTTTGTTTTTCGAAACTCAAAAATGGGCGTCGACACAGGGCGTGCCAGTAATAATATCCCTAGTGTGACGTCCACTGTACCCATGATCCCTCACGCGTGTTGGACCCTCAGATTCCATTTTTTCTGACATGAGGTAGCATGAGGAGTAGCGCGAGTACAGATTATCCAAGCAGATAGAGGAAGATAAGACTACAAGCATCCATGCTCCTTATCTCAGAGGGGAGGAAGGGTGGGTCGCATGTGAATCCAAGCAGATACAAGCATCAGAAATACGATATCTGAGGCTTGTGGAATCTTCTTAGATCACATGGTGTGCATAGATTAGCGTGCAGTATTAGAAGGAGGTGGGATGTGAGAAGGGTCCTGAGCAAACAGATGTCTTAGAACCGCTTGACCCACTTGGGTATCAGTCTTGGAATGAGTAGTGCTGAGTAAAAGTGTGAATAGAGCTCCAAGTAGCTGCTTTGCAAATGGTGTCAAGGGGTACATTTGCAATAAAAGCCAGAGTGGCCCCAATGCCTCTTGTAGAGTGGGCTCTTGGCATAAAAGGCAAAGTTCTTTCTGAAAGGGAGTGTAACAGCTGGATACAATTTACAATCCACCTAGAGATAGCACCTTTAGTGACGCGATCTCCCTCTTTGCCTGTAGCTACGGAGACAGACAGTTGGTCTGTTTTTCTTAACGGCCTGGTCTTGTCTACATAGTAGAGGACTGCTCTTCGTACATCTAGAGTGTGTAGTTTCACCTCAGCAGAGTTTTTGGGTTCTTGGAAGAAAGCCGGGAGCTCAATGGACTGGTTAACGTGGAATTTAGAAATAAACTTAGGTGAGAACCTAGGGTGTGTACGTAGAACCAGTCTATCCTTATGAACAGTAAAGAAAGGATCCTGCACTGACAGAGCCTGAATTTCACTGACCCTTCTTATGGATGTAATGGCTACTAAGAAGTCAGTTTTATAGGTCAGGTGTTTGAGAATGGCTTTATGCATTGGTTGAAATGGTGGGCCCATGAGCTTAGCAAGCACCACATTAAGGTCCCAACCCGGTGGTTGGTTAGGAATTGGAGGGTGGAGTCTCTTTACCCCTTCCATGAAGGCTTTACTTAACCACTGGTACTTTCCACCAAGATACCTTGTTATGGGAGGTGGTGTATGCTGACAGAGCTGCCAGGTGTACCTTTAGTGAATTAAATACCAACCCTGCGTCCAGTAGGTGGAGCATGTAGGTGACAATGGTAGAAGGGGTGCAATCAACTGGGTTGATTTGCTTATTCTGGCACCAGATAACGAATTTTCCATTTGTCAAAGTAACAGTGCCTAGTGTTTGGCTTCCTAGATTCCTTTATGCACCTCTGTGGTAAATTGAGGTGACCAAACTCTATGATTTCAGGAGCCATACTACAAAGTTCATTGAGTTGGGTTGAGGATGCACTGTTTGACCTTGGTGCTGGGATAGGAGGTTGTACCAGCACGGGAGTCTGATGTGTTCGCACGCTGCTAGTCTGCGCTGGGGTGGGAACCACGGTTGTCTCGCCCACATGGGAGCAACTAGGATGAGTGTCATCGATTCCGTGTATCTTGTTGATCACCTTCCTCAATAGAGGAGTTGGTGGAAAAGCGTAAGCAAACAACCCTGACCAGCTCGTCCACAGGGCGTTCCCTTTGGAGCCTGGTTGGGGAAACCAGGATGCAAAGTCTGGGTATTGTCTGTTTTTGCTTGTGGCGAATAGGTCTATAGTGGGGAAACCCCACTGTGAGAAGAAGTCTACTACGTCTTCTCTGTGTAGAGACCACTCGTGTTCTCTTGGGAGAGGATCTCTGCTCAAGGCGTCTGCTAGTGAATGGAGATCCCCTGGAACATGTTGAGATGACAGGTGAATGTTCTGTCCGAGATTTGGCGAACGAGTTCCTCCCTGCTTGTTTAGGTAGAACATCGCTGTCGTGCTGTCTGTTAAGATCTGCACTGACAAGTTCAACAGGTGGGGCTCGAACGCTTGAAGCGCTCTGAATACTGCCAGAAGTTCTAGCAGATTGATATGATTCTTGGCCACTGTGTGAGACCAGAGACCCTGAGCTGTGTGGTGAAGGAGGTGTGCTCCCCACCCTGACAGGGATGCATCTGTAGTGACTACAGCCTGTACTTCTGGATCGTAAAAAGGGTTTCCCCTTTGACAGGTTCTCTCTTGTCCACCAATGGAGACTTTGTACCAGTGTTGGCGAAACGACCACTAGATATCCCACTGGCCACTTGCCTGAGACCACTGTTTCGCCAACCATTCTTGCATGGGACGCATGCGCAGGTGCGCGTGGGGGACCAGGTAAATACATGACGCCATCATGCCTAGCAAATGCATCGCTTTGCACACCGTTATCGGGCGACCGGTCTGGTATAGAGGAATTTGCAGTAGTATATTCCGAATTCTTTCTTCTGAAGGAAAGGCCAACCCCTCCTGAGTGTTTAGGACAGCTTCTAGGAACTGTTTGGAGGTGCTTGGGACCAAGCTTGATTTTTTTCTTGTTTATGGAGAAAACCCAATTCGAAGAGGAGGTCGATCTTTCTTTGAATGTTTGATCTGCAAATTCCTGGGGTCTCCCCCGTGATGAGTCAGTCGTCCAGGTAAGGGTACACTGGGATTGCCTTCCTGCGTAGGTGTGCCGCCGCCAACGCCAGTACCTTGGTGAATACCCTTGGAGCCGAGGCTATAACCAAGGGCAGCACCTTGAACTGGCAGTGCTGACTGTCCACATTGAAGCGCAAGAATCTTCTGTGCACTGGGAACATGGAAATATGAAAATAGGCATCTTACATGTCCAATGTTGCCATGTAATCCCCTTTTTAGGAGGGGGATTACCTCTTGGAGAGTAGGTCATGCAAAATGTTTGGGGCTTGACATACTTGTTTGCTGGGTGTAAGTCTAAAACTGGGCGCATGGTTAGATCTTTCTTTGGCACAAGGAAGTAAGTTGAATAAATACCCTTGTTTACCCGTTTGCCCGGGACGAGTTTGATCGCGTCCTTTTCTAGAAGATTGACGATCTCCTCGAGGAGGATCTTCTGGTGGTCTAAGGAATGTACCTTTTGTCAAGGAGGGTGGTTTCGGGGACGCTCAAGCAGTTCTATGCAGTATCCTGCGGACACTGTGGACAGCACCCATCTCTCTGATGTGATCCCTTCCCAAGCTTGGGTGAAGTTGGTAATGCGTCCCCCTACTGGAGATGCGTGGGAAGGGACCCTGATCTCAGCGTCACTGCTTTGCGGGAGGCGTGCTGCCTCTGCTGGGGCTGCCTCTACCCTTACCATGACCCCTTTTGTTTCCCCTGTTGCAACTCTGGGTAGACTGCTGGTTGTTACCCCATAGTGTACCCTGCCCCTGAGAATAGTTGGAGCCTCTTTGTGAATTTTGGCCGTGTGGGCGAGGAAAATTGCCATTCCCTCTTTGATTAGGGGGTTTGTTGGTCTACTGTCCCAGGGATTTCAGAGTCTCATACTCATCCTTGGCATTTTTAATGCGTTCTCTACCGCCTTGCCAAACAGTAAATCCGGCTCCAACGGCTTGTCTATTAAGGATGCTTGTGTCTTGGGTTTAAACCCTGATTGCATTAACCAAGCATGTCTTTGCTCTCCGATATTAGCCTGACTACGTTATCCGCGGCATCAAAGGTTGCCTTAAGGATGCAAACAGACACGGCCCTCCCCTCCGACGCAACCTGTGCCAACTGGCTGTTTAAAGGTTCCGGTGCAGAGTCAATGAGTGCCACAACTTGTTCCCACTGGTGGCAGTTGTAACTAGCCAGCAGAGTGGTGGAGTTGGCAATCCTTGCCTGGTAGGCAGAAGTGGAGGCTACCTTCCTTCCCAAACCGTAGATCTTTTTGCTCTCCTTGTCGGGGGGAGCCTCAGACGACAATAGGGGCGTTCCCGCCCTCTTTCGGGTATTAGGGACTACCAGGGAGTCCAGTTTCAGTTGCCCCCTTATGTACAGGGGGTCTGACTGGGCTGCCCTGAACAACTTCTCGATCCTGGGGTTTACTGCCCTGGTGAGGTTGGGATTGAGAAGGGAAGGATCAATCCTTCTCTGTATAGATTTGAGAATAGGGATGGCCTGGGCAATGGGTCTCTTTTCTCCCACTAGTTCCTCGGCGAAGTCCCTCTCCTCCTGAGCTCCCCGAGTATCTATGCGGAAGTGTTCTGCCGCTCTGGATAAAACCTCATTTAGGAGAGGTTGGTTGTCGACTGGAGAGTCGGTAACCGGAGGTTCCCGGTCTACTGGGGAGTCTACTCTGTAGACTTCTGGGTTATCTTCGTCTTGGTCCTCGTCATCCCCATAGTAGTCCACCCCAGTTTGGTCATCCAACGTTGCCAATTCTGGATCCTCATCATGTATTGGATCCTCACTATACTGAGTGTATGGCTGTACGTAGAAAGGGTCAGAAGACCGACTCTGCTTTGGTGCCTCAACTCAAGGTTTCTTACCAGGGGGCTGCGGGTCCCTAGACCCTGAGGGAGTAGCCCCGTCCGAGGTATAAGAGAGGAAGTGCTCTGGATTCTTGGCATAGAAGTCTGCCAGGGATGACATTCTAGACATAACTCTTTCTATGTCCTCACTAGACCATTGTTTGGAGCTGGGAATTACCCTCTCTTGGAGGGGTTTTCCTGCAATATCCTGACTGGACCTATGGCTTGTGCAGGGGTCTTAGTAAGTTTAACCAAGGACTTAGAACTGTCGTTAGGTATCTGTGGTGTAGAAGAAGGCCGAGAAGGCCTCTTCTGCTGTTTTCCCCCTTCCCCGTGAGTGGAAGAGTGCTTCCCTGGTGTTTCACCTTCTCAGAGCTTTTCGACATCTGGCGTCGAGATTCGGGGGTAGTGTCTCTCACCGTAGAGTGAGGACGTCGGGACACAGGCGCAGGCGTCGAGCGGTCCGCTGACGCCGACTCCTGGAGTGCGGCCTGGGGATGAAGGTCGGCTTAGTCTTCGGACGATCGAACCTTCATTACTTTAGTAAGTGAGGCACTCTTGGCAACAGTGGATGGTTGCCTGGTGTCATGCGGCGATCTTGATCGAGAGCGCCCAGAGGACACCGATTCGGTGGACCGTTCTCTGTGTGCCTCGTTCCGAGAACCCGACGTGCGCGTCGAGTCTCGGTTGGACTTCGAGTGTTTAGTGGAAGTGGTGTGGGTAGCGCTAGTGTCGCCGGGTGTTTTCCCCCTAGCTGCCCTGCCAGACACCCTTCGAGGTCGGGGACTTGCGCTTGGCTGTCTTTCGGCGCCACGTTCCCCTCGCTGTCCGAAAGTACGGCGCTGCTGCCATCACTGAAGGCGCCCTCTGCTTCCATGGCCTCTCGTTGCCTGGCGTGGTGGGCCCAACGTTTGATCGAACGTTCCTTTAGAGTCTTAGCCTTGAACCGGCTACACGCTCTGCAATTCGCCTCGGGGTGATCCCTCAGTAAGCAGAGGTTACAGGTGTCATGTCTGTCAACCCAAGGGTACTTGCAGTTGCACTTGGGGCAAAATTGGAAAGGGGTACCCTCCATAGGCACCCTGTGGCAGCGGGCTAGTGTGTAGGAATATATATATATATGTAAATATATGTGAGTGAAGAGTATGTACCACCCCCACTCTCCCTACTTGTACAGGGCCGAGGCCAGAGGCCTTCCTAGGCCCAAAGTCTGTCGCTCTCGACGGTAGTTTTCTTCTACGGTCCGGCGTCGAGCTTTGGGTTCCTATGAACTCGACGTGGGTAATGAAGAAAACAGGAAATATATATTATTTTTGCAAAATTATGGCTAAAGCCAGGGAACTCCGCGGGATGCTTCCGACAGGTATGGCGGAAAAAAACAATCTGAGGGTCCTACACGCGTGAGGGATCATGGGTACAGTGGACGTCACACTAGGGATAGTATTACTGGCACGCCCTGTGTCGACGCCCATTTTCGAGTTTCGAAAAACTAATACTCTGCAGCTTCCACTAGATGTCGGCCTATGCACAGCATGCACAGCATATGATCTAAGCAGATTCCACAAGCCTCAGAAATATATAACCTTTATCCCATTAGTATGGCCTCCATGCGCTTGTGGGGGGAGGGGAAATTGTCAGAAGGATTAGAATGCATGTGTGCATTTCACTAAAATAGCGAGTTGGGTGGGATGACTGCGCCCCAGTAAACTACCCTTGATGTTCAGGAATGAGGATGGGTGCTGAGCGGTGGTCAGAAGAGTGTGAGACTATGAGAGACTTGTTATGTGTAAAGCTCGACCAAATTTGTCATAGGACATAGCTGCAATCTGATGGCAGAGAGGTTGTGCTTTGTGTTGTAGTCTGTTGTATGGGCAAGGTAAGATGTGCCGTGCAATGTGCCGCCGGGAGAAAATGCTTCTGACAATGCCTCTGGTCTGTGGATCAAGAGTGAGTGTGTTGTCCACTGTGGTTCCAAAATTCCTTAATGTGATGAACGGGATTGGGCAATGGACCATCTAATCAAACCAAGGGATTGTAGACAAAGAGCGCGAGATAGAGAGAACATCGAGAGAGAGAGGGGGGGGGGGAAGAGCAGCAGAGAGTGAGAGGTAAAGGAGGGTGAAAGGAAGAAAGGGGAAGTGCGAATAGAACAGCAGGTCGAGGAGTGAAAGAAAGTGAATGGGAAGGCCCAAGTGGGGCCTGAGTGTCTGGAAGGTACCCAACCTTGAGTTGCACTGCATTGGGAACCTACGTTAGGGACCATCTACATTGTTCCCAGAGAGATAGTTAGGGTGTTTCTGCTAGCCAATCACCATCAGATAGGCAGAATCTTAGACAGTAGGGGTAACTGAGCTCTACAAACCATACTGGGGTTGTGGAAATCCTTGTCTGGGGGGGGGGGTCACACTAGATGAGAGGGGGGGGTGCCTTTGCGTGTCCCATTTCGGCTCTTTTACAAAAAAAACATTGAACGGTCGGAGAGTTAGTGTGTTCTTATATTAAACACATTTTATTTCTTGTTCTCCTCCCTATATAACATTGCATTAACAGCACATCTTTCACGCAAAAAGGATCTCCAACCTCCTGTTGCGTTCAGTGTCACTCCAATCTTCAGCTAAGTGCAACACATTTACCCAATTCACACGTTATGGAAACATTTCCCAGCTCAAACCATTCTTGAAATCCCTGTGGGAGGTATACCCTCAAGGTAGGCAAGGGAAACCAGTTGCACGGAAGCCTGTTGGAGAGGTTGAGAGACTGACATGCATTGGTCAAGGGTGCGGGAGGGCGGGTTGTTCAGCAATGGGCGATCTATAACCTACTAACTGGCCTAGAGTGCACAGATAAAGATTTACTTCAGTTCTCTTCTCACTTCATCTTCTTAGTCCCACCCTCTATTCTCTTATAGCCGCTACTGCTACTAAGCTGGGGGTTTAGTTTAGCAATGTACAGTATCTCCATTTAGACTTCAGTCATCTGCCAATTCAGGTTGTAATGTAACTACAGAGACCCTGCTAAACCCATGTTCCCAGTGATCTGCTTAGAACTCCTTAACAGGGCGCAGCCACCTGCCCTTTTATGGCAAGCCCAACCTAAAATGCTGATTTACACCATGCTCGCAAAACCCTGGGTAGGTCACAGGGTTCCAGACAGCGCCTCTTTTGGGTGGCTCACCACCTGCAGACAATGTATTTGTATTTTGTTTATTTA
The DNA here is from genome assembly GCF_040938575.1 of Ambystoma mexicanum. Lineage (NCBI taxonomy): Eukaryota > Metazoa > Chordata > Amphibia > Caudata > Ambystomatidae > Ambystoma > Ambystoma mexicanum. The sequence continues at coordinate 775,456,971 of NC_090921.1, read as the reverse complement.
TAGTGCGTACCTTGCCCAGGGGCATCTGGGCGCATGTTTAAGGAGGTGGTTACAAGTTACAGCAAATAGATACACTAAACATTTTTACACATATTTACATAGAGTTCAGAGCATCAACAGAGAGGAGAGGAGCGAATCTAAGAATGCAGTAAAAAACAGTCCATGTACAATGAGCAGTCGGTAATGGAATTGACAGGTGTAAGGCTTATAAAGAGGAGGCTATGGCGTCCCGTTCATGTAACCACAGTTTAGTTTTAGCTTTGAAGGCATAGATGTGAGGAACGTTTCTGAGAGCATTGGGAAGAGTGTTCCAGAGCATAGCCGCGAGGACAGGGAAGCTAGAGCCTCCGGCTGTCTGTAGCTTGAAGCTGGGAATAGGAACAAGTTACTTACCTGTAACTGTTGTTCTCCAGCATGGGTCTGGCATGGATTCACATGCTCATGAATATTCCCCGTCGTCAGGCTGGGAATCCTCGGTAAAGAAAAAATCAGTATCAGTTTCGTTTCTGATCTTTCTTTCGTAGTAGTAACCAATCACTGATCTCTGCGTCATACTGACCACAGCCAATGACTGCCCTCTACCTAAGCCCCGCCTCTGGCAGCCATCTTCAGATTTGGTAGCACGTGAAGTGGCAGTATGACCAAGTGAAGAGCCGCAGAGGGGTAGGCGGGAGGGTTCGCATGTGAATCCATGCCAGACCCATGCTGGAGAACAACAGTTACAGGTAAGTAACTTGTTCCTTCTCCAGCATGGGGTCTGGCATGGATTCACATGCTCATGAATAAAGAATACATAGCAGTACACACATGCACAACCACGGCAAGTGGCAAAGGCTCAACATTAAGCATTACATCAAACTCAACATAAAGCAATTCTTACCTCCTCACCAGGCTCACCTTAGGCGAACAGGTTGCGCAGCACTGCTTGGCCGACCCTGGACTCCTCCCTGGAATCCCGATTGACGCAGTAGAATTTCGTGAAGGTGTGCGTCGACCTCCACGTAGCAGCCCTGCAGATGTCCAGCAAGGGCACACCAGATAGGAACGCCGTGGTAGCTGCGATCGCTCTGGTGGAATGGGCTCTCGGACGGCCAGGCAGCGGTCGGTTTGCCAACCGATGACAGTACATGATACAGCCGGAGAGCCATCTGGAAATGGAGGCCTTTGAGAGAGCCTTCCCCTGATTGACAGGTCCAAAGTTCACAAAAAGTTGTGACGTCTTCCGAAAAACTTTGTGCGGTCCACGTAGAACTTCAGCGCTCTAGCCACATCCAGCGAGTGCAAAGTCCTTTCGGCCGGCGACGAAGGCGACGGGAAGAAAACGGGCAACACCAAGGGTTCGTTGAGGTGGAAGTCAGACGGCACCTTGGGCATGAAGGAGGGGTGCGTCCTGAGCACTACCCTTGTGTCGTGAAAAGTCAAGTATGGGGGCTTGTAGGAAAGGGCCTGGATCTCTCCCACTCGTCGTGCGGAGGTGATGGCCACAAGAAACGCCGTTTTCCACGACAAGAACTTCAACGGAGCCGAGTGCAGAGGCTCGAAAGGAGGTCCCATGAGCTTGGTCAGCACTAGGGATGTAACGGTATAACGGTATGCCGTTAAAGATACCGTGAACCACTTAATTGAACAATAATAACCGTCACATTGTTTATACCGTTCATACCGTAAAGTGCGCTTTTCAATCTGATTTGGAAAGGCTGCAGTAAGCAAGTGCTGCGCAGTCTTGGTCTTGCACTGTTGGATGTGCCGTCTGCCAAGTAGTTTCAGTTGGAGCAGTTTTTAATGCCATTCCATAAACCACACCTGCCTGACACAAAATCAATATGTTAGCAATAGGAAGAATAGATACAGTGCCAAGAAGGAAAATGGTTTACTTTAGGTTGGCGGCTTTGGGGTTTATATATTTATAATGGATAATGTTCTCTAAACATATGGCAATGGGGGATTTCCCTGGTTCTATCATTGAATTTACACATAAGTCATACTGCGAAATTCACTCATCTCTGTGGGTATTCCCTGCTGCCATACCAAAGGGTAACATGTCCGTGATACCTTTTGGCCCGCAAGTAAACTAAAGGCTGTAACGTAAAGAGTGCGTATATATATATATATATATATATATATATATATATATATATATATATATATATATATATACGCACAAGCGTATACTACCATCGGCCTCCATTGATCGGTGGCATGCAGGTTATCAAGATGGTAACATGTTCATCTTCACCAGTAGCCAGTGGGGGAGCATAAAGCTTAAATGACCACTTAAGAAAAGCTATTCAGTTTGCTTTGCCAGTTGCAGCAGGGCTCCCCCCCCCCCTCCTCCTCTCCACACGTGTTTGTGTTTGGTGGAAGCAAGGCATTTCAGTGGAAAGTATGTTAAAAAGCCCAATTCTGGCCCTCGGTGCCTGGTTTTGTTTGTGATGCTAAATCTGTCAATTTATGACCTTTTAGAAAATATTTGTTAAGATTATTTAACTCCACCTGCTATACCGCGATAACCATGATATACCGTCATTTGGCAAGAAGGTTATCGTACCGTCATAAAACTAATACCGTGACACCCCTAGTCAGCACCACGTTGAGCTCCCACCCCGGGGCCAGAGCCTTAACCGGCGGGAACGATCTGAACAGTCCCTTCATGAATTCTTTCACCAGACGATGAGACCACAAAGACATCCGCCCCGTGGTTCTGGTGATCGGGAGATCGCAGCAAGATGAATCTTGATGGACGCGTGCGCTTGCCCAGCCTTGGCCAGCGTCAGAAGGTACGGCAGTACCTGGGGAGCCGTAATCCGTAGAGGGTTAATCTTCTGTGCTTGGCACCAGACAGAGAACCGCTTCCATTTGTGTCCATAGCATTTAAGAGTTGAGGACGCCCTGGCCTTTGCAAGAACCTCTCTGCAGTCGGCCGGTATGTCGTATCCTCCAAACTCTAACGCTGCAGGAGCCAGGCCTGCAAGTTCAGCGACTTCGGGTCGTGATGGAGGATGGCGCCTCGTTCCCTGGAGAGAAGATCCGCATCCACTGGCAGCTTGATTGACGGGGACGCTGACAAGTCCAGAAGGTCCGGGAACCATATCTGCCTCGGCCACGCAGGTGCGACGAGGATCATCCTGCACCGTGACCTCTTGAGCTGGTTGATGAGCCGGATCAGCAATGGCAATGGAGGGAACGCGTATAGAAACAGGCCCTCCCAGGGGAACGAGAAAGCATCGCCCATGCTCCTCGGCTGGGGAAACCTGCTGGCGAACCTCAGGCACTTGGAGTTCGTCGCCGTCGCGAACAGATCGATCTGGGGAGTGCCCCGCCGTCGGAAGAGGCGGTCCACTAGATCCTGCCGTAGTTCCCACTCGTGGCAGGAGCGCAGCTCTCTGCTGAGCGAGTCGGCGATGGTGTTTTTTATCCCTGCCAGATGAAACGGCACCAGAAACATCCCTTGGGCGACGGCCCAATGCCACAGATCCTGCGCCTCCTTGAACAGGGCTGGGGATCTGGTACCGCCCTGCTTCTTGATGTAGAACATGGTGGTGGTGTTGTCGGTGAAGATCCTCACCACCTTGCCCTTGAGGGACGGAAGGAAGGACCCGAGGGCCCAAAACACTGCACGGAGCTCCAGGACGTTGATATGGAGGGACTTCTCCGTCGGAAGCCAAGGCCTCTCGCGTGCAGATTTTCGGTGTGCGCTCCCCACCCTTCCAGGGAGGCATCCGTGGTCACTGTCTCCTGGTGGCCGGGGGTCTGGAAGTCCATGCCCGTCAGATGCGCGCGGGTGCCCCACCACCGGATCGCTCGTCGGAAACTCTCGTCGAGTGTGATCCTCTCCTCGAAGCTGCCCGTCGTCTGGATCCAACGCGCGTCCAGGAACTCCTGCAACGGGCGCATCCGGAGCCTGCACAGGCGGATGAGATAAATGCAAGAAGACATCATTCCGAGGAGGGACTTGATGGACCTCGCCCTGGCCGCGTCCGCAACCAGCATCCGCTGCACCTTGCCCAAGATGGCCCTCGTCCTTTCCTCCGACGGAGAGGCCAGAAGCGACACTGTCGAGCTTCGCTCCCAGAAACAGTGCGTCTTGCGCGGGCACCATGTGGGACTTGGCGTAGTTTATGGAGAATCCCAGGTCCGTGAGTAGTTTGACGGTCCTTGCCGTGTGTCCCGCGGCGAGCTCCTTCGTCTTTGCTCGGATGAGCCAGTCATCCAGGTAGGGGTAGACGTGGATCCCCTCTCGGCGCAGCTGCGCCGCCACCGGTGCGAGGCACTTGGTGAACACCCTGGGTGCCGACCTCAAACCGAAGGGAAGGGCTTTGAACTGGTAGTGACACCCTTGCACCACGAACCTGAGAAACTTTCGGTGTCCCATTAGGATGGGAATATGGAAGTAGGCATCCTCCAAATCCAACGACGACAGGAAATCGCCCTCCTCCAGTTGACCCAGGACGTGTTGGAGGGTGACCATCCGGAACTTCTGTGCCTTGATGAATTTGTTCAGTCGTCGTAGGTCCAGGATGGGACGCCATCCTCCCGTCTTCTTCTTCACGAGGAAGTATCTTGAGTAAACTCTGGAGCCCCGAAGCCTCTTTGGGACGAGCTCGATGGCGCCCTTCTTGAGCATCGCCTTTACCTCCAAGAGAAGTTGAAGGACGTGATGTTCTTTCCTGGCCACAGGGGGGACGCGCGGGCACCTCTTTAGAAACTCGAGCACGTGACCCTGAGCTAGGGCGTCCAGCACCCAACGGTCGGTAGAGATGGACTCCCACCGGGGTACTTCGGTGAGGGCCCGACCCCACGGCCGGTTCAGTCCTGCTTCGACGAGGCTTTGCCGCCTTGTCCTCCTTGGCGACGACGGCGGGGTCCGCCTGACTTGCCTCGTCCCCTGTAAGCTTCCTGTGACGACGAACGGGCCGCTTGACGGTAGGTGGAAAATCTGCCGCTGGAACCTTTGGAGGCACCCTGTTTGCCTCCGCCGCTCCGAAAGGGCGGCCGCCGTTGCTGGAGAACCCCAAGAGCCAGGGCCGTCTCCGTGTCCGCCTTGATGGCTTGAAGGGAATCGTCCACTGTTTTCCCAAACAGGTTGTTTCCGTCGAACGGCATGTCCAAGACTCTGGTCTGCACGTCCTGACGGAAGTCAGTAGCCTTGAGCCATCCACGCCGCCTAAGGCACACGCCGTTGCCCAACTGGCGAAATCCAGTGTCAGCGATGTCCGTCGCAATCGTAATGGCGTGGCCCGACGCCACCTCTCCTTCCTGCAAGATCTCTAGGGCTTCCGCCCTCTTGTCGTCTGGTAGGAAGTCCAGCAGGGGGGCCAGTTTGTACCACAACTCCCTGTCGTAGCGGGCTACGATAGCCAAGGCGTTGGCCGCCTTAATCGTCGTCGCTGCCGACAAGATGACTCTGCGTCCCATCGTGTCTAATTTCTTTCCCTCACCGTCCGGCGGGGAGGTCGACGTAGAGCCCGCGCCCCCCCCCCCACTTTCTTCCTGGCCGCCGCGGAGACGACCGAGTCCGGGGTCGGCTGTGCCCGAAGGCACAAGGGGGCCACGTCCGGGACCTGGTACTTCTTCTCGTACCGATCCCTTCTAGCCGGCGTCGTGGATGGGTTCTTGAGGAGGGCGAGACCCTCATCCCAAATATCGTCCAGTAGAGCTACAGCGAGGACCGTCTTCCTCTTGGCCTCGCGCCGTTGATAAAGGAAACCTTCCTTCTTCTCATCCGGGTAGAGCTGGAAAAGCTCGGATGCCCTGGCGATCATGGAGTGAAACGATCCAATCTCGTCGGGCGGGGATGCCCGGGTGGAAGGTGACGATGGGAGATCCTCGTCGTAAACCTCGACGTCTGTACCCGTCGTGGCCGTGTCTGTCCCCGTATCATCCCCACGTGTCGTGGACGGGGAGGAGGGCTGAACAGGGTGCGATGGCTGAAAAGGAGGTGGAGGATGAATCCTTCTTCTCTTAGGGGGAGGGCTCCCAGAAGGGCCTGGCTCCGGGTCCCCCGTCGGGAGCGGTTCCTCCGTTGGTGGTAACGGCAGTCTCGTCCTTATCTCCGAGCATAAGGACTGATTGGCAACAAAATGGCCGCCGAGTTGTCTTGCGGCACTGGTTGAGGGGAGTCCGACGGGCGGTCAGGAGCCCCGTCGGCACCCTCGACGTTCTCGTCGTCTCCTATGTCGGGGTCCCTCCCGACGGGCTGGTCTTCTTCCACGCCAACGCCGTGGCTTAAGACTTCGATCAGCTCCTCCTCAGAGGTTGAGGCCGAATCCACGACGACCTCCTGCCCCCCCTTTTTCTTCTCCGTCGGAGGTTTCACGGGGGTCCTGTCGATGGGCATGAAAGAGGACTCCCTCCGCGGTGGCAGGGAGACTCTGGGCCCCGAGGTCGCCACCACTGGTGTAGCCTCCACAGGCTGAGCCAGGGCCGCCGCGACTGTCTCGATAGAGACCTTGGCCGGGTGGATTAAGGCTTTCACCACCTTAGGTGCGCTCACCGCCTTCTCCTTGGGGGGGGAGGGTCACCGCCTCGCTCCCCCTCCAATGGGGCCTTCGAGCTCGACCGGGGTCTCTCCAGGAGCTTCGCCGGGTGCTCGGCCTTCTTACCCGAGCCAGAGCGTTGGCTCGTGGTTGATGGCGCCGGGGAGGATGCGCCCTGCCTGGCGCCCGTAGAGCCCGACCGTTCGGCGCTCCCGGTGCCAGCGGACTCGCGGTGCTTGGCCTTCTGTTGGACCCCCGTCGCCGGGGCGCCCTCAAAGGTCTTAGAAGACCGCTCGGACTTCTTCTTCTTCTCGCCGACGGGCTCTTTCCTTCCAGCCAGTTGGCGAGACGTTGATGGCGGTCCTTCATGGTCCGCTCCGACATATTGCCGCAAAACGCACAGTCCTTCTCCACGTGCGTCTTGTCCTCATGTAGGCAGTAAAGGCAAAGGGAGTGTTCGTCCTCCTTAAAGACATTCTGAAGCTGGCATCCAGGGCAGACCCTGAACAGCTTTCCGGGCGTCGAGCTTCCCTTCTCCTGGGCCATGTCCGAGATGGGCCTGAGAAACTTCTGGAGTCCTCCAAAAGCGTGGCTTGACGAAATCTTCACCCTTGAGGGGCGTAGACGAATCCGACACGGGTCCCCGTTAATCGGATGAAGAGACGGTGAGCTTGAGGCTCTTTTGACCGAAAAAAGAGACATTTTTCTGAGAAAAAATGTGAAAAAAGCACTAACGCTCGAGAGCAATAGCACGAGGATCCCAACACTTGAACGTGCGGTAAAAATCTGAAGATGGCTGCCAGAGGCGGGGCTTAGGTAGAGGGCAGTCATTGGCTGTGGTCAGTATGACGCAGAGATCAGTGATTGGTTACTACTACGAAAGACAGATCAGAAACGAAACTGATACTGATACTGATACTGATTTTTTCTTTACCGAGGATTCCCAGCCTGACGACGGGGAATATTCATGAGCATGTGAATCCATGCCAGACCCCATGCTGGAGAAGTCAGCGTATGAGCCTGAGATGATCTTAGGGGTCTAGTTGCTGTGTGTTGTATGAAGCGCGAGGAAAGGTAGGCCGGGGCTGCGCTGTTCTGGGCCTTGTGTGTTAGAACAAGTGCTTTGAGGGATATGCGGTGAGTAATGGGTAGCCAGTGCAAGTTGCGTCTTGTGTTAGATATGTGGGAACGCCTAGGAACGTTGAGAGCTGCCCTTATGGCGTTGTTCTGCATGACCTGGAGTTTATCAATGTTTCTTTGACTAGCTCCTAGGTAGAGGGCGTTGCAATAATCGATTTTGGACATGATGAGGGTTCTGGCGAGAATCAGACAGTTCTCCGTAGTCAAGAATGGGCGACATGCTGTAATCAATTTGCAAGTATAGGATGATGCTGAGACAACTGCGTTGGTTTGTCGATTGAGGGATAGAGTCGAGTCAAGATATATTCCAAGTGTTTTAGTGACGACGGAGACTTTAATATCGTTCCCATCAATAATGAAGGAATTGAACTTGGGGTCAAGTTTAGAGAGTTTGTATTGAGATCCAAGAATGATTAATTCCGTCTTTCCATCATTAAGGCAAAGCCCATGATGAGCCATCCAGGCTTGAATGACAGTGTAGACTGTATTGAGAGCTTTGGCATCTGTTACATAATCGCCAGTGATGGGGATGAGTATCTGGGTGTCATCCGCATAATTAGTGTAGGAGACACCCAGATAGTCAAGTATATCAAAGAGCGGTTTAGTAAACACGTTGTAAAGTGTGGGAGATACACAAGATCCTTGGGGAAATCCGCACGGGACGTGGGCTGGATCAGCTCCGGCTATGGGAGAGAAAACCCTCATGGTTCTGTTTGCCTGAAAAGAGCTAATCCAAGATGTGGCTGCGTCAGAGAAGTGGGCCGCAATTTTGAGGTGGTGGCAGAGGATTTGGTGATCGACCAAATCAAAGGCAGCTGAAAGATCAAGGAGGAGCAGGAGTGCCAGTTTGCCCTTGTCTTTCAGCTCCTCAATTTGTGTTTTCAAGTCGATTAAGGCTGTCTCAGTACCGTGTCTAGGACGGAAGCAAGATTGTCTAAGCCCTAGAAGATTGTTGGTTTCAAGATAGTCTTGGATTTGGAGATAGGATGCGCGGTCCAGAATTTTGAGAAGGTAGGGCACCGTGGTGATGGGCCTGTAGTTAGAAGGATTACTAGGATCAAGATTAGGTTTTTTGATTAATGGGATGACCCAAGCATCCTTAAGGTTGTCAGGTACAATGCCCGATTTGAAAGAGGCATTAATGAGAGGTAATGAAAGGGGCAACATCATGAGCAGCTTCCTTTATGACCGGTGCAGGGCAGGCGTCACCTTGGCAATTGGAAGGCTTAAGCTTCGTTATGATATTTTCGACTTCCTTAATGGTGAGGGGTGAGAAGCTGAAAGGTTGGACGGAATGTTTGGGAGAAAGGGTTTTGTATGATGGGGGGGGGTTACCCGTTGTCGGCGAGGTGGCTTTTTTTAGTGTTAATCTTGTCTTGGAGTAAGGCAATTTTATCAAGCAGTGCCTTTTGAATATTGGAGCACCATTCAGTGTCCGGGGTGCATGTATCAAGCGGGGCAACAGGGGACTCCAATTCCTTAAGGATCTTGAAGAGTTCCTTGGTATTTGATTGGGCTTGAGTGATCCTTTTGTTGTATACTTCCTTTTTAGCAGCTAGGATGGCTTCTTTGTAGGTAAGGGAGGCTCTGGTGAGGTTGTTTCTGTTGACTAGGGAAGGTGAGCTTTTCCAAAGGGCCTCAGCTTTTCTTTTTTCATTGCGCAGGTCGCGTAAGTGCGGGGTAAACCAAGAATTAAGGTGGAGCTGCGGTTTTTGTTTGCGCAGTTTGAGGGGGGCAATGGTGTTGAGGGGTTTTAGCATGACGCGGTTGTAGGTGTCTACTAGCACTGTGGGGTCCGAGCACGTGGTGGACGCCGAGTTCAAAAGAGGAAGGATAAGTGGGAGTAATTTCTCGACCGTAATATCCTTTTTGTTGCGTGTGGAAGTGGGAGGGGCAAGGTTGGGTTTATCTGTGGGTGGAGTGGAATTAATGGAGAATGATATTTTGTGGTGATCAGACCATGCACATGGCGACACAGAGGTGACGTTAAGCGCACAGTTCAAGTCAAAGACCCAGTCAAGAGTGCGACCCTTGATGTGGGTGGGCTCATTGACATGTTGGGTGAGACCGAAGTCGGCCAGGACTCTTTCTAGGTCAAAGGCTTTGGTGTCATTCGTATCTTGGTAGCCTAGATTGAAGTCTCCCAATATAATGATTTGCGAGTTGGGCTTAGTACTAGTAGCTAGGATAGATGAAATGTCCTCTGCGAATGAAGAGGTCAGGCCAGGGGGCCTGTAAATGAGATGTATAGTGGCCGTGTGATTAGGAGAGATCGGCAGTTTAATAGACAGTAGTTCTGCTGATGGTAGCTGCAGGCTGTTGGCAGCTCTGAGGTAAAGTGAACTCTTAAATATGAAGGCTAGTCCACCCCCCTTAGTTTGATTGGTGTCCCTGTCACACCAGATAATGGAATAGTTGTCTGGGATGGCCAGGGTCAGAGAAGGACCGGATGCTGCATGCAGCCAAGTTTCCGTGATTGTGAGAAAGTCAAGGTTTTCTGTGACTATGAAATCTGCAATATCTACGGCGTGTGCGGGGATGGAGCGTGCGTTAATGAGCGCGCCTTTGAGTTTAGGGGCAGTGATGGCAATGTGAACAGGAGGAGGTGAGTCAATTTTAGGTGCCGAGTGGGCCGTGGTTTTGTTATCGCTGGAGTTTGAGATATTGACAAGCGTGGGATAGTTCAGGTGGTAGGACCAGTGGAGACATCTGGAAGCTAATCTTTGGTTTCTAACTGATGAGGCACATGGTTGACTGGAATGGTTGGGAGAGGTCGATATGGCATGATGAGGCAATGGTGGACAATTGGCAACAGTGTGTTCTTGTGATAGAGAGGAACTCGCCACCGGATTGACTGTGCCTATGTCAGGCCTAGTGTGGTGTCTGGCGGATGTAATCAGGTTGTTGAAGGTTGTGGGATGGTGGTGAGGTAGGTGGCGCAGGCGCGAGCCGAGCCTGGAATTTCTAATGATAGTGGGACATGGTTGATTAGGGGTCGGTTTGGTGGCGAAATGTAGTAGCCAGTGGGCTGGCGCGTTTAAATAGGGATTACGACCTGTCATGATGAGAGTGAGAGGTAGTTCAGGAGATGATGTTATACTGATTGTGGAAGTGGGCGAGGCGTAGAGCTGTGTGGTGCAGGTGAGAAGGGGTGACCAGATTAGGATCTGAAAGGTGAACAATAAGTACGTGAACAGATGACGAGTGGACTGGGATGCATGCTTTGGTGCATTAGCAAGCGAGGGTAAGTGGTAGTGGTGAGTGTCAAAGGTGCAATGCATTTTAAGGGCTAGATCAGGTGAAGTGAGGTAGGGGAGGAACCGAAGTTATCTACCTAGACGGTGGGTCAGTACCAATTGGGCAGGAGAGCAATAAGAGGTAAGATAGGCTGGCAGGTAGGTACAACTGCCAGCATAAATAGGCGACCAGTAGATGTGCAGTTAGTAGGCTATGCAGTGTCCGAATCAGATGATTCGTGGGTCACAGTAGATACAGATATGTTTGGTTGGGCGGGCACATGGGCAACAGGCCTAGAATATAGACCGAACAGGAGTCTTGGGGACCAGGCAAAACAAGAGGCAATTCAGATATGCTAATTGACTAGCATAGGCAATATGCAGCAGGCAAGGGGATGGCAAGCGACCAATAGTGGCACAGTCAATACAGTTCAATATGGCTGGCAGGGCACAAATGTGGCATGCATAGCGTGGCATCCGGCCAAAGTAGCGCAGTGACCATGCTATTCAGTAGGCAGTTCAGGTTAACTAGCATGGGCAGCACCGTCATAGCGAATGCATGTTATATACAAAATACAAAGTGAACTGGTTAACGGGGCATATAAACACAGATAGTGCTAGCAGTTTGCATAAGCTAGTAACAAAAGTGAGGTAATTGCGTTTCAAGCGGTGTGATCAAGCAGATGTCAGGGCACCGGGGCCAGTGAGGCTGCGCAATGCGGTAATCTACAGGGTGTCTTGTCACCAGTGTGGCGAATAGGTCAGAAGAAATAGTACCTGTGGTGTGCTGCAAGGCGGTGCTAGCGCTGCATAGGAGACGTGCAGGGGTCCAGGTGGACGGCTTTGCAGGTCTGGATCAAAGTACAGGCAGTGCCAGTTGTATCTGCGTTAGTGTATGAGGATGAAGGTGTCGGGCATCATGGCGTCGCCTAGCCGCAGCGTCCCGGGGCGAACAGGGGAAGAACAGGGCCTTTTTCCTCTGGCCTTCTTCCGGAGTCGGCTTCCGCCTACCGGTGTAGGGGATTGGATAAAATATCAGCTGGTTGCTTAGGAATTCAGGCAGCCTCGTTTTCAGGCCGCATTGCGACCGCCATTTTGGGGTCAGGCTACAAATTGGGACAAAATGGAGGATCGTGGTAGCGGCGATGTGCTAATGCACAGGAGGGGCTCTGTTGGGCAGCAGGGCTCAGAAGGCAGATGCAGAGTGGGTGAAGGAGGCTAGTTAGCCATTCACTTGCCTTATCTGTATTGCTGTCTCCGTGATTGCTGCATCATGAAGGTCAGGAAGCATATTGTTCCGACGGGCGCTTCAGGTCCTGAGAGGGGCAGGGAGGGACTCCAGCCCTCTCACCCTTCGAGGTGTGTGGATGTGGATGTAGGCCTATGCCTTCAATGGTCGGATACATACACATTGTGGTGCCCCCTCTTCTAGCAGAAACGGTGGTATGGAAGCCCCACTCATTAGTTGTGCATAGTCTCTTGTCGAGGCATACACTGGACCAGTCGGATATGTCCTCTTGGAAAAGCCAAAACAGAATGATTCTAAAACCCGCACCCCCTGCCCCCCACACCCCTCATCCTCTTAAATAATGGCAAACGTTAACAGAGTACTCCCCTACGCTGGACTAGCCCTAACAGCATCTGAAACTCTCACATTCACACATAGACCTGCCTTCCTGAAGGAGCCACCATACTATGTGAGCAGTGGGAGGGGGTCTCAGAACTCCAGTTCTGGGCAAGACAAAGGAAGATCACCCCTAATGCTGGGCCTACAAGCAGTCCCGACCCATCAACACCACTCCAAGACACCAACAGGAAAATACGGTTGCTAAACATCTATGTATAACTCCCAACATACTTGGTGACCTCCCAAGTAACTGTTGCACTGAGCTCTTAATGTTTCTTTCATTGGTTTTTTTTCACACTTTTCTGTGCATCAAATCCATTGGCCCCTTTGTTTACCAACTCTGGAGGCACCTGTGATACTGGAAATGCATTGGAGGGACGGGGCCTCCGTATCCTTGTCCTTTACTGTTTTTAATTGTGTGCTCTGTGGTGTTTTCGCACAGGATTGCATGTGGGACTCCTGCCGGTGCAGCTCTCTTTTGGTGGTGTACCCTTATGGCACCCATGGATGGGGGTACAACCCTGTGCCCCTAGTGTATGTTATTGGACACCTGTGTGTGGCCCACAGAGCAGGGTTTGGGCTGGTGGCAGCTCCGTGCTAAACTGACAGGTGCCCTGAGCCTCCTCCATTTTCAGATGCCCAGGCCCTGTCATTGGAATCAGTAGATTCCTGATGGAAACAAGATGGCCCGCGTGGCCTCTTGCCTTCCATCACCTGTTACCTTGGTTTTCCTGAAGTCCCGGGAAGCCCTGACTCCGTCCCTACCCCTGACTGGCTGTCGGGTCGAAGTTCCATATGTGGTAGTGTGGGAAAGTGCCGACCAGACTGTCTGGAGCCTTCCCACGTATGTTGAGGGTACGCCTGTGGGTGGGAACTGGGTGAATGGAGTGTGTGACGAATAGGCATTCTATGTTATGAGTGTCTGGTATTTGATGTTTGACACAATGACAGACAGCCCTGCCCGAAACTGGTATGAATACAGTGTGTAGTGTTGAATGGCGTGGTACTTGTCCGAATCCACATTCTGTGTTGCGAGTGTCTGGATGGAGAAGAATGGCCTGAATGCACTGTGCGCCTGATTGACTGACTGCCTGAATGCCCTTCTGGGTGATTGGTTGCTTGAGTGTGACCCAGCAGAATGAATGGGAGATCAACAGTATATCTGGGGGCCTTTCACTGCTAGAAATTGTTCAGAAGCTGGAGTGGAAACTGACATTGAAACTGAAGCTTAACCTTGAAGCCCTGCTGGAAAAGAAATATTGCTCTTGCTCTACTTCATCTGAAAGCTGCTGTGCCTTCAAGAACTGATTCAGAGAGGGCCTGGTTAGGCGCCCTCTTCCCGAGCTACGAGGGACCATCGTGCACTGCTAACCTTCGCTGAAGCACCCTGGAAGTCAGTCTACGAAAGACTGTCAGCCGGAGACGGGGACCTCCAACGAGAAACAAAGAGCAGCCCTGGACAGCCGTCCACTGTCGTCGACCAGGGTTTGCAGGTTTGCTATAACCGCTGGGGGCCTGTCAAAGTTAGTTGCCCAGAAGTGGGGACTGCTTGACGCTGTGCCGTCGACGACTGGAGTTGCAACGCACCTTTGCCTAAGATATTTGATTCCCGGACGCGCCCGTCCACTCCCCGACCGCCTTATCCCATCGGAGAAGGCCGGGCCGCCGAGAAACATCCACCGGTGGGTTACAGCCACCCAACGACCGTAGAGACCGCGGACAACCCGACACCCTTGCTGGGCCGAAGTTCTTCACAAACTCTTTGTGGTCCTGAACTATCGACATCGAGGTGCCCTGTATGCCTCATCCTTGCATGATGTCTTTGACTCGTCGACGACGAGCACCGCCAGGACCGAAGCTGCTGCCTCCACGCCGTTCACATTTTCTTTGAGGGATCTCGACGATCCAAAGCTCCTGCCTGAAAGGGAGCCGCTCTAGAAGGATCCATCGACGACCCGTTGTTGAAACCTACGATTCCAGGTGGTACATTGGGGTTGTAGAACACTTTAGAAGGAAATAAGACTTAGTGAACAATATATGGACTGGGCTTGTAATACATCTTTATTTTACAGGTTGCCCCCAGGGGGGGGTCTCCACACAGAACTGTGTCTAGGTAACGGGGCCAGTATTCTGCCAGTTGTTCTAACCAACTGCTTTACCTCCTATGTCTATTGTTGGTTACCTTTATTAAGCGATTTGTGTGACATTTAACCAGAGTACAGTTGATGCACTTTAATGAAATCTGATAATAGTTGTGGTACCACTTAGAACTGTATATATTTGCCATTGTAGATTAACTGAGCACAAAGTTAGTTTTGTGATAGTGTATATAACCTTGAACCTTAATTATATAAAGACTGTGTTTTAACCAATACAGTGTGCGGACATTCCTCTGTGGGTGCTTGGGGACTACACTGTACTTAAGAACCAGCCTGCATTACCTCCTGAGAAGCTAGGCCTTGATTGCTCGTCCATTGCTACCAACAATAGATAATCTTGGCTGGGGTCCTCTGTGCCTCTCCCCTACCATATAAAGAGCAGAAGTATAGACACCCCCCTCCAGTCTTTACAGCACCTCTGTAGGAAGCGGGTGGTCATATATCCACTAGTTATGACTGGAAGGGGAGAAATGTAAAAACTAATTGCATCAGTTTGTTTATAGTGTTATGTGTCCGATTCCTCTTGCTTCAAAGTTTTGTAACAATATCAGTTATTATCCGATTTAAAAGGTACTCCGTTTATCGAACGCAGAAGGATGAAAGTCTGTCATCCCTGCCATAGGTGGTGAAGTTCATGCTAGCCCCATATGCAAGACCAACACAGATACCCACCAGGACATGGAACAAAATTGAAGCGTAATTTCTTCGAGTCAGCATAATTTACTGTACAACGCAGGCTTTCAATGTGCATCCACTAACATGCAGCATGCCTGTGATTCTGAAAACTGCTTCCAAAAATCTAGTGGTCAAGCAAGCAAACCATTAGCCTTCCAGTAAATTTGGCGGGCTTCCTTCAGTGTGTACATGTAAGCAGTGGCGTAGCCATGATTTCATGACAGGGTGCCTGCCCAGTTTACATGAGGCAGGGTTCCCCACACACTAGGCAAGATAGATTTCATTTATTGGAATGTTTTCTTTTCATACTTCGGGGGACCCGGGTGAACTTTGAGCTTTCATAGGCCATTGTGTACTTTCAACAAGAGTTACAAAAGACTATATTTAACAGAATGCCATTTGACTTTTTGATCTTTAATCTTTTAAAGCCAATCTTACTTGTCAGGACTAACCAGCCAAAATCACTCCCTCTTTTTCACCATCTCTAGGTCTCTTCTTCCCCTTCAGCATCCAGCCGCCACTCAAGAGTCTGCATCCAATTCATCCATTCAATCCTTACTCTCATCCCACTAACAATCAGAGGCTTGTTTCTCCAATGCAGCAGTGGGTGAGCCAGCAGGGGTTTGGGCCACATTAGGCTGGCTCAGCCCAAATCAATCACCTGCTCCCACAAACCTACACCGAAGGGAACACAGACAATCCAATCTTGCCTGGTTGGGGCAGATGGCATCTGCTGGACTTCTAGTGGAGGACTTCTGGTGACCCAGGCACATAGCCTCGTTCTTTTTCCATCACTGGCTCTGGAGTGGCGATGCTGATGGCGGCCAGGAATCACGCAGAACAGGGAATGCAATCGTCTTTACAAATCATGCTATCAGCCATGCACTTCACTGGAAAGTTATATATGTGCATTTGTACCCGGCTGCAGCTACATTGCGTTTTCGCACGAGGCAATGAAATAGGGTCAGAAAATAATCCCTACCCCTTTTCAAATATATCATGTCGGATGGACACAAATGCAAAAGGCTTGTTTTTTTGTAAAATGTCAAATTATCTTCATGCACAACGGCAAGCTACATACACAACCAAACAATGAACAACAATCGGCGACCATGTCACACTGTTTTGAGTTGTTGTTTGCCTTTTCATATTTAAAGGAGTTCCAAAAACCAGCAGTGAATTGTTTTTACCAGGTTACTCACCGTAGTGACCACCTTACTCCTAGTCCATAGTCCCCTTCCTCCATACTTGTGGGACATCTCTCCGTCCTGTGGGACGGGACCGGAGCACTTTGTAAAAAGCATCCAAATTTTTTTCTAAATATTTGTCCCTCCTTTCTTTCCTGCGTGGGGCCCGGCACGCGGCCGTAACCCCGCCCACCTTGGCTCCGCCCCGCGCATCGCCCATCAGTCCTTTTCTATCGCAGGGTCCAAGACCCATTAGCAATAACAGAGGAACCTTATTAGAGGGGACGGCGGGCGGGCGTATGGAGGAAAGGGGACTATGGACTATGAGTAAGGTGGTCACTACGGTGAGTAACCTAGTAATACTCCTACGTCCCGTCCCCTTTCCTCCATACTTGTGGGAGATTCCCAAGACATCCTTACAGGAACTATGGGTCGATGGAATTACCCCTTACTGAAAGAGGTTCTTTAGCACAGCCTGACCAAACTGAGCGTCAGCACTAGAGCTCATATCGAGGCAGTAATGCTTACAGAAAGCAGATGGGGAGGCCCAAGTAGCTGCCTTAGCGATGGACTCCCAGGGAACATATTTCTGAAAAGTGACCGCGGCTGCCTTGCCCCGCACCAGGTGTGCATGGATACCTTTAGGAGGTTTCAGCTTTTGAACGGTGAAAGACTCTGTGATACAGGCGACAATCCATCTGGAAATAGATGCCTTAGACGCCGGCCTGCCCTGAGGGTTAACGAAGGTCACAAAAAGTTGAGAAGAGCTCCGAAGCTCGGAAGTCCTGTCCAGGTAGAAGTTAAGAGCTCTTCAGACGTCAAGACAGTGTAGAACCCTTTCAGCCTCCGAGGCAGGGTTCGGAAAAAAGACCGGAAGGGAGATCGACTGATTCAGATGGAATTCGGTCACTACCTTCGGTAGGAAAGCCGGTTTGTCCGAAGGACTACCTTGTCCTTGTGAAAGACCAAGAAAGGATGCTCCACCGACAATGCCTGGAGCTCACGCACTCTCCTTGCTGACGTAACGGCGACCAGAAAGGACACTTTCCAGGACACGTACTTGAGGTCAACCGTAGCCATTGGCTCAAAAGGTTTATGGCACAGCGCCGTCAGGACTACATTTAGGTCCCAAGGTGGGTGCGAACTACGAACCGGAGGGTAGAGGCGTGTCAAGCCAGCAAAATGTCTCTTCACCACCGGGTTAGAGAATAAGAACACAAGTCTGTAGAAAGGTAAGCGGAAACCGCTGAGAGATAAGTCCTGCAAGATAGAACATGAACCCCAGACTCTGCTACGGAGGATACGAAGGACAGCACCGTGTCGTTCGTTGCCACCCTCGGATCCAACTCTTTCTCCAAACACCAATGACAGAACCTGAGCCATTTAATCTTGTACTGAGATCTGGTTGAGGGTTTCCTGGCTGTCTGGATAATGCGCATGTTATCCGCAGACAAACTCAAATGCTCTAAAGACTTGAACTCAGGCACCATGCCGCCAAGCTGTGCGATTTTGGGGAGGGGTGCCACATCTGTTGTTCCCCTTGGTGAAGAAGATCAGGAGTTACTGGTAACCTGATCGGCAGACACACCGACAGGTGTTGAAGTTCTGAGAACCAAAACCTGGCCGGCCACCACAGGGCTATCAGTAGAAGAGAACAGTTCACAGAGTTCTTCAACTTCCAAATTGCTCGATGCACTAGGGGCAGAGGCGGGAAGGCGTAAGCTCTCATGTTGTGCCATGGAATCTCGAGAGCATCCCCCAGAGAGGAGGCGTACTAAGGAAGCTTCTTGTTTACCACCGTGGCGAAGAGGTCCCCCTCCGGTGTGCCCCAACGCGAGAGAATCCATGAGAGGACCTCCGCCTTCAACTCCCACTCGTAGCTGACTGCCGGCTGAGGGCATCCGCTGTGACATTCAGCTGGCCCGGGATGTGCACTGCAAGCAGCCAGACCCCATGAAGCACGGCCCACTCCCAAATCTGGATCGACAGGTCCACGAGAGGGGGGAGACCTTGCTTGTTTATGTAATACATTGATACCACATTGTCCGTTCTTATGCGGACTACCTTGTTGACAATGAGCGGTCTGAATGCCTGGAGCGCCAGAAAGATCGCCAGAAGCTCCAAATGATCTATGTGCAGGAGCTTGTCCTGAGGCGACCAGAGGTCCGAGACCTGAAGAAGATATAATGTTGAACCCCACCCCAAAAGGGAGGAGTCCGTCGTGATACGTCACCATGGGGGCTGGGTCCTGAAACCCTGCGCCCACCGACAGGTTGCTGAGAGATGACCACCAGTCCAGGTCCACTCTCATGGAATCCGGAATCATTATCCGCTTGGAATCCGGGTCCACAGCCTGACGCCAGGAACTCCGAAGAGCCATCTGGGTCCGTCTCATTTTGAGACGAGCAAGAGGAAGAGCCAGTACACACGAGGCCATGAGGCCCAGAAGCCTCTGGAACCACCAGGCCAACATGCTCTCCGACTGCGCAAACATCTGACACGTGGCCAACAGATCCGCCATTCTGTCCCCGGTCAGATACACTCAGCAGTCGATCGTGTTCCAACGAAAGCCCAGGAAAGTCAGGTCCGCAGAGACCGTCATGGAGGATTTCTGCCAGTTCACCAACAGCCCAAGATGGAACAGGAGCTGAAGGAGAGACTGGAGGTTGCCTGCTGCTGCCAACGGACAAGGGCTGCGTAGGAGCCAGTCGTCCAAATAGGGATACACATGGATACCCTGGAGACGAGGATAGGCCGCAATCACCGACATCATCTTCGTGAAGACATGCGGCGCCGAGCTGAGGCCAAAAGGAAGCACCCGAAACTGGAAGTGCTCCTCTCACAAAGAGAAGCGGAGGTATCTCCTGTGTGGATTCCAAACCAGGATATGCATATACGCATACTGAAGATCCACCACGCTGAGCCAATCGCCCATCTGAAAAAGAGGAGCGAATCTGGCCGGGCGTGATCATCTTGAACTTCTCTTGGGGTAGGAAAAGATTGATCTGGGAAAGGTCTAGGATGGTTGGGTTTGGGCACCGTAAACAGCCGGGAGTAAAAGCCCTCCCCTCGCTCCCCAAGGGGAAGGGGTTCCACAGCTCTGAGGTGCAGAAGTTTCTGAACCTCGGCCTTGAGGGAGGGTGAGCTTGAAAGCTGAAAATGAGGGTTGAGGGGCGGGGTAGGGGGTAAAGGTAAGCGGAAGCCCGCTCGAGCGACTGACAAGACCCATCTGTCTTCTGTGATGGGTCTGCCACGCCTCCCAATGAGACGCAATGCGTCCTCCCACCGGGGTCTCGTGCGAGCGCGGAAAACCCTCATTTGGCAGGCTTATCGGCGACAGTGCCACCTGAACCTGATGAGGAGGCTGAGAAGCGGGAGAAAAACCGCGTACGCTGTTGTCTATGGCGGTTATTCCCCAAAGGAGTATCCACTTTGCGAGATTTGCGGTCGAGGAAGCCCCTAAAACCAGAGGAAGGTCGACTTTGCGACAACGGTCTCCGGGATTTGAAAGGAGCTTTAAGCAGAACAGACAATGATTTAGCCATCTGAGTGCTATCCTTGGTTTTGGTGAGCTCTACATCAGTAGAAGAGTGAAAAAGCTCCTTACCATCGAATGGAAGGTCCAGCACTTTGTCTTGCACTTCCTTCGAAAACTTAGTGGCATGCAGCCACGCTTGCCGTGAAGTAACAACCCCAAGAATCAGGCCCCAAGCCGAGGTGTCTACGTGATGAGCCGCAGCCTCCAGGAAATCCTGGGCCAAGACCCTGGCATCGGAAAGGCCACCTCTGAAATCTTCCAACTTCTCAACCGGAATGTGCTCCTCAAACTCCGACAGACCCTTCCACATCAGCATGTTAGCTCCCACCAAAATCAATTCTGCATTGGCCTGCCTGAGCTGCAAGGCCGAATTGGCAAAGATTTTCCTCCCTAGGGAGTCCAGGAGCTTGTCCTCCTTTCCCAAGACCTGAGTAGCCGTCGCGGAAGAGGATGCTGCAGGTCTGGATTGCAACGTAGCCGCAGCCACCACTGTGGAAGAGGGAGGCGGACAAGACGACAAGGCCACTTCTTCCGAAGAATGCAGCCTGTACCTCGCGTCAATCTTTTTATTGACAAAAAGTCCCGAGTGTGGCTTTTCCCAAACTCTTCGGACCTCGTCCACAACGTCCTTCTGCAGGAACAGGCCGGTACGCTCCAAGGGAGACAAGGTGAACGCCCCAGAAAGCACACCCTCATGCGGAGCGGGTGCCTCGGGCACCGGGACATCTAAAACTCATATCCAGTACCCGGTCATGAAAAGCTCTGATAGAGCGGGGAAGGTCCTCGATGTCCTGATCGCCTTGAGGGTCATCTGACGGGTCAGGATCCTGCTGAGCCGTGTCAGGTACTGCCTTGTCCACTGGGGACAATTGGGGCAAAGGCGGAAGAGCAGGGGGAGGCACCACGGGCAAGGGAGGCGCCGGCGGAACCACCGGGGGAACAGGTGGAGCCGGAGGCGCAGGTGGACATATCTCCTTCAAAAGCCCTTTGAAATATTCCCTCATGGGGTCTGTGCGCATAAGCGCTTGAAATTTACCGAAAGGCGTCCTCAGGAGATTGTTTCGGAACCTGAGGAGGCCTCTCATGAGGTGGACAAATCCAGGGATGTAACGGAGAAGGGTGCCACACCGACCCCTCCACGACGTATCCACATAAATCAAAGGAGCCGCCCCTGCGGGCAACGAAACATTGTGCGGAAGAGGCATCCGGGCGTTCCAATCATAAACCGGCCGGTAAGGATGCGCACAAGGGACCTTAGGTTCACCCAAAGGACCGAACCCTACACCAGGGGCCGATGGAGTAGTTGTAGGGGTAGTACCTAAAATGGCCGCCGTGGTCGTGGTGGGAACGGCCGCCATTTTGTCCTCATCTGAGGGGAACTACAGCACGTGAGGAAGTGAGGCAGAGGTCCCTGTCGATGGGTCAGGGGTCTTAATTTTAGCCTTAACGTAAGGAACCTCGGCAGAGCCGGTACTATGAGGCCTGGAATGTTTCTGCGACATACCAACCGCCAACTGAGCCTTCAAAGGAAGGGCCTCGGCACTGCCGGTAAAAGAAGAACCTTTCTTCTTTGCCCCCTCAACAGATGGTGTCTCCACAAGAGCGGGAACGGTGAGCAACCGCTTTCACCGACAGGGCCTTGCCCGGCCCCTCAGAACTGTTGGTAGCCTTAGCCTCTGTACGAGGTACCTCAGACCTAGGCACGGTAAAAGCCTTATCGGCACAGGCCTCGAACATCCGTTCGGTAACCACAAGCCCAGCCAAGGCCTCGGGGCGCACCCCGGTTTTGTTTTTGAGGGAAGCCGAAAGAGCGGCCTCAGAGCAAGCTCCGGTACCCCACGACTCAGTAGAACTGGGCCTACAAACAGTCCCCACAGGAGGGGCCTCGGAGCGTACTCCGGTGTACACAAGCCCCTTACGGAGACCCTCGGAGAAAACTCCGGTAGAATTATTAGGCCCGACAGGCACCTCAGGGTGAACCCCGGTAACAGAGCGATCAACGCCCCTCCCGACCCGAGAGGAACCTGGGAAGGTATCCCCCGGTCGGGGTGCTCTGAAAAGTAAAGAACTTACCGGGCGTTTCTTCTCGTCGATGAACGCCTGAAAATGAGAAGGAGGAGTTTGTCGGAACACCTCCTCCCACCGCTCCAGCCGACGTTGAAGTGCCCGGACCGAAAGGGAGTCACAGTAAAACAGGAGTCCCAACGGTGTTCCGGACCCAAACACTCTAAACAAAGAGGATGGGGATCCGCCCTCGTGAAGCGACGGTGACACGATGAACAGTCTGGAAAATCTAGTTTAAAAGACATAGACAGACTAGTAAACGAACGCTAGCGAGAGCCAGAGAATAAAACGGGGAAGAAAATCTTCCGAGGATGCAAGTGCGTCCGGCCCCAATCGTGCGGAGAAAAGGACTGATGGGCGATGCGCGGGGCAGAGCCAAGGTGGGCGGGGTTACGGCCACGTGCCGGGCCCCGTGCCGGAAAGAGAGGGACACATTTTTGAAAAAAATTTGGATGCGTTTTACAAAGTGCTCCGGTCCAGTCCCACAGGACGGAGAGATGTCCCACAAGTATGGAGGAAAGGGGACGGAACGTAGGAGTAAGGCTGGCATTATGATACTTGGTATACGTTCAAGTTGTAAGCTACTAGCCAGCTATAAAAGTCCCATACCACGAACGCCGCTGTCCGCAAATGTGCACTAGTTAGTATCATAGTCACCAAGACTGCACCGTCAATCGCCAACGCCAAGTGCACCGTTTGTGCCCTGCTCGTGGGTTTCCATTTATGATGCAGAAAATAAAAGTACAATCTTTCTTTTTGCTTAATGGTTGGGTGCTTATATTTTTCAGGTTGGTTTATAGAGCAATGTGTGTATTTGCAAGTGATCTCACTATTAAAAAAAAAATGTTTAGGTCCTTAAAACCATAAGTTACCATATATTTTTAACAGAGCTCAGAAGATGTGGTCTAATGTCTAAGGTACAAACAGGGCTCTCAATCTGGCTCTTAAATGAAGTGAGTGATCCTAGAGAAACCTACTGACTTGGATGAACTTTGAAATGCACAGAAAATAAAAGCATTCGCCTGTGCTGGTTTAGAATAGGTGCTGGGAAATGCACAATGCACGAGAGGATCATCTCCGACCCTTTCATACTCCATTTTCTTTTAAGTGGAACAGCAACAGTACGAAGTTGTTTCATTTGCATTTCTATCCCCCTTCAAGGGCATGTCACAGTGAAATGTGCTTATTTGTGGGTACTGGGAGCCAATGATACATTTATTTGCCTGCAACTTACTCTCCAGTTCAATAATTCTGCTAACACCACCAGAGAATGTGGGTCCCAGGTCTTGTTTGACCAACTTCTGCTTCTGTTTTCTCCCCAACGCTCCTTTCTCCTCTCACTTTCCTCTTACTACATTCACTATCAAACCTTCCCCTCGATGGCCTTTGATTACACCTACCATCCACACCCTGAAAACAACGAGGAAAAAACCTTCACACTTGACAAAGATCCAGACACTCCTTGGATCTTCAACTCAACCAGACTGCTCTTCAAAACCACTCCTCTACTCTCGACTCTGCCAAACAGGACTTCTATCTCGCTCTCATTTAGTCTCAATTCTCTCAATCTAGGCGCCCCTAAAAATCTCTCAACTCAATTCTCTCCTTCATCTCTTCTACTCTTTCCGCTAGCGATCTAGCTCTCTACTTTGCTTAAAGAATTTCCAACATTAAAAATACCCTCATAAAGTACTTTCTATCCCCCACCAGCTCCCTTTTCTCCACCACCTCTACCCTCCTCCGACAAGGTCTTCCTTTGCCCCTACTGGCTGATTCTTGACTTCTCCCACAAGGCTAACCCGTCATGTGCCCCCATCAACCCTCTATCCCAACATATAGTGAAACTCATAGCTCCCAGTGTTGCTCCATATCTTACTTTCCTCTTCAACTCCTCTTGACGGTGCTACTTTTCCATCATCCTACAAGTCAGCTACCAGCATCCCTAACCTTATGCAACCTGGCCTAGATCCTTACTGTCCTGCCCAGTCTATCTTCTACCTCACTATTCCAAAATCCTAGAGCGTGTTGTTTTCAACCAACTCACGGAGTTCCTTGACACACACACACACACACACAACCTCCGGAACCCTCTTCAATCTGGCTTCCGACATCTGCACTCTACTGAGTCAGCTCTCCTCAATGTCAGAAACTACATCTCTTCTGCTCGTCATGCTAACCATTACTCTAATTTTTATTCTTCTCTACCTCTCTGCTGCCTTCAATACAGTCAACCATTTTGACCTTCTCTCAACACTATCTTATCCTAAGCATCAGGGACAATGCCCTCCCTTGGTTTGCTTCATATCTCGCCTCCAGACACTTCCAGATGACCTGGAACCTCCCCACTCATTCACCCCTTACTGTTGGTGTTCCCCAAGAGCCAGTTCTGGGTCCACTTCTTTTCACTCGCTATAACTCTGCTCTTGGCACCTTGAACTCCCCCTATGTCTTCTTCTAACAACTCCTCTCTCATGACATTCAGATCTTCTCCTTTCCCTCCTAATAGGACGAGCTTTGGTCAATATTGTTGAACTGTCTCCCTACCATCAAATATTGGATGGCATCTCACTCACTCATGACCAACTCCACACAGATTGAAGTTCTCCATTTCCCATCCAAACAGGCCATCTCTTCCTCTCCCTCTGGTCTATTCTTCTCTCCGGGCTACTTTCCCTTCTGTGCTTCTGCTTGCATCCTAGGTGTCGTCTTTTGACCCATCTCACAACTTCTCGCTCTTAATCTTCAAATCTGCCACTGCGACCAGACGTAATCTCCTCCAGAAAAATATGACATTTCCTTCCCTTCAACACTAAGCACCTAATCTCCTTTTTAGTACTTTCTCGATGCGAGTACTGTGCCAGACTACTCTATGATCTTCCCAACTATGTTTTGTCACCTCCACAAGGTCCCCTACTTTGTTGTCTATACACTCTTCAACCTAACCGCTTCACCTTCACCTCCCCCAGACACTCAAGTTAGGCTGGTTATCTATGAGAAAGAGAGCAAAGTATAAACTTATTCTCACCATCTTCAAAACTATACATGAACTTTCCCCACCAAACATATCGGCCGCTCTTACTCGCTACTCTCCCCCTCGCTCCCTAAAATCATTGTAGGCTCACCTCCTTGTCACTTCTCGTGCCCCTTGCACTACCTCTCATTTGCGCTTACTTCCTCTCCTCGCCTCCTTACAAGGGAACGCTCTTCCTCTCCAATTCCTCCCTACTCCCACTCTATTTAATCCAACCTCCTAGCTCGCCTCCTTTCGTAAGAACCACATTCATAGCATTCTACGCCATCCCATCTCCATGTTCTCCTTTCCCCATCTCCCTACGGCAACGCCACAGCAGTTTCCTCTCACCCCTTCATCCTAAAGCCTAGCACTTACTCCACCATCCCGTTCCTATATCATGCTCTCCAGTCCTTGTACCTGGTTCGTGTTTCTACCTCCCCTGCATCATCTAGTCTTATAACCACATCCACTCGTCCAATATCAAGGACACTGGCCCTCCACTCTGTAAATCAATGTAAAACAAATGTGCAAGCACTTTTGTGTCAACAATGCATTGTTTTGCCTGTCATTTTCATCATTTAAAATAAATAGTTCACAAGCCAAATACAAATGTAATCGTTCCTTTTATAAAATAAAAAAATAAATAAAAAAAATCGGTGAAGTGAAATTTAAGGTGAAATTGGCCAATTCTGCTTTATCAGCATACATTTTCCGCACCTCTAGCAGGAATTGCATCCAATTAAGATGGAAAAAACATGCATAAAAAAACAAAACTCCCACGTGCATTCCAAAATGAGCTTCAGTGCTGGGGTTGGGAATGGCTACTTTGTTCGATCCAGTATTAGAAAAACAGACTCAAGAAATATGGGGTTCATTGGCTCTTAGAGCACCAGACAGATTTGTTTAAAATTGTTTGAAGCCATAAACCTGTCACCTAAACGTATCAAAAAAAAATGTGGGAGCATCCCCAATGGATGACAGAATGTAAAGCCTTTCTGATAAATCCATCTATAATTAATAGCCTGGAACAGATGAGCCATCATACTCTAACCCAATGAATGGGGCTCTGCTCTGCATATGAAAGTTCCTGTCCTGTATAATTCTACAAGCAAACAGTGAGTCGAAAAACATGATGGGCAGTTGGCAAACCAATAAATTAGACTACAGAAGACAGTACCACCAAAATGAATTCCCCCCCCAAACAGGGAGTGGACCACTTGTGAGGTGGCATCCTAATAGGTTTTAGATTCACAGGTTGTTGTCCTGTATAAGAACTGGAAAAATGATCTTGTAACAAAAACCCTGTTGACAAATAATAACTCACTGGTTAAGCCCAGAGGTGTTGGGGGCTGGTGGGAGGGGTGGGGGTAGTGGGGTGGTGGCAAGCGGGGACTGAGGAGGCTATAGCCCTGGATCTTTTGATTGTAGCCCCGGATAGAAGCTTAGGGGCTACAACCAAAAGGCAAGCTAGCCCAGAGTGCCGACAGCCCCGACGTACTGCAACACCTCTCTGTATAATGTCTGCTGTTTTGTCCATTTGTAACTGTTCGCATTCTCACTATGTCATGTCCGCTCCCTGTAACCCTTGAGCGATCCGCCATGAAATTGTAACTAAGTCATTTGTTTACAACAGCGCCTCAATACCTCTGGGCTGCAGCACGCTTTACAAATTCAAAAAATAAAAAAATAAAAAGGAGTGTAGCCCCGGATCTTTTCCAGATCTAGCAACACCCCTGGTTAAACCCCTGAAGTGCTAATGCAGCATACTTTCATCCAGAATAACATAGCAACACACAGTATGCCCCTCCCACTCCGGTTTAAGAAAGTACACACTTTAAAGTTACTCTTACCAGAAGACACCTAAATCAAATGGCAGCACCACCGGACAGCCGTGTATTATTCATCGTTTTTTTTAATTTTAGTTTCCCCTCTGGGTAACTGATTGATGGAGGTTTTGCTACTGTCCTTACACTGTTGAGAAATGATATCCTATACAACACATGATTGACCTGTTTATTTAGGGATATTTGTATAACATTTGACTGAGTCATTTTGAAAAGCAGGTTTTGTTTATTCTACCATGAAATGTGGTCTCTTCCAATTAAATTACACATAAGTGAATAAACTCGCAAGCGTATGAAATAACACCTGCTGGAATCCCCTATACATGTTCCGCAAGCAAGAGCCCGGTTTCAGAGATATACTGGGCTACTTTCTGGGCTTGGCATATTCGAAATTCTGCATGCAACATAAGGCGAGATGAATTGGGGAGATGACAAACTTTTGATATTATGCAAAGGCGCCCAAGAAATAATTTGCTGAAATGCAGGCACACCCTCAATGCAAGGAAAATATTTCAGATGCTTCCTTGTCCTCCTAAAAATGATGCCCCTCTAAAGACACGGAATTCAGACTCGTATCTCAAAAAGATGCATTTTGATCACGTGAGCGACGTCTATACACGAAACTCCTACTCCTTTGCCCTAATGATCTCTCATTAAATAGTCATTAGCTAACTATTGCCATTAGCCGGGAGACACGTCAATTATTGCAATAACTTCTAGCTCAATGAACAAAGCCCGCTTGATTAATTTCCCTCATTAAAGTTTGCTGTGCTATTCAAGCCTGCTTCTATATGTACTTCACAAAGAGACTAAAACAGATCCAACCACGACATTTCGTCCACTCCACTCATTTTAGCATCAGTAGGCCCTGAATATTCTTCCATTAGCCATTCCATGGCCAACCTAAAAAAGACACACATGCTAGGTCGTTTTATCAGCTATATTATGTTATTTGGTAACTGGACTAAACTGCCCTGTGCATGTCTTCATAGCGCTGAGAGCCCTTCAGTAGTAGCATTGCACCTACCTGGATTTCTGATAAACTGTGTTAGACACATCATATGCATAGAGTAAGGAATACGTTACTTACCTGCAACTCCTGTTCTCCAGCACTGGTATCCTTCTTAGAATCACATGCTGTTTGAATATTCCCAGTCGTTAGGCTGGGAATCCTCAGTAATATTAAAACAGTTTAATTTAGAAAATGAAAGCATCTGAAGTCACTATAGTGTTCTCTTAGCATTGTTTTGGGTCCTTTGCTCTTCAGAAAATAGTCAGGGTCTCCCATAATTCCACCCCTGAAGGCCATCTTCAGATTCGTATAACGCACCTAAAAAAAAAACATGAGCCACATGTGGGGTAGTTCGGAGGATCGCATGTGGATCTATGAAAGTTAACAATGCCGGAGAAAAGGCGTTACTGGCACGTTATTACCTCTCCCGCATTGGATGCATCATAGATTTACATGCTATTTGAACAGAATACATAGCAGCATGTATACATATATCCCTGCAAATGATACAAAATGGGAGGAGGATAAAGCTCACTTCAATTGAACAGATTTTGAAGGATTGCTAATCCACCCCTGGATTCCTTGTCAAGTCTTTGTTGATGCTGTAACATTTGGTGAAGATATGAACAGCCCTCCAGATGTCTGCCAGAAGAACACCGGAAAGGAAGGACCAAATGACACAAACAAGATGTGCAGACTTACTAAATGGCTTGGTATAGGCAACATAGTACTTTAGCAGTCACATGACATCGAGAGAGTGGAGCGCTCTGCAGGCGTGGAAGGAGAGCCAACTAACACGGCAGCACCAGAGGCTCATTGAGATTAAACAGTGAGGGAACTTTAGGCATGAACGTAGGTTCATCCTCAAAAGGACCTTGGAACAGTGGAAAACAAGATAAGACTGTTTGGAGGATTGTGCCTGGATTTCTCAAAATCCTCCATGGCCAGTAGATGGCGACCAAGAAAGCAGTTTTCCATGATAGGAACTGCATGTCAGCTTTATGTAGAGGCTCAAAAGCATGGCCCATTAATTTGGAGAGCATGATGTTTAATACCCAAGCAGGAGCATGTGCGCGCACTAGCAGAAAGGCACAGAAGAGGTGCTTAAGAAATTCCTTGATGAGTCAATGAAACCACAACAAAAAGGCATAGCTGGAGTGTGCGTGAATTGCAGTATCGTGGCCAAGTTAGCCTTGGCAGAAGTGTGGGCCTGGCTGCTATGCTCCAAGGACATGTATACGGCAGAATTTTTTGCAGTTCGAAGTGGAGAGCATCCACTCCATGACTAGCGCACCACACAGGAAAGTCTTTCCATTTGCTGTCGTAGCAGGTGCTTGAGCCTTTGCCAAGATGTCTCTGCAGTTCTGTTCATGTCAATATGGCCGAACTCAAAGGATGCAGGTTGAGTAAGGCCGGGTAATGATTCAGGATCGCTCCCTTGCCGATGGACAGTAGGTTGAATATGCAGAAGCTTAATGGGAAGAACCGTGTAAAGAGCCAGAACCAAAATTGTCTCGGCCAAGCCAGGGCACAAGGATCAGTCTGCACTGCTGCAGTTTGGCAGAGTGTAGGACTCGCCCTACGAGCAGAAACGGGGAAAGCGTATTGGCACTGGTCTGTCCACGGAAACCGGAAGGCTTCTCCCATGCTGTCCGGTGGCAGGAATTAGCTTGCAAAGGCATTTCAAGCGTCCTAGGTGGCAAAGAAGTCTACGTCAGGCAGTCCCACGCCAGGCGGTCCCAATATAGGTGTAAGGCCTGACTGTGGAGGAGTACCCACTCGTGGAAGGAATGAATATCTCTGCTAAGGCTTTAGAGCCCAGAAGACCACCCTTAACTCCAAGAAATGGATGCAAAGGGACTTTTCCTCCCAACGACTAGAGGCCTGTGGTGTAAAGATTTGCAGTGTGGGCTCCCCAAACCTTCATTGGCACCTCTGTCACTGTCACCTAGTAAGCCAGGATTACGAACGAAGCTCCCTCTGTAAAAATGGGTGATGTACGATCACCAACGTAATGCGTCACAGAAAAGAAATGCAATGAATATTATGTCAGCCCAATGGCCAGAGTTTATTTCCAGCTGCCATCCAAGAACTCGTGGATAGGCCACATGCAAAGCAGACAATGCTGTACGAGTGAAATACAAGATGGCCGACAGGGGTGGAGCTATGGCAGGCGATTCTTTCCAACAGTAAGAAAAGAAAAGTTGTAGAGTGTAATATTCTTCCCAACGTTGTCAAGTGGAAGAAGAGAAACTAGGAGAGGACTCCCAACACTTGAACATGCGCTAAGAATCGCTGTTGGCTAAATGGTAAATGACCCAAAACAACACTAAGAACACTAAAGTGGCTGCAGTGTCTTTCATTTTCTGAATGAAACCGCTTTAATATTGCTGAGGATTCCCAGACTGATGATGGGAAATAGTCGAACAGCATGTGTATCTATGAAAGATCCAATGCTGGAGAAATGCAACATTAAGTGACAGTCCTAAGGCTGTGCAGTAACTTTAGTAAAAGCGAGAAGCGTGTCGGGTTTGAAGTCCTGTGTGCGAGTAAGACTGTGGATACTGTGAGAGTTTGTAATGTGATACGATGCTAGGGAGACGTTAGGGGACCATTTGCAAGATGGATACTAGATTGGAAGTGGTGTGTTTGGCAGCTGACAACTGTTTATTAATTATGAGGTCTGTCTTTCGTTGCTTAGAACAGTAAAAATGACAGATGATAGCAAGTATCGTGTAGGGCTTACATTGTCCTGGTCTGTCGTGTAAGGTTTCATTGAGGTGCAGGTCGGAGGGGAGGTCTGGATCTTATGTCAGGTTGGTGAAGAGAACAGAGATTGGTTACTGGCATATCATGAGGGCAACGTTCGTAGAAAAGAACGCAAAAATCATGCTCCATTCATCAAGCATTGCTCCACAGCTGGTTGAATGGAGTGGATTGTTCCGCGGTTTGATGTAACGTTATACGAGATGCTGCTTCTTGCCTCCCCTCACCTAAAAAGGGGCCGGCTCATGCGCAAGTGGGCAGAACCGAACACCACTCCTGAGTGTGTGCATCTGCAATGCTGCAGCCTTAATTCTTTTTCAGCTGTGCCATCACCTAGACGAGGCCACAGAAAAGGCAGCACTCCACAGAACTGGCAACAAGGGGCAGAGATATTCCAGTGCAGCATATGTGTCAGTACACTGTGGCGGTAGGCGATGGCTGTGTAGGGGACCAGTCAGGACTCCAGTTGATAATTCCGTACATGCTTTCACACCGACAGAGCTGGGAAGCATTTGGCACCATCATATCCATCCTTGGTTACTCTCCCTCTGTGAGGCACAATCATTTGCATAGGAAGCAGCGGCACCTGCTCTTAGGAGTTCTCCTGCACCCCCCCCATTGGGCCTCTATTTGTCCCACTATGAAAAACGCCTGTAAACATGTGAAGAAAGGGCAGCAGCTCTACACTGGAGTGCTTGTGCACCCCAAAAGCCTGGCAGAATACTGAGAAGCAACCCAATCTCCAGGACCCACTCAGGAGATGGCACCCATATTACAGCCATGGCAACGACCAAGATTTGCCCTGTACATCCATGTACTGGAGTAGGAGGTGGCAAGCATGCAATATCATAAGCAATGAAGATGACATTCAGCCAGATTCTTCTACAGCTTCTCCCGAGGAATGGACGGATCATACCCCACACAAGTCCATCCTACATATCTCACTTATGGAAGAGATTCCGATTGTGGGAGCATGGTCCAGCCAGGGTCCTTGTTGGGCTCTCTGGATTGAATGCTGGTAATGCATTTTATAACGTTCAGAGAGGATAATGACAGGGTTTAAAGCATCGACCCTGCTATACACGGCGGGTAAAGGGGTTTACAAAATTGGCAAAACGTTGCACTCCACGGACAACCCATATTAGAGGGAAAAAGTGCAGAGTGGCTCAAGTGAGCGTTCACCTTGAAGAAAAAGATGGGGAAACTGACATGGGGGATGAAGAAATATTTTTCATCTCTTAAGTCTTAAGAACTCAGTGTGAGCATTGCCAGCAGCAGAAATGCGCAGTACCTATACAAGGGTATACAAGGGAAACACATTGCAGTCTGTCTTGACTGAGACAGGCGCATCAGTAAATGTTTGTCCGACACCTTTTTTTTTAGCACTACACCTGCGCCAACTTCCAGCACCCACAAACGTTGTATCTCTACCTTCTGCTGCTGCATACTAATGCCCCCGAAGGGGTCTTACACAGCAGAAAGGGAAGTGAAATCGAGATTCTTTATAACCAAAACCAGAAATGATAATTTATTGGGCTAATAAAGCAGAAGATCTAGTTGTGATAAACAATGTGTTTGGAGTGTACTTGGAGTATGTCAACAGTCTTCTTAGGCAGAAAGCATTTCTCCAAGGAGTAGGATGCCTCAAAAGCCATCCAGTTAGGCTTCATATTGATGAGACAGTTCAGTCTACAGCCCTGAAATATTGAGGAGTCCCTTTTCACTTGGAAAGAAGGGCGAGCAGGAGTTTGACACATTTGAGAGGCCATTGTCGAATGAGTGTCCGGTCCCCTTCATAGGCGTCTCCGATCGTGGTTGCGACCAAGAGAGAGAGAGTCTCCAGTATATGCGTGGACATGTGCCTACCAACCAATACAATCAAGCAGGAGCACCATTCCAAAACCCACCATAGATGATATTGTGGCAGACATGCATGAGACCAAACCTTTTTGTAAACTGGACTTCAATGTGCGATAACACCTGGTGGACACTACACCCTGCATCTCACTACATAACTGTCTCCATATACATCAATGCCACCTGCTTAGCTTTGGAGTGTTGGCGTGTTAACAACTACCAAAGTGTTCCATTACATTTTCAGGAGTATACTCGCAGGCCTCCCTTTCAAGGTTAAAGTTTGTTGGCAGATCCTAAAAAATAAATGACATCCAATCAGCCCCTGCACCCACCAACCCCTTCAAAGTGCGGATATTCCTGGGATGGTCATGTACTTCTGCAACTTCATTAGAGATCTAGCCGTCCTATTGGCACCACTTGGGATCCTCACCAAGGAGGACTCCATGTGGAAATGTACTGCCTTGAGGACTGGTCTTTTCACAACATGAATGATGCACTTACTGATGCAGCATTTTTTGTACCAGCTCGCCCTACAAAGATCATGGTTGATGCAAGCTTGTTCGGCCATGGGGCAGACTTGACAGAATAAGCCGGGAGTGGCCTTCTCGATCGCATGTTCCATAGGAGCCTTGACTGCGATGGAGCTGCAGTATTCTTAAATTGAGTGTGAGGCATAGCAGTGTTCTGGTTTATCTCCCCCAGAATGCCATTTAGTATGGCACAGTGAATATATACTCTGCGTTGTATTTTTCTCCTTTTAAAATAGTTTGCCAAATAAATCTGGATACTATGAAGAACTAATGTTTGTTGGGCTGATTTCTCAACTTTTTGCAGACTAATAAGCTGGCGTAGACTTTGTGTGGAGTGCAAACCCCTCTTGCAGCAGGAATCTGCACATGTTTTCCTGGTGGATATAGATATAGATCTATAAAGCCGTCCAGAGTTTCCCAATACGCTGAATTTCAAGGGTTTTGTTGAATTATGTTTAGTCACCTTATCTGCACTTTAAGGTTTTTACTTGAAGATTTTTCGGCGCCTTCGGCCGTGACCACTATATATTTTTCAGCACCAGTGGAAATGGCCTTCGGCAATAGTGCCCACTCTATTTTTCCAACACTACCAGACCTTCAACCATTTTAAACGCTACCAAACCACTGGCTACAGCCAGTGATTTTTTGCCCTTGACCTCACTGTACCTGTATAAATATCCATTAACATTTAAAAAATAAAATTAAAAAATGAACTTCCCCACCTCCCCCCTCCCCACCCCCAATATCCGCAGCTAGGATAGTAATGGCTACGCATAGCCGCAATTATCAAGAAAAACTGCGAAAAATGTAAATGCTCCCCTGGCCCCCCACTCATCAAGTGCCCCATAGCAAGGTCCCACCAATCCCGCAAACTCACATTTGCCCCCCAACCCTCCCACATACCCCCTCAAATACTCTTACTGTGTGGCGCATTTTCATTTCCTGATCTCGTCTATGCTGGTAGCCGTTGGTATCAGACCAAATATCCTCAGCTACAAGAAAACATTGGTGCTGCAAACTCAGTCCCTAGCCCACCTCCAACTCGCATATTTCACAAGGTGCCCTCGCCCCACCCACCCCGATGCCTTTTTACAATTATTTTGCATCCAAATGCCATTTTTCTCCTTTTGGTTTTCATGTCCCTTTGGGTACAGCCACAATGGGGGGAAAAAAGATGGCGGATTTTTTATTTCTGAAAAGCCACTCTGACACAATGCATCATGGGGATATAGCTATAATTTTGGGAGAAGTGGGCACCCCCTACTCCCTCAAATATAAAAATTTAAAAAAACTACTGCCCAGAATAACCCCAAACCAGAAAAGGATCTTGAGTCAATGCTTTGTGCCCAAGTTGTTTTGGACCTGGTTCAAATCAGTCCAGCGGTTTGGGTTGTGCGGTGGAGCAGAAATTGACCTTTTTTGTCTATGGAAGAATTAATGGGGAGAAGACCGAAATAGCTTTTATTTCTTCTTTTCCTAATAACTGAGGGCGTACAAATTGTCTGCAAAATTTCAGCTAAATCTGTTGCAGTTCGAAGGTTTTAGCAATTCATTTTTTCGATTTCCTATGGAACTCACAGCTCACCTCAACTATAGGACTGGGATCGCTGGCCTATAATATACACCACAACCTTCTTAACCCAGTCATGTCAGGGTCTGCCCTTCATCCTCCAGCAGGATCGAGAGATGGCTATTCTGGGAAGTGATGGCAATAAGGTGTATTTTCTACTGTGCCATCCCAGGGAGCGTTCTGGAGCCCTCAGCATCTTGTCCTTCTGTGCAGATGGCCATGTTAACTTCATCACCAAAGCTGCAATTTTGGTGTTCATGACCATAGAAGAATTGGTGGAGGCCTCCACACACGGTGGTGGTAGGAGCAGTTCCATTGG
Organism: Ambystoma mexicanum; assembly: GCF_040938575.1. NCBI lineage: Eukaryota > Metazoa > Chordata > Amphibia > Caudata > Ambystomatidae > Ambystoma > Ambystoma mexicanum. Next base: position 775,421,958 of record NC_090921.1, on the reverse strand, counting down.
GCTGTTGGAAAGAGTTACTGAAATCACAAGACCACAGTACACTAAGCGAAATTCACCATACAGGGTCTTTGGAAAACCTTTCAAGATCCAACATACTCACCAGAAGGCCTTCCATTGCTGGAATTTCGCATTGTGCTGTCATCATTTGTAATGACACTTAAGAGGAATTAAGGTTGAGGCACAACAAAAGTAGGACTATGGGGGATAGAGTGATTCACGGATGTAGAAGTTTGAGTCAAGGACAACATCAGGGTCTGCATATGGTGCCAAGCGAAAGTTACAAACTGTCCTCCTTCAATAGGAGCACCACATTTGAGTTCCACAAAACGAACTAGAGTCATAATGGACTTAAGCAACATTCTTTCAGACAAACACTTCCTAGTTGTAGTTGACGAATGGTCCAAATACCCAGAGGTCACATTTTTACAGTCGCTGACACAGCAGTGGTATCTGGTAAATGTTTTAATTGGAGGGGCATAAACGTTTCAAACAAGTAAGCAGGAGTGACAAAACATTGAGGGAATGCAAACCAAATGAAGAGGGGATCAAAGGAGAGGGGGTTCTCCACCGCCCGAGAAAATCGTTTATATTGTTGGTATAAAAGGGTACATTTTACAGCACACTATGAACAATTGGGTAAAAAGCCACACCGTGTGCAATCGGTTTTGTAGGGTACCGCATGACAAAACTCCAATAGATACAAGCCACAAACGGTGCACAGGAGCATTTTCTAACACATTTCTGTAAGGGCTACCCTCGGATCTCTCCATTCAATAGCCCACCTCTCAAGAAGTGAATACACGTTGGAATCAAACCAAGTTTATTTCACAACGGCCGCTGGGAGAGAGGCTCGACAACTCCTTGGAGATTGAACTAACCCGAGTCTACCTGAACCACACAACAGATGCAATATATATACACATTTCAAGAACAGCTAACACTCTATTTCCCTCATGTTCTCTTAGAAAGTCATCACCCAAAATACAAATGGTTCAGCCATATACAAGGAAGTCTAGTTCCCACAATCTCATTGGCTGCCTTCACTGTGAAACCATCCCCTTAGACATACAATTCCATGACATTGCAAATACAAGCCCAACCCTCTTCTTGGGTTCCTTCCTGCAAGACACATAATCCTAACATGGGCATACAATACAGTCTTAGTACCGTTTCCACTTGGTCACAGACCTGCAACGCTAAATCTGACACGCATGGTTTATGTATGGACACTTTGAGGCTATAGAGAGCTAACAATAGGTTCCTTTGATCAGACACCAACTCTTTATTTCTCCAAACACTATGACACCCTGGATACTTATTCTTGGCGCTCTCTCGCACCCTTTCAATCCATCTGGCCTCCTCCCATTATACTCTTTTCCTTGCTAATCTATTCGACCTTCTCATAGCTCGCGGTTAACTTCGTTTCCAGTCACCAATTTGCTAGCGGAAAACCCTGGGCATCATATTTCAGCTCCAAATAGCTGCTGCCATGTAGTTGCAGCCATCACTCTGCCAATTGATACCTTTCCCCTTAGCCAGCCAGTTTTCCGAACAGGCTAGAACCAGACCCCAGCTTACTTGTGTTCAAAACTACTGCATCCCCATCATAATGGGTTTCCCACTAAAGAGCCTTTTTCCACTTTATCTGAAGCTCTGTGCTTTAATTCTCATTGTGCTAAATTGCTCAATTTGCTCCCGTATTATGTTCACACCATCTTCATTATGTTGCTATATGTATGCAAATCTAATTATCTCATAGCAGACATAAAGTAGCACTAAAAGTAACCATTAACAAACCTTAATTAACTATTCTAGATACATGCAAAACTGCAACATGTAACAATATCACATCCATTCTTGTCCCATCATAACATGGTGCGCGCAATGTAAACCTCCCCTTCCCATTGAGATACAATCCATCTACCCAAACATTTCCATGCAGCTTTTTCCCACAATATATGCCAGTGTAAAAAAATTAAAAAACATTTTCATGCTGGCTGTGTCCATACATTGCCAGGCAGGCTACAACAATATATGCCAGTATTCCCATATAAAAACATACCTGTTATGTACATAATATCGGTAAGGATACTATAAGAAATCCTGTCAATGCTGTCAAGGCTAGCATCCCCACATACATACTCCCGCTGACTTTGCCAGTAAAAATGCCATGCCATAATAATAATAATAATAATACACGTCCAGACTGGCTGCACCAATGTAGGCCATAATGGCTACGGTGGTCGGTCAAAAGGCCGAAAAAAAAATCTCGAATAACAAAAATCTCGAGAAAAAAAAGGCCGAAAAAAAAAAATATATCGTTTTTTGTTTTTTTATATATGTATTTTTTGAGTCAGGTAAGTAAAAAAAAGGGTTAAAATAAAAAAAAAAATAGAAAAAATGGGGTTGGGGGGGGACCCCCCATTTCGAAAAAAAAAAACATCAAAAAAAAATTCAATATTTTTTTTTTTCGGCCTTTTTTTCGAGATTTTTTTTTCTCGAGATTTATAAGTTCGGTATTATGACTATAGACCATGGCTAAGTAAGAACATTCAATGTTGGCTGTATGCTAGATGGCCATTACAAAATGCCATATCAAATTAGGAAAATATAGCCAGGCTGGCTGCCAAAATGACCCCATTCCACCCAAAAATCAGCAGCTCTGGGTCCAGTACACACAAATTCACATGGCGATCTCCCTCTCCTATTTATTTACCGTCAGCCCTGGCTCTTCTCATTCGTCCTCATACCGCCAGCCACAGAGGACCTCCAGCTTGCGGGCAGCCTAAAACAGGAAGAAGGGAGGGCATCCAGATTCCTGCACATGCGCTGAAGCATTCCGTAGTGAATGGCAAAGGCGTTTGAATGTGAGGGAAGGTGCTAGAGCACCCCCTTCGCACATTCAGACCTGAGGCTCCGCAGCCTGCACCTCCAATGGCCTATGCAAGGCTGGGGAAGCAAAAAGGACCCCTCAGCCTTTTATGGCCCGTTTTGACATGGGGCGCTGGGGAACAAACTGTCAAAGACCAACAGCATCTCAATTTGACAGATAAAGCCAGCCCAGGAGCCGAGTCAGCACTCTGTCGTCAACTATGGAGAAGCCACCACTGTGGAACAGTCCTGGAAAAAGAACTTCGCCACCCAGTCTGACAGCAGTGATATGAACAGACAATGTTCACCTCTTTCATTGTCAAGAATTCTGAGAGAGCACAGAATCACCTTAGAATCAAGAATAGGATAAGAACACCAGCACAATGTATGGTGAATGGCATTGCTTAAAGGTTCATGTGAATGCCAAATAAGACTTTTCTAATCGGCCAGGGAAAGGTATGGAGAAAACTATCGATTTCTGCCAAATACCAACGTACCCCCCTCAGTCATCGACTGGTAGGGAGCAGGCAGAGGCACTGATAGGCCGATGGATCTGGAGGACTCTGCCAAGCCATCCTTATGGGGCAGTCCCATACATCATAAATAAGCATGTATGGGGCAAACAGTTGGGCGCCACAAGTGGGAGATGACGAATTTGGAAAAAATAGGTACTCCTGTTCACAAATAGAGTGCCTTATGAACCCACTCCCTGGACAGCTAGAATAATGAAGGGATCATTAGCAACAGTTCAAAAAGGGAATAAAATAACCAGAAATGTCAACTTGTTGAAGAGGATGTCACTCATAAGACATAGCCAGGAAGAATGTCAACAAGCATGATTGAGAACTAACCTAGAGGATGCCGAAGAAGCAGACAAACACATGCCCATCCTTCGATGACCTTGAGCAGTGAGAAGATCCTTCAGCAACAGCCATCAGCTCAAAAGCAGGTGGAACAAGAAATGCCACCACAAGATCCACCCGCTTCCTGTGGAGAAACTCCCAGATAGCCAAAGAGGGACGGGCGGGGTAGGCCTATCATCTTAGAGACTATGTAATGCATAAATAATATTTATTGCAGATACCTGCTAGTGAAGGTCCCACATAGGTCTGCAAGGTAATGTGATTGATAAATACATTGTAGGCAGTTGTTTTCTATCTTGTTAAAAGTGGAGGGATGATTATACTGCTGGCATCAACACGTCTGAACGATGGGGCCGGCCGGCTCAGATAAAGGACTACTGTTCTGCAGGAGTATAGGAATGAATACTGCAGAAAATGCTTCTTCAGCACTGCACTACTATTAAACCAGCAGTGATCCTGATCATAAAGTTAAAACGGACACAGCTCGACAGCAATACCTCCTTCGCCCCGTTTGGTAACGTAGGCCAAGGGTAGGCTATATAATTTTGAAGTGAAGTGAGGTGTGAGATGATACAGCTGTATCACAAACAATAGCACAGTGGTACCAAAATAAAGGACTGTACAACCAAGGTTCTACCAAATTAGGAACTTTAATAAAAGCGAGCAATGCATATATCTGATTTAAAAACACTAAAGCACCTCGCTTGTAAAGGAAGCACAGACCATGCAGAATGCGAGCAAAGGAAGCACCCTGGGTGAAGGCAACTTATTCAAGCAGCAAAATAGTACTTGAAAAGGTCTTAAAACGGCAAAAAAGAGTGGGGACCTATTAGTCATTAGGTCCCTCTTAGGCTAGACAGGAAGACAGGGCCACTCCAAATACCTTTCTGTCTTGTCTTTGGGGATGAACAGGCTTCTTGGTGCTTTTACTGGGCCGAGTCTGCATTGAAGCTTTCACATTGGCAGTTCAAAGTAGATACGGGCCGTCGAGGCAGGTTGAGTCGGCTCCAAGAAGTCTAATAGTGCAGTGCAGCAATGATGGAGCGATCGGGCGAATCCCAGGAAAGCAATGTGTCGAGTCGGTATCGCAAATCATTTGAGTCGGCTCAAGGAGGTCCATCGCAGAGTTGCCATGCTTTGTCACCAATTGGCTTGAAGGTGCTGGAGTGCAGGCAGGCGATGGGTTGAGGCAGTGGCTTGTCAGCAGATTAGAAAGCGGTGTCAAAATCAGCTCCAGTTGCAATGGAGCCACTGCAGAAAAATTGATTGAAGCTGAGAAACTGTATCTAAAGCTGCTTCTTGACTTCTTGGTTCAGTGGAGAACCGATTCAGGATCTCAATGGGTCAGGCAAGTACTTTCTTTCTGCACCTCCCAGCAAGGATGGCTGTAAAGCACACTTGCAAAGTTCTGCAACTCCAGTCAACAAGATCCTGGTTACCAGTGTCTCCTTGGCAGGCCTGGTCCAGCCAGCTGGCCACTCCAAATGTACCATTGGAATGGGTGGGAAACAAAACTTGCCTCTCCCTTGGAGAATTGTGTCTTCATCTCTTTGACAGAGAGCTTAGGAATAGAGTTCCAGTGAATCATTCGTCTGAGAGATGAATCAACATGGGTAGGATTTGCTTCCCTTATAAAGGGGAAATTGCTACTATGTAATGGACTAAAGCAAGCCTGTTGTCAGGGGTCCAATCAAGGCTGTGTTAACAAGTGTCCTTTGCTTTCAGATGGCATACTCAGTGATTTTTCTTGAGAAAGTGTGGTGGTGGCAGGAAGTAAAAGGAGCCCTAGCAGAATCCAAGATGATGGAACCCTTTACTTGGCTGAAACCGGTCCTCTGGATACTCCCTTCCCATGTCTGCAAACTTCAAAAGGACTTCAGTGATCAGCAACATGTGTGAGAGTGGCTTTATGTGATGTCAGTACTGTCTTTGAAGCACACGTTCCCAGGAGAAATCCCAGTTTGAGACAATGTACCATTAAGGAAGTTGTTGCCTTCCTCAGGGGGAACAAAAGAGCAGCTTCCTGGCCAGGGTCCCACTTGGTGGTTGAGGAATTAGGGTTTTCCCTTCAGAAAAGTAAAGGTTAAAAATGATGTTGAGGAAACACCCAGGCCAGCCAGCTAATAAACAACAGCCCTGCTCACAGTGACCCAGAAAAGTCAAGTGCCATAGACTTATTTACAACAAGGTCGACTAGGCCCAGGCCTCGGGCGGCATATAGCCAGAAGAGAAGCATTTTATTGCAGTGCATTTTCAATGTACTGATTGTCATTTCGTAAATGTGAAGCCAATTCTGTTTCTCAGAGTCTGGCTGATGCACAACACCGAGTAATTTTGAGCTGTTAGCTGTCATTCCACTCTGAAAGCTGAAAACTTGTACCAAACGCTGCATGCTTTACGTATTTACTGATTGTCATACCACTCACATAGACATATAAGAGATATAAAGCTCTTTGGTTATTCTCATCTTCCCAGAATGCTGTTTAACATGAAAACAGCCAAAACCTCATTGGTTTTATTTTATAGGTGCCACTTCACATTATCTTTGGAGGTCTTTCTAATCAATACACACACTGTGTTAAGCAATCACTTTTATATTCGAATACACAACATGCCTTTTTTCAAACCATAGCAACAATTAGGCTTTCCCTTCAGAAAAGTAAAGGTTAAAAATTATGTTGAGGAAACACGCAGGCCAGCCAGATAATACACAACAGCCCTGCTCACCAAGCTGACACTATTACTACATCCAAATGCTGTGCTGTATAATTGTGTGATCTCAGGACCAGCATGCCATAATCAGTAATGGCTTTTATTCACAATATAATGTGCCCCCAGTCTGACTACGGCACACAATTATTAGGTTTTGAATCGGAGGTGAGGATTAGTAAAAAGCCTCTTCGTATTTTGTGTTCCAGCAACTATCAGGAGTAAGCATGCAACCTTTGAACCTGCCCTGCTGCCACTGCAGGACAGTTTCTAGCAATATCAGAAGACGATCACAAGTCCCACATGAAACGCACAATGATTTTGGCATGGAACCTTATGAAAGGTTACCTACCTCATTTTATTTCTAAAAATCAAAAATGCTCTTCCTATCCCGCCTTCACCAGCTGGAATTCTGTCACGCTGGCTTCCACACGCATGGGTAGAGCCCAAAAACAACCCTGAGTTATAGTGTCTTCAGGGAGAAGGGACAAATTCCCTTAATTCATCACACTTCTGTGCTGCAGTGTTACTTCCTTTTCTGCAGCACCATAATCTGACCGAGGACGCTGGCAGGGCAGTGGCACACAACAGAGGAGTCGTTTTGAAGAAAATGGCACAGGCAGAGATTCGAAGGGCGTCTGGCTCTCGACAAATGTGTGTTACCAACAACAGAGGCCCATTTGTGGAAATCTTCCATCCTTGTGATAAAGATGCTAACGGAGTCAGACTCTCTTTTTTGTGTGTTTCTAAAATGGGGAAAGCTAATGATTAAAAAAGGAAACCGGTATTGGAGTGTGGTTAGGTTAGTATGTTTCATTATAGTCAAGATGATAACATACAATCAAAACTTGCAAAACAAATTACACTTTTCTTGAATACAAAACTCAAAAATCTAAATTTATTTTTAAATAAGTCACAAATGTACACAGATTCCTTAGTCCGCATTTCTCCCCCTGTCCAATGACGGCAACAGAGTTCAACTTCTTCCTCAACCTTGTTGTGTCAACTCCTTAGCACCTTATCGCCTCACACCCTGTCAAACTATAGTAACATCACATTCACCTCACCAACTGCAATGGCCACCAGAATCCAAGGTCTCACTTCCAACAGCTGCTAAGTAAGACACAGTGTGTTATACCCAGATTCAGCCATTCCATGGCACCCCCTGACACACGTTGGCCAACCACTACCTTGCAGTCCAGGTCTCGTTCCTACGGAACTGAGCATTCCCAAGAGTCTCGAGGATGTCAGCCTCCATAAAGCAATACTCCCCTAAATGCAGAACACATTCCAAAAACTAGAGCTCTTAATTTGCCTATGGAAATTAATTTTGCTCCAAGTTGCCAAGTATACAAGTTTATCAGAACATTTACATTTTCCTGATCATTTTCAAACAGGATTACCAGCACAAAGAGAAAAAGTGCTTGAATGACATCCCCCGCAAACAGGTAATCAGGCAATGGTGTTGCTGCAGAGACCCAGAAAAGTCATGTGCCATAGAAGTATTTACAACAAGGCCGACTATGACCAGGCCTCGGGCTGCAGACTGCCAGGGTAGCAGCATTTTATTGCAATGCATTTTCAATTTACTGGTTGTCATTTTGTAAATGTGAAGCCAATTTTGTATCTCGAGTCTGGCTGATCCACAACACAGTCATTTTGAGCTGTTAGCGGTCACTCCACTCTGAAAGCTGAAAACTTGTACCAAATGCAGCGTGCTTTACATATTTACTGATCGATTGTCATACAACTCACAGACATATATGAGATATAAAGCTCTTTGGTTATTCTCATCTTCCCAGAATGCTGTTTAACATGCAAAACAGCCAAAACCTCATTGGTTTTATTGGTGTCACTTCACATTATCTTTGCAGTTCTTTCTAATCAATGCACACACTGTTTAAGCAATCACTTTTATATTCAAATACACAACATGCATTTTTTAAAACCGTTGCAACAATTAGGGTTTTCCCTTCAGAAAAGTAAAGGTTAATAATGATGCTGTATTTTACAATATTAAACGCATGCCTATGCTTAAGTCAAGCACAGAGTTCCCACAGATGGCACTAAAATGTTGTTCAGAAGCAAGCACTAATTTCCCTCCCCGGCCCCACATTTCAGAGGTCTGTGGCCGCCCAAAAGGTGCAAGCATTAAATCGATTATAGAGTAGGTAAAATGGTGAAGAGTAAATCTGAATGTGCAAGTGCATCAAGAAACCTGTAACAGGATAGCCAAAGCCATAGAAGGGTGAGAACAAAAACTGTGTGCCAAAGGTGCACACTGTTTCACGGCTGTAAAGGTGTCCCGTAAAGAGATCCATTCAGCCATCTTCACAAAAGCTGCTTGGTGCTAAGCAGACAAGTGGCATCTCTGCTGGGTTTATCATGTGTCTTTGATGACATTCTGCTTCACACCCAGTACTACCAGGAGAACCAACTGCAGGATAGGTCACACAATGCATAACTGTGATGTTTATAAGTAATCTTTACATTAATTATATTTTAATTACAAGGTAGGACTTTTACTGTGAAACAGTACTTCAAACGACTGCAGGACTTCGACATCTACCCACACATCCCAAAATACTCCCATGTATTCTGCAGTCCAACCAACTCAACGGAGTTAACAAACATTTTAACTTGCCTTAAACGCAAGCTGGCAAGGCCCATACCCTAAACCGCACCCACAAAGGTGATATTGGGCTGGAATGCCCAATCCAGTGGTCAATTCTTACTCTTTGAGTGTTGGGTATCTTCAACAATTAACAAACAGCAATGATGTAAACAGTATGTACCTGTTCATTTGTTATAAAAGGTGCCTTCGTTGTGCAGCTACAAGGAATGCTGTTGCTTCCCACACATGAATGTTCAGGGTCGCCCTTATCCATTATGCCACCTTGAGAATGCACAAAGATTCCAAGAACCTTCTCCAACTGTCTTTACTCTACTGAGGTGTCTATGCCCAAGGGAGTGGAGGTACATCGGCTGCAGCAGGCAACTTGCCTTATATTTCCAGTTTGCCCCCCTGCTAACACCAGAGCTGTAACCATGAGAAGGGGGTTGAGGTTATTTTATTCAACATTTTTATAATATGTGCCTATACCACTTTACCATTTGACAAGACTGGCTGTAGAAATCTAGCTATCTTGCATTCATATTACAGACCAGTCTAGGTGTTTCTCAGAGTGACAGCAAGCAATTTGTGAGAGAAACCAGATATTAGCATTGAAACTAAAATTCCTCATTCCAGCCTTCTCTCACTTGTGTCGAGTTGGCAGACATCTTATGTTATTTTCGCTTCCTCTAAAAGTTTTTGGACCGAACAATAAGTAGACAATTAGCCGTAACAATTACCTCTACTGCACTCAACTAGAGAAAAGACTGCCTTCTCCAAATCTTGGCCAGCAGAGATCTGAACACACTGTTTCAGCTAACATAACATAGAAGACGACAGAATTGAATTAATAGAGAGGAAACAATATCTTTCTAATCACTGCAACCTTAAAAATGTCCCTATAATGTTATTGAGCCAAAATGGGGGTTAAAGGGTGTAGTTTGGACAACATGGACAGAGTTTGTTGAAGGGCTGGAATCTGATGAAGGTGCAGTGTTTGGCAGAGGTGGAGAAAAGTTGGGGGTGCATGCACTTATTTGGGCCTAGGGCAGCAGCAAGTTTAAATACGCCAATGGCTACATCAATTTGCTCTTTCACTTTTCCCAGCGTTTGTGGGTTTTGGATTGATAGTAAACTTCAAATACTTCACAAAAAGCTGAATATGCAGTCACAACGAGGAAACCGCTGCCAGTGTATCTGATTGTTTTGATGACTCTACATGTTTTCGTGGTCATTGGGATGGCACTACAGCCTGCAGTGCAGTGCTGGTCGTTGTGATGATGATGTAGCCTATTTGGATCCTATTGACAGCAGCTTTTGTTTCTGATGATATTTTAGACCATGTGCCTGGTTCTAGTGATGACATTCAAACATAATTTTCTGGTTATCGAGATGACGCATGCAGAGATGTATATTTAGCAGGCTCAGCATAACTGATGAACCACTATGCAGGGAGGGCAGACTGCGCATTTTAGAAAATACATGTTTGCCTCTTTTGCCTTCTTTGGGTGGAATAACATCCGTGGGTTACTTGTATTGGATCGGGTGGTCACAGGGGGGGTGAGGGGGGAGGGAATGAATGACGGCATGATCTTTGCCTCTCATCGTTTTCTCTGGTCTCCCGACCCACACAAAAGTAGTCGCCTAGATGGGGCGGCAATTAAGTTACAAAATACTTCGGTGTACTGATGGTATCTATTTCATGTGCTGGGCAAGCAGTGCCCAGAAGAGACCTGCAGCCAGGGGCATAGCCAGACTCAACATTTTGGGGGGCTGGATGGCAGTTTTGAAAGCTGGTAGTTAGTGGGGCCATTAAACCAATTGCGCTGTTGACCCCCACTCCCTTTGAGGGCAGGAGGCTGAATAGCTATTTCAACTTCCTTTGTCCCATTAGATGCATCTTTGCCCAGCCATTAAGCCTTCAGATTTACCATAGGGCAGTGGTATTCAAATGTTTTTATGGCAACCCCCTCTTGACGAAACATTTTTACAGGTTCCCCCTCCCCCGCAACCACCTATTCCTGGTTATGGGGTTAGCTGGCATGTGCAAAGGGAGCCATGTGGTTTGCTGAGCTACCCCTTACCCAGGGGCTGGCTGTGGGTGACGGCATGCCAAGATGCCACCTTCACCCACTTTACCAACTTTAATGCATACTACTAAACCTATTTAGTCTTGATGGGGAGGCCAACCTTGGGTGCTTTTGAGGGGTGTCCTATTGAGGTAAAAATTACATTTGGTTTGCTAGGATGCGCTCCCTGCCATTTCCAGTGACCCCCACTCGAAGGCAAGGAGTCTGCTGACCACTACCTCCCAAAGAAAATGCAATTATATTTTGCAAAGGTGTTTAAAAGCACCATAGCGCACCCGGCGCGTGGGCCCTCTCCCCCTGCCCACCCGCCTCCTGGTTTCCCTCTGCCCGCCTTCCAACACGCCCACTCCATCCGGATTGGTCCACATCAAGGACATCCAAGGGCAGCCCTCTGCCCGGCAGCCCTGCGGCGAAGGACGGCCCCAAGATGTGTCTGCAGGTGTCAGCAGGGGAAGTCAGTGGCCAGCAGTCAACAGACTGCTAACAAAAACTGAGTGTGGCATGGGTGGGGAGAAGAGCAATTACTCTACTCCAGAAAACCCATGCCCTCTATTTTACCTCCCAATAACAGACTGTCATAGACTCACACCAGGTATACTCAGAAAGATCTGTGACCACAAGACTGAACCTATTCATGACAGGATTGTAGAAGTTACCTTGCATCACATTCTCACATAATTGTCAAGGTCAACAAGCGCAGCACTTAGGTGAAACCGGATTACTAGCCTGTCCACACTTGGATGGAATTGTGAATATTAGCATGTCCACACTTATGTAGAATTGTGAATATTAGCATGTCCACACTTGGATGGAATTGTAAATATCAGCCTGTGTCGCATCTAGATAGGACCTAGAAGGTTAGCATGCCCGCACCTGGGTGAAAGCTGGAGACTGGCATGTGGCACACTTGGAGTTGTGAACATTGGCGTGCGTCGCATCGAGATAGGATTTTGATTGAAGGATACCATGCCCGCGCTTAGATGAAACTTGAATGTTGGCATGTGGCACACTTAGAATTGTGAACATTAGCCTGCGCCGCATCTAGATAGGATTATGAAGGTCAACAAGTGCCACACTTAGACAAACTGTGAATGTTAGCATACTAAAGGTCAGGTAACCCACTAACCAATATAAGCTCAAACTCTGCATACTCATCTCACTCCAAAAACTCACAACCATCTCTCGCACAACAAGCCGCACGCACTTCACAACACTGCAACAACATATAAGCCGGAGCAACAGCACACGCGGACTGACACAGATCCAATACCCGCACCAAAGCTCAGCACCCGGTGTATACTGAGTTGAAGCTGCCAACAGAACACCACTCCTCCCACTATCCTACTCCCTCTTCACCTTACTAACCCATCCCACCTTATCGTTTACAGATACGCCAGAGCGCCTGAGGACCAATTCCGTTGGTGACGCTGCACGGTACAAATACCTTTAACATTTAATTATATAAAGACTGTGTTTTAACTAATACAGTGTGTGGACATTCCTTTGTGGGGGCTTGGGGACTACACTGTACTTAAGAACCAGCCTGCATCACCTCCTGAGAAGCTAGGTCTTGATTGCTTGACCAGCGCTACCCTATAGAGAATCTTGGCTGGGGTCCTCTGTGCCTTTCCTCTGCAATAGAGAGCAGGAGTACAGACACCCCCCCTCCAGTCTTCCAAACGTCCTCCCTCACATTCTCCTTCTTACCCTCTCTCATGTTCTTTCTCTCCCACTCCCTTTTCTGTCCCTCCTTTTATCTCCTTTTGCTCTTCTCTATTTTCCCCTCCAATTTTGTATGCGTCTCTTACTCCCAGTCTCCAGAACACTGAAGTTGTCCCATGCCATCCACGAGTAGGTCATCCAGTCCTGGTGTTTCCTTCTCAACAAGAAAAACTTCCAGTATGCAAAAGCCTTGACTTTATGACCCAGTTACATACCACATGGCCAAATTATATAGCTCTATGTGTCTCTCGCTGCCTCTTTCTTTCACTCCATCTCTAGCTAACCGTCCTGCTAAATCCCTCTTCCTCTGTCTCGCTTTCGCTTCCCCTCCCTCTCCCACTCTGCCTACCCTTATCTCATTCAATCTCTAGCTTCCCTCACATTCTCTTGCCTTGTGCTTGTTCTTATTCATTTTTCCTTTATCATTCTTAGTTTCCCACCTTGTCAGTTTCATCTGTCTCTGCCTCTCAGTCCTTTTTAGACTGGCTCTTTGTATCCCTTGGCCTCTCATCCTGTCTCTCTTTCCCTCTGTCTCAATCTCTCTTGCCCCTGTCCTTCGCACCTTCGATGCATGTGCCAGGGACACTTCACAGTTTGGTTCCGTTTCTCCCTTCAGCTCTGTACGTGCTACCGATTCATTTATGGTACCTCTGTCCCTTCACTTCCATCCTACTCTGCTCTTTCACAGCTTGCCACCACCTTTCCAGTTTGTTTTCTCTTCCTTCCAGGCTCGGACTGGACTATCGGTCAATAGGGCAATGCCCGAACCAAAAATGCAAAATGCTAGTGTGGGCCTGTTTTTTTGGTCCAAGTGGGCCACTTTTGGCAAATGTGGGCCACTTTGATGAGTTACTTCACTATGCGGCTAGTATTTTTGATCATTGTTGCAGAATACTTATTCTTTAAATTGCACAATTTGCATCACATTGGATGATCAAAAAACTCCCCCTTGGGTACTATTCAAACAGTCTTTGACAAAAGGAATTAATTGCCATTTGCAACTGTGGGCCAATTTAGCATTGGTGCCCGAGACAATCGTATGCCCCAGTCCGACCCTGCTTCATTCCTTTTTATTGGTCTCACTCCAACAGTCACAGTTGTCGCAGCCAGTCTTCTCCTTTCAGGGGACTCTGCTGTAGACTTCAGTAACTGAGAAAAACACAGCCTGAAACTTTCTTTCAGTCTGTGCTTATTTCCATTATTGTGCTGGAGGTAACGGGCACGGAATCTCACTTGAAATGCAGATAAGCCTAAATGGTTTAGGTGGTGCTTCACGCTGTGGAATTCGTGCAAACCCCCCAACCGTCGCCCCTTCCCAGGAGAGCAAGCCCCATACTTTGAAAACCACTGCGGTGTCTATTGATGCCTCGCCAGCCTTCTGTCCTCTGCCACTGTGTTTGCTGCTGCTACCGCCGGGCCATCACGTAAAAGTACGCCGCTGTGAGAAATTGCACAAACTCTTGCTGTCGAAGCAGGCTGGATATCACATCAGAGTGACCCTTTCTGCTTCAAAGTGGGAGGGCTTCAGCCCTACCAAGCCCAACACTGGTGCCGCCCATGCCTGGAGCACAGTCACCATTGGCAGGGAGGGGCAAAAGGGGCATGGGCAAGCACCACAATGTCATGTTGTAAAATGTTTGTGTACTGTTGGTGATCTGGCATCTATTGTATGCAAGGCCGGCAGTGCCCACAAGAGGCCTGTAACACACTGCCCCATTGACAGGACAGTGGTGGAGTTGCAGGGGCAGGCCTTGTTTTGTAGCAATAATGCTGGCTGAAATGATGGCCACAGGCTTCATGAAAGTGTGTTGTACCTTGTCAATGTTATTTTACGTCGTGTTTAAATAATCTATAAAGTATTGGGCTCCATTGGGGGTACCCCAATATACCAGCTTACAATAACCATTGGCAAAGGAGCCACCCTATAGTTTTACCTTAACAGAGTTACATAGGAAATTGAAAAAATGTATTGCTAATAGCTTTTGAATCGTGAGACGGATCAGGCTGAAAGTTTGCAAAAAGCTGCCCCGCTTTAGGGTAGGGGTATGATAATAGGACACAAAGTTAAATTTGGGAGTTGGAGGTGGTCCAGGGATTGAGTTTGCAACACATAGCTTTTCTGTAATTTCGGCTATTGGACGGAATAGCTGTTAAATAGCTGAAATTTCAAAGCAAACTGCGTCACAGAAACAGTGAGTGCTGAGGGGTTGGGCAAGGAATGCCTCAGAATTAGACTTCTTAATCAGTTTCATTCAAATGTGTTAATCCCTATTGATAATGTGTTAAAGTAAATATTTCAGGGGCTTCACCTGGTCTTTAAAACCCTTGTGTTTCATTTTTTACTCTCAACTGTCCAAGATTCCTCATATTAACTCCTTAGACAAATCAGCCAGTTATTTTTTTTAATTAGGGCTATAAAATCATTGGTAGCCTCCACCCATTTTCATGTATTAGTAGAAACATTCGTTTTTGATCCCATGCTAATTTTGGGATCTCATTATTGGTTGTGCTCTGTTAAAAGCAGTTTTTCATGCTGCTGCATTTTTTTTGTTGCATTTTACCCAAGGGCCGGCACATGTGGAGCCACAGCCCAGCATTTCTGACTCCTGCCCCAGGCTCCGCCCCTTCAGTCCTTTTCCAATCACCAAGGTCAGTGAGGTGCATTTAATTAAGGACTTTTAGAGGGGAAGGCTGGCATATGGCGTAAATGGAACTATGGGCTAGGGGTGCGTTAGTCACTACGGTGAGTTAACTTTTTCTTACTCCTACCTCCCATCCCCCGACCTCCAGACTTCTGGGAGTCCCAAGCATGGGACAGAAATTATGGGTGGATGGTCAAATTTTATTTGAAGAGGTTTTTGAGAACTGCCTGACAGAACTGAGCATCTGCTCTGGAACTCATGGTGGTGCACAACAGAATGCCGATGAGGCGGCCCATGTGGCAGCCCTTGCAACAGACTCCCAGGGGGCATATTTCTTAAAGGCTACTGAAATAGCTTTTTCCCTCACAACGTTTACTTGAAGACTTTTCAGTGGTTGAAGACCTGGAAGAGAGTACGCCTCCGAAATACAGGAAACAATCCACCTAGATATGGCGGCTTTTGATGCTTGCATGCCTTTGTTGGAATTGCCAAACGTAACAGAAAGACTCGAGGAGGACCTGAAGTCCTTTATTCTGGCAAGGTAGAATTTAAGAGCACTCTCAACATCCAAGTCATGGAGGACCCTGTCCACGTTGGAAGATGGTTCCAGGAAGAAGACCGGTAGGGAAATCTCTTAATCAATATTAAACCCTGAGACTATCTCCTAGAGAATTCCAACCCAAGCCCTCTCTGTAGGAATATATTGGAAATGTGGCGTTGTTGTTCGTCGCAAATAGATCAATCATGGGAGTCTCCAAATGAATGGGAAGCATATGCAGGACACCCCTGTTTGACTCCCACATGTGGCTCACCTCTGTTCAGTGACCGTGAATCTGCAAATAATGGTCCACTCCAGGAATTTGAACTGCTTGGAGCCATATAACCTCTCGGCCATTCGCACCAGCAATACTAGGGTGTAAGACTTTCTTGCTCATTGCTTTTTCACATAGAACAGTGATACCGCATGGTCAGTCCGGATCCATACAATTTTGTTAGTTTTATTCAGTTGGAGACTTTGAGGGCCAAAAAGATCACCATTAATTCCAAATGTATGTGGTGCTTCCTCTAAGCAGGAGACAAGAGATCGAACACTTCTAGATGGTCTAGAGTTGCTCCCCATCCTGGGGTGGAGGCATCTGTTGGGATGGAAACATGGTGTACAGGCTCTGAGAAGGGTTTTGGCACTGTAAAAAGGCGAGAATAAAACACTTTGTCCTTCTCCATCGGGATGACTTCTATTGCCTTCATAGAAAGAGGTTTCTGTACTTTCACTAGTAGGTCAGTGGAGCCTCTTTGGGAAATGGGCAGACAGGAAGAAAGAACGGGTGGAAGAGGTAGACTGAAGCCTTTTCAGGCAACTGAAAGAAGGACCAAAGTATCCGAGGTGATGGCCCTCCATGAGTCCAGGTGGCGGGAAATGCATGCTCCGCTCCCCCCCCCCCAACCTGGCGAGCCATGACCATCTCTTTGTGGCTCTCTCAGTATCGTCAGGGGCCGTTCTAGCTGAGGAGCAAGAGGAAAGATTAAAGAACCTTTGCCAGCTGTTCTCTATTGCTTCATACACGGTTTACTTGGGGAGGGGTCTGGAAACCTTTCCTTGAGGTCCTGAAATCGAAATTCTGCATAGGATCTGGAGCAAAATCCGACAGTTGAGCAAAAGACTATTTTTGAGCTGGGGGTTTGTAAGCATGGACAAGAACTTTACAGTTAAAGTGCTTGTCTTCCTTTTTGTGAGCTCATCGTCCGTGGAAGAGCGGAAAAGGTATTTTCCCTCAAAGGCGAGATCTAAAACTTCATCTTGGATGTCTTTTGCAAATTTGGGGGCATGCATCCATGCTTGTGTACAAGAATCGGCACTAATAACTAGGCCTCTTGCCGAGGTGCCAACCTGGTTGACCGCGGCTTCTGACAACCTTGTGCTCAAACTATGCTAAGTCCTTCCAGAGTTTTAGATTAGCTGCAGCCAAGATCACCTCCGTATTCACTTTTCTAAGTTGCAAGGCTGAACCGGGGGAATAACTTTTTTCCCCCCACTGCCACTAAAATCCTGTCCTCTTTAGTTAGCAGCTGTGATGTAGAGGACAACGAATACGAAAAAACCTTTCACTATAGTGTGGCTGCGGCCGTGACAGTCGATGACAGTTGTGGGATAGGTCATGAACAGAACATCCTCTGAGGGGTGGTAGCCTATGACGAGCTTCAATTCCCTGACTTAAGTGGGTGCCTGAATGTGGTTTGGCCTCTGCCAAGATGGCTTTCTGCCAGGTAAAACACAAGAGCTCAGCAGATTTGAGGATGTGGTACCAAAACAGCAGCCCCTTTACTTCAACAGGAGGGGACATTGGCCTCAGCATTTCAAGGAAAGCCATGTTATCAATCACTCGGTCATGAAACGTGTGCACTAAAGGAGAGGGTTCCTCTTCATTGCCGTGAGTAACAGTATCATTATCTAGAGGAGGCTCCCCTGGATCCTTTGGTTGAGGGAGCGTACGGTGAGGGTCAGCCTCCTTTGGATCTGGACGGCATTCCTGTGGAGGTGGTGAGGGTAAGGCAGAACCTCCTGAGATTTTGGCAGATTCTGAGGTTCAGTCGTCGTATCCTTAAAGAGGTCTTTGAAATAATTGATCACTGGTTCAGAGTGCGTATATGTCTGAAACCTTGTGAAGGAGGCTTCCTCCGAAGACTGTCTGGGTTGTGGTACCAGAATGGGTTTCGTGAAAGGATTTTGTCGCCAAGAATCAACTGAAAGGCCAGTTGCCACAAAGGCCCCTTTAACCAGGGGTCAATGTACTGAAGCAGTGACGACGTGGGAGTAGGGGAACTTGTAGTTGGCAATGGCATCATTGTGTTTGCTGACCACTGAACCCTAGGGGCAAAAGGTTCTCTGCCCATGGATGCACTCGGCACCAATCTAGGCCTGGAATCAACGAGAGGGTGCTCAAGACTGAAGAAATGGCTGCTGCAACCATTTTGGAATCTGTAGAGTTGCGTCACAATCTTGCCAGAGGAAACTGGAGTTTTGTCCATTGACTTTGCAGCCTTTACTAGATTTTCCTGAGGATTCAAAGATTGTGTGGAGTCCTTTTTTGTGGAAAGTCTTTTAGCCCCACAAGTGGGATCTTCAGCGCTGCTGGTCTTTAGGCAAGCCTCTGACCTTTAAGCCCTTACGGGGTCCTCACCATGGCTGGTACTTTTTTTTAGCCCCTCTAAGGGGATCTTAAGAGAGCACTCCAATGGTTTTAGCCCCTGCTTGGGCTCCTCAGGAGTAACCCAAGCAGTTTTAGCCCCTGTACAGGGAACCTCGGAGTGGCCACCAGTATCCAGATGAATCCCTTTACAGGTTACCTTGTACTAATCCCAATAAATCTAGGGATTACACGTCCCCTCCCCTGTGCCATAAAGGCCAGGAAAGGAGTTTCCTTGCCCGGTGTCCTAAAATGAAGCATACTTACCAGCCAACAGAGTTTCTCTTCTGTGAAGTCGTTCAGATGTACAAGAGGAAAGATACAGAAGACTTCCTCCCCCCGGTGAAATTGTCTTTTGAATGCCCATACGGAAGGCACATCACAGTAGAAGGACGAGGCTACATAAATCATGGATATTTGCCTCCGCATAGTGACACCCGCAGGAAACCTACTATGCAAACGCCTTTTGGAGGGAAAAGGCCGCCTGTGGAAACTGGGTAGTAAGAGTAATCTGAGTAATCTGACGGCAATTAACACAGGTAAAAATATGCAGGTGTTATCGCATGACCTATCCCGACTGCCCCGAGAAACGGACTGAACGGCGAGGCCCAGGAAGGTGGGCCTACAGCTGTGCATGTGCTAGCTCTCACACAAAAATTGAAAAGGGACGTTTTTTGGGTGCTACCAAAAAGTGCTCCAATCCCGTCCCGATAGATGGAATATCCCATACGTATGGAGAAAATTGGACAGGACGTAGGAGTAGGAAATGTTACGCCTTGAGGTTCCAAGGTTTAGACATTCAGCCTTCAGTAAGTGATGCTTCTCAGGTGCTGCAGTTGCACGTTGTAAACTGTTACCACCAGAATAGTGTATGATTCCCAATTACTCAGTCATGGTTTTGGAATTCTGTTTTTCAGACGGTTGTTTTTATGGTATTTTACTCTGCAATATAGTTTTAATGTTATGCGTTTTCGAATACTGTGGATGTATCATTGTACAGCTCTCAGATGCATGTTTGCCTAGTTCACAATCTATTGTAGAAATGTATTTGATGTAACGTATAGGTTCAGCTACTGTGGTATCCCTAATTTCATCTCGCCACTCATACAGTACCATCCCACAATTTTGTAAAAGTAACAGTTTTTTTAAAGAAAACTCAAATGTATTTAAAAGTAAAGTCCATCTAAACAAAGGTGGTCTCCAGCTTCTTTTTTTTAATGATGTAGGTTATTTCTAAACTTTATTTGTATACAATAATATTTTCTTTTTTTTAAATTACATCTACCTTTTGTCTTCCCTCTTAGTCCACTTTTATCTTTAACAGATGTTTTTAGCATTGGTCATTTCTATTATATTGTTCCAAAATTGAATTTGTTGTTGTTGCCCAGCAAGATCTGTGACCAGCGTTCCTTTGGTTCCATCTGTGTTTTGGTTTTCAAAAACATATTCCTGAAGGTTTAGTTTCTCTGTCAGCGCAGTGCATTCCATTATTATGTGAAAAATTGATTCTGCATTTTCAGTTTGTTTACAAAAACGACAGAACCCCAAGGTTATCAGACTTTGCTTTATTTTTGTCAATAATTTTCGTGTTGGTAATAAATTAAGGCGAAGCCTCAGAAAAGTGTCTCAAATCTGTTGGTCTGGGAAGAGCACTAGGTACTTTGTTAGTTGATTTATCGCTCTTATCTCAAGTTCACAATTTATGTCCATTTGCTATTGTGCTTTACGATGTATCGTCTTTATGCAATCATTTTGAAGGATCTGCTTTTTTGCATCTTGTGGACGCTGTGTCAACATTTCAATTGATATCTCTGCCTTCTGAAGTTTGTTGTACAGCTCTTTTCCATTCCCTCAGAACTATATCATTGCTTGAATTATGTTTGTGGCGCAATATATCAATTGCCGGTATGCGATCTTCACTCAGAATTTTCCTATAAAGGTCAAGTTGGTTCCAGCTCGATATGGACTGCAAGGACTGAGTAGCAATTTTATCCCATGCCGCGCATTCGGTATGAAACAGAGGTAGTGTCAGGGCTTTTCTCCAGAATATTGCTTCCAATTGTTGCCATATTGAAAGCTCGAGTTTGATCATTGCCTTACTTCCGTTAGGTAATATTGCCGCCATTTTCTGCCTATAGAATGATATTACGGGCTTCACAGAAAACGTTCCAAATTTACGGTGAATAAATGAGCCTGGTCTTGCTAAGGAATGCGCCTTTGATTTAAGGTGGACGTCAAATTCTTTTTCTATTCTTGAATGGCTAATACAAATACAGAGATATTTCATTGTAGTTACTTGTAGTCGTTTTTTCTCTTGGAGAAAAAAGGCTGGTGTTTTGCGTTTATTGAAAGACGAATGAGTTAAAGGCATGATTTTCGGTTTTTTTGTGTGTTGATCTTCAGCTTTCAAATATTCTTCCAGCTTATTAAGGCTTATTTGCAGCCCTCTCTGTGTTTTAAAGAGCATGACTATGTCATCAGCATACATCATACAGGGTAGGTGAACAGAATTAAGTTTCGGTGGATTAGTAGTTGATACTTTTGTACATTCCTCAAAATCTGATATAAATAGGTTGAAGAGGGTAGCTACCAAGGGGCAGCCCTGTTTCAGTCCGTTCCAGGTTTTAATCAGGGCTGTTACTACTCTGTCCGTTGACATTCGAATTTGTATACTGGTGTTACTATAAAGTTGTTTTATAGGTTCCACAATATCCTGGGGGCAACACCATCGGATCAGTTTGTCCCACAGTGCCTGTCTGTTAACCATGTAAAATGCTAACTGCAGGTCAATGAATGCTGCATATATTTTGTTCTTGTTGTTTCTTGTTTCAGTAGATTCAACAAGATTAAGTTGATTTATGTACAAACCTTTTTTTTTGTTTTTTTGTTTTTTTTTTATGAACCCTCTCTGTTTTACGGCTTGTCTGAGTGTTTATCGCACAAGCTGTTCATTTTTTAAGCAGAAATGACGCACTTTTTTCCTAGCAGATTTAGCGGTGCAATCGGCCTTCTTAATTCCTTGTAATATATAGAGGTAATCTATTATCGCTGTTGATTTGCCTCGCGACCAGCTCAGCATCGGACATCCGCTGTGTTTCATTGGACTAACAGTGAGAAACATATTTCTGTTAGCTATTTCTTTTGTCCACCTTTGGACTCTTGTTGGTAAACTAGATGCATCATGTCCAAGTCCATTGGGGTCGTAGAGGTGGAAATTCAAGTCACCACATATGATAAATTCAATTTGGCCGAATTTCTGCATTGCTTGGTCCACGGCCGAAAAAACAATGTCTATAAAAATGTCATCGTTTATTGCAACAGGGTTCCAATACAGATTCCTGATCCCCAGTTTTTTTGTTCTTTTACTGAGATTCTTATTTCCGTTTTCAAGGACACGGATCGAATATTGTAGAATGGTAAGTTGTTCCCATGGTATCAGATTACTCTATTCTACAATTTCAATATTTGCATCCACTTTGATCATAGTCAGTTGTCCAGACGATGGTCTTCCTTTATTACACTGAATTGCTGGATTCATGAAGGTAATGTATCCGTCAGACGAGTTGGTGAGCTAACCACGTCTTTTGTAGACAAATTATCTAAAACTTATCAAAGTCATGCATGTTCGGTTGAAATAGGTGCACATAACCTCTCGAGTTCCATGAACATATATATGTAAGATCATTTTCTTGTGTCGCTGATTGTTACAATTGCCACTCGTTCTGACGGTCCGTCACTTCATTTGTGTATTCTGTATATCTCCATATGAAATGCTTGGGGATTTTTGATCTTGCCATGTTAAATGGTCTATCATTTCTATAACTTCTTGAGGAGAGGCTTCACCTTTCTACCGATGTTACATTTGTTGAGGTACAATAGCCAACATTCAGTAGTGGTTGTTGCTCTGTGTATTCTCGTTCTAACGGTTTGATATGACCAGACTTCTCTAGTATTTTTATCTCTGAACTCACTACAAACGAATCCTAGTTGATATAATTGCTTTTCTTTTCCCATTATCTGATCCATTATTTTCCTGGAATGAAGTTCAATCCATACTATGTCCAAAGTTTAATCATCGAAAAACTGGACTAGCTTCACATCTTCAGATCGTATAAATTGGAGCTGGGGAATTACATAAAGCAGGCATAGAATGCTGGTTCTGTTTCACATAAGCCCATCATTGAGTATTTCAATTCTTTCCAAATGCAATCTATGATTGATTGCCTGTCTTCAAAGATCAATAAATGTGGGTAATTTCAATTCAGTCTTACTTCGCGCCTCTCTCATCGTAATCACCTCCCCATTTCGTTGCACACTGTTACAGTTTGTAATCTCCATTGTCGATGCCTCCTTATCGG
Source organism: Ambystoma mexicanum (assembly GCF_040938575.1). Lineage (NCBI taxonomy): Eukaryota > Metazoa > Chordata > Amphibia > Caudata > Ambystomatidae > Ambystoma > Ambystoma mexicanum. The sequence goes on along the minus strand of NC_090921.1, from coordinate 775,398,904 downwards.
ACATTAAATCAATTACTATGGTTTGGTCATTGTATGAAGAATCCAGATTAGTATCGGATATTTCCTCACATGTGAGGTCAACATTTAGAGTACATAACGAACATCCTTTGTCATATTGGTCAATGATAATTAAGGAGGCATCGTTCACATTTATAGAGATGTGAGTGGCAGACTCTTGATCCTCATCTATCTGTGTTAAGAGGTTCATGAGCATTTCATGTTGGGTTTGTTCCTCCATTTGAGTCACTTCTGCTCGCTGTTCCTTTAGATGAACTTCAGTATTAGGGGGCAGTTTGGCTTCTCTTTCCTTACTTTGTTCCGAGAAAATATCCTTTTTTATTTGTTGTTTCACTGCAGTTGTCTGTGGTAAGGATACATTTCTCAAAAAGGCTCTTGACCCGTTATTCTTTTTTTAAATAGTTTTGGTAGTTTGTTTTATTGTATTGCTAGTGTTCTTTGGCACACAAATTTCAAAGGTCTATTTCTGTTTTTGCACGGTTGGTGATATGTATTTTCTCCAAAATGATGTCCTTTCCTCCGGGAGGAGACACCATTAGGTTTGGAATGGACTCGACGCCTTGCTCAGTATTCTGTTGAGTCAGGTCTCCTTGGTTAGGTTGGGGTGTATGCTTTTATTTTATTTTTCCATTCATTTCTAGGTGTATGTGGTTGGTGCTCGAAGGATGGTCTGTCACCTCAATATTAGGGTGAATTCCAATGTTATTCACATTTCTCTTTGTGCACATTGTATCTTTTTTCAGATTATTGGCGTTCAGCATTGCAAGTATCGCGCAAGTCATCTGGGTTTTTTCTGCCCGATCGTTCCTAGCAATATCAAATAATCGGGTCTGCCACATCACACTTGCATCGGCTTTTATGTTAATCCAATCTTGAATTCTCACCATAAAAGCCTCTAAATGTATTTGCTTAGAGTGGATGAGAGCCAACAAGGTAGCCTGATCTTTCATTGCCTCTATATTGGATTCTTGTAATTTGAAAAATGGAATCCCAGCTTGTGTTGTCGTAGCCATCAACATGTTCTGCAAGTCGATCATTGTAGTCGGAATTGGGCATCCTCGTGATGAGTCGGAGTGACATTTGTGGTCAGGCCTCATTGCCTCTTTCCGGCGCCTCCGTTTGAGTATCCCAATGTTCAAAGCTCAGCCCTGTCCTCATGGTGTTTTAATGTAGTATACAATTCCTTCTGTGGCTGGAATGTTGGTCTTATGGCCAGAAGTAGGGGGTCAAGTCCTAAAAATTAAAGTGGGGGGAATCATCAACAAACGCAAATCGGATGCAACATCACCAGAAATTAGCCTAGCAAGGTGAAATATGCACATTTCATTACATTGGCTTTACATAACCACCCAAATTGCACAGGACGAATGGAATTCGCCTTTATAAAATCAACACAAATGCAAAACCAAGAGGGTATTTTCCTTCAATAGTGTTTTTGAAAACTTTAAAAGCTGTACATGTTTTAAACTCCAAGAATCAATACAAATGTTTTCCCTGGGACTTGCAGAACTGAAATGCGACATTTCACCTTTAGTTGTTGGCTATTTTTCCACAGGTTATGTAGTGCAGGGGTGAAGTGTCCGGCCTACAAACCTGACGACTGCGGTTTGATCCCCAAGGTTCTCTTGAATTCATAAATTCAAAGAGGTCATTCAAGGTTTTCCATTTTAGCTGGGGGGACTGAGTCCACCCTCTGAATAAAGTGGGTGGACTGCATCCCCCAGCGTGTACCCTCGACTTGTGCCCTGGCCAGCAGGGTTGAAGTAGCGTGTTTCTCCGTATTCTTTAAGTCACGTAGATCGCAAAAAGACTTCTTTCCTTTTCTCATGATTGCTCATGAGCGTTTCAATTTCTGTAATGTCCAATGATAGTCGAGCTGTCTGCACATTAGGTGACTGGTTGTTTAATGAAGTGATTTCTTAAGACTTCATTTTTGTGCATGTTTTTTTGCCATACCTTTCACCAAAATAGCTTTATATTTTAGCGACATGTCCATCTTTGTAATAGGAAGTGGATAAATATGATCATTGTCTTGTTCATTTATACTAGATGACATATATGAGTCTGTGTTATGCTCGTATGGCAGGTTGATTCTATGTTATTATCCTGCTGCTCATCCAGATGCTGCTGTATCCACAAGTTCTTATTAGTTAGGTTTATCTGATTGGGCTTGGCAGCTTCTAAGGACAGTATTTCGTCTCCGCCATGCGGCAAGGTCATGGCATCCACTTGGACAGCCTCAAAGTCTCTATTTGTGACCCCAGAATCGTCATCATTCAGAAGTGAAAGCGAATTTGGAGTCTGCTTTTCTTGCACATGTTTCGGCGTAGTAGCAATGGGTTCTGGGACCCATAGGATCTTTCGCTCATGGTGTGTGTGGTGCAAGTCAGCCTGCACTGTCTCTGGTTCTACGGGCCGAGTCTCCCTCACATCCTCCACCAGAGTAATCTGGTCTGTCCGCTCCCCCAAGGCAGACCCACCACTCGTCGAGGCACCGTCACTCACCTTCAGTGCTGGAGTCCAGTTCGTCCGCTCTCAAGATCATTCCTCTGATCGCTGGGTCCAAACGATGCCTCATCCAGCATCGCCGCAATAGGGAGTGGCGGAAGAGAGGTATCGGGATTCGAGAATGTCTTGGTGCGGTGACGTGTCCGAGGACCAGTGCGGGCTTCCATATTTTCTGCTACACTGTAAGAAAACACTGGAACCGCAATGAGGTGCTCGTCTCTGGGCAATAAGGCACTCACCCAGTACCTTTTTAAAATTCTTGTTATTTCAAAAGGTGTTGCTGTTCTCGGTCAGCGGTTCTTCACGCCCTCGCGCACACAGAGCCCAAAGACCAAAAGACTCTGCGGCCGCTCTGCAGAGTCCTGCAGCTTTTGAAGGGTTTGATAGAGAACAACAGCAAGAGAGGACTGGCAGCATGTAACTCGGGTAGAAGGTAGAATCTTGACCAAAAGACTCTCCGGCCTGGCTCCGCTTTATGCCAGAGAGGTGACCACAATATTATAGTTACAAAACCAATGGGTCAGCAAACCAAAAGTCTACCTGCCTACATGAATCGCTCCAATTCACAGAAAAGCATTAATTTCCATAATCGATGTAATGTACTGTGACGGGTCAGAAGAAGGATGCAGACTCTTTAATGACATTTTTCAATACGGTTTATTAAATAATAAGGTGTAAACCTAACTATCCCTATGGCTATGGGGTATTCCCTACCTGAGGAAATAACTAAGGTGCTCATCAGTCATCTTTGCCAATGTCCAAAATGAACACTATCTGACCCCATTACTATTACCAACAAAATAAAGGGGCAGGAGAAGGACTCCCTTCTCCTACTTCGGGCTTCACTGGTCTTCTCAATATGTGCTTTTTCAATAGGTCCTGGTAACCCTTTATTAGCTCACTCAATTCTTTCCTCACGTTACTATATGTATTCTTCACTTTAGACGTGATTTTACTTGGTTCAGATTAACAAAGTACCTTAATTACTCCTAGTTCATAGTCCCCTTTCCGCCATACTTTACGGGACATTCCATCCATTGGGAGACTAAATGGGAGCACTTTGAAGCATCAAAAATAACTTTTTGTCCTTTTATTTTACGCTGGCCACCACGCGTGACCGTAGGCCAGCCATCCTGAGCACCGACCCGCGCATCACCCTTCAGTCCTTTTCTATCGCCAAAGTCGAAGGACCATTAGCACAATAGTGGATACTTTTTAGAGGGGACAGCAGGTGGGCATATGGAGGAAAGGAGACTATGGACTAGGAGTAAGCTAGTCACTAAGGTGAGTAACTTAGTTATACTCCTACATCCAGTCCCTGTTCCTCCATACTTTTTGGAGATTTCCAAGCACTGGACAAAGAAACGGGAGGATGGAAAGTTCCCTTATAACAGGTTCTTAAAAAATGCCTGGCCGAAATGGGAATTGGCCCAGGAGCTCAGGTCAAGACAATAGTGTCTGCAAAAAGCAGAGGGCGAAGCCCACGTAGCAACCTTGGCTATGGACTCCCAAGTAACATACTTCTGGAAGGCAACAGCAGCCACTTTGCCACACACCGAATGCGCATTAACGCCCCTTGGGGGCTGATGTGTAAGCCTCTGAGATGCATGAAGCAATCCAGCGTGAGATAGACGCTTTTGAAGCCGGTTTCCCTTGTGGGTCACCCAAAGCAACAGAGTTGTGAAGAGATTCTAAGTTTGCTTGTTCTGTCAAGGTAAAACTTCAGCGCTCATCTGACATCCAGGTTATGTAGGACCTTCTCTGCATCCGAGACCATGTTTCGGAAACAAAACCGGTAAGGATATTGATTTATGTGAAACTCAGACCATTTTTGGAAGGAAAGAAGGATGTGTGCGAAGCACAACCATATCCTTGTGGAAGGTTAAGAGCCAATGTTCGACAGGGAGAGCTTGAAGCTCACTGATTCTTCCTGCAGATGTTACTGCAATCAAGAAGGCCACTTTCCAAGACAGGAACTTGAGCTCGTTAGTAGCCATTGATTCAAATGGCTTGTGACAAAAAGCGGTGAGGACCACGTTCAGATTCCCATCTCCGGTGAGAAGGCTTGACCGGCAGAAAGAGGTGAAGAAGACCTGCAAAATGCCTCTTGATTACTGGGTTTGCCAGAGAAAAAGACTGTCTGTGGAAAGATAAGCTGCAATGGCTCATAGATCTGTTCTGCATGATAAGACGTGGATGCCAGAAGCCACAAGATATAAAAGACAAGACAGTCCATAGAAGCCTGTCGAAGATCAAGCTGTTTAGCTAGACACCAATGCCAAAAACAAAGCCATTTACTTTTGTACTGCGCCCTCGTAGAAGGCTTACGTGCCACCTGGATTATGCACATATTATTCTTCAAAAGCTTAAACTGCGCTAAGGACTTGAACTCAGGTACCTGACCCTATCCCCATCACCTGCGGAGTCCCTCAAGGATCATGCGTTTCACCCACTTTGTACAACATTTTTACAAAGCCACTATTTGACAAATTGGACTGTCTAGGTGTCACCTACACAAATTATGCGGATGACACCCAGATACTCCTACCCCCCTAAGGAACCTATGATATAGATGTCACGCAGATTAATGAAGTCTACATCATCATTCAGGCATGGATGGCCACACATGGCCTCTGCCTGAATGATGATAACACCGAATTACTCCTAGTCGGATCATCTAACAACATCCTTAAACTAAGTCCTCACTATACAAATATAGTCATCGATGGGAACAGTATACCCATTGCCAAACATGTAAAAACTCTTGGTGTCTACTTCGATGCCCAGTCTAACCTAACTAAGCACATCAACATGACATCTTCGGCCACAGCCTACACTGGCAAGTTGATCAGAGCCTGCAGACCTCTACTAACCCCCTCTAGCTGCATTACTCTGGCGAGAGCGCTCATACAATCCAAATTGGATTATTGCAACAGTCTTTATCTAGGAGCGAACAAAACCATCTTAAACAAACTTCAGATTATGCAAAATAACGCGCTCAGAGCCGCACTGAATATTCCCAAAAGAGAGCATAAATCAGAAACGAGAAAGCACCACAGGCGGCTCTCTATACAGGACAAAATTGCCCTAAAAACTATTTGCCTCACTCATAAAGCGCTTAACCACCAAGCCCCCCCCTACCTCACAGATAAATTCACATGGAAGATATCCAATAGAACCACCAGATCCTCCAACACACCATGTCTGGTGGTGGCCAGATATAATCTAAAAAGAGCCGGAGGTTCCAGCTTCCCAGTATTAGCTGCCCAGCTTTGGAACACTCTCCCACAGAACATTCAAACCATTCAGACCTTTAACAATTTCAGAGGTCAGGCTATCACCTGGATACTAAATAAAACTTAAATAACAGTTCCTGTTACCACCATCTATTAGGTGATCGGCTCATATGACTGCTTTGACTGAAATGCTTCTTCTGCTTTGACCCAATGTACAATATGTATAATGTTCAATTTGTATATACCCACCATTGTAACTTTACCTTGAATGTTCAAATTGTATTAATCCTCATAATTGTCTAATTGCCTTGTAACCATTACTATCCTTAGCGCCCAATTACCTCCGGGTCAGGTGCGCGATATAAATAAAATAAACAAACAAACAAACAACCATAACCTGTGACAAGAGCTCCTGGAAGGAGGTTCTCACTGAAAGGTTGCTGGAGGTTGACCACCATTGAAGATCCACCGCCATGGAAGATGGTATCGGAATCATTTTGGAATCTGGTTCTGCGACTTGGGTCTAGCTGCCCGAAGCGCTAGCTGAGTGAGCCTCATTTTCAGTTTTGCAAGAGGTAGGGCTAGCACACATGAAACCATCAGGCCCAGGAGTCTCTGGAACCACCAGGCCAACAAACGGGAGGAGTGTATGAAAAGGCGGCACAAGGTTGATAAATCCACCATTCTGTCCTCCATTAATTAGGGAAACTCTGGCACACACTGTATCCCAACGGAAACCTAGAAAAATCAGGTCTTGAGCAACCGTCATACATGATTTCTGCCAGTTCACCGACAGCCCCAGTTAGAACAGAAGCTGGAGGAGTGACTAAAGATTGGCTGTTGCAGCCTGTGGGCAAGGACTCAGCAGAAGCCAATTGTCCAAATATGGATAGACATGAGCTCCCTACAGTCTGAGGAACGCTGCGATAACTGCCATCTTCATGAAGACATGCAGTGCCGAGCCCAAACAGCAGCACTTGATAATGGAAGTGTTCCATTCCCACGGAAAACCAAGGGTATTTCCGATGTGAGCCCCCAGGGCCATCTCAAGCACTTTTGAGGCCCTGGGCACAGACATCTTTTGCCCCCCCCCTTCACCAAACCAAAGGGATTAAGGGATCAAGAATACTGGTCATGCCCCCACTCATTGCGCTCCCAACCAACAGGTTGATATGCTGTCTCACAGCATAATAAGCGTGTGTACTCCCTTTAAGTCCCCTTGCTCGAATCAGAATGATAAACAGCTAGCATTTGAAGACCAACATTAGCAGTCTACAAAGGGGTTACTGTTCTAGTACATGCAGGATACTTTTTATCAATAACATCTAGGAAGGTAGATGTAGTATTAATGCAGGACCGTATGTAAAAGGTACATGTAACCCATAATAGACAGAACTCGCATTAGCTGCCTCGCAGAATGCAAAAGTGCTCATGCATGGATAAAGAACACCAATTGGAAGGAAGGAGAACGCTACATATACCGTAGCATGGATAGTGGAGGCAGATTAGAAGCTACTATGAAGGTGTTTTTATCCAGACAGACTGAGATTAGAAATCGGATATGGTTTTCAAATAGTGTTGCCATTAGATATCAAAAGGAACAAATGCCTGTGGTGTGCAATATGAATATGCTCACTAATAACACAGTGAAACCATGAGTAAGGCTTTCATGAAGATCATACCATGAGAAGGAAATCACTCGGAAGGGCTGACAATTTTGAAAGGTTTAGGGACTGGCAATATTGAGAGGTTAGGCAATACGAGATTAAAGGAGATTCCCAGGATCACACATTGGTTAAGGGGTGAATGAGTGAAGCTGGGATTTGTGCCAACTCTGGCATTTCTGGATTTTTACACTTTTTCCAGTTCTTACCATGAACTAAAACAATCTCATTTTATAGAAAAACAGACTTGGAAAGTACACAAATCAAGTACTAAACGACCATTTTTAAACAAAATATTATAGAAGGGTGTTATGCAAAATGGGAATTATTCTAGCTTAATTCTCTTCATCATCAAAGAAAGTATATAATAACCAGCATACCAATCGATGTGATTTAACAAATTTAATCTGGGTTTGTCTTTTGCATTTTAAAGCTTTAAATACTTCCAAAACAATGGCTTGTGACATTTTCATTTATAAACGTGCATAAAAACCTTTGAATTTTACCAAAAAGCAAACCGTTTTTTGTGTCAAACAAGCATACCTAAATATGCTTGCCTGAGGCCTGCAACATACGGTCCACTCTCTTCTGTCTACCAACCCTTGCAACGATAACCAGGATACTCACCATAGTGACCACCTTACTCCTAGTCCATAGTCCCCTTTCCTCCATACTTATGGGACGTTCCTCTGTCCTGTGGGACGGAACCAAAGCACTTTGTAAAAAGCATCACATTTTTCAAAAATGTGGCCTTCCTCTATTTTTCCTTGGGGTACCGCCCCCCCTTCTTAGCTCCGCCCAGCGCATCGCCCATCAGTCCTTTTCTATCGCCAGGTCAGAGACCTTTAAGCAATAAGAGGAACCTTATTAGAGGGGACGGCAAGCGGGCGTATGGAGGAAAGGGGACTATGGACTAGGAGTAAGGTGGTCACTACGGTGAGTAACCTGGTTATACTCCTACGTCCCATCCCCTTTCCTCCATACTTATGGGAGATTCCCAAGCACTCCTCACAGGAACTATGGGTGGATGGAAACCCCCTTACTGAAAAAGGTTTTTCAGCACAGCCTGGCCAAACTGAGCATCAGATCTGGAGCTCAAGTCCAAGCAGTAATGTTTACAAAAAGCCGATGGGGAAGCCCAAGTAGCCGTTTTCACGATGGTCTCCCAGGGGACATACATTTGAAAGGCAACAGCAGCTGGCTTGCCCCGTACCAGATGTGCATGGAACCCTTTAAGATTCTGAAGACCCTTAATAGTGTAAGCCTCCGTAATACAGGCAGCAATCCATCTGGAGATAGTCGCTTTGGAGGCCTGCTTGCCCTGCGTGTTACCAAAGGTCACCAAAAGCTGAGAAGAACTCCTAAATTCCGAAGCTCTATCCAGATAGAACTTAAGAGCTCTTCTGACATCCAGGCAATGCAAAACCAACTCACATTCCGAAGCCGGGTTTGGAAAGAAGGCAGGCAGTGAGATTGACTGATTAAGATGGAAATCAGAAACCACCTTTTGTTTGTTTGTTTTATTATTTATAGTGCGCACCTGACCAAGAGAGATTCGGGCGCGAAGGCAAAAAGAGGGTTGTTAAGCTTAAGTTACATGGAACACAGGAATGTGTACAGCTAAAGTTACAATGCTGTATGCATGAACAACAACAGCAACATTCAGGGCAGATAATAGTAGGTATATACAGTAAGAGCCAAGAATAAGTGTGAGGCGCATGCAGATAGCAAAGAACAGTGATGTCACATATATACAGTAAGTACTACGGGAGGATTACAGATGAGGTGAGGTCAGACGTAATGTTCCTCTAGCCAGTGAATAAGACTAGATCTGAATTGTAGGTAGGGTAAATCTTCCCTTAAGGCAGGGGGGAGGGAATTCCAATATTGTGCTGCTTTGACAGGGAAGCTGCTCCCTCCGGATTTAGTAAGCTTAAATCTAGGTACTAATAGTAGATTTGAGTTAGTTTTTCTTAGGGGCCGAGAGGCTGTTTGTCTAGTGAATCTGGCTGTGAGGTATTGTGGGGCTGCTTGGTTGAGACATGTGTGTGTCAAGGATGCAGTTGTGAGGAGGATTTTATCTTTCGTAGAGAGCCAGTTAACGGATCTCCTAAGGTCAGAAATTTGGGCATTTTTAGGGAGACTTAGGGCGGCTCTCAGGGCATTATTTTGGAGAGTCTGAATTTTGGACGCAATATATTTGTTGCTGCCTATATATAGGGCATTGCAATAATCCAGTTTGGATAAGATCAGTGCTCTTGCTAGAGTAATGCAGTTGTTGGGTGTGAGGAAAGGCTTAGCTGCCCTGATCAGCTTGCAGGTGTAGGAGGTAGCTGACGCCATAGCGTTTATTTGTTTACCAAAGGTAAGCGTAGAATCTATGTAGAAGCCACGGTGAGAGCATCCGCCGTGACGTTCAGCTGGCCCGGTATGTGTACTGCCACCAGCCAGACACCATGCTGAACTGCCCATTCCCAAATCTGAATGGCCAGATCCACAAGAGGCGGAGACTTCGCGGCCACTGCTTGTTGATGTAAAACATGAACACCACATTGTCCGTGCGGACATGAACTACTTTGTTGGCAATGACCGGCCTGAACGCCTTGAGCGCCAGGAAGATCGCCAGACGCTCCAGATGATTTATATGAAGGAACTTGTCTTGTGGCGACCAGAGGTCAGAGACCTGAAGAAGACCCCCATCCCAGAAGGGAGAAGTCTGTTGTGATCGTCACCAACGGAGCGGGGTCTTGGAAACCCGCACCCACCGACAGGTTGCTGAGACACGACCACCACGTCAGGTTCACTCTCATGAAAGCCGGAATCGATATTATCTTGGAGCCCGGATCCGCAGCCTGATGCCAAGAACTTCGAAGAGCCATTTGCGTCCGCCTCATCTTGAGCCGAGCAAGGGGGAAGAGCCAAAACGCACGAGGCCATGAGGCCCAGAAGCCTCTGGAACCACCAGGCCGACATGCTCTCCGACTGCGCAAACATCTGACACGTGGCCAACAGATCCGCTATTCTGTCCCCGGGTAAACTCTGCAGTCGATCGTGCTCCAACAAAAACCCAGGAAAGTCAGGTCCTGAGAGACCATTATGGAAGATTTCTGCCAGTTCACTGACAGCCCAAGGTGAAACAGGAGTTGGAGGAGAGACTGAAGATTGCTCGAGGATTTCAGCGGACAAGGACTGCGCAACAGCCAATAGTCCAAATACGGATACACATGGATACCCTGTAGCCGAAGAGAAGCTGCAATAACCGACATCATCTTCGTAAAGACACGCAGTGCCGAGCTGAGGCCAAAAGGGAGCCCTCAAAACTGGAAGTGCACCTGCCCCACAGAAAAAAGTAGGCATCTCCGATACGGACTCCAGATCAGGATATGCATATACGCATCCTGGAGGTCCACTACGCTGAGCCAATCGCCCTTCTGTAAAGAGGACTTTATCTGGCCATGCGTGATCATCTTGAATTTCTCCTGGGGTAGAGAGAGATTGAACTGGGAAAGGTCTAGGATGGTGCGCAGGCCAGCCTGGTTGGGTTTGGGCACCGTAAACAGCCGGGAATAGAAGCCCTCCCCTCGCTCCCCTAGAGGAACGGGTTCCACCGCCTTGAGATCCAGCAACTTCTGAATCTCGGCTCTGAGGGAGGGCTACCCCGACTGCTGGAAGGGAGGATTGATGGGTGGGGTAGGGGAAGGGGTAAGCGGAAGCCCGCCCGAGCGACTGACGAGACCCACCGGTCCTCGGTGATGGTCTGCCACGCCTCCCAATGAGACGCAATGCGTCCTCCCACCGGGGTCTCGTGCGAGCGCAGAAAACCATCATTTTGCTCGTTTGTCAGTGGCAGCCCCACCTGAACCTAAGGAGGAGGCTGAGGAGCGGGAGAAAAACCGACTCAGTTACTGCCATCAGCAGGAATTTCCCAAAGGGGTGTCAACCCTGTGGGATTTCCGATCTAAAAAAAAACCTGAAACCAGAGGAAGGGCGAGGGTTTGACAACGATCTCTGTGTCCTGAAAGGAGGTTTAACCAAGACAGACAAGAACTTGGCGTTCTGAGTGCTGTCCTTAGTTTTGGTCAGATCCAAGTCTGTTGTAGAGTGAAAGAGCTCCTTGCCATCGAAAGGCAGGTCCAACACCTTATCCTGCACCTCCTTGGAGAACATGGTGGTGTGCAGCCAAGCTTGACGAGAGGTATCCACACCAAGCATAAGGCCTCGGGCCGAGGTGTCGACGTGGAGCGCCGCAGCCTCCAGGAGATCCTGTGCCAAGACTCTGGCATCCGACAAACCCGCTTTGAAATCTTCCAACTTGTCAGCAGGAATAAACTCCTCAAACTCCGGCAGACCTTTTCACATTTTCATATTCGCCCCCACTAACACCAGTTCTGCATTGGCTTGATGCAGCTGCAGAGCTGAGTTAGCGAAAATCTTCCTCCCAAGGGAATCAAGAAGCTAATCTTCCTTGGCCAGAACCTGTGTGGCCGTCGAAGAGGAGGATGTCGCAGGTCTGGATTGCAAAGTGGCTGCCGCCACTACCGTGGAGGAGGGGGCGGACACGACGCCAACGCCACTTCTTCCGAAGAATGGAGCCTGTAACGTGCGTCAATCTTCTTATTGACAAACAGTCCAGAGTGTGGCTTCTCCCAAACTTTACAGACATCGGTCAAAACATCCTTCTGTAAGAACAAGCAGGTACGCTCCGAAGGAGATAAGGTGAACGCCCCCGTAAGCACGCCCTCCTGTGGAGCGGGTGCCTCAGGTACTGGAACATTTAACTGACATGCCCAGCACCCGGTCATGAAAAGCTCTAAGAGCGGGGCTGGTCTTCACTGTCCTGATCTCCCTGTAGATCGTCCGACAGGTCTGGATCAGGTTGAGTCACATCAGGCACCACAACAGCCTTGTCCACTGGGCACAACGGAGGCGGGGTGAAGAGTAGGGGAGGCCCAGCCGGTAAAGGTAGCGGCGGTGGAGGCACAGGAACCGCAGCCGGGACCTTCGGCGCAGGCGGGCATATCTCCCTGAACAAGCCTCGAAAGTACTCCTTCATGGGGTCAGAACGCATCAGTTTTTGAAACTTGCCGAAAAAGGCGTCCTTCGCCGATGACTTTGGCGTGACAGGAGGAGGCCTCTCCTGAGGGAAGTAATTCCAGGGGCATAAGGGAGAGGGTTGCCAAGAGGGCCCTTCCCCACTGTTGTCTACATAAATCAAGGGCGCCGATGCTGCCGGCAGCGAGACATTGTGCGGTAGAGGCATCCGAGCGTTCCAGTCATAAACTGGACGAAACGGATATGCACAGGGAAACCGATGTTCACCTGAAAAAGCACCCCCTACACCTAGGGCTGATGGCGTAGTTGTAAGGGTTGTATCCAAAATGGCCACGTGGTCTTGGCAGGAACGGCCGTCAGTTTGTTGGCACCTGTGGAGAACTGCGACACATGTGGAAGTGAAGCAGAGGTCCCCATAAGTGGGTCAGGGGTCTTCATTTTAGCCTTAACACAAGGAACCTCGGCCGAGCGGGTACTGTGTGGCCTAGAATGTTTCTGTGACATCCTAACAGCCAAACTAGCCTTCAGAGAAAGGACCTCAGCACTGCCGGTAACGGAGGGATTACGGTCCAAAACCTCACTCTGTGCCCCCCCTCAACAGAACAGGGATCACTGCAAGAGTGGGAACGATGAGGAACACACCTCACCGAAAAGACATTAACAGGCCTCTCAGAACTGTTGGTCACCTTAGCCTCTAAATGACAGGCCTCGGACCCGAGTCCGGAAAAAGCCTCCTCACGAGGGGCCTCGAACTTTCGTTCGGTGTCAACAACCTCAACCGAGGTCTCAGGGTGCACCCCAGTGATTTTACAGGAAGCTCCAGTCAAAGAGACTTTGGAGCAAGCTCCGGCACCTGATGCCTCAGTAGAACTGAGCCCACAAACAGCCCCGAGAGGAGGGGCCTCGGAATGCACTCCGATGACAATAGGCCCCTTACGGAAGCCCTTGGAGAAAACTCTGGTAGAATATTTAGGCCTGGAAGGCACCTCAGGGCTAGCCCCGGTAATAGAGCTATTGACGCTCCTCCCGGACCGGGAAGACCCCGGGAAGGAGTCCCCCGGTCGGGGGGGCCCTAAAAAATAAAGAACTCACTGTGCGGTTCTTTTTTTCGTCGATGAAAGTTTGAAAATGCGCTGGAGGGAGTACGTTGAAAAACCTCTTCCCACCGCTCCAAATGACGTTGAAGCACCCGGACCGAAAGGGAGTCACAGTAAAAACACAAGTCCCACCGGTGGTCTGGACCCAAACACTAAGCACAGAGGATGGGGATCCGCCCTAGCGAAGCGTCACTGACAAGAACAACAATTTGAAAAGTCTAGCTGAAAAGGCATAGACGGACTACCACGCAACCGCTAAGCCAGAGGAGGAACTGGAAGGAAAAAACTCAGTCCCAGTCCCAAGTGAGCAGAGAAAAGGACTGATGGGCGATGCGCAGGACGGAGCCAAGAAGGGCGGGACTACGGACGCGTGCGGTACCCTGCATAAAAAGAGAGGAAGGACACATTTTTGAAAAATGTGATGCTTTTTACAAAGTGCTCTGGTCCCGTCCCACAGGATGGAGGAATGTCCCATAAGTATGGAGGAAAGGGGACAGGACGTAGGAGTAAATGGCTTACATAAAAAAGGTCAAGTAATGGGCTAAACGATACCAGCCGCATGGAAGAAGGCAAACCTCACACACAGAAGACAGCACAGTAGAACAAGTTACTCTCTTACCTGGTAAAGTTCTTTCGATGGGATGGTCCGACGACGTATTCCATATCGATGACAGTAATCACCACAGCTGTGCTGCTTCGGAAAATCTTTCGGCGTCTGCGTCCTGCGTCGATGACGTCGATACACCGCCCTCGAGGACCTCCTCCAACGGCCAACGTCACTGGATGTTATAGGTAGGACGCACGACGCCTGTAGCCTCAGTTGTAGTTTTTTTCCCCAGAACGTGTGGCACCAGTCTTCTGCCAGTCTGACCACACAAAGCCTTGCGGAAACGTAAGCTGTAATCGCATAAGAAATTCTGTAGCGGGGAAGGCAGAGAAGGAGCGATATGGAATAAGTCGTCGGACCATCTCATCGAAAGAACGTTACCAGGTAAGAAAGTAACTTGTTCTTCGAGGGGATTGGGTCCTTCGACGTATTCCATATCTATGATAGACTCCCAAAGCAGTACCAATGCAAGGAAGTGGTGGGAAAAGAATTTAGAAAACAGAAATTTAGAATGCCTAATCAAATTGCGTAGTAAAGGACCGCCTTGCCAAAGGCCAGATCCTGCCCCCGGATGGAATCGAGGGAGTAGTGACGTACAAAAGTATACACCGAAGCCCAGGTGGATGCATCACAGATGTTACAAATAAGAACACCCCTCTGTAGGGCAGTAGAGGCAGCCATACCCCTGGTAGAATAGGCCCATAAGCCGACTGGTGGGTCCTTACCCGCCAAGCGGTAACACTCAGACATAGCCAAAACAATCCAGCGAGACAGTCTGTTTCGTCACAGCTTGTCCCAAACGCTTTCCAGCGTAACCAATGAAGAGTTGATCGTCCACTCTAACCGGGGACATGCGTGCAATATAAAAGCTTAACGCTCTCCTAGGATCAAGCCTATGGAGCCTCTCCTCTTCCTTACCAGGATGTGGAGGAGGATAAAACGCCGGAAGAACAACCTTCTGGCCTAAATGAAATTCCGAGACCACCTTCGGAAGAAAGGAAGGAGAAACTAAGGACAACCGTGTCATTATGAAACACAGTGAAGGGTGGCTTAACTGAAAGTGCCTGTAACTCACCGCAACCAAAAACACAGTTTTAAGAGTTCACAGTGTCAAAGGGCATGAATGCAAAGGCTCAAACAGAGCACCCATCAGAAACTTGAGAACAAGGTTCAAATCCCAACCGGGCACCTGGAAAGGTGACGGAGGGAACACATTAGTGAGCCCTTTCAGAAACTGAGAAATTAAAGGAATTTTTAAAATAGGAACACTCTTCAGACGAGCACTTAAATATGGACAGCGCTGCCAGGTATCCTTTAACGGTACCCACTTGCAGGCACCTGTGGGCCAAAGAAAGCAAAAAAGACAGAACTACAGGAATGTCACATGAAAGAGGATCCACATTCTTAACCCTGCACCAATCGCAGAACTTAAGGCAACGGTACAGGGACTTTGTTGCTGGCCGTCTGGCCGAGAGCAACACCTCCATCACGTCTTCAGGGAGGTCCCAATCCTTATACCTCAACCTTTCAGAAACCAAGTGTGAAGGGTGAGGGATCTGACCTCTGGATGGAGAACCTGACCCCCCTCCCGTGAGAGCAGATCGTCTCGGTAGGGAAGACGACGTGGAGGGCAGATGGACAAGTCGAGAAGGTCCAGGTACCACGTCCTCCGGGCCCACGCCGGAGCAATGAGGATCATCCGGGAACCGAACCTCCATAACCTCTGCAGTACTTGCGGGATGACGGGGACTGGAGGAAACACGTACAGCAGTGGGAATGACCACTCCACCACGAACGCGTCTCCTAAGGCTCCTTTCGGAGGAAATTCCCGCAAGCAGCACCTCTCGCACTTCCGGTTGACACTGGAGGCGAAGAGATCCACTTGAGGGGTCTCCCAAAGGGCGAAGATCTCCAGGAGAATCTCCTGAGCCAAGTCCCACTCGTGAGATATCGCGCTCTGCCTGCTCAGAGCGTCCGCCGTCTCGTTTTCGTCTCCGGCCAGATGAACTGCCGAGATCGAAACTTCCTGCTGGATTGCCCAGAACCAGAGCTGCATCGCCTCCCTGCACAGAGGAAGTGACCCTGCCCCCCCTTTTTGTTGAGGTAGTGCATGGCCACTGTGTTGTCCATCAGCATCAGGACATTCTTCCCTCGCACATTCGGCAGAAAAGCCTTCAGGGCTAGCCTGATGGTCCTCAGCTCCAACAGATTGATATGGAGTCTGGACTCCGACAGAGACCAACGACCGCTGACTGTCAACTCGTTGGCATGAGCTCCCCATCCCGATCGTCACCGCTGGCCAGGGTAGCCAAAATGGAGCCCCCTTCATCAGATTGCCTTCGACGGCCCACCAAAGAAGGTCCTGGGCGACCGAGGACGGCACCTGAACGGGGTCTGACATCCTGCCGGAGGACTGAGACCACTGGAGCTTGAGTGCCCATTGCAAAGATCTCATCCGCAACCTGGCCTCTGGCACCAGAAGAATGCAGGATGCCAGGAGGCCGAGCAATCTCAAGAACTCGAAAGCAGGGAGACTCTGGGCATATTGGAACTTGTGCACCATCTGCTAAATGTGGGGAGGAAAACACTGCCCCAGGGATGTGTCGAGCACTGCTCCGATGTACTGGAGCTGCTGAGTTGGCGTCAACTGGGACTTCTTTAAGTTGAGGGAGAAGCCCAGCTTGTGAAGGGAGTGGCAGGTGACGGACAGATGATCCAGGACTTGCTCGAGAGAGCTCGCCCTGATCAACCAATCGTCCAGGTAGGGGTAGACGTGAACCCCCCCTTTCCTGAGATACGCTGCCACCACCACCATGAGCTTGGTGAAAACCCTCTGGGCGGAAGTCAATCCGAACGGCAGGACCCGAAACTGAAAGTGCGAGTCGCCAACCGCGAACCTCAGGCCTTCACGTCAGGAGCAAACCCGACTTCCGCAACCACGCAAACCTGCGTATCACGGTGCTCGCCGCCATGGACTGGCTGACGCAATCTGCCATGTCCAAACCCGACTGTACGGCCTCACACATGGCATCCTTGCCATCCTGATCCATGGCAAGGAAACCATCCCGTTCGTCCCCTTCGGGAATATGTTCAGCCGCTAAGGAAACAGTTCCACAGAGTGTGCGTGAAACATAACAAGGCACATACGGAGTTGGCCGCCTGAAGCGCCATACCCACTGAAGAAAACAAACACTTTCTTCGCCGAGCCACCAAAACGCTTGAGGTCCCCATCAGGAGGGATGGTAGGATATTACGCCTGCTTTGTCGGGGCCGTAGCCGCCTGCACCACCAAACTCCCCAGAGTGGGGTGCTTGGACAAGTAGCAGGGGTCGCTACGGGCTGGGTGGGATTTTTCGCGGCAAAGACTTGCCCACTGCCGGGAGACTCTACGGAGCAGTCCAAGCCGCCACCACCCTTCTCTGCAGAGCCATATGAAACGGCAGTACCGGGTCAGTTGGTGGACCAAGGTCGAGGATATCCGTAAGGTCATCCTGAAGAAACTCCCCCGGGGAGCAGACCATCCCGAGTACTCGGTGACCCTTGACATAAGGCGCCGGTACGAGGAGTCGGCATGAGTGCCAGGCTCAGGCCTACAAAACTCCACCTCTGGAGAGGTGTCCAGCCCACTAGCATCATGCAGTGACTGCCTCAGGTCCTCAAATTAATAAACTCAAGATGGCGGTAAGAAGGCACAGAATGTGAACCAAAGCCATGCTTGACCTTGGCCAGAGCCTTTCTAGGGGGTTCCACCGTGCCTCGGGGTACCACCGTCAACACAGCCTCGAAAGGCGTCAAGGGCATCGAGTGAATCGGCGTTGACGCCGAACGCGGCGCCAACAGCATCAATGGCGTCAACACAGGCCTCTAGGCCGAAGCCCCGAGCGTGTCCTTCGACAGCCTGTGCGCCGATGGCGCCGTCGACTTCTTCGGAGGCGGGGCCTCGAAAGAGTCTGTCGACGACCTCGGCGCCACCGGCGTCGACGTCTTCCTCGAAGACATCACAGGTTCACACGGTCTCAAGCACGTTGAGGACCGGGACCTGGACCGGGCATGACGAGAACGATTCCCCTTGTTCGAGCGGGACCTCTCCCACGAATCGTGCCAACCACCCGAGCCCAAAGGCGTGCGAGGGGCGTCTCTTGACCGATCACGACCGACCCCACTCAGAGGCGCGGACGGACCGGTGCCCTGCGAGTTGAGAATCGCTAACATTTTCTTCCCGAAGGAAGCCCATTCCTCTGGCGTCGCCTGCTTGGTAGGGTAAGCGACCCGCCGACGGGCGGAGTCCTCGGAAGAGGACGAGGAAGGCAGCCAATGACGGCGCTTCCGGGAGTGCCTCGAAGAGGCAGAGGAGTGGCGGGACCAACTCTGCGACCGAGACCCACTGGACTTCCGACGACAACGCGGAGAGTCACCTCTCGAATCGTCCATCGAAAGCCCCCCAGATCTCGACTTCCGTGGCTTAGACACCTTACCTACCGATAACAACTTCTTGCGCTCCCGCAAAGCTTTAGACGTGAGCGACTGGCAGTCGACACAGTCATCCATTTCATGGGCCTCCCCGAGGCACCAGAGGCAGGCTTTGTGCGAGTTCGTAGCCGACATCTTGGACCCACAGTCCCCGCACTTCTTAAATCCTGGACGCGGGGTGGAAGACGAGGTAGACATCCTTCACGAAGAAGAAACTTCACAAAACGATCAAGTTCGAAGAACCGAGAAACAACAGAACTCCAAAGAGTCGAGGCGCGCCGAGAATCCCAAAGTGAACACGTTTGCGGAAAAAACGGAACTCAGACTACGGGCGTCGTGCATCCTACTTATAACACGGTGACGTCGGCCGTCGGAGGAGGTCCTCGAGGGCAGCGTATCGACGTCATTGACGCAGGCGCCGAAAGATTTTCCGAAGCAGCACAGCTGTGGCGATTACTGTCATAGATATTGAATACGTCGGAGGACCCAATCCCCTCGAAATTTAAGATACATTAGATGATTTGACCAGGATCACTAACGTCTCCTGGGAAATCCAGGATACAAACATGAACGCTGTTGTTCCATAGTCTTGAATTTGGATACTTATTCACCTCTTAGACTAACAGTTTATGCCATCGTTGGAGGCGATTGCCTACGTTTTACCACACCCCATCTGACCAAACCATTTTCTAGACCTTCACCATACGGATGATATGTTCGTTTTTATAGCAACTCCTATCTGGTACAGGTACACTGCTGATAATAGCAGATGTTGTTCTGCAAAACCAAGTAGATATGCAGACAGGTTTATAAACTTCAAACATAAGAAAGGCTCAGCCATCCTTGCTGGAATGTGATATTCTAATTTTGCATATGAACACATCTCTGCAATGGGTGCTTCACACACTGAGCTAACTTCTGAACCATTGTGGCACTCAATTTATCAATATGCATTTAACCATTGCCTATTGCACATGATCAACATAATTTCCACAGGAAGGAAAGAATGCTACATAAGGAACACAAACTATTTATACCACAGTGAACACAGAAAGCAATACATGATGAATTGATCAAGGCAGAATGCACTTGCCAAAACAGAAAGGCAATGGGTTTAGACCCTCAGCAGCACCCCATAAAATATCCTGACGTGTGCTATTTAGGACTGGTGAACAATGGATTTTTACTTCTTCAGATCAGGCAGCTTTGTGGGCCCCCCCTACAAGGTGGTGGCCCTGGGCAAGTGCCCTTTTTGCCCTCCCATAAAAACACCTCTGAGCCCCAGATCAGAATGTACATGTAAGCGTCCTGAAGATTTACCACACTGAGCCAATCACCCTTCCGGAGAGAGAACCTTATCTGGCTGGGTGTGATCATATTGAATTTTTCTTGGGGTGGGAAAAGATTGAAGTTGGAGAGGTCGAGGATAGTGTGCAGCCCAGCCTGGTTGGGTTAGGGTACTGTACACAGATGTGAGTAATAGCCCTCCCCTTGCTCCTGCAAGGGAACAGGTTCCACCGCTCTGAGGTCCAGAAGTTTCTGTACCTCAGGTCTGAGACCCAGTCTGCTGAAGAGGAGGGTGAGAGGGTGGGATATGAGGCAGGGGCAAGCAGAAGTCTGCTCATCGGTCAAAACCCATCGGTCTTCTGTAATAGTCTGCCACGCCTCCAGGTGATACGATATACGTCCTCCCACCGGAGTCTCGTGTACCCGATGGAAAATCATTTGGATGGTTTGTCTTTGTCAGACCAGCTGTTGCCGAAGAGGAGGCTGATGACAGAGAAAAACCGGCCACTTTCCCTTTGCTGCTTGCGTCAAGGTGCACCAGAGGAACCTTCTGCCTGGCGTGCTCGACGCTCCTGGAACCCTCTAAAAACCGAGAACGACCTTGTCTGGGTCCCCGAACTCTGCGTACAGGCCGCTTTAGTTGGGGGTTTTGCAAGGACCAACAAAGATTTAGCCGTTTGCGGGCATGCCTTTGTTTTATCCTAATCGGTGGAGGACTGGAACAGCTCCTTACCTTCGAAGGGAAGATCAGGTACTTTGTCTTGAACCTCCTTCGAGAACTTTGCAGCATGCAACCACGCTTGGCAGGAGAGGTCTACTCCAACCATAAGGCCCCGAGCAGAAGTGTCTACATGATGGGCCATGGTCTCCAGCAGGTCCCGAGCCAGACCTCGGTATTGGATAGGCCCTCTTTAAAATCATCCAGCCTGTCCTGAGGGATACATTCCTGAAATTCGGAAAGTTCCTTCCAGAGCTTGAGATTTGCTGCTGCAAGAAGGACTTCGGTATTCGCCTGTCGCAGCTGAAGACCAGAATTGGAAAAACACTGTTTTCTCAAAGGCATTAAGACACGACCTGAGAGGCAGCCTTAGAGGATGTTGAGGACGGCTTAGACTAGAGCGTAGCTGCTGCAACCAACGTTGATGAGGGGAGTGAACATGCAGTAAAGGGTATGTCTTCTCTTAGGTTTTCATTTATTCAGGGCTGAAAATAACACTGATCTCCTGAGCCAAAAGAAAGCAAAGATGATCACTAAGGCGGCTCAAACTTCATACATTGATGGGAAATATGGGTATTGCTCCTTATACCAGTAATCATCTTTGGGGCAAGAAACACTCCCATTTGACTTGGAAACTTAGTTGGTTAAACTGACAGACCTCTTCTGGAGACATGTTTTGAACCTGCCACAGGCTATACCAAGCTCTGTTGTAAGATACAAATTAGAAGTTAGCCCTATGCCCCCTCAATGGTAATTTGGAGGACCCTAAAGCTTCTTGTTAATATTTGCTTGGCTAAGGATGGTTCCACTTGATGGCTTATGAAACATTGGTTCCAATGGCCCTATGAAAACATGGCTAACAAAATGTAAGGCCTACATTGAACAGTGATCTAAGTTGGGACATGTTACGAAGGCTCTCTGATAAAGCAAAACAAAAATTATGTGAGCGGGACTGGATATATACAATCCCGGAAGTAAGAGGGTACAAATTGTTCTCATAAATCGATGCCAGATCTTATGGCGTTCTGCCATATTATACCCAAAGATTTCCTAACAGACATGGGGCATAAAATGTTAGCGAATGAGTCTAAATCTCCTTCCAACAAAAGAAAACAGGAGGCAGAGAGGGGATTGAACGCTCACTACGGACTTTGACACAATCTATCACCTGATGGTAGAGTGCCATGTCTTAACTGATTGCTGTGAGCTACATTTTTAGTACCCAACACAGAATTTTAGATTTATTTTTCCAGGTCCAACCTGTTCATATATTTTTACTGCTAAATCGAATGCATGGAGATTTTCTGCTTTATGACTATTAAAATAACTATTTCTGGAAGCTGTTAAAGGAAAAGGATAAAAGTGCAATAGACTATTGGTTATATAATATTACTGAAAAGATTAATTTGTTTCTATTGTAATGAAATTTTAACTAAGGTGTTTTGTACTCATTTATTTAATAAGACGGACACAGAGCTTATCAACCTATAAATGTCCTGATATTAATGTATCTGTATCTTTCTGCTTTTAGTATAACGTTAATAACCTAGTAATAAGGTAACAATTTTTTAGTATTCGTTGTTTGTTTGTTTATTTATTTGGTAATGCGCTCCAAGCCCGTGGGCATCTGGGCACAGCAGAACAAGAGGACTCGAAACTTAGTTACAAAGCCTGACACAGGCTGTTACAGAGAAACAGTGGTTGGTTACAGTAGGTGATACAATGCATATAAAATATCAAGTTTAAACGCAAAAAGAGCAGCATTATAACAGGTTGTGCCGTTACCACTAGGGTGAGGGACGTTGCATGTCGTTGTTGTGCAGCCATTTGAGAGCGTAGAATCTGAATCTTGTGTAGGGTAAAGGGCATCTAAGGTCGGGTGGGAGTGTGTTCCATGATTGTGCAGCTCTAACTGGGAAACTTGCACCGCCCGCTGTGGTAAGTTTGAATCTGGGGACTTCCAGTAGGAAGGTATTGGCAGATCTCGTCAGTCGGTTAGAGGGTAGCCAGTTGATTCTTTCCGCTATGTAGGGGGGTGCTTGATTGTTGAGGCATTTAGAAGTGAGGGAAATCGTTTTAAGAAGGATTCTGTCCTTTATCTTTAGCCAATGGGCTTCAATCCGATGTTTGGAGATATGTTCTCTGCGTGGGATGTTCAGAGCTGCTCTAAGAGCGTTATTTTGCAATCTCTGGAGTTTGTCAGTGACCGACTTGTTGGCACCAGAGTATAAGGCGTTGCAATAGTCGAGTCTAGACATGACAGGGGCATTGGCCAAGGTGAGGCAGCTGGCGCTGGACAGGAAGGGTCTGGCGGCACGGATGAGTTTACATGTGTAGGTGGTTGAGGAGGCGAGGGAATTCACTTGCTTTTTGAGGGCGAGAGCTGACCTTAATAGTATTGTTATCAATGTTAAATGAGGTGTAGTCCGGGGTGAGTTGGGATAGTTTGTGGTCTGAACCGAGGAGCAGGATTTCAGTTTTATCGTCTTTCAGGCAGAGGCCATGTGTGGCCATCCATGCTTGAATGAGGATGTAAATTTTGTTCACCAGAGCCAGGTCCACTTCGTAGTTGCCCGAAAGGGGTATGAGGATCTGGGTGTCATCTGCGTAATTAGTGTAGGTGACGCCCAGACTGTCCAACTTGTCGAACAATGGCTTGGTGAAGATATTGTACATAGTGGGTGAGACACAGGAACCCTGTGGGACTCCACATGTGATTTGGATGGGGTCAGCACAGGTAGTGGAGGAGAACACTCTCATAGTCCGGTTGGCTAGAAAGGATTGGACCCAAGCTATAGCGTCTCCTGAGAAGTTGGCAGCCAGCTTGAGGTGGTTGCATAAGACTGCATGGTCCACCAGATCAAAAGCTGCTGACAAGTCCAGTAAGAGTAGCAACTCTGTTTTCCCATTATCCTTAAATTCCTCAATTTTGGTTTTGAGGTCTATCAGGGCAGTTTCCGTGCCATGGAGCGGGCGGAAGCCCGATTGGCGCGAACCTAGTAGACGATTAGCTTCTAGGTACTCTTGAATTTGGAGATAGGCTACTCTGTCGATAATTTTTAGTAGGAAGGGCACTGTGGTAATGGGCCTATAGTTATTCGGGATAGAAGGATCGAGGGTTTGTTTTTTGAGAAGGGGGAGGACCCAGGATTCTTTTAAGTTGGCTGGCACTGTGATAGATTTGAAGGATGAGTTAATAAGCTTTGAGATGAAAGGGGCTAAGTCTCTGGCAGCGTCCTTTATTATTTGAGCTGGGCAGCTGTCGCCCTTACAGTTAGAGGGCTTCAGTGAGAGGATGGCCTTTTCAGTGTCGATGATGGAGATCGGTTTAAAGCTAAAAGGGGGGATAGTGGTAGGTTCAGTTACTGGAGGCAGTTGTTGATCAGTAAGAGAGAAGGCGTCTTTTTTGTTCGTTATTTTAAGTTGGAGGGTGGAGATTTTGTTTGATAGGGCATTCTGTATGTTAGTGCACCATATCTTGTCCTTTGGGACCGTGTCAGATGGTTGGATAGGGGATTCCATTTCCCTGAGGATGGCAAATAGTTCCTTAGTATTCGATTTGGCATTGGTAATTCTGTCATTGAATACATTTCTTTTGGTGTTGATGATTTCAGACTTGTAGTGTTTTGTAACTTGGGTTAACTTGGCTTTGTTGTCGTTAGTGGGCGAATTACGCCAGATGGTTTGGAGTTTTCGTTTCTGCTTTCTAAGGTCCTTAAGGTGGGGGGTGAACCAGGCGTTGAGGTGGGCATTTTGCTTAGCTTTGCGTAATTTTGCAGGTGCAATGGTGTCTAGTGCGTGAGACATAGCTTTGTTAAAGGTGTCTACTAGTGTATCTGGGTCAGTGTTGTCCTTCAGACCGTTAATAGTGGGGAGGAGGAGGGGGATAAGTTTTTCTGTAGTAATATCTTTTTTATTTCTGGTGGGGAGTGGTGGTATCATTTTGATAGTCTTGGGGCTGGGGAGGTCAAGTGTGGCAGTGAAATTTATTAGAAAGTGGTCGGTACATAGTTGAGGGGTGATGGAGGTGATGACTATGTTACAGTTGAGTTCTGAGACCCAGTCAAGGGTTCTGCCTTTAGCATGTGTGGGGGAGAGAATTTTTTGGGTAAGGCCTTGGTCGTTTAGGATAGCTGTTATAGAAAGGGCATTTTTATTGCCTGGTTCATTGAAGCCGATGTTGAAGTCGCCCATCAGCAACGTTTGCGAGTGTTTTTGGGTATTGTTCACTATGAGGGTAGGAAGGTCATCTTCAAAGGTTCCCAGGGGACACATGTGATGTGAAAACATCCATGTGTACTAGAAATCAAATTTTAAAAATGAAATTAAAAAGGGGTCTATGTAAATCATGTATTTCTGTGTAAGAAAGCTGTAAGCGTTTTGAGACTGGCAAGGAATTGTTTGTTTTCAGCTTCATGAAGCCGACTAACGCCTTCCGGCTGTGTGCATTAAACTCAATTGTTCTGACAAAGTGCCTTCACTCTCCTTGGAACTGTTTTTTCATATTTGATTTTGGAGTTACCCTTCTACAAAGCACATGCATAGTGCTTATAAATAGAGCGGATTAGTGCAGACCTGTTATGTTTATTACATCATTGGCACGTTTTGCAACTCTCAGAAGACTACTTGAAAAAACACTAGCAGGCACTTCGAGCAAAATGGTCAAGCTTGATAAAGCTAGCTCAAAGAGATCCTAAGAGAATGTGTTTTTGGGATGAGTGGGAAGTGTGGGGATGGCCATAGATCGGCAGTCAATCGGTAGGTACATAAAAATACCTACAGTTTTGTGTCCCTCCTCATATGCCATTTCTCCCTAGCTGTACTCTAATGCATCGGCTTATAGGTGGCGCTAAAGCCAACATTAAAAAGGCTCTGGGGAAGGTTTGTTCATGCAGAAAATGTTTAGTTGGATTCCACCTTCTAGATATAGAGGCCACTTTGGTGGCACAGCTGTTGCCTTACAAACACCATTAACAAAGCGAAGCCATTAACGTCGAAGGGCAAGGTTCAGCAGGAGAAAGATTATGGGTTACAAAATGCACGTTGAAATGTCGCTGACAACGGGAAAGACCCAAAGAAAATGGAGGAGGCAGCCCGGTAACCGCTGCAGGGTCCTCAATGCAACTTGTTCCCCTCCCCCTGGGAAAGGGGAGGGTACGAGGCCAGCGCGAAGCAGACCCGGCTCAGCTGAGCGTGGAAAGCGGGGCAGGAGCCCAGGATCGAGGAGGCCAGCGCGAAGCAGACTCGGCTCAGCCGAGCGTGGAAGGCAGGGCAGGAGCCCAGGAGCGAGGAGGCCAGCTCGAAGTAGACCCGGCTCAGCGGAGCGGGGAAGGCGGGGCACGAGCGTCGGCGAGGAAGGAGCGGAAGGTACAGCTGAGGCCGCAGCCCCGTACTGAGGTCCCGGACTACCCGAGCGACGAGCCGCCCTCACCTCAGATGCCGGGACACTCATCTGCTGCCGCGGCGCCACCCGAAGGAGTCGGGCGAACCAAGCGGGTTCCGCAACCAGTTTTACATTGGCCAAAGCCGCGGGCACCGGCAGCACCCGTACTCAGAGCCGCGGCCCCAGCAGAAGGACTCAGACGCCCAAGCGGGCTTCCAGGAGCGGGCTGCGTGGACCTTCCCCGCAGTTGCTCGCTGCACACCAGGCCACAGCAAAGCAGCTGAAGGAGGGAGCGAGCAGCCAGGCAGGCGCCGGCGCATCGCCCAGATCGGTTCGGACGCCCAGGGCCAGATCCGCTTGCCGGAAGTAGTGAGCGGTGGAAAAGAGCTCAAGGCACACAGAAAGGCCTTTGGGAAGTAGGCAACCACCAGAAGGGCGCCAAGGGGCCAGGAGAGGACGGTGAGCCACAGGGAACAGCAACAGGCTTCCCAAGGGGGAGAGGAAGCAGGCAGTTGGCCCAGCAGTAGATTCACAAGCAATGGATCTGGCAGCCTTTTTTGGAGATGGCTAGGGTGGCGGCAGCGACACATGGCCCGGACTGGGTGACGACAATGGTGGCCCAACCAGGCCAGGAAGGGCTCGGACACAGCCAGGTGGTGGAGAACTCACCACTCATGTTTCAGGACAGTCCCAGTGAAGCAACGGTGGTGGAGGTAGAGATTCACAGCGTGGAAGAGGACGAGAAAGAAGAGGTCCAGCTGAAGAAAAGAAAGAGGACAATGACGGCGAAGGCTAAAGCAAACAAGGAACAGGCCAACAGTACCAAGAGGCCACGACAGAAGGGGAGGGCACAGGAGGATGTGGCCTTAACGGTTCCTACACCTGCTGAGGCTCCAGGGAACCGTGTGAGCCCACCCAGCACTCCTGCGACTAGAATGGTGGACGTAGCTGGGGAAGGAACCACATCCCTGGAGGTGGTGAAAGGTATGGTGATGGAATGCATGCAAGCATGGGGGAAAAATGAGCAAGTTCCAAATGTATTTACTAATGCCAGTTTGATGGAAGGGATGGTGAATAGTGCGGGAGCATTGACGCAGCAGGGGACAGCCCAGGGCTTTGGGGGCCACCGGGAGGAAACGGGGGGGGTCAGGTATGGTCCCAAGGAGGAGGGATAAGTCAGTTGCCGTAGAAAAGCGGGGGGGATTTCTATCAGTCGGCCTACCTAGCGTGGGTCCACCTGGGGGGGGGGGCCGCCAACAATCACAGATGGCCGCCGCAGCGGGGGCGCCAGGGGGACAGGAGTGGTGGAGTCAGGGGCCGGGGGGAACCTAACACCACTGGGATGGCTCACCTACCGGTACCAGTGGCCCCAGCAAGTGCGCAAGCAGGCCAGAGTGGATGGGGGCTGGGGCCGGGGGCAGTCTTGTCGGGGGTTCAGAGCACAGCGCAGCCTACAGCAGCAGGCCCGACCAGCTTTGGGCCAGGGGGAGTTTGGGGGCAGGCCACTCAGTATGGGAGACCAATGCCAGGGTTCGCTCCAATGTGGGCAACAGTGAATTCTTTGGTATGGCATATCCCGTGGGCGGTCAAAGAAAGGTTGTGGAGGAAAGATGTATAGAAATCTTTGACTTATTGGGGATTGTGCCCATGGGGGGAGGGCTGAAAGAACTGTCTGAGAAGGAGAAGGAAAAGAGGGACAGGGAGAGCACCAAGGTGGAGCACTCCATTAACAATTGGCTAAAGGCATATAGGATGTACATGTCAGTGATGTTGGAAAGGTATCCTCAGGATGCGCTAGCAATGATAGCTTATGAGCAGTATGTGCATGACTTATATCAGAAATATGGCGGCGATGGGTGGTTGGATTATGACCGGGGTTTCAGGCTAAAAATGCAAATATGGCCAGCAATGTCATGGGACGAGTTGGATGTCGAGGGATACATTGACAAAGAGGTACCATCCAGGGAGCCAGAGAATAAGCTACAAGGGGAGAGGACCCGGGCAGGGAGGGGCAGAGGGGGATACACGCAGCAGGGGAGGGGGTCTTTTCGCGGGCCCTCCTCCTGGGTGTACCGGGCAGCAGCCAACCAGGGGGGAGCAAGAGAACTGCTGGAGGTTTGCAGAGGGATACTGTTCATATGGTAAAGCAAAAGCATGCAGGTACAAGCACCAAAGGGGAGGCAGCGCCGATCCTAGCAAATCCACCCAAGGCGAGGCTAAACACAAAGACAGTAGCAACCCCAAAGAGAAAGCAAATGGTGATTGAAGTACCGGCAAAGCAATACAATGTGGGGGAAACTGTAAATGACAAAATTGTGATTAAATGGAACTTACCCACGCCGGTTAACCTCCTTGCTATGACTCCTTTTCTGAATATATATCACAACAAGATGGATGCAAAGTTGTTGTGGCAAGGGTTCGGGTGGGGTTTTCAGATCCCTGGGCAGGTAGCCAGGGGGGGGAAAGAGGCGGCCAACCTACGGTCAGCGTTGGAGAAACCAGAGGTGGTGCAGAGGAAGGGGGGAAAAGAATTGAGTCTAGGAAGAGTGGCGGGCAAGTTCCCTGCCCCACCCATGGACAACTTGGTGGTATATCCACTAGGGTTGGTACCAAAGGAAGAGGGCCAGTTCCACCTGATCCACCACCTTTCCTTCCCCGAGGGTCAGTCAGTGAATGATGGCATACCCGAAGAATTGTGCAGGGTAAAGTACGCCTCACTGGAGGATGCGGTGCAAATGGTGAAAGCGGCTGGAGAGGGGACTCTGTTGGGGAAAGCAGACAGAGTCGGCATTTCGCTTGTTACCAATCCACAAAGACAGTCACCATTTTCTCGGTTTCAAGGTGGGCAACGACTACTATTACGACACGTGTCTGCCAATGGGGTGCGCTATCTCATGCGCTTATTTTGAGGCGTTCAGCACCTTCTTGGAATTTACAGTGAGGCAGAAAACGAAGGAAGGGGGGGATGTTGCATTACCTGGATGATTTCCTCTTCATTGGTAGAAGGGGGACGGAGGTATGCGGGGCCCTGATGGAGGAATTTCAGGGGATGATGGGACAGTTGGGGGTACCGTTGGCGCCAGGGAAGACCATGGGTCCAGCCACTACATTGACATTTCTGGGGATTGAGATTGACTCAATAAAGGGCGAGTGTGGGCTCCCGCAGGACAAAGTACAGAAACTACAGGTCATGATACGAGGCCTGTTGGGGAAAAGCAAGGCAACCCTGCGGGAGTTGCAGTCACTGGTGGGAAACCTCAATTTTGCGGGGAGAGTAATACCATTGGGCAGGGCGTCTGCCAGAAGTGTGGAACTGAAAACAGTAGGATTGCAATACGCCTCTCAGCACGTCCGGTTGGGAGCTGAGGTAAAGGAGGATCTCAGGATGTGGGACACCTTCCTAACAGAGTCCAATGGGGTGGCAATCTGGAGGGCGGACTGGGCTAGCAGTCAGAGGCTCAAACTGTTTACCGATTCCTCTGGGTCCTTGGGTTTTGGGGCAATCCTGGGGGACAGGTGGTGTGGCAAGGCATGGCCACTGGAATGGCACAGGGAAGGTGTCACAAAGGACATTAAGCTATTGGAACTGTTCCCCATAGTAGTGGCATTCAAGTTGTGGGGGGAGCACCTAGAGAACAAAGTTGCCTTATGGTCGGATAATCTGGCAGTGGTCCAGATTATCAACACAGGGTCATCTAGCAATCGGAGGGTGCTAAGGCTACTCGGGGAACTCACCAAAAGTCTGTTAAGTCTGAACATTGAGGTCAGGGTGCGGCACATTCCGGGTATAAAAAATACGGCCGCTGATTCTCTGTCTCATTTACAGTGGGACAGGTTCTGGGAAAGCTGCCCCGAAGCAAGGAAGGAAATGGCCCCTTTCGAGGATCAGTGGTGGGGAATGATTGGGGTGATCTGAGCTCCTTGGTAGAGACAGCACTGGTGCCAGGTACAGCTAAGAGGTACAGGGCATGTTGGGAACATTTTACGCAATTCCGAGAAGAGGTGCTACCAGGCGATCAGGGTGAGAACCCGTTACGGGCCTTTGTGGGCTGGTGCTGGAAGAAGGGGAAGACCCGAGCATGGGTAGTGTACCACTTGGCGGCCATAGCGCATTACGCCAAGCTTAAAGGGGAGAAGGACCCCACCAAGGAGCACTACATCACGCTGGCCATGAGAGGCTGGGCAAAGCAAACCTTACCAAAACCAGATGAGGCGGCCAATTGATATAGTAAAACTACATGGGTTAGTTAAATGTCTGGACACTATATGTAACGGCGAGGCCGAGAGGGTGCTGTTCACGGCTGCCTTTACGGTGGCATTCTTTGGGGCGCTCAGGGTCAGCGAGCTGGTGCCAGAGAATAAAGATGGCAAGGGGAGCGGGTTTTTACGCTTGAGGGACATGCTGGTGAACAGCACCCAGGTCGTCATCTATGTTTGAAGGTCAAAAACATATCAGAAAGGGAAGGGGCGGCATTTACACTGCAGGCCATCCAAACAAGCAGAGTATGCCCAGTGGCGGCAGTGGCTAACTTCCTCCGGCAGCGGCAGCCATCGGAGGCAGAGGCACCGTGGCTCCTGCACAGGGACGGGTCCGCACTAAGCCGCTTCTAGTTTAAGAAAGTGATGGGCCAGGGCCTGGCAAACATAGGGTTGATGGGGGGCCGGTTTGGGACACATTTCGAATAGGGGCCGCCACCTCCACAGCAGTCCGGGGCTTGGGGGCGGAGGACATCATGAGGTTGGGGAGATGGTCCTCTGGGTGCTACAAAAGATAAATCAGGCCGGAAAAGATGTGAGTTAACCATGCCGTTCCCTCCACTTGTCATTTCCCAGCAGTGCAAGGAAGGAGGAAGCGCACCGTGTGAGTAGTGGGGCACTCGTTCGTCTCAAGGGCCAAGGCGAGCTGGACTCGGCAGCAGGAGGAGCTGACAGCCAGCGAGTTCAGGATTGAGTGGCACGGGGTGCCGGGGATGAAGTGGGCTCAGCTAAAGGGGCTGTTACGGAAATTGCTGGGCAGGCAGCAGAAGCCTGAGGTGCTGGTGATACACTTGGGAGGGAACGACCTGACCAGCATGGGGAGGGGGGTTTTGTTGATGGACATTACGAGCTCATTGCAGGAAATCTCGGCACAGTTGGGCGAAATGGAGATCGTGTGGTCAGAGGTAATTCCCAGGGCAGAATGGAGAGGGGCCGAGAACCATTCAGAAGTCGAAAAATCAAGGAGAAAACTGAATGGGGCCATGGCAAAATTTTGCAGGGGCAGAGGCTTTCATCAAATCAGGCATGGCCCGATCAACGAGAAAACCCCCGAATACTTTCTGAAAGATGGGGTGCACCTGTCTGCAATGGGAATGGAGCTCTTTTTCTGGAACATTTGTACCAAGTTGCTGGAGCTGTGAAAAGGAGGCAGGAAGAAGGGGAGCCACGGTGGGCGGTAACCCACCTAGTGGCGATGCGGTGTTTGGGTGACCAAGCACAAATGATAGATTCCGGAAAGCAAGAAGGGAACCGGAATGGGTCTTCGCTCTTCCGGACCAGCGCCTCTTGGGGGCCTAACGGCGGGGGCGTCTGGTGGTGGTAACTAAGGCTCAGCTTCCCCCAAAACAAACGGCGCCCTCCCCACCCACGGACACCTGCATGGGCAGGATAGGCTCAGGTACAAAAGGGTCGGGGGAGTTGGGGGCCTACTAAGCAAACTATACAAAGGTATAGGGGGAAGCAGGTGAAATCCGACACGGAGCAAGCGCTACACTTGCAGACTGAAGTTCACAAATGTGTACGAATAATTCTGTTATGGAAATAAAAACTGCTGCCAAGTTTGCCATATGAAAATACTGTGTCATGCCAATTCATTGCTTGAAAAGAAATAAAGCACAGCGAAGGAGCATGCGCAGAGGTCTAAATGGCAATAGGAGCAAATGGGCAAATGCAGGGGTTAGTAGCCTCGTGTTTATATGCGTAGCATGAGCATCTTACCAAGTTAAGGCTGGGCTCGTGTTTCAAGCCACCAATCGTGTGTTCAAAGCAAGGCACGCAGCCTCAGGAGCGTGCCCTCGGGGAGGCCTTTAAAGAAGGGGAGCTGGTCCGGAAATGGGCCGCGCTCCAAGGAAATTCCAGCCGCAATTTCTCCACTTCCTGAGAAGTTGGAAATGGCTCGGGATGCTTCCTACGGTTGCTGTGAAGTCGGTTTTTGGGGCGATTCCTTCATTTTTAGTATTTAGTCATTACTTTCCTGCACTTTATCCTTTTTTAGGAAGAAAAATGGAGGGGGGGCATGGTCCTCTCACGCTTCTAAAGGGTTCCCTTCACTTTAAGACCATTTTCTCCTAAGATTAGAAATCACTTTCTGGGAAGGAGCTCTTGAAGCCTTTTCAAATTACCAAGGCCGTATGGAGCTCAGACGCAAAACATCTTTTCCAGCAGTGTGCAATACCCGCAGTGACCACAAAAGCACCGAAAACATCAAAAGCCTGGCGCAGCGTCCCACTCCCCACACACACACACTGAGCAGGGTTGCCAAGGGAGCCTCGGTGCCACGTCAGTGCCCGGTAGGCGCTTTCTCTTTGCAGAAAATGATTCGCGCATTTTAATGAGAAACTCTCGCAAGTTGAACAGTGAAGGTTTCCACATCAATGGGGCCCTGCAGGGAAGACTTCTGCGGCAGCTTCAGAACAAGGTTTAATATTTAACAGAGGTACACACATGCCCTCCATCTACTGTCCTGCAATATCATCTGGGTTTATATCCACATGACCTCGCCCATTGTTAGACACTGGTTCTCTGCTTAGTAAATCAGTGTTAAAAATGATGTAAGCATCGCTTTCCGTGTAATTTCAATATATAAATATTGGAGTACTTTCCAAGATTTGAAAAACAGTGGCTGCAACCAGTGCAAAGAGGATGGAATCCTTTGCCTGATCCATTGCATACATAACTTTATTTTAAGTAAGGGGAGCAACTGCGATCAACAGTCAGAATAGTTTCAATGTTACTGCTGCTAGAGCAGTGGCTTTGGCCTCTTATGAAGAGTAAGCATCATACTCTCCAAAAACGGTGTGCTTGGTCAACCCGAATCCTCCTTCCAATTTTAGGAACGGTTAGGGAAAAGGGTGTACATTTTACAGGAGACCGACACCAAAACGTGAGGTTTTCAATTCAATGTCCAATGCACTGGATCGAGTTAAGTTAACTGAATAAATTAGCTGCACCGAGCTCGGTTGTGCACTCAGACCATATACACGGACCTGTGGGTGTCTGAAACTAAAGTGGTTTTCAAGCTACTCAAGATTGATCGAGTCCTTATCCGACATCTCCAATCTCCATCAACAGGCCTTTTAAGAAAAATTACAAAAAAACGATTCAAGTGCTTTATAAAAACATAGTGAAGCTGCATCATTACCAGAAGAAACCTTGAAATTCACTAAAGAAACTTCCTTAAGGATACAAGAACTCAAAGTAAACAAACTCACCCAGAAACCAAAGCAAACCGATGTTTGGCGACGCAAAAAAACGAAAAATAACTGGGAGGCACTCACAGGAAATGCATCACATTAAATACACTTTAACACAAAAAATCTATAAAAACCAGCAGGCCGCACGCTGGCCTTACACCAAGGCAAGATGTAGTGGAACGGACCAACAAAATCTGAAGCGTGTCGCCAATGCAGGCAGTGTCAAGGATAACTATTGGCAATAGTCACACAAATACATATAACATCACCTGCATTTGACTAGAGGTACAAACATAGTGACCATTTTGGACTGGTGTCCAAGAGGTCGGCCACGAATCTGCCACACCTAGCCATCGCAAGCAACTTCCGTAGCTTGGCTATTGACAGTAGTTTATGCTCCATGGGTATTTGTATTCACTTTAAACCAAATATGGGATTTCTCCTTCGGTTTACAACAAACTACACATTTCACATAAAACAATTACAAAAAAAGTCAAAGATTTAAAATAATTCAAGCCATAGTAGCACTTGTATCTCCATCTGCACCAGATGTTTTACAGATTACTATGAATACATTTCCGCCTTAATAAAGTTTGTAACTCCATAATTTACTGTAAGAGCTTCCCTGCGAGCAGGAGTGGTTCAGGAAACAAAGGAGGCCCTGGAAATAATTGTGACCTCAGATTACACATTTTCAGCAAGCCCAACCGTTTTCCTATGAGAACATTTGGAAATAAAATAATATTTTGTTTTTATAATAATTTGTTTTTATATAGCGCTTTAATCTAAAGCGCTTTATATAGGACATATTTGCATACATTACTATTATTACCCAATCGAAATTGGTACCACACAAAACTGGGTCTCTTGTAGGGTCTGTAGCAGCTCAGGAAGGTGGGTGAGGTGATGCAGAATAGGTTCCCACTGTTCGCAGAGGGTCTCCCCCAGAGGACAGAACAGGTTACAGGAGTTGATAATAGTTTGATAGCTCAGGCTATCTGTGGAAAGGAGAACGGCCCCAAGGGATCACTCGTGTGTAAAAAAAATAAAAAATTGTTGGATGCGCTAGGGGCCACCGGTAAGGGTTGCAATTACTCACCAACCACTGGAGCACTCCGGACCAAACTTGGGCAGTCAAGTCCAATTCGGTTGCAGGTTCAAATGCGGAAATCTTGCGGTTCTGAGCGAAGAAGTTACAGGGTTGATTCCCAAACGGGACAGTGGCGATTTCTCTGCTCCTGGTGGATGGATCAGGCCAGTTTCACTGTAGCAGGCATCAGGGCACAGAGGGTCACAGCTGCAATGCACTTGCAAAGTTAGTCACCACGGCTGGGCGACACGGTAACAGCATGTACTCCGGTTCGGGCGCTCTCTCTTCACTCCAGACCTTGGAGCACCTAATGTATGAAATTCGGTCTAAGAGTGCCGTGCACACAGAGCTTACAAGGTACCAAGTTTTAAGAGCCTCCTCGAAAGTGCGGCGGTATCAGGGCAAAGATCCTGCGCAAGCTGGTCAGCCCACTGGTTGGCCCAGGGACACTTCCGAGAAGGCTTACTTGCAGGGTTCGATAAATATGCCGAGAATAGTTAGTCCCACTATTCCAATGGGGCAAAGCATCTTCGCAGACCACCTAGTTCGATCAAAGGCAGAGGGGTCCAGCGGGGCAACAGTGGGCTCAGGGTGCCAAACCTTCCAGCGAGTCACCAGCTGTTCATCGACTCGGCTTCTTAGTTTCAGGATACTTGGATCCTATCCTTCCTTCAGTGAGAACTCAAGAGATCGACCTGATATGTTTGTTCGGAGCCCTCTCTTATCCAGAATCTCCTTCGTGCCAAAATTAAAAGGACCCAGGGGAGATCTGCTCACATACAGGCACACCATACGTTGACCAATCGTGGACCAGAGTGTTCCCAAGCATTCACAGCACCCCAGACTCTCCGTACCCAGGATGTGTATTGAACCAGACAGTCCAGCCCATATCCTGGAAGCGCACACACACGATGCATGCAGAAGCCTGCGAAAGCTTGGCGTTTCACCGGAGAATGCATGCCCAAATAAGGACTGTACCACGTCATCTCGACCTGGAGAAGGTGAAAGGGCAAGATGGCCAAAGGACAGGACAAAGAACCTTGTGGCATGGCCATTTTGGAGCCAGGCCACCCATTTGTGCCAAATGCAGTAAACGCTGTTTACCTGGCAGGAAAGGGTTAAAAATACATGAAAAGATAAACTGCCATCAGCCCTGTCCAAGGCACATCTGTACGTCTCCAAGACCCAAGTGCACTATACTGGAAGGTACATTGTGCACTTGCAACATGTTGCAGAAAAGCTGCAACATTGACAAGAAGTAAGGGAAACAAAGTCTCCCACTACTGACTGACTGTAAGGGCATGTCAGTTTCCCCATAATAAAGTGAGCGAAAATACCAGGGGGGTGCAGCAGAAGGCTCTGCTCATCTGGCAAAAATCAGACTATGGTGTATAACAGCAGCAAAATGTTGGGGGGTACACAACTGGAGGGAAAATTACACATGAAACGGAAATCTTTCCTGAAAGGGGTTAGCTAGAATAATGTAGGGGAAGCGAAAGCAGCGTGTTGATGGGTGCATGACTGAAGTACTAGCTCCTGAGTGCTGATCAGTGTTCTATGCATTTAGATAACGGCTTGACAGTATGGAAACCAAAGGGGAGACCCCACAATCCGATATACTACAGCGCCTTAGGTCTGGTTAGCACTGGTGAGTGAAAGAGTCTAATAGGGAAAAAGAGGGGAGCTTAGTCATAGATCAATGAGTGTTGATGTGCCAATGGCAGGGTCTGTGGGAGACTTGTGCATGTACTTTAGGGTGGTAGGAGATCTTTGAGGGAAGAGGGTCTCCTCTTTCTCTAACACAAATTATAAACCATGTAGTTATGGCATGGGGAACAACAATGTCCCTTTCAGAGAGGGACACGTGACCCAGGGAGGGAGCACAGGAGGTGGGCGGAACGGGTGGGAGAAGGGAAGTTAGTTTCATGTTGTGAGTAATAAAGGAAAGTTGCACATCTGACTCTTTGTGGTCTGTGGCCGCCAAATTGAATGTAACCATATAAACTGGCGAGAAAGGGACTAATTCCTCCAGTGCCTTTGTGGCTCGCCATGGAAGCATCTAGCCTGCCAACGGCCCAAGGAGGAGAATCTGGACCAGGCAGGGGATGCTGCCAACGAGGGATTCTGTGTACCTTACCACAGAGAAGGTGAGGGGCACGCTACAGTGCCACCGCGAGCATGGGAACAGCGTAAGGAAGGTGGCAGGGGGCTGCCGCCAATGACTCAGGCGCTGAGGACGGGACTGAGGAGCCACGCTACACAGAGGAGCGAGACGCAGTGTTAGAGGGCCGGACTAGGACACTGCTCATATGCGCAGAAGAATAGTGACGTACCAGGAAACCCGCTGAAATTAGCTGGGAGAAGAGCACCAGTAGGAGGACGTCGCAGAGAGGCCACACAACCGCTGGGAAACACACTAGCCTGCTATGGAGAGTCAGAACCACCACAAGGGAGGGCGGAGAAGAGGGGGAAGGAAGATACAAAAATTTAAAGTCAAGAAAGAATATCAGAACAAAGGTTGAAAAGTGAGAGGATCCTCAAGTATTAACTAAAGCCAGAACCACAACGCCACCAGGGAGATAGCAGGTCGGAGAACACACCATGGGCAAAGGAAAGAGGCAAACAGCTGTGCAAAAGTGCAAACCTCAGTGGCAAACGCAAAATAAATCCACAGCCTACAACTAAGCCACGAACAGTGAAGGATTGCCAAGCAAAAGGACAGAAACTAGAATACCAACATGGTGGACAACGCACACGCTGGCGTAGATGCTGGAGTAGGGGCCAGAGCGCTGGCAACATCATGGCAGGAACCACATTCAGGGCAGCATTCATGAGATGACCCAGCCTATTCACGCTGCAACCACACCACGACCAAGGACAAAGATGGGAAGAATGGATGGAGGAAATTGAAGACTTCATGAGAGCAATGGGGGATCAGGACTCACCCAACAAGGCAGACCTATCTGCCAACCTAGCTGGAAAAGAGATCCTCCATATTCAGGAAAAATCTACTAAAGAAACCCCTCTCGCTGCAGGAGATCATAGACCTAACCAAAGTGGATGTGCAGGCAGCGGCCATAGAGAACCCCAAGAAGAGCAGCAGTGTCGCAGCAATCCATGCCATGCCACCTATGAATGCCAGAATCAAGGGACCTCATTCCGATCGGGGCCAAGAAATACACCAGAGACCCCCGGGAGAAAAACAAACAGTCATATAGATGTGGTTTTGAATACCCGCATAAAGGACAATGTCCAGCCATGGGAGAGACGTGCATGAGGTGTGGCCAAGAAAATAATTTCCAAGCCATGTGCAGAGAAAAGACCCCAGCACTTCCAAACTACAAGCCTGCCATGCCCTCTGGGAAAGCAAATAGACAAGCCTCACCACAGGGTTCAACAACAGAACGCACCCAGACCAGTATGCCCAGAGGAAGAATCCCGGAACACACACAGCAATGTTCCAGACTCAGACTGGGATGATCAGAGAGATAGAAGGTCTTGGGTTGCAACCACTGCCACAATACCCAGACTAGTACGACTACTCACCAAACCCGCCAGGGTGCAAAACCCTCAACGATGACACAGAGTACAGATTGTATCCATATCCAAGCCTGCAAGCCTACTGCGCCCAGGCAGGTCCATGAACAGTATTATGGCCACCACGACAGATGCAGCAAAGAATATGTGAGACTCATTGGTGAAGCAACAGATGATGGCACAGCCCCCAAAGTCACTGTCCAAATTTAAGGACTGAACCATAACTTCATCATAGATACTGCGGCGACTGTAAATGTCATGAACAAGACCCTGTACCAAGCCATAAAGGACATCTACCCATTATGCCCATAGCTACATATTTCAATGGGGTGCAGTACACCCACTCCAGTGAACAGGACAGTTTCAATTTGACCTATACCACAAGGGCCAAAGAGTGTCCACGACCATCTAAGTCATACAAAGCCCCTTGGCAGGGTGATGCCTCCTAAGCTACCGCACGAGTGCTCGCTCTGATAGACATATTATGACCACTCAGAAGTAGTCCAAGGTCTCCCAACAGGAGAGCAGGAAATTTACACAATGTCACACCAAGGGATTAACATTGACACACTCAAAACCTCATTCCCTGCACTCTTCGAAGGGGTGGGCATGATCAAAGTCTCAGTGATCTACTTCCACATCGACCCGAAGGTCAACCTGGTACCCCAACATCTGCGCAGAGTTGGTTTTCACCTGCAACACAAGAACTACAGCTCCTCTTAGACTATGACATTATCGAAAGAGTAAGCAGCCCAACCCCATGGGTGTCGCCATTGGTTGTCCCAAAGGAAACGGAGACTATGTCCTTGCGTGGACATGCGCATACCAAACACAGCCTTTCAAAGAGAGGCACCACGGCCAAACAGAAGACATGATGGTCAGGCTAAACCAGGCCACCCGCTTCTCCAAATTTGACTGCAACCAGGGGTACCATCAGCTGGTTATTTACCTCGATTCCAGACCCATCACCACATTTGAGACGCATGAAGGACTCTTCTGCTACAAGCGGCTAAACTTTTGAATATCTTGAGCTGCGGAAATATTCCAGGAGACCATTCGCAGATTAATAGCGCCAGTGACCACCGCACTCAATTACAGTGATGACATTCTGGTTTTTGGTACGACTCAAGACCAACATGACCAAGCTCTGAGGAAAGTGTGTGAAATCCTACAAGTGGCAGGCCTCACCCTAAACTGATCGAAATGCGACATCAATAAAAGTAGCCTGCGATTCTTTGGAAAAGTCTTCTCGGACCAAGGAATTACAGCAGACCCAGAGATGATTAGTGCAATAATTGACCTGACTTCCCCCAACTGGGGTTGCAGAACTAAGGTTGTTCCTGGGCATGGAAGGCTACTGTGCCTGCTACCTTCCGAACAATGACACAATCACAGACCCCCTCAGACAGCTTCTCAAAAAAGATGCACATTTCGGAAGGGATGTTGCCTGCCAAGAGGCATTCTAAGCAATTATGGGAGAACTGGTCAATAACTGCCGGTTGGCATACTTTGACCCGGAACGGGACACTAGGATAACAGTTGACGCTAGCCCCGTAGGACTTTGTGCCATACTCGCCCAAACCAAAATTAGCGGACAACACAAACGAGAAATTGTTGCGTACACCAGCAGAGTCCTATCGCCCACTGAACGAGCATACTCTCTGGCCATCAGCATAGAGCTATTCGCGGACAAGAGCAGAGCGGACTGTACCATGCAAGCAGCGGTGCGACTAACCAACATGAACAATTAGAAGAACCTCTGTGTTCGCAAACGGGGAGGTGGACAAGAAGGAATTAGAAAGGATGGCCAAGATACAAGGAGAACTAGGCACTACACAACAAGGCATCCTACTTACTGCGAGGAAACCGACTAGAAGTCTCCAACTGCCTGAGGAAGGCAATGGTTAACATAGCTCACGAGGGCCACCGAGGAGTTGCAAACACAAAGCAGATAATAGGCAACCAAGCCTGGTTACCATACATGGATGCGATAGTCGAGGACACACCAACACTGCCAAGCTTGCTAGAGAGCAGCGACAAACTCACCCCCGATGCCCTTTGAACATTGTACCGCTACCAGAAGGTCCCTGGCAACAAGTAGCCATGAACCTCTACAGACCCCTAGAGGAAGGGTATCACCTACTTGTAATTATAGAGGAATACTCAAGATTCCCAGTAATAAAACAGGTGCAGCCCACAGCTTTCCACCACGTGGTAGGAGTAAAAAAAGGACTGTTTAGCGAGTGGGAAGTACCAAACGTCAAGACAGACACTGGGCCCCCATTCCAAGGCCAAGAGTTATGGAAGTTAGCGGCGCACCTAGGATTTCATCACCAAAGAAGCACACCACTTTGGCCGCAGGCAACAGTATGATGGTCTGCTTCATGTCCACCATGAAGCAGACCAGACACATCCTCGACCAAATATCGTTTCCCCAGGCAGTGTGCCAAATGCTGAGAAGTTACAGGAGCACACCCCACGAAGGCACTGGGAAGATGCCTCTGGAAACCATGATAAGGTACAAGCCCTGAATGTGTTGTCTGCAACTGGATGACTACACCGCAGAACAAGACGCAGAAATTCAAGAACAAGATGCAGAGAGGAAAAGAAAAGTAAAATAATGGGCATACCAATGAAGAGGGGCCCAGGAACCACAACTACAAATTGGAGAACCGGTCTGGGTGCGCCAAAGGCAACAAAGAAAGACAGACTCAAGATACAACTCTGAGCCATTCCTCGTGACTGAAGTAAAAGGGTCAATGATCACAGAGACAGGAGACGGGCGTGAAATGACTCGAAATGCCTCATTCTTCTGCCAACTCCACATGCCGGAACCTGAGACCCTGTTACTGACAAGGAGATGAACAGAAGAACGGTGAATATCAGGTGGAAGAGGGTTGACCAGAGACCGAAGAAAGACCAGGCGAGACTTTCAAATCACCCGGATGTCCGCACCGGGTAGTGGAGAAACCTTTACGGCTAATTGAGCCAATGTGAACCCGAGAAACCCCATGATAAGCAAGTGGGAGGTGCTATTGCATGGGAACAAATCCCCTTTAAGGGATGACACGTAACCCAGGGAGGGATCGTAGGAGGTGGGCGGCAGGGGAGGGAGAAGGGAAAGAGAAGTTAGTTGCATGTTGAGAGTAATAAAGGGAAGTTGCATATAATCCAGACTCTGTGGGGTCTGTGGACGCTAAGTCGTATGTAACTGTAACACATGTGCAGAAAAAAATCTATGAATTTGCAGATGAGGGAGGGTGCTGTCTTGAGACTGTACTCATTTCAATAAGCTACATGCTAAGGGTTACAGGAAGTAAAACCTTCTAGTTCAGAAAATGGGCTGCTTGAAATAGGAGGCAACCAGGCACCCGTTTCACCTGTCTCAGTATGTTGGTTGATAGGCTGATTGCTGCTCCAGACCTCACCCTAACTTGCTCAGATGCTGTGCTCACAGGCCAGCAGGGTCTTTTGCCCATCGGGTCAGTGAACAGCATTTGCCAGGCAATTGGGGTAGGGGGCAGCATCCCCAGGCAATGCTCCCAGATGTCTTACCCCAGTGTCTTCCACAAGCCTGCAGAAGTTTCGATTAAATTGTGCAAATCCAGACCGTCATGCTTGACCAAAAGGAGATCTGCTTCCGAATTTTGCCGTTAGCATTATGCTCATTACCCTCCCAAAGAAGGAATGTTCAGGTTCGGCTCATTCCTTAAAACAAAGCACTGCCAGCAAGTTTGTCATTGCTTGCACGAAAACCACGTCGATGGAATCAAGCGTCCCAAAAGATTTTACCTCCAAATGCAATCTCTGTACAATGTTGCTTCTGCTACCCTTTGTGTCACAGACTCTCGGGGAACTAGCTAGAGCTACCCCTCTGTGCATGTAATCAAAGTGAATATCCTCTCCGCGCATGGCAGCCAAGCAGTGCATGAGGAGTCTGCTACTATAGGTGAAGTGGATAAGGGGCTACGCCAGTGCCAGTGGAATTAGGATATCCCCAAGAGTGTTCGTTTTTTTTCTACACCTATATACATACACCTGTGTTTTGTTGTGTGCGTGTTTGCCTGTTTGTTTTCATGACACTTTCAGGTCTGTCATGTGGGTTTATTTGCATAGGACCCTTGTATCTGTACACATCTGTGGGTTATGTGCGTGTCTGCGTTTCCTGTACTTGTGTCATTCTCTGTATACCTCTGTATGTGCATCTACGTTTCTGGGGGCTCTATCTGCCCGTGGGCGCAAATGTCTCTAGAATTGATATCTCGGTCCGTGTGTGGTTAGGATTCTGTTTCTGTGCATTTCTCTTCGCGTGACTGTGTTACGGTTAAGTTAACCTGATTGTCTCTCTTTGCCTGAATGATTTACTTGCATTGATCTGTGTGCTTGCTTCTCTGTGTGTTGGGATTTTCTGTTCTGCGTATGAGTGGAGTGTGTGTGTGTGGGCTTTTTATGTCGGTACCTAGGCTGTATATTCAATATATGTCCGTCTATCTATACAGTCTAGCGAGAGCGCCTATACATTTATCTAAAGCATGCGATCCAGCCATACCATAGCCCTTCTCTGTGCCCGATTGGTTAAAAACTGGAAGTCCTTAGAAGAGCATCTGTTCACACCTTATGCAGGCTGTGCAGTCAGGTCCCCAGGTTTGGGTTTTTCTGCAATGTGGACAGGGTTAGATTCCCCAATCCATTTAGGATGGACGCCCACCCTGCACATACTTATCTGGGGGCAGCTGGGCTGGGTATATTGGCCCCTCCCTTACCACTTCACCAAACCCCACCCAAGCCAAGCACTCACCTCCAATCTCAAACCACAGCAAGCAGAGGCCAGGCAAGGACCCTGACGAAAAAAAAACTTCGGGTGATGGTTTCAGAATGTTGTGGGGTGGATGGTGGGTTTGGAGTGGAGAAAGGCACAGGTTACCTTTTACTGTCCAACTATAAAATGTCATCTTCTTGATCGTTCGGATAATAATCAGCTGGGGGCTTAAGAGCACATTTTGACAAGTACGTCCAAGCTCGGAATTGCCTCTAGGGCATTACCCGAACCAAAAACCAGAAGAAAATAAGTGGGCACCACTGGGTAAATACATGTGTAGTTTGATATCAATGAGAATCTTCAAGCTTAAACAAAAATAGTAAAGCGTCAGTAAAAACTCACAGGAACTGGCTGTGATGAGTCTGGAGACACCCTGACTCAAGAACAAGTAAAGAAGTAGACTAGATAAAAAAAACCTAGTCACACAGCCGCTCTCTGTTTACACTCAACAAGGGTCTTAAGTTTCAAAAAAAGTTGGTTCAGTCAATTCCAGCTCACTTTTCCAACTTTATCATTTGTCTGCAAGTTTAAATAAATGCAGAGTCTTGATGAGGGTAATGTTGATTTTATCAAAGGAATGTTAAAAAAAAATCCAAAAAAGATCACTAATACAATCTTAGTGAGGACATAGCTAACACATCTCAATATATGAGCAGACTTGCATGCCATTGCATTTCGGAGTATTTAACTCCTTCTTCAGGGCAAGTCTTTGTTAATATAGGTAAGTGATAATACAGAACAGAGTATGGCATAATGAAAGAATAACATCCGGTAAGTAACAGAGCAATCTGCAAAAACGCAGTCATCAAATAAATCAATAAATGAAAATACATACAAAAGTGAAGAAATAATGGTTACAAACCCATAAAGGCGGGGATGCAGATTAAGATGAATTATGAATATGTGGAGAGAAAGAAAGAAATAATCACTGAAAGAGTGTGATATCGCGTGTTAAGTTCACTGCCAGTGCCTACAGAAGTAAAAGGTTACCTCGCGTATGATGTGTAGCAAAACGGGGGGATTAATAAAAGTACGTGCCAGACGTGAAGTCTTCAAAGGAGTTGAATAACTGACTCGCGATCGTGTGCTGGAAGGGATCCAGTTGGCGATCTGCAAATGCGAGGCTGGGTTTAATGCAAAGTGTGGAAATAGAAAACCAGGAAAGTAACGAAAGAAGTCTGTGTACCTGAGAGTTAAACACAGTAGCTACGGCTGCCGGAGGAACGCCGGAGTGCATCGCCGAGTGGTGGAGTTGCCTAGGAAACACTACTAGATATAGACAAGTGACTGCAATGCAAAAAAAGAGCGCAATGCGGTACGAACATTAGAAGGCAGCATGTGAACTCCAGGGGCCATGGAGGGACAAAAAAAAAAACAATT
This sequence comes from Ambystoma mexicanum, assembly GCF_040938575.1. NCBI lineage: Eukaryota > Metazoa > Chordata > Amphibia > Caudata > Ambystomatidae > Ambystoma > Ambystoma mexicanum. Next base: position 775,354,587 of record NC_090921.1, on the reverse strand, counting down.
TTGTGAACTGCAGAAGTAAAGTAAAGAATTCGGAGTAAGTTACATATGAAAAAATGAGTCATTGGAAGTCATGTGCATAAACTACACTGTTGGCAATGAATTATTTAGGTTTAATTCTTTGATGGTAGCGTTCACACTTCTTAAGGCTTAAAGCTACCATGGTAGCTCAGACAGTTCAGTTACTGTTGCTGAGATGTTCTAGGTTTAAAACTGCCTGTACATCCTATGGCTTTTTGCAATCTCTTCTAACAAATAAAATACTTATGTTCAAATAAGGGAGGCCGTGAGCTGGTTGCTAGCTCATATTAAGGGTTGGTTTGGGGGGGAATGTTCGCATTCATAGTAAAAATCAAAGGTTGGCAGCTATGAACGCTTCATTTCCTAATAAATACAGTCAGCACAATGGATGCATTTTTCCTTGCGATAAAAGGCAGCAGCACAACATTGGAAGAGTATTTGTGTGGTTAATTCCGTCAAAAACCTAAACAGATGAAATAAAATTAACGTGTAGCTTTAAGAATCGAGTCATACTTTTGAAGTGTCCTTTCTATTGTTTCCTCTTTATTTGTAAGCAGCTCATTTAGCAAATAGTCCGCTTTGAACATAGATGGCCCCACCCCAATGGTATTCTTAGTCCAACTGTTCTGATGGAATCAGCTTCACGCCAGAAGTACAGGCGAAGCAAACAAGGAGTCTTTAAAAAAGGTGATGGCTGGTTGGAGGAGCTCCCAGTAAAACTGCAGAAAAAAATGTGTACTTTCCCCAGAGTGGCAGCAGAGCCCCATCCCATTCACCCATGGACACTTATGCCAGGCAAAGAAGGATAAAGCTTCCCTGAGCAAAAAAGGGGAAAAGGGTTTTGTTGTCAGTAGATTCTTGAACCTTTTCAGTCCATGCCCCCCCCCCCCCCGCCCTCCGTGGGGTCTCTGGTTCAGAGTGTTTCTATCTTTCTGGTCTCTTTGTTAGCCCGCCATGAGCTATCTTGCCTCACAACGCATGGTAGAATGTCCTCACTCTGTTCAGCGGTACTGGGTCTCTCAGCCCAATATGGGCTACCCAGCCTCACTGGCAGTATGCCTGGTACAATGTTCCAACCCTTTCTTTAAGTGCCTCGGAACATCACCACCCTCCCTCCTCCATTTCATGTCCGTGGTCTCTGGGATTCCTCCCCCCACCACGCATCTGATGTAGTCCTGCCTCCAGGATTGATCCACTCAGCGTTATAGCACATATGCTGTACCTGGGATGGCTCAGGCTGACTCTTCCCACTTAGGTACAGCTTTTACTACATTTTGCGCTCCTCTCTGAAAAGAGAGGAGAAACAGGATTGGTTCTGCTTCTCCGGAACAGAGGTCGTGAGAGTGGGATCAGCCACCAAGCAATTCACAATTAAAGGGCCTTCTACATCATAACCTGGTTCAATCCACATTTACCAAACAAACACTGGTGAGTCTATCTCAAAGGGAGGTCTAGGCATAGTCTTACTTCGGGCTTCCACATTCCCCAACAGGAGTGTGGTAGGTCAGAAGAAGGACACAGACTCTGATCAGACATTCTACTCATGATTTTATTCAAGTATATAGATAAGGCCTTTCTTTCCCTCTACAAGGCTTCCCTACCTAACAAAACTAATAAAGATGCTCATCAGTCATCAGTGAATGTCTGAAAATGAAGAACCGTCCAGTGTCCAACTCTAATCCATCTGACCCTGCCACAACTCTTAACAGCTTAAAGATAGGAGAAGGCCTCCCTTCACCTCAGGTTTCTTGACTTGTCTCTTGGCCACTCTTCAACAGATGATCTTTAGATAGATAGTCCCCAGTAAAATCACTTTTAGCAGTTCATACAGCTCACTTAGGGCCAGATTCACAAGAGATTTTTCCCCAATAAGATTGCGCCACTATAATACACTTCTGTGAATCAGGTCTTTAATGTGTTCTTGACTTTGGGTTTCTACTCCTGAGTTTCCTTATGATCAATCCTTCTCTCTTTCCCTGGGTTGTTTTTCCAACAATTATTTTTCCCCCTCTGGGATATTTCTGAACAGTACATTTTCCTTGAACCTTTCCATCCCAGGCTTCCTGAGATATTTTCACAACGTATGAATCCTTGTTATATTCCTCTTTTTAAGAATAACTCTTCTCTGTCCCTTTGACTTTTTTGATATGTTTTACAACCAGTTGGATAATTTACAATACCTTTGTCTTACAGGTTTCTTTTTACTACTTTTCTAATATTTTCTCTCTTCCTCTAGATTGAGATGAATAGGAGTATTCCAAGACTGATTCTCTAATTCTGTGTGCTCTCCTAGCACCGTGACGAGTACACGCTTAATAATAATAATAACAACTCAGTCTTTCTTGATAAGTTTTCTTTTTCTTGATAATGACAAGTGTGAACATTCGAATAATGATCCTCATTCACTCCTATTATGTCTCTGTTCCTTCCAGTAATGATTCTCATTCACGCTTATTATATTCTTACCCTCTTTTCGGTGACGAGTATGAGCATTCCGATAATGATTCTCATTCACTCGTATTATATCTTTACTCTCTTGACTGTGATGAGTATATGTAATTACGGTAATGATTTCCGTTTACGCTTATTAGATCTTTACTCTTGTGACTGGGACAAGTCGGAGCAGTCCAGTAACGATTAACACTCCTTGCCTGGGTCTCCCGTTATCCCTTGTACCTTCCATGTTGAGGGTTAACATCACTGGGTTCTTTATGGGTTCAGAACTTGTTTCCTTTCCTCCCTTGCTCGCGTCTCTGCCGGTTTCGGTTCCCCTGCTTCTTCCTGTTTGGCAGTTTATTATCTCGGGTTTACACTCGCCCTGAGTTCGCATATGCAAATGGTCTTGGCGCAGTTAATTGGACCTCCGGTCCACCACGAACCTCCCTGTGGTCACACCACCACTCGTATGTGTTTCTCTCTCGCTCGCTCACTCTCGCTCTCTCTCTCGTCTCCTCAGGATGCGGCACTTCTGTTTTCTTGACCTGCTGTGTTTCTTGCAACCAACCGAAGCATGTCTGACTGCTCAGGGCTCTGCAGGACTGCAGACCACTGCACGTCTCGCCTCAACTCCTCGTAGCCAGCATGCATCTACTTTAGAATCTCGCAGGCTGTATTTTCACTTCCCCAGACGCCTCCTCTCTCTGCGAGGGTGTCGCTGGAGCACATCCCCTGCGAAAGAAGCCATTCCTTCTTCTCTTTCTCCATTTGATTCTCTTTGCCTCCATAGGTCCTCTTCTTCCTCCCAGTAGAATGGGATTTTAAAAAGATATTTTCTATGTCAGGTTGTCATTAACACATTTTAACTTGTACTTCAGACGCTTTGTCATCAGGAAGCTATACTGGCATCATCTTTAAGGGTCCTCTAGGGAGTTCCTCCTGAGAACACAAGTCCTTGCCCCCAAGGGGTTTCTCTCTGAGTGAGGTCCTGCTTGCCTCTACCCCTGAGGGTGGGGGGGGTGTGTATTGCGGAGCAGGCTCACCTCCCTAGCCTTAAGGGTTTGGGGGGAGGGCTCCCCTCTGGGGAGAAGGGACAGATTACCGTGATTCGTCACAGGAGTCACCCCCAGTGGGATTTCCTCCCGCCCCCGCCTTTCCCTACATGAACACTGCTACACAGACCGCTCGATTTGGGAGAAAACAGACTAGTACCCGAGCAATGTACCTTTCCAGTCCCACTACCATGGCCAGGCAGAGTCAGGCAATTACCTTTGACAACACATACCTGACTTGAATTGAATTGAACTTCCCCACACGATAAAAAGGTGGAGGACGAGAGCACATTCTGAGCGAGGCAAAGCACACAAATGAGTAGTTCTTCCCAGGCATCAGCTAAGCCGATGGAGAGAGACTGCAGACCGAGAAAGGAGAACAAGGAAGGAGGTACCCCTGACTTTTTTGATGAGTGATCTGTTATACTCCTAGGAACTTCAAAGCAGCACATGTAAGGCCAAGAAGGGAAACCAAAGAAACCATTGTGTGTGAGATATCCGGGGCCCTCCTGCATGACTGGCCGAGTCGGAGAGGAGCAGCAGCCGCTGTGGTATCATCCTTGGCTTCGAGATCAAAGCCGCAAACAGAGAAATCAACACAGGCCTTGAGTTGAAGGAAACCGTACAAGGCCGTCTTGTGTCGATGCGAAGGTTGAAAGTGGCAACATTGTTACACTACAGAGCTAACATTGAAGCGTTTGATGAACAAAGCGGGTAAAGGCCAAACGGCTGATGAATTGTTTGAACATTTAACGTAAACGGAGATACAAGAGAGAGTGGTCCGGCACTGCGTGTGTGTGCCCAATCGAAGGTCTCCGACTGATGTGTCCCACAAAAAAGTGGCAAAAGGTACTGTAATACATGAATGTGAGATGAAGAATAGATAACAAGTAAGAATGAATCGAAGTGGTCCTGCAAAGGTATAAGTAAAATCCACCGCACAATCAAAAGCCTTCGATTTTGACAATGCATTGAGGTCTGAGCCCGGCTGAGGGAGACCTATTGTGAATTTATCAAACTGTGAAATAAGGAGAAAGGGAGAGTACAAGGTCCGAGCCTGATCGAGGGAGACCCAAAGTGAACAGTGCACCCAAGACATTGTAAACATGAGACTCCTAAAGGGAAAGAACTTTGATGTTGAGTTTTGTATCCACGGAAAAAGATGAAGGCCCCGATTTATATCCTGAACTGCATCCTCGTGCTGGAGAAGCCAGAGTCTGTGATAAGCTCGAGTGTTCCACCTTATCCTGTGCTGAAAACATGGGGAAGGGAAGCCAATTGTCCGGCGTCCTGGCATATTGTTTCTTGAACACTTTCTTTTGGATACATCATTTTCCCACACCATTTGTATTTAGAAGTAGGCATTGGCAATACGTTTATTGGTAAAGGGTCATTTTATTTTGACAAGACTCCACTGGGACTGTTATTCTTATTTGATGGTTGTAGCTTGCTCCCATCCTTAGATTTAGGATCAGACTGGTATTCAACCAACCCACTGAAGTTCAATAAATACCCTTGAACTGTGATCACTTGTATCTGTCTTCCCTATTTGATACCATGCCTTCCTTACAGAATGGACACATTCCCTGGATTCATCATAAAGCCTTGTGATATCCCCTAATCAAACACCCCACAGACACTGCCAAAGCATGTGAAAGAACGTAAATGGAAAATGGGTACCCCTAGGACAGACTGAGGACAGACCTGTTCCAAACCAGTTGAGGTGGGCAGGTGCGGGAATCCTAATTTGGATTCCCCTGTAGAAAGAATTGATACACTTGTAGACAAATGGAGAGCACATTCCCATTCAAACTAAAGGAGGCATCATCACATTTCATCAAGCACGAGTAAAGAAAAAATAAAAAGAACATTTCGCCAAACACATTGGAAAAATGAGAATAAGCACAAACATAAGTTAGAAATGTCACAAATATAAACACATTTGAAATGCACATCTTAATTCGAGGGGACTTTTACCTTAGTGTAGAAACAGTTACATTATTGGTATCTTTTTAGCCATGGAATTTTCATAATTGTCCCAGCTTGATGCAAAGTTTTTTGGTTGTTAACTATAAACTTAAACCTTTTCGCATTGGATTTGTTTTCCATTGCATTAATATTTATTTCAGCAATGTTCGAGTTAGAGGCTTAGATCAGCCCCAATTGAGTACCTTGTGGTATGTTCCAACATGAGCACATGCTAGGATAAAGCCACACACTTATCTTCTTTCACACCCTTACAGTGTGTTTTTTAAAAACATTTCCCCTTTAACCACATTGTTTACCTGTCACGATTCCATTCATCGTGAGGTTATCGCATTACGCAGCGTGTGACGTCACGGGGACCAGATGCTCATTTACTCGAGAGCATGGCTTCGGGCACACCGTTTTACATTTCTGCGGAGCAAATTACTAGCATCATTGGTGAGTCCTACAACTTCTAAGTTTAGCCCCATTTTAAAAATCATAGTCTGAGTATGAGCAGTGAGCCTAAATTGAGCGTACATGTTTACTATTATATATTTCTCTAGATGCAGTTAAACGCTCTACATGTTTCCCTATATGCAGGGATTGATGAGACAGGTGAGAAGGCATAGATCTAGAGGAAATCGGGGGCTGTGTAACATCATTAGCTTATGATACCATTGTGGTTTATTTTGAGTTCACTTTCAGTTTGATACAGCAGTGGTGGCTAAGGTAAAAGTGACCTGGAATTAAGAGATGCATTTCAGATAGTTTTATATTTGTGACATTTCTAACTTAGGTTTGTGCTTATTCTCCTTTTTCCATTGTGCTTGGTGAAATGTTATTCTCTGCTTATTTCTTTAATGTCATGGTATATTTATGTTTACCACACGTGGTGATGTAATTATTTACATTAATTATCTTTATGTTTCATCTGTGTATAACCTATACAGGGTTTGGCTGAGAGGCTGGATGTAACCCGAAACGCATAGGCACCCAACAAACCCATTTTAGCACAACACTGCCTCATTGCTTTATACATTGATTTGGATATATATTACATAACTGTGTCTACATTTGGTAGCAAAGTTGTCTTTGTGAACATATGAAATGGAGTATACAATTATTTCAACAGTGGTGGACATTTTTTAAAAAAAAGATTGGTCTTAACCCCTGTTATTGGCAAAATGAAAGCCTGTGTTTCTCGCAGTGACCCCCTGTGAGTATTTGGTGTTGTTCAAGTGAGGCCTAGTGCTTTGGGCCTTTTTACCGCCACAAAGCTCCATAAACCACACAGTTTTCCAGGAACTATATAATTTTGAGTTTTCTTGAAATGTAAAAACTTAAATGGCAGTGCCCACCCTTCATCCCTTTGTTAAACATCAGAGAAAAGCCATCTGTTGGACCATTCCCAACCTCCACAGCATAGTCCTGTTGGGCAACAAAGGTGCCTTCAGGGTACATAACCCCATACCTAGTAATGCCAGTGTGGCTCCAGAATATGCAAATAGCAGGCTCACAGGTAGGAGGCAACAAAGTTATATCCCACATAGCTGTCTCTGGAACATATGGTATGTTGACGCCCAAGCGTTTGAAAAATCTAGTCCATGCAAATGCTATACAGCAGACTGGGTCAAACATACAATCTTCCAATATGTGGCCTGAGAGGAGGTAAGAAACAAGAGTGAGGGCAAACCGAGACCCACTCTGCAGAAACCTGTGGAAGTGTCTCCCCCACTTCAACCAAGTGTGCAGCAAATTGTGCTTGCACTGTCAAGAAATAGAATACCAAGTTGGGCTGCTATAGCACACTGTCAATAGGGTCACCAAAAAGTTCCATTCAATCGAAGGATAATTGAAGGCCAGACGAAGAGAGTACGTTTGTTTTAGAAATCCTGTCCCAGCCAGACTTGGAGATTCGAGATTATGTACAAAAGCTTGGGAGAAAAATCATCCTTATCAGTGCTATTATAACATATACCAAAAGGGGTAATGTGGGCCATCACTTCACTTTCACCTCCATCAAATCAAAGGATGAAATCTAATTCCACTCAGTTTGATTGGGGCTGCGCAATTGGAATGCGAAGATCGGTCAATGTCAGCTGCCCATCCGTAACCATGAGGCCCATAGGGGTAAGGTGATTCTTCTGTCAAAAGCAAAAGATATTATTTAGACCAATTTATTTCAAGACCTGAAAACTTCCCAACACGCACTGCTCTGCTTCTTGCATAATAGGAGAAATCTTAGCTTCAATTTTTTTTTAACGTTTTGCAAGATATCCTCATTAAGGGAAATGACATTTGTGCAGCCACCTGTGTAAGGCCACAGCGTGAGTATCTAACTCATATCGATACAGCTAAGTTCCTTCGCAAGTGCGAAAAAGGGTGGGCAGCCCTACTTGGTCCACGACCCAAAGTTAAACTATCCAAGTGGCAACCTGCAACACAAACCCTAGCCATCTGTGGCATACATAAGAGCTGGATCGCCTGGAGGAAACCACCTTCAAACACCATACTTTCCAGCATCGCAAATATGTAGGTCCTGGAAAATTAATCAAATTCTTTTTAAGCATTGAGATATGAGGAGACTGCATGGATGTCCGAGTTAAGTTGAGCCACCACTTAAAATGGCGTAGATTGAAAGCAGACCTAACTGGAATGAATCCAGAAAAAAAAAAAATTGATGTGAAAGTGCAAGAGATGTAATGAAGCAAAGCAGTCTATCATGTAGGATTTTGGAAAACATGTTTTGTGTCGGTGAGCTATAATGGAGAGGATCCTCAGCTGGTTTCCAGGATAGGGTGATCAAGGCCTCTCCTATGGTAGGAAGTGATTGAGATGCCACCCATACTTTCAGAAGATAAGGAGCCAATAATACCATGTATTCTTAACAGAGTTCAGATGGAAACTGGTCTGAATCTGGAACTTTAGAGGAGGGAATGGCCTGTTTATTCAGCATAATCTCATGAAGTAAGCAAGGGCATTAAATTCAGAAACTGCTTCTGGCTGCAAATGCTGGAGAGGAATCAAATGCAAATAGTCACATGTAAGGCACTTGCCATGACCGAGTGCCCATTCAAATAGAGAGAGATGGAAAAGCGTTTGCATATTTATTCTACAGAGGACACAACTCCCTTTCTAACCTACTCAACAATTCTGTCATCAGCTCCCAAGTATACCCACCAAGGGCCACATTAACGATCTGCCACACTGCAGAAACCAATGGGACTTAATTTAAGCTCAAAGAATGATAAACGTCATAAATACTAGGTCCATGAGAGCAAAGGGTTTGAACCACCAAGGAGGACTCAATTGATATTTAGAAAGAAAGCAATGCCAGAAAGATAGGAGAAAGGTCAGAATAAGTACGGGACAGTAAAGAACATCATGTCCTTGCCATAAGCAAGACAGTAGCCTAAAACTAGGTTGAAACTTAAGTGCGTGTCATGGATGGAAAAATACAGTGAATATGCATGCCCGTCAGATGTAAAAGCCCCTAGACGTAAACCGGACCAAGATGGAGAGTGAATGATCTTCCTGTCCAAGCGGAACTGGGGACGAGGAACATGGAAAAACTACACAGTGCTGGGTCTATACGTGTGTTAAATTCTCTGGCCCAATAACAGAAGTATCCATACATTTGAAGGGTTTGTCTACGATGGGATTGAAAAAAGGGTTATAAATTATAGTGCAGGAGACTAAAAGCCTTTAAGGAATAGTGCGCTCAAAAAGATTATTGTCCCGAGCGTTCGGGCATGTGCTTTTAAGCATACGTTGACCGATCGTACAAACATTTCCTATGTACCTTACCATAGTTTTCTTGTCCTTTACACATGCGAAATCAGGCAGCAGGGCGCGGCCATCTTGTGCTAATCTTATCCGGTGCAGCATCGCCCTAAGGTGAACTGCCCTGGCGGCACTAAATCATATCCCCCACCCCTGAAGCTGACATCACTAGACACGTATGGCCCATTTTACAACGCCAATGCCCGTCTCGTGTCAACGTTTTCTGTGCTCCAGCTAATGACGTGTCTCAATGGAAATGGCAGGATGCCTCTTTCCTCAATAAGTATAAACAGACCACTTCTCATAAAACAACATCAGATTTACTTTTCCAATCGTTTCACCGTCTTTTTTTGTGTATCCTGTGGCTCGTTTCTGCTCTGTTCAGCCTTCTTCGTTGCTCGTAGCCTGTGCGAACAGATACTAGTACTATCATTAATATCTATTTTAATTTTGTCGCATAATGTCAACAATACAGCCCTACCAGTACGAGCTTGAGTATTCCGAGGCGGAATTACTCGAAAGAGAAAGATGCGCAAATGATGGGGCTTCGGGTGACATTTGGGAGGACCAGATCAAGAGCCGGAGCCTAGTCGCATGGATGACGTGTCCACCTGGTGTACCTGCAATCGGTGCAAGGTAATGCCAACCGAGGAGAAGTGCTGCTGCCAAGAAAACTCTGGATGCTTCTCATACATATCGGAAGACGAGACACGGCCACAGTGCATTACGGAGCTGCATAACTTTAGGGCAGCCTGCCTCACAAGGTCTGTATTGAGGATTACAATGGTGCTAATGCATGAACTTCGCGCAACAGTTCGCCCTCGCAATCCAAGTATCGAATAAGTGTACTCTAGATGTGATGTCACTTAGGCCACTAACATTTCATGTTTGTCTCCTATATTGTCGTAACTTTGATCTATCACTGCCAAATGAATGTAGTCTGGCAATTCTATACATCACTCGCTATTTGTGGAAATCATATTGGTCATCTTATGTGTCTTTCGCGTACAACCAAGAAACAATACTTCTCATTGTCCCAAATGTAAAGGAATGCATAGCAGTTCACTTTTGTAATGGGTCTACAATTTAAAGCCCAAGTTCATTGATCCGTGAAGTAACATTTGTACTGGCACCAATGCCATACGATACAAGATTGCACTTTCAACTAAGGTTTGATACACTTATCTTGTTCATTTAAATACAGTTTGTCTCTTTCTCTTCCACAGGTGGTACAGGCTGGTGGCGCCATGGGAGGCTTGGACACCGCATTCGACAAGTAATATCCATCTGTGTCGTTGGTGCCATTAGAGACACATTCCCCAGTGACAGCCGTCAGTACAGGGGATTTTCTTACACTGCCAGTTGTAGTCTAGAGACAGTGAATCCACAGACAGTTCAAATAAAATAAATAGATTTGGAATAAGTCCAAATGTTGCAGATCGCCTCAAGTTAAATAAAACTAAAATGAAATCCATCCTCTGCCAAGTAACATCAGTTTACCAGGTCTACAAATTCAGTGATTTGATGAAACCAGTCAGGGCCAGCCCTTCCCGGATATTAAAGTTTTCAAGACAATGTTTCCATATCATATCTTTATCACAGAGGAATGGATTCATTGCAAGTGGCTCCAGATATTGAGTTCTTAAGCCCTGTAGTGGGAGGCATTCAAGCACCAGATGCCTTAAGGTTTCCAGTTTTGCCATACAGAACCTACAAGTAGTTGACTCTGCCGATTGTTAAAAAGCACTCCTGGCAATGGTAAAGGCATTGAAAAACCACCACCCATTTATCGAGGGGGAGCACACCATTGTAGAGACTCCTAAACCACCCTTTCAATATTTACAAAGTGACAGAATACGGGTTGGGAATTCATCGAATTCCAGAATTACTTCTTGGATTCTGTCCATGCAAGTCTTGCCTGTGGAAGTCAGGTATTGCCAAAACAAGAAGAGTCATGTAGCGCAAGGATAGGCAGACATGCAGGATTGTGCTAAAAATAACTATCGAGGATGAAAGTTCAGTAACAAAAGACAATATGGAGGCATACCTAGCTTCCCCACACAAGGTCTATGAAGAAGGTGTGTGCTAGGGGATAACCACAGTTTATGTGGACGGGCGCACCTACCATGTTGTCAATGATGGGGAAAAATAACTAGTGGCTGGCACACAGAAGGCCTGGGTTAAGGATACCCCTGAATCCTCTGCTGGTTACAAAATAGGACCCCGAAGTAGTCAGGTGGCGGATCCGGAGGCCGTACATCAAGTCATCCTCACTGCGGTACACACCCACTCCAAGAATTGGTGATAATCACGGACTCCAACTATGTCAGGAATGCGTTTGTGGAACACCTGATCAACTGCAAGAATAGAGGGATGCTTTGTGCTAACAACAAACCATTAACACATTGATCATCTGGTCACCTCTAATGGGCATCTACTGGAAAAAGATTAGAAGCCATTCCAAAAGAGGCTCAGGATAAGACTGGGAACGACTGTGCTCATCAACTGGCTACAACTGGAGCTCCACAGGGGCACTTCATATATACTGAATCCCTGCAGGGTGAATTTCAAGTTCCAGCTGTAACCAGGTCCCAAACAAGTGCCAACAGTGAACTCTCAGCTGCTCAGTGGAGTAAGGATGCAGATTTGATCACTGCACAAAAAGAGGATCCAAGTAATTGAACATTCTATCAACATATTGAAGACCCAGTGAGCTTTCCTCTAACAGAACTGGATTATGCCAAAAAAGAAAATCTCTGGGTGTTGATGAAATTTTCCAAGATGTTTCGGATCCAAGGCGGTTTGTTGGTAACAAGACCACTATCTGGATTTGACATACCTCATTTCCGCGCACAACGTTGAATCACGCCCATGCCATGGCTACTGCCGGTCATATGAGTTTACACAAGACATTAGAAATCTTGCGATGATTTGCATACGGGCCACATAGGGGCCAGAACCTCAACACCTATATAAAGGGGTGTCTTGTGTCTGCTCATTTCCAGCCATGTTCTCCCACACACCAAGCTTCCCTACAGAAAACGGGAAGGACACTAATTAGTCATATTTGCAAGTTGATTTCATCAGCCAATGATTTGCTCCTCTTAAGGAAATAAGTACATGTTGATGGTAACATGCTTATTTACAAAGTGGTAGTGTGTCTTCCTACCCTAAATTGTAAGACCGAGTCAGTTGCCACTCTAATGATCAACCACATCTGCTCACGTTTCAGCCTTCTGCAAAGGATTGAGTCGGATAGAGGGAGTCATTTTACCAGAGAGGAGATGACCAAGATGCGGAAGATTCTAGGGGTAAAAACAAAGCTCGTTTCAGCCTTCCGCAAAGGATTGAGTCGGATAGAGGGAGTCATTTTACCAGTGAGGAGATGACCAAGATGCGGAAGATTCTAGGGGTAAAAACAAAGCTCCACATAGCTTACTGCCAGGCATCAAGCTGAGGGGTTGAGAGATACAATAAGACCATTGTGAGCATACTGAAGAAATGTGTGGCTGACTCTGGACCCAGTTGGGACATTAGATTATGGCTTGTCCCGATGGTTCTTCGATTTACACCATCTTCTGCAGCCAAAATTGCTCTATTCGAACTGATGACCAGACACTAAATAGCTTTACCTCAGCATCTGTTCTACAGAACTCAGTAGCAGATGCCGATTAATGTGTCCACCACTCACGAGTATATCGAGAATCTAAGGAAGCACCACCAGCACAATTTTGTTTATGCTCAGCCCAATTTAGAGAAGTCCGCTGAAGGGATGAAGGCATAGGGCACGGGTAGTATAGCTCAGTGGCAACGTGCTCGTCTTGGAAGACGATACAGATCAACACTGGTTCGAATCCCGCGTTCACGCTTAGAAACCTCTTTGGTATTAAGCACACTATAAATAGCCAATTATAGTATAGTAATTATACTGGGACTTGAAGACTACGAAAAAGGAGCATGAGGTAGAAGAGATCGCTATGTAATTTTCAGAGGAAGCAAACCAAGGAACAGAAATTCCTTCCATCTTGGTACAGAGGTTCTGAGATTATGGATAAAATATCACCTGTTGCCTACAAGATCTGTATCCCTAAGGGAGAACAGATGAAAGAGAAGTAGGTCCATATCAATCAGTTAAAAACTTGTCATCCAAGACTAGCTTTAAGAATGATTGAGGAGCCCAGGGAAGTTAGAGCCGAGGAACCATCTGAGGAATGAAAGCTAAAGTTAAAACCCCAAGATGGAAACTAAAATATATAACCAGTGAGTAATTAAATTAAAAGTTCCATTTGAAATGTTGGACGGAAATGGACTAGTGTCTTGTATTACAAATTTTAAAAGAGTAAGTGCGTCTGGAATTACCGAAAATATTATCTGGGGAAATAAGGTGTAAACATAGATTCTTAACAATTCCTTTTACTCCTCTGTTTACGAAACTAATGTGAATTCCTTCCAGCCTGGGCATGTAAACAAGGAAAGGAAGGGAAAAGAGGAAGGAAATCCAAGAAGGAGGCCCCTTCCAGACCCTGGAAACCCAAAGGAAGAATGGAAACAAGACCACTCACTAATGAATGATAAATGGAGGATGGGCCGTTCTCGATCAAGAGGAATGAAGAAAAGATTGTGTATGGAATGAAGAAAATAAAAAACACTCTGCTGCCTTTTCCCAGGTGTTCCAATGTGAGAAGAACAGGGGGTGGGGGCGGTGGAATTTGTGGGGTACTTAAAGCCCCAGGAATCAAATGCACTGCAGCTAGCTAAGTTAGGCCCAAAGGTGCAGGAATATGGAAGGCGCACTGTGGGCTGTCAGACAAAAAGGCCAGCATTTAACTTTCAACTGCCAAACATCCAAATATGGTCTACAGAAAAATACAAATATTAAATGTGCCAAATGTTCAAAATGATGAGGCCAAAGGGCTACCGTCCTGATTCTTGGCTTGCCTATTGCAAAATGGGCGAGGGAGCACTGGGGTGTTATAGGTTTCAAAGGCAGAGTTAGTTAAGAATCCAAGTCATTGCTCAATTGATGTTGCGCTCTTGATTGGGAGGGGGTTGGGGGGGGGGGGAATGAACTACCTGCAGCCCTCCATTCATTGTTGCCCTATAAATATATCCTACATGGTGCATACACCTAGACGAGACTCAACAGAAACATTTTTGGAATAACTCTAGGGAAAGTGGAGTGTTTTATTGTAAGCTTGCTTATATACCCGCAGTTGACCGGGATTTCATTTTCTCATAGGTACTATTGGTTAGAAATACCTTAAGGTAAATTTGCGCTTTTCGCAAAGGCTCTATAAGAATGGTGAAATGAAAAATGCATTATTGTTTTCGATCATTTAATATTTGATTTTTTTTTTCTTATAAAGACTACCCACCCACTGGCTGCACTTGTGAGTTAACTGCACTTCGCCCTTTCCCTTTCCCTCCCCCTGGCACTTCTCCCCTTTAGTCTATCTACTCCACACTTGTGCAATATGAATGACACAAAGTCTAGTAAGATTGTTATTTTGTCCTCCCTTGTTCCCCCCCCCCCCCTCCTTGTCTTGTCGCGCCTAGAAATTTTTGTGTACAGGCGCGTTACAAATGCCATATACTGTGGAGGTGTCAAAAGGCTCAGGCATTGCGTAAAGCACATGTCAAAAAAACTGTTTGAATAAATGGTTGGTTTGGCAAAATACATTTCAACATATGGATTGCATATTCGAATTAAACGAAAATTGACCAGCTGCTCGAACACATGGAGGGACCACCCCCCCAAAAAAAAAAAAAAAAAAAAACACACACCACAAACCAGCACTATAAAAATGTTACTTTTAATGCTCAGAAAGATTGCTGGCAGTGACTACTGCACTAAGGACTTGGTACCCCTTTGAAGAGTTCTCGTAGTAGGGCCCTGTATTGCTCTCCCCTGAAAAGTGCACATAACAACCATAAATCACCAATGCAATTATAGAGCAAATACTTCAACCCATAAACAGACAGACACAATAACTCACAGCCACGCACTCTTTAGAAGATAATCAGCTCTTTACGGGTATTTATTCAAAGATTACAAGTACATAGAAATAACTCAAAACTACTATGAACATAGATCACAGAAGAAGTAAAGTCGTCAAAAACAAATACATCACCGTGAGCGTAATATAATTCCTCATCTCGTCCAGACGCGGCTGGAAGACCCCGGGGACAGCCAGGCCGAGAGTGCCACAGCTCACAGGAAGGCCAGACGGAGCGTCCTTCTCTGGCTGAAGTCTCACCTGACCCCCCTCCGGGGTTCCGCATATATAGGAACTCCACAAAGGGGAGTTCATTCTCGAACCTTCTGGAATTGTACCTGCGCAGTTGAGGAACAGCCGTCGGTTGCCAGCTGGGTCAATCGAGAGCTCCCCCCAAGGAACGCAGGGCCTCCCTGCTCTAAAAACACGCTCCACGGAGAACAGTAGCAAGCCATAACAACGTTAGCTTTCCCAGCAGAAATGGCCTTGACTGCATACCAAGTTTGAAAAAGCATGTTTGTCTCAGCACTGTGAATCTAACACTTCAGCAAAATGTGTGCAGCCTTTCACTGCGGAGTGAAGTAAATATCCAACATGGCTCCGTGCGCTCCCAGAATGCATTGCACACCCGCGCCATTTTGAACCAAGCATAAATCAAGCATAGCAATTCCACCCTTTGGATATTTATCTTCCGTAACCAGGTGGCACTGGAACTGGTCTCTGAAACCTACGAAATGTTAAAACTAAATTGGGAACACATTGAAGGCAACAACAACAAGCAATTATAATAGACAGAATAATAACAAAGCAAGAGAAAATATAACGTAGTGTACCCCCAATATCAGGTATTCATGAAAATAACCAATCCCACCAGTTTTTATTACTATCTTGAGACACTTGAGAAATGAGATCCCTCAAACCTCAAATATGACTTTCGATGGATCGTGAGTGGTCACTCAAATTGAAGCAACACATACCTTCAAAGGCATTACACCCTATATTATGTTTCAGCAATAAGTAATCAACAGCAGCTCTGTTCTACAAAGTAGCTTTTCTAATAACTTGACTATCAAGGAGTAATTCTTCTAAAGCTTGCAAAGTATGATTAAGACTTAACTATTAAACACGCTAATTTCATCCAAGATTTGTAACCTCCAGCAGCTAAACCCCAAACACCTACTAATGAAAGGGTTAATGCTAAAACCTCAGCTTCTGATAGCAAATGTACATGTGAGTCACAGTCAGGAGATAGTCCCATAGATTCAAAGGTTGACCTTTTACCTCGAGTTATCGCTGAGTGTAAAGGAAACATCATTATTCCTAATCGAGTCAAAGCACATGGACCTCCAGAAATGTTAGCTGGAATATAAGTATATGTAATGTTACCACATGACATGAAAAGAGCCATCCTGTTGGATGTTTCACATGATTCAAATGACTAGCAGTTATCACTGTATGATTGCAAGACAGTGTTATTTACACTGGTGCATTTGCGTGACATTCGTGAACACAGTCTCCTCTCGAATGTAGTATGATTGTATTGATCGGTCAACTCTATTTGTCTGCATTTACCAATTTCTTGTGTATTGCACGTCATAATGTAACACACATCACCTTGGGTTATGTTGTACGTAATCACACGTGTCAAATTTCTCCACTTCTTGTCGGTTTCTTGGCAGAACCTGCAGTATTCATAAACTGAAAAAGATTGTCTAATGTCTGAGTCTTGAACTAAAGAATCATTGTGTGTGACGCCGAAAATATGCTTTAAAACCGAACAGGCGTCGGCACCGCTACTAAACATGTAGTCAATACAGCTTCAGCATTGGGCACATCAGTCAAACAAAAGTGTGATATATTCAGTACTTGCTGTGCCAGATATATCCACATATTTTCTTCTTGGGTTATCATAGAAGAGCGTTTCCTCCGTCCTACAAAGGGCCCCTGCACAACTGGCATCAAGGTTGTTTTCACTTGCTCCAGATGTGTGTCGCAATTCACGGATCCATGACTTCGGTCTGGCGGGCCTGTCGGCACTGGCATAGGGCTGCTTGGGGACAACATTATTCATCAATATCAGTATCCCCTTGATCACTGGCACAGATGTGACATTTTTTGCTGGTGACAGAAGACCGTCTAACCCGTCCAAATGGAGTCCATTTAGTGCCACAGTCACACCAACCAGACCCAGGATCTACAAAGCAAACCCAGAAAAGAGATATCAGTGTTGCACATCACTCTCTCAGGTAACATTTGTCTGCGGGTACATATTGCCATTTCTTTCTACCAGGCTCCATTACTAAAACCACTTGATCTTTGCCTGATGCAATGACATCTGCTGGCACTGGTGGACCACTTGGCTTTTCCACCCACACCTTTGCACCCGGTACCATGCTGTCTGAAGAGCCAAAACCGTGATCCCCACGGGTAGTTAACACTGTAGGAGGCTCCCCTTTCTTAATCAGGGACCACTTAATGGGAACGACTATCAATTGGGCCACTCGATCACCCTTGTGGATTGATAACAATTGATCCCCAATATTCATTAGGATGACTTT
This sequence comes from Ambystoma mexicanum, assembly GCF_040938575.1. Classification (NCBI taxonomy): domain Eukaryota; kingdom Metazoa; phylum Chordata; class Amphibia; order Caudata; family Ambystomatidae; genus Ambystoma; species Ambystoma mexicanum. The sequence continues at coordinate 775,336,776 of NC_090921.1, read as the reverse complement.
AATCTCGCCTTGGTAATCACCATCAATTACCCCTCACAACACTTGAACTCCCTTCAATGCTAGGCTAGATCTAGGGGCAATCCATCCCATATGCTCTGGGGGAATTTGTACTCCAATCCCTGTTTCAATTACAACTATTCCTCTTGGATCTAATCTGATTTCTTCATTAGAATGCAAGTCTACGCCTGCCGACTCTGGAGTTGCTCGATAGGGAGCTAAAGAACCTGGTGTAATTTCCCAGTATAATAGTGTTTCTCTGACTGAATTGGGTTGAACCTGCAAAGTAGGAGTCATTAATCGCATCAAAGGAGTTTCATGTTCATACACAGGCCTATTGTTCAGCACTTGCACCGCATCAAACACAATCACGCCAGCCTGCCAAACTGCCGTCTCCAGATATGCACAACTGTTCTTTCAGTAACCCATAGTGCATGCTTACTGACAACCCCTGCTGATTGCCATAGGACCGATATAATCAATCTGCCAAATTTGGCCTGGTAATTTTCCTCTTCTCAATGTGCCTCGAACAATTTGAGGTATAGGTCTATGCAATTGGTGTTGGCACACGGGACACTGCAAAATAATGTTTTTCACTACTTCTAAAGAAAGACTGATGCCTCGAGCTTGTGCCCACCTGATAGTAGCCTTTTCTCCAAGGTGCCCTCCATATCGCCTTCCCGAGCCTCTGTATCCACTGAGGAAATCTTGATGTGTTCATCTGCAACAGAATTAAACCAACATTCTAATGAATCTGTGGCACAATGCGCGTCCACATGATATACAGTGACTTCACTTTGTAACAACATTTCTGCAATATCTTGCCACAGTTCTTTTCCCCACAACTCTTTTGAATGAATCTTCCATCCATTATTTTGCCAAGATGGCAACCACACTGCCAATCCATTCGCCATGGACCATGATTCTGTGTACACATAACATTGAGCAGGGGTCTCTTGTTTCAATGCTTGGTAAACTGTGTAAAGTTCTGCGAACTAACTGCTCTTTCCTTTCTCTGTCGTCTTTTTGGTTTTGGGATTGTACGACACTGCTTTCCAGTACCGCTCAGTTCCCACGTATCGGGCTGAACCATCCGTGAACCAAGCATGCTCCGTTTGTTCCACGGTCAAATCACTGTAAGGGACTCCCCATTTCACGGGAGACTCACGTTTTTCAGGCACTTCCGGTGGTATGTAATCTGAGGGCGGTATGTTGGCTACTTGCTCATGTAATTTTGCCACTCCACCCTTTCCTGATTTGGCTCTGTCTTGAATGTACCATTTCCATTTAATTATGCTGGCTTCTTGAGCATGTCCTATTCCATGTGTTTTAGGAAAGCTCAGTACCCATTGCATGATTGGCATTTCTGGCCTCATCAATACATCATGGCCCACCGTCATTTGCTCAGTATCAACAAGAGCCCAATAACATGCCAGCAATTGTTTCTCAAACGGAGTATATTAGTTACCAGCATCGGGCAACTTACGTTTCCAAAACCCTAATGGCACACGGTTCCTGTCTTGTTTCTGCCACACACTCCAGTTAGCATAATTGTCTTGCACAGACACATTTAATTCCACTTCGCCTTCCTTCAAGGGCCATAAATCAAGCACCTGCTGCACTGTGTCTTTCGCCATCTCAAAGGCTCTCTGCTGCTCTTCCCCCCCACTGAAACTCATTTCTTGCCTGTCACCTTATAGAGGGGGGGCAATATCTGCCCTAAATGGGGAATGTGCTGTCTCCAAAACCCAAACAGTCCTATAAACTGCTGAGCTTGCTTTTTGTCCGTTGGAGTGGTGAATTCAAGTATTTTCTGTCGACCTTTTGGCACCATTTCTCAATGCCCATGATGCTACTGAATCCCTAGAAATATCACCGTTTCAGCTGGACCTTGAATTTTACTCGGATTAATTTCCCACCCTTCCTTTTTCAATCTTTCCATAAGGACATATAACTGACTTTGCACGCTGTGCTCATCCTTGCCCTGAAACAAAATGTCATCAATGTAATGAGAAATGTGTATGTCAGGTTTACACGGTATCTTGTCTAAGTGCCCTGCCACCAGCCGGTGACAGATAGTCGGACTGTGCATGTACCCCATGGGTAGTCTCGTGAAAGTGTACCGACGTCCACCCCACGAAAAATGCAAATTGTTCTTGACACTCATCAGCAATTGACACGGAGAAAAATGCATTAGCTAAATCTATCACTGCATACCAAGTCCCCTCAAACTTTTGGACATTCTCAATCAAGGTAATGGCATTTGGGACTGTGGGCACTAAGGGAGGAGTATGTTTATTCAACTCCCTGTAATCCACCATCATCCTCCACGACCCATCCCCCTTTTTAATGGGCCAGAGCGGATTGTTCCATGATGTGGTAATAGGGCGTAATACACCCGCCTCCACATACTCTTTGATGGTGTCGGAAATTTCCTTGTGCCCCCCAGGAATGCGGTATTGTTTCATGGCTACCTGCTTGGTCGCCACTGGCACTTGCACTGGGGGCATCTTCAATTTGCCTACAGTAATGGGGGTACAAATCAATGCACTCACCCCAAACTGGTACGTTTTACCGCCAAGTCCCAAGGTTAGCCCTTCCAAAATGTCAAAGCCAATTATATACTCGGGTATCGGGACAAACAACACTTGGTATTTCTGCCTCTTTAAATTGCCTATTTTCATCTCCACTCGCATTTGCACTGCGGGGGTCTCCTTTGCCCCTAAACCTGTAATCGTAAACTGTTTGCCTTTAAATCGTGTCGGATTACCATGAATCAAAGAGGCCTCTGCCCCGGTGTCTATCAATGCTCGCACCCATTGTGTATTTCCTGGCCCCCAAAAAATCTTAACATCAACATGAGGCCGCCTATCCACTTTTATGCAAGCAGACGCTGCCGGAGCTTGGCCGTAGCCCTAGTCAAATTTCGAATGAGTGTGACTTGACTCCGCCTCTAGCATTGCACTCACCACCTTTCTCAAATCAGCGTATGTCAGCTGGTACGTGGAAGGTGTCCCCATAGACCCTTCTTTTTCTTCCGCAGGGGGAGCAGAAGGTGAGGTGTCCCCCTGTGGCGTGGTGACTACTTGTTTCTTAACCTGTTTATAGTGCTCTTTTGCTGCAAGTCCTCGTTTTTTGTATAATTCATACATTACTCTGGTTTCAATGCCATCAATTTCTTCATGTGGCACACCATCTTTTAACAAAGCCAAAAACATGTCTTTTCGGGACACACGGGAGACTCTGCTATCTTGCCGCCTGCCTTCAGTTCTTCTCTCACTACACCCCTCTCTCTCCCGTGGCTTATTATCACTCTTGTCCCACTCTCCCAAATCTGCAAGTTGCCGAATGGCATCTGCTACCTCATCAGTAGCCTTGCCCGCCATACCTACGAGCAAAGTCATAATGATACTTTTGTATGCGGGTGGCACAGTTCTAATCACCATGTTTCGAGTTGAAACTGAGAGCGGCACGGCTCCCATGTGATCAGGAGCATCTATGTGAATCGCCTCTTTCATAGCATGCTCATTGACTTTTTGAATTGCTTCTCTCAATGTATACCACTTCGTTTCTTCACTAGGCCAGTCTGTGGTAATGGGGTATTTACGGTTACATGCTTGGGCTATCAGGTGCAACAAAGACACCTGCGTATCTTGACCATTTGCATCAGGGGGCGGTCCTGCTCTTAAGACCTTCTGTACATTGGCGTCAATTGAAAGGGGTAAAAAACGCGGTGAGTCAGTAGAATCTACCAACAACCCTGCGGCACCCCCATCTAGCAATCTCACCATCCATGTCAATAAAGCTTCTCCTGATTTTTGCCTCAAACGGGTAATAGTTTCCCCAACCTCCTGTTGTGTGTAATCCTCCAGTGTGGTTAAATCCACCATTCCGCCAGCAGGATTCTGCGGGTGCGGTCCGGCTCGCCGCCGTCTAAAAGGCTTCGCCGCCACCGTTTTCTGTTTCACCTCTGGTTTGGGGTCAGACTCTTCTGCAGAACTACTTTCTAGACTGGTCGAATCAAAAATATCACCATCCCACTTGTCCGGATCCCAGTCTGCGCCAACGGTAGCGATTACAGTTGCCACCTTTCTTTTGTTGACCCCTCCCCGTCTTTTCCTATACTTATAACGAGCTACTCTGACAGCTGCCCTCTCGGCCACCGCCTGATATATGTCGGCCTTATCTTTAAACAGTTTCATTTGAATCTGCTGCATTAACGGAGTCTGCCGTTCTGCAGCCGGCTCCCTTTCTAATCGCAAAACCTCATTTTTTATGTCCAAATTCCTTTGATGTATTGTCCTATAAGCATGCAAAAGAACCCAACCTCGCCTGCCTAAAGCCGCACATTCTTTACCACGTTCTACTGAAACTTGTTGCAAGCATGCAATTACATCAGCTGGATCGGCATCCCCCAATCCTTGATCCCAAGTCTCACTTAGACCGGCAACACATGCCCATGCCTGAGCCAACTTATCATATGGACTCTTAGTCCAGCCTGGAATGATAACATCAGAACATTCACCGCCAGCAGGAACACTCTTTTTCCTGAACAAACTATTCATTACTGCAAAATGGTACAAAACCTCTTTATATCTATATTTTTTTTCACACTGCAATCACTCCCACAAGCATGCACATACCAGCAAGGAAAGAGAAAAAAAATAGCTTAACATAGTTCAACACTCACTGCCAAATTACTTTCGCTTGCAAGATAACCGAAGCCTATCTACGTTCAAACAGCTGTCATGATGCCTACTCCCGGGAAGCCAGTTCAGGGCCAGCGTTCCCAATAGCAGACATCATGTCCCCAGGGAGGGACCCAGCAACCCCTTATAGGGGCTCTTTGGACATTGTCCTGGCGCCTTTGGCGCCAGGCTCATAGAAGGCATCAGTCCTGGCACCATAGGCGCCAGGCTCATTATGGGAGTGCTTGGATGGACTTACCTGATGCAGACCATGCTGCCGGATCCAGACCTCCTTGAGGTCTGAAAGGGACTATTTTACCTATGGGACTATTTTACCACTCGGGCGTGGCTGAGGAAGAATACTTACCTGGAACTACTTTGGGGGCTATTTAAACCATGCCCAGACAGCAGCTCACGCTTCGCGTTGTTCTGCATCTAGCAGCTGGACGCTCACTGTGTCTGCCCCTGCATCCTGGCTCCAGCCACGTCCGCCTGCAACCTGGAACACCTGAAAAGGAAGGAAAGGAGAGAAAGGTGAATAATTGAACTTTACCTACCTCCATCTGGAGTCCGGAACCATCACTCCAACGATCCTGAGAAAGACATTATTTTTAGAAGCGCATCGCATCGCTCGCTGCAGCGCCGCATTCCACTCACCTTCACGAGGCGCCCTCGGGCTCTTCAGCCACCACTGGCACCATCCGTCGCCTTTCAGCGCCTAAGGAGAAAAAGAGATAAAACAAAGGTGAGCGAAGGAACAGATCGAGGAAGGCCCGATTCTTCCACCTTAAGACTTAACTTATTATTGTTGGGACAATCTTTCCTCACCTCGGGTCGGCGCCGCTTCTTTGGCACTTCCGTACCCCGGCCCCTAAGGGGGAAAAAGACACACGCATTAGTGGGTGAAAGCAAGATCACTAAGGGAATCATCCATCAAAAAGACTCACCAGAGTTACCTTCGGCGAATCCATTCCTCTACGCGGATTCTTCATCCTATATCTGAAATAGAGAAAAGGACAACGGACAATTAAGGCTTGAACTTTTGCAACTGAATACTTACGGCCTCATATCGGAAAAGTCAAGCAGAGTTGAATACTCACCAAACCCGAGAACCAGTGAACTAACTGGAAATCAACGCGCCCCTGCATCGGAAGCAGGATGGAGAGCTCGTCCTTCCAGACTGTAAGGTGAGACGCTACGGGGAATCGCGGAGGGGGTTCGAGGAGTGTGAGAGGGGGAAGGGGGGGAATCCGACACATTATCCAGCAGACAGTTAATCCCCTTTTCCATCTACAGAAGGATTCTTTTACGGGCCAGACAGGCGAGGTTTGGGGGTCCGGTCCAGTCCGTCTTCCGAGTCCTGCGCATCACCTTAGAAGAGGTCATAGCAGTCCAGAACAGATCGGCGCCTCCGTGGGAATCAGGTGAGCGTTACAACAGATTCTCGAATATTTGGAACACTTCATTACAAATACCCTGCTCACAGCGCCAAAATGTATTGCTCTCCCCTGAAAAGTGCACGGAACAACCATAAATCACCAATGCAATTATAGAGCAAATACTTCAACCCATAAACAGACAGACACAACAACTCACAGCCACGCACTCTTTAGAAGATAATCAGCTCTTTACGGCTATTTATTCAAAGATTACAAGTACATAGAAATAACTCATAAAACTAATATGAACATAGATCACAGAAGAAGTAAAGAAGTCCCAAAGTAATACATCACCGTGAGCGTAATATAATTCCTCATCTCGTCCAGAAGCGGCTGGAAGACCCTGGGGACAGCCAGGCCGAGAGTGCCACAGCTCACAGGAAAGCCAGACGGAGCGTCCTCCTCTGGCTGAAGTCTCACCTGAACCCCTCCGGGTTTCCGCATATATAGGAACTCCACAAAGGGGAGTTAAGTCTCAAACCTTCTGGAATTGCACCTGCGCAGTTGAGGAACAGCCGTCGGTTGCCAGCTGGGTCAATTGAGAGCTCCCCCCCAGGGAACGCAGGGCCTCCCTGCTCTAAAAACACGCTCCACGGAGAACAGTAGCAAGCTATAACAACGCTAGCTTTCCCAGCAGACATGGCCTTGACTGCATACCAAGTTTGAAAAAGCAGGTTTGTCTCAGCACTGTGAATCTAACACTTCAGCAAAATGTGTGCAGCCTTTCACTGCAGAGTTAAGTAACATGGCTCCGAGCACTCCCAGAATGCATTGCGCGCCGGCGCCATTTTGAACCAAGCATAAATCAAGCATAACAGGCCCGTTTGATATAAATGTGCCTGTAGGTTCCACCATATTATCATGAAACTGATTAAGGCCGCCCCCAACTCCATTGAGATGCTCATCTCTTCCTGGTTCGAAACAGCTCCATGCGTCAGCCAGCATGGATGGACGCAGTTGTGTTAAGGCTATTAAAGGCATTTACAGAACGAGCTATGGTAGCCATGCTCCATCTGCAAAGGTGTGTGTTTGTTTATTATTTATACAGCGCGCCACACCCTCGGGTATCTGGGAGCTACGCAAGACATCTTTAAAATACATAATTACATATGAAGATATTAACACAGAGTAGAGTATGGACAGGTAATAGAAACAGTGAAACGGCATAGAACAAATACATAAATACAAATGAAGGATATTAACACAGAAGATTGTAGACATGTAATAGGGGCACTGTAACAGCATAACGGTGCAAGAAACTAGGTGTGCCGGTAAGAGGCCTGTGCCATCAGGTTACTAAGCATCTGTTTTATAGACTCATACATTGTGTGCGTTGTCCTTGGTGAGTAAACATTTTTTGGTATTGGACCTAAAGCTGTGTAGGTTAGGGTCCGTTCGATGGTTAAGTAGGAGGGCGTTCCATGCAAGAGGTGCTTGAACCGGGAAGCTGGTGGCTCTGGCTCTTTTTAGGTTGAAACGCAGCAAGATAATGTGGTGGGCATTGGCTGATCTCAGAGGTCTAGGATCCGTTTTTAGAGCAGTTTTGTCTATGAGGTATTTATGTACAGCATTGTAAAGACATTTATGGGAGATGGAGACAAGTTTAAAGTAGATTCTATCCTGATTAGAGAGCCATTTGTGACATCTTCTTGTTTCGGATATGTGGTCTTTTCTCGGGATACTCATTATTTTGCAAGGTTTGAAGTTTGTTTAGTACTTGTTTATTTGCACCTGCATAGAGGGCATTGCAGCAATCAAGTTTAGACAAGATTAATGCTCGTGCCAAGATCATGCGGCTGTTAGCAGAGAGGTAGTTTGTGCATGCATAAATCAATTTACAAGTATAGGCCGTATCTGTAGCAGTAGCGTTAGCTTGTTTCTTAAGGTTTAAGGCTGAGTGAAGATAGAAACCTAAGGTTTTGGTTTCCTTGGCCATGGTGATCAAGTTGTTGTCGATATTGAACGTATCCAGAAAAAGAAAATAATAATATATCCTTATATGTGGTCGCACACAGATCCTAGCACTCGTCGCTGTCAGGGCTTGGTATGGGGCAGGTTGCACAGCATTGCTTCCTTAGGGTCTTTTTCTGGCTTCAAAGCACTGTATTAATGTGTTATTGAGGCCCAATTCAAATCCATCAACCTTAGAAAAATGAAAAACAGAGTAGTTCCTGACACAATTGATAACTTAAAGTACAGATTACATACAGGGTCTATGAAGAAGGCACATAGCTTACTGAGCTACACCACCTTATAGTTACTCAGGATGACCGAATACGAATATGGTGTTAGGGAAAGAGGAATTTTATTCGGGTGATTAAAGTAATTGGGAGCATGTGACGGGCTGGCCTCTGCTCCCTGCAGCACCAATATGTTGGTTATTCTTCACAATTGCTCCTTCGTGGGAAGAAAATGCCTTTAAAAGGAAGATACGCAGACACTGGAGATCCAGACTGCACTCTGGCAATTGTTGACTAACAAGTGGAGGTCTAGTCAAGTAGTGCTGCATTGTATTTTGGGTTCGCTGCAGTAATTCTAAGTTGCATGTTTACTACATGCAGTAAATTTCAGTTCAACAATGGTTAAAGATTTAAAGTCCCCATCTCTTTAATGGGGCGAATGGCCCTGGTAAACATGATCATGTTAACCAGGTTGTTGTATGTTTTTCAGGCCATGCCAATGGTTCTGAAGGCTGCCTGTTCTCGTTTTTTTGCATGGCACCTTTACTAGGCTGCTATGGATGGGTGAGACACAGAGGATTGCTTTAAGCACCTTGCAATTGCCGGCCAGCAAAGGGGGGTTTGGGGATTTTAAGGCATACTATTGGGCATCAACCCTACAGCATATAGTGGACTGGTTAACCCAGCTGCACGAGGATCACAACACGGTCTGTATAATGAAAGAATCTGAGCCGCACCAAATACTGGAAATGCTTGGCCAATGGGGTTCCGGGGGGACTTCGGAGTCTCCTTACAACTGTCGGTACCATCATTCGAGTGTGGTGAATGCCACAGTACCATCGGGACAGAGGTTTTCCTTCCTAATGGTTGTGCCTCTGACGTGTAGCAGCTTCAGACGGGCAACGGCTGGGGAGAAGGGGAATGCGATTGGACGTCTGTGGCAGGGTCATGGATGATTTGTATGTTGGGGACAGGGCCATTACATACACAGAATTAAAAAATGCCCATCCATCAGTTTGGTTGAACTTTTTGGAGTTTGCCACGCTAATGGTTGGAGTACAGGAGGCCTGGAAGAGGTTCCCTAAGAAACCACATACTCATGGGGTGAATGGGACCCACATGCAATTAGTTGATGGGGGTGCGTTTCGGAACTGTAACACGATCATACAGCAGAAGAGCTTCGGCTTCAATGGGAAATGGATGTGGGTGACCAATTTACGGATGGAGAATAGGCTATAGTGCTTGAACACATGAGGCAGGTTTCTATCACTGGATACAATATAAAATTGTGAGATGGGCATATATTACCCGCGAAAATGGCGATCAGCGCAGATAGGTACTGGTGGAGTTGTTGGAGGGGGGGACCGTTATACACATGTGGTGAGGATTTGGGATGCCATCTGCTCAGAATTGTATGATTTACCTGCAGCGAGGGTTCAACTCCCACTCAAGCATTGCTCGTTAGGCTTACTACCTCGGGGGAAGGGCAGACGAGGAAGAGGTGAAGCTGCAGCCCTGTCGCTGGGTGTTGTACTAGCTTGAAGCGCAATAGCTATGGCATGGAAGGTACAAGAGAGACCTAGGATGGGGGATTGGTGCAGGACATTGTGCAAATGGGTGAAGGCCGAAAGTGATTTGAAAGATCAAATGCGCCCAAGTGAAGGGACCAAGTCGCGATACACAATGTGGCATGAGACCTGGGATAAGCTGGGGATCAACCCGGATTTACGACCGTGAGGGAATATTCTCATTAATAATGAAACAAACTAAGGAGGGGGGCTGGGGGGCGGAAGGACGACTTGGCTCTCTGTGTCTGTATATGGATATGGATGGGGAGATAGGTTTGTTGTATTCTGACATGACAGTAATGGACCCATGGATATTATGGGCAATGTGTATATACCCAGATGTTATTTTTGTGTTAAGTGTAACTATGAAAGTCTAAATAAAATGTTTTAATTCTTTTAGTTTTAATGGTTAAAAGATAGCTCAGTGTTTTAAGCACTTTTGCGGGGATCTGCGTTCACATGTCATACTTTGGCAGGGGTAACACGTACTTTACTACCAAAATCTTTTTACAAAATTAAAAACATTTTTTTTTTTAAATGTACCTGCAGCAGAAAGAGCCCATTATACAAAGTAACAGAGCATCAGTGGTTTAAGATCTAAGGGCTTGGTCCAACCATATGATGGCTGAAAAGCTGGGCGGACACCAGCATGGCATTAGATAAACCACTCCCAATGAAGAGCATGTGTTAGTTGGAGGGCTGGTTATTTGCACTGTCCCCTATTTTTCTACCTAAAGTGTCAAGGCTCATAACCCAGCCTTGTCACCGGACGATATTGTGATCCTGGACACATCATCTCATCTCACTGTATAGTACTGAGTGCAGTCCTCGGTGATGAGGATTTGGCCGCTTTACTTTCAGTAGCATTCTGCTGTCCATTTTCTGTTTTTTCTTTACATTTACGGGCCCTAGACAGAGAATAGATCAAATATCACAGTCAACCAGTGAGCTATTCAGGTCGGTTTATTTGACACAAAAAGGACAGTTTAGAAGTTTTTTTTTTTTTTTAACACACCATGAAAAACAATCAGGAAGTCTGTGTCAACAAGAACTATAAGCATGCACCCTTATCAGGATTTCTGTTTTTGGGTGTATTTAAATCTTTAAAATAGAACAGTAAAATACAGATTAGATGTTACATTGATTAATATTATGGTAGTCACAGACGTTCATCCTTTACAGTATTTGGTTAGTGTGCGATGTGTGCACAGTCCAAGTCATATACAGGGTTTGAAATTGCTGGGAGCTATTTAGGGCCTGCTTCTACCATAGGAGAGCCTGGTTGCCTGAAAACAAACTGTTACAAGAAGCTCCTTTCGTATCCACAGGGCAACGGGTGCTTTACAAACATGCACATTAACTTTGTAAGAATTACAACTCATCTAGGACATATTCAAATATAATAACATACATAATGGGCAAAATGTTCAGTGTGCACCTCGTGTGGAAGTTTGATTTGCAGTGCGCTTTGTGCTCGTTCCTGGGTCCCCAGCAGTAGCTCTGCCTACTGAGACACCCCGAACTTCCGGGAGCTGCATGTTGCTCCTGCTCACCAATTTAGAGCCCGGCAATGCAGGTTGATTTTTGAAAAAGAAGCATGCACTCAGTGTGCAAGTGCAGTGTGTTGGATCGAGAATCCTACGAGTAGGCTCTGGCAGGAGTCCTTTGAGCTTTTGCCTTGATTTTCATGTACAGACATGTTGCTTTTGTAGCGAGTCTTAGTCCAAAGCCTCACTAGGGGTAGACGTCTGTGTGATGTGCACTTCGAGTCAATAAAGCACTCAAGAGGAAGTGCCCCAGGTTTACTGCTAAGAGGGAGGGTCGGTGGACTTGAGAGAAACCCTACCTTAAGCAGCACTTTTTTCTGCAAAACGAACGTTTTTGAGCCGTGAAGGGGCTCCTTCTGGTCCTCTGTCCCGTGCCTGCTTCCTGGAGGAGGCGTGGCTTGCGTGACACACGTGAGGCATCACGTGACCCCCAGCTGCTTCAAAACACCGAGACACTCGCCCGAGCGGCGAACGTTGCTGCACCTACCTTAAGCAGCACTTTTTTCTGCAAAACGAACGTTTTTGAGCCGTGAAGGGGCTCCTTCTGGTCCTCTGTCCCGTGCCTGCTTCCTGGAGGAGGCGTGGCTTGCGTGACACACGTGAGGCATCACGTGACCCCCAGCTGCTTCAAAACACCGAGACACTCACCCGAGCGGCGTTAAGCCCGAGAGGAGTAAAGCCCAGGGACTGTTGAGCGACTGTTTGGCGCACTGTGGCAAGCGAAGAACACGTGTCGCCCCGATTCCATCGTACAAATTCCATCGCCACCTTTCCACCACACTCATCACATATATGCCTCCCTTATCACCTACGGAGGGCGATATTAGCCGCCGGCTGCGCAGCAGCAAAACTGACCAAGAGAACCTGCAAGATCGCCCTGCCAGTGCTAAAACAACTGATAGGCACTGGAAGGGCGAGGCTTGTCCAGCAACAACATCTACTACTTCCAAAAAATGTGACTCTGACTCAGGTCAGGGAAACTTGAAGCCCGCCATACAAGCAAGGGGTCTGGAAAGTCTCGCTATTACAACTGGAAACTCCCACAGTCACCCCAGCCAAACACCAAGAACGGAGCGACCTCAGCCGCCCAGTCCGACTACCGTCTCGACGAGCGACCCTCTGCCGGTGACCACTGGAGGGTGGGCACGGCAGGGCACTGCAGAGCAGGCCAGGCCAAACACGACCCATCTGCAACTTACTTATTCCACTAACGGAAAAAGTGACCTGGAGGCTTCACATACCTCGCCATGTCACCCCCACCCAGCACCCCAGAAACTTGGGGAAAACCCAGATCGGGCTACTATGCTGGTCAGCAGCGCGACACATGCTGAGGCGACGGCAGCACAAGAACACTCACGCGATACAGCAATTAAGGTTCAAGCTCAGGTCCATCAGAGTCGAGCCTATCAGACGAACCCTGAAAAGAGATTTCATTTCAGAAAGGCCCAGCTAACCTCGAGACGAGGTACTCCAACTTCCTCATGGGACACGGAATCTGAAGACGACGTATTCACGAACAAAGGACCGGAAGGGCATTCACCATCAGAAACACCCAGCACCAATGTCCCGGAGCAGGCCCAAAACCTATCAATAGTAATTCAGTCCGAGGGGTCCGTAGGGTACCCAGAAGGAAACGAATCCCCAGTCCAGGACCTAGACCGACATCTGAGTCCTCAACCACCAAAATCACCAGAAGTCACGCCTTTGGTGCCGGCCGAAATACAGCTGAGTGACAACGGTCATCAAAACACAGTCCTAACAAACTCATCCCAGAGAAGAAAGACTCCACGAAAAAAGGAAAACCTTAATTTGAATGTAATAAGGGAAAAAAAAACAATATCAAAGACCCTGAAAAAAAAAGCCACCTCTCAACCTTTAGGAGGGTCCAAAGGCAACCCGACCTTGACAAACCTAAGCAGCTTAAAGGACTACTTCCTAAAACAACATAAACGAAAGATTAGCCAAGAGTCTGAGCTATCAGACGCCGAAATCCTAGAGGCAATCCAAGACAAATCCCCACTGAGCAAAGTCAGAAAAACTGACACAAATCTTCAAGAACGGATTCAGACGGCACATACTGTCACCGACCATGAGCCCCCGAAATCGGGAGACCTGAACCAAAGGAGACCAGCGCCGCCTGAACTGTCTCAGCAAGAAGAAAGAGGAAAAGACCTGAACAAAAAGAAGGCAGACGAAACATATAAGCTCCCCGAAGTCTCTCCCAGTCTCCCAAAGCTGCCACACGCGAATTCTCAAACTCCAGTGCCCACCCTAGAGAGACCACAGCAGACCAACTCCTGCCTCAGCCAACAACAAGAAAATTATGTGCGGCACAAGCCGCATACTTTGGGGAACCTGACCCAATCGTCGGAAAATCCATCTCAGCCTCCCCTAATGAACGTACCAACTGTAGAAAGAAGATCCTCAGAAAGACTCGCACCACTCAATGCCGCCAAAGACTCAAATACCCCGCAGAAAAGCAGACGTCCTGGAAACACATCAAATATGTCAGAAAACGACTCTCCCGCGACAAAGAAAAAAGATCTTCTGTCAGTGATGTCTGCATTTTCAATAGTGCTAAACCCGTTCACAAAGCTGTACGAATCAATACACGAGGCCTTGAAAGACAATACAGCAATGATCAGTGAACTAAAGGACAAACTAATTTACGTGGAAGGCTACCTTACAGCAATGGAAAGAACGTCAAACTCCACACATTCAAAATGGGAGGAAAAAATAGACATTGTGATGTCAGAACTACTAAAGAAAGAGGGCACTAAGCACAAAAATGTGGAACCACCAACCAAAACCACACAGTCCACACAGACCGAGAAGAACAAAGAAGTTGCCCCAATCTTCACAAAAATTCCCCAAAAACATAAAACTGAGCAGAATACACTAGCACTGTCCCCCTCAAAATCCTCAGCTAGGGGCAAAGTCAAAGAAAAGACCAAAAACGGCACCAAACCACCTGTGTGGCTGCACCCAAAGGAATCCCCTCAAAAAGTCCCTCAAAACCGAAATTGTTCTGGGGAAACAGAGATGGGAGCTAACCAAGGGGAAGTGACTATGAACCCCACACTTACAAACTTTACGCAGTTGACCGCAACAGACAAAACCAGAATAAGTGTAGACTCAACTTCATCCTCAGACTTGTCAAACATATCGTTGTACCCCGACGAACGGGAAACAGATTCCCCACAGCCGACAAACTGCAACGATGCTTCAAAACAAATGCAAACAAACCCCCTATCTAATGACGAACTTATCCGAGAACAAAAGAAAACATTTTTTTCTGAGGTATCAAGAGGGCTGCCCAGACAACGATCTCACTCAAACTCCCCATCTATTGCCTTAGAAGCCCTGAAAAACTTAAAAGAGACTCACGAACACGTTGGACATGAGCCTCACAGAGACCGAGATCAGAAACACTATAAACCGAACGACCCTGCTAGAGTCCAGTCATCGAAGGACCAAAGAGCAAAGGATACTCCCTCAGACAAAGACAAGATCTCTGAAGGGGGAAAAATCTTCAAGTTAGAACAAACATCATCTAAAGATTCTTACCTGGTCCTAAACCGCAGAACAGTGTTAAATAGACTGGGAAAAATAGGAACACTCCGTCACTTAAGAACGGAAGACTTCACACTGGTCGAACCCTACCACCGGGAACACAAAGCAAAAGCTTATCTCCATTTACGAAGAAAAACTTCATTGGAGTTAACTCCCGACGTGCATAAGGACCTCCAAAAAATGGGCCTAAAAATCCACTGCCTTCAGAAATATTCGAAGGAAAACATCAAGGAGACAAAAGAAAAAACTGGAGATCCAACTCGAGACAGGGAGCGACACAGAGAAAACTACGTACAGAGGCCTCCGAGAAAACAAAACGCGGCACACGGCGACGAAAGGTGGGGGCGGAGACACCAAACTACCCTTCAACCTAGAACCCGAAATAACAACTACGAAACTTCAAAAACACAAAGTCATCACGAGAAAAGAGAAACAAGACAATCTAGAACGGAACTTACAAAGGAGAGCAGACCACCAGCACGTAACCCATGGAAATGGCTTTCAGAAACCTTTACGCAAACTCACAAGAAATAGCAACAAAACCAAGGACTGCATTCGACGGAGAAACAAAACATTGTTCCTTTAAATCCTCTACAAACATGCTCCCTAAACATGGCTTCATGGAATACGAGAGGTCATCAACATCTTACAAAGCCTAGTGACACAAATTTAGGTATGTTCGAATTGATCTGCCTTCAAGAAACATGGTTGGTCCACAAACCAGCCATGGACGGATACGTAACAGAGGCCTCGCCCGCCTGCAAATCCATCCTAGGACGCCCCTCCGGAGGCATACTAACAGCCATCCGGACTGGCTCAGGGATCATTCCAAAAGGGAAAACAGCAGAGGGCTACGGAATGCTGACGACGCTGGCCTCATGGTGCCATCAAGATCTAACCAGAGATGCTTGGTTAAACTCAGACCTAGGCATAATAAACCTCTACTGGAACCCGGCGAAAACCAGCACCAATGAATTTTGCACCATGGTCGCCAACCAAATTGACGACCTAATGGTGGAGCGGAAAGTACCCAATATCATCATTTGCGGCGATCTAAACTCTAAATGTGAGGGGAGAGTGGAAAACAAACAAAGCCCGAACTCAACGATGGACGAAAGAGGTCGAGCCTGGTCCCTCCTAATGAAATCAAGGAACTTCCACAATGTATCATCACTCCAAGACCGAGAATTGCAAATCCCTACGTGGGAAAGACTGAGCTCGTCCGCCACGCTGGACTACATATTCATCACGGAAGGGCTGATAGCTTATTTCACCGATTTCACGGTGGTAAAAACGCAGGAAAGTGACCACAACCTCTTAAAAATGTCATGGAGCGGAACAGCTCCATCAAGACCCTTCTATCCTGCAGTAGTGGAAACTAACGCACAGCAAAACAGGCTTCGCTTAACCTCTGAAAATGTACAAAACTTTTTCTCTAACATGGCGAGGAAAACCGTCCAAATAATAAAGAGCAAAAGCGGCAGTCGGCCAGAATACGTGTCGCTTTTGGCCGCACACAAAACGAAATTTGCGGGAACAAAAACAGGGAAATCGATCCATACGCACTCCTTCGACGCTGAAGTGGCAAAAAAAAGAAAAAATCTTAACAAACTGAAAAAAACGGCCACACTAGCTGACTCGCCGGCAACATGGCTCGATTACCAAGCAGAACAAAAGTCCTACAAATCCTGGCTAAAACAGCATCGGTTGCTCATGTACCAAAATGACGCTGAAGAAATGCTCCACACCTGTGTCACAAGAAACACTCGGAACTTTTGGTCACTACTGAAATCAACCAATGGGCAGAAGGCAAACGCGCTGGCAAACTGTGTCTCAGAGTCAAAGTGGATTCAGCATTTCACGGAGTTATACCGCTGTCCCACCTCCACGTTACTACATCTTCCCGTCCTCTCAGACTCCCCATGGATCACTCTCTCATCGATCGAGGACATCACAGAAGCAATCAACAATCTCAAACCCTCAAGGGCTCCTGGGCCAGATGGCCTGACTAACATTGATCTCAAGGCACACCCACTATTATGGGCGCAAGCAATTGGAGAAATATTTACTCAAATTCAGAAAACAAAAGAAATTCCCAAAACCTGGACAGAGGCTGTACTGGTACCCATCTATAAGAAAGGAAACAGAGACACCCCCGCCAATTACAGACCTATTGTCTTACTGGATGTCATAGGGAAGATTTTCGCAGCATTACTCCTCCGCCACTTCAAAGTCTGGGCCAGTGCCTCCCCAGCAGCCGACATGTTCCAAACAGGATTCCAGAAGGGAGCAGGAACGTCAATCAACCTACTGTTTCTGAACATACTTAAAGCAAACACAAAGAGGGGCACGGGAAAGGTCCATATGGCAATGGTAGACTTGTCCCAGGCCTTTGACCTGGTAGATCGAGAAAGACTGTGGACCAAGTTAGCAAACTGGAAATGTCCAGACTCGATTCTCGCACCAGTAATGGCACTCCATGAAACCACCTCACTCAGAGTCCGCCTAAACCAACAAGGCACACTCTCAGAGCAAATTTTTACAAAACGGGGAGTAAAACAGGGCTGCCCGTTAGCCCCAGCTCTGTTTATCTCGTTTATTGGAGACTTCCAAGACTCAGTGAAATCAGTAAGATCTTTCCCACCGCGAGTGGGCACCTCTAAAGTCTCAAGACTGTGGTATGCCGACGATTTAATTTTGATTGACCAGACGGCAGTGGGCCTTCAGAGACAGTTAACAAATTTGGCCAAATACATGGAAGAAAATAACCTGCAAATAAACAAAAGCAAAACTAAAATCCTGTTCTTTTCAAAAAGCAAAAAAAAGACAAAGAAGTGTCCGACATGGTTCCTCGATGAAGAAAAAATCGAAGTAGTAGATGAGTTTAAGTACCTGGGCATCCAACTAGACAACACTCTAAACGACTCTTCACTTCAAGCCTCGCTATGGGCAAAAATTAAGAACCTGACAGCCCAATCTCGAGCTGTCGATAGTAAATTCGGCAAGTTCTCTTGGACCCCGGTACTGCAATTTTACAAAACAAAGGTAGTACCGGCCATAACATACGGAATGGCAGCCAACTTAACTCTACCTGCTGAATTTTGGCTGAGACTGGAAGGATTTCTATGGAAATCGGTCTTGGGACTTCCTATCGCAGCACCCATGCCAGCAATTCGGCGTGACCTTGGCCTTCCTTCACTAGCCTCAGTTGTCATGCAAAGCGCGATTCTACTTTATAGGAAAATACGAACCCCCGACTCTCTGCCGATTTTTCGGATATTAGAAAACGAACTGGAAAACGGGAAGTGCACACCATTCACCAACTGGGCGAAGAAAATCGGACAAAAATTAGAAGAAGTCCACTGCACGGACGACCTCCTCATCTTAAATCCTGGGCGTGTGAAACAAAAACTTTTGGAACAAGACTGGATACGTACCAACGAGAAAATCCTAACGTATACATCTCTAAAAGATCTCCCACCTACTTACAACCGCCCAAAGATTCCGCTGAAATACTGCGAAAAATTTCCCGAAAAAAGGCTGAGGAAAATTCTTCTTCGAGCCCGCCTGAATCTTCTGCATACGAGAGAAATTTTGGCTAAAAGGGCACTGGCAAATTCTCCTCACTGCCGGGTCTGTGGACTAGTTGATCAAATAGAATCTGTTCGTCATCTACTCACCTCATGTCCTGGCTTGGCGCACGAAAGAAGGGCTTACTTGACACCACTCATCACGTGCCCGCTCACACTCGACGAAGAGACAATATGGTTTCGGTTAATTGCAGGCGATTCCACCAGATGGTCCAGAGCTGCAGCTAAGTTTCTGGAAGTAGCTCTGGTAAAAGCCAGTGAGAGCACTTTGCCGCCCGCAACACCAATGCCAGCAAGAGACCTTCGAGGAAATTCGAGAGTGGTGTCGTAAGTTCTGGGCAAAAACTTCTTGGAAGCAGCACAAACCCAATTCAACACAGCACAGATTTGTAAAAAACCTTAAACAGGTTAAACACAAAAAAAAAAAAAAAAAAAAAAAAAAAAAAGAAACCCTTTTGCCTGGATATGGGTAGGATTTACTCACACCCTGAACACAAGCAGAGAAAAGTGGTGGAAGTGTGAGATGCATCATGGTGTACCAATGAGTGGTTCACCCCTTTTGTTTTGCTGTAGTCACCCCTAGCGGGACGGGCATGCCCAAACGTGGGTCCTGTGTCTGCTGGACCTAGAGACCCAAGCTGCTCCTCGCTGGTGAGGCCCAACTAGGCTGCAACATGTTTGGTGATGCTCCTGGTATCATGCAGAAGGGATGTGACCAAGCAGTGGGCTGGTCAGTTCACCAAAATGCCCGCGGTAGCGGAAGTGACCCACGGCCCTTGACCTCTGACATCACAGGAAGCGATGTCATTTGACACCCACCCCCACATGACATCATGGGAAGTGATGGCACATGACATTTCATCCCTTGTTCCTCAGTAAGCTAAGAATAATATGGTTATGGTATCACTGTAATATGATTTACATTTCATACAAGAATGGATCGCCATATGAGGGGTTAATATCAGCGTGTATAGCTCCATATAACCAATTTATTGTGAATGTAAGCAACAGTCCATGGCCAAATGATGCCATGCAATCGAAAGAAAAACATGTGGCTGTTGCATGAAATGAAAGGCTTGTCAACAAATTCCACCATTAGAAACTGAGCCAGAATCAAGCAAATATACAGTCATCCACTGACGGGATAGGCAAGAAAAACACAAATAGATTGGAGCAGGTTATATATATATGTAGAGGTGGTGGAGGTTTTCTGAAGCATTTTCATTTGTTAGACAGTTCCCACATATGGAGTGTGGCAAGGAACGCAGAGAGCGAGACCCTCATTCGTTTCCTCTCCTTTGGCTCCAGGCCACATGGAAGCTGAGCAAACATAATGAGCCAAGGCCTGCCACAAGCCCACATTCCTAGCTAGCAGTTGTGTGTGGTCATGGTGGCTGCGCGAATATGGGCTTTGTTCCATATAAGAACATACTCATGTTGGCTTCAATGCCAGTAATGATACTGTTAGAAAACATGTCCAAGCTGGCTATGCCAGTAGCCCCACATAACATACTCCCGTTGACTGACATTAAAAATGCAATGCCATAATAAGAAAACATGTCCAAACTGGCTCAAATGTAGGTCAGTTTAGACACACAAAAACGCTTATTTAAAAAAATAAAATAAAATTAAAAAAAAATAAATAACACACCTTTCACATAGCATTTAAAAACCTTACCTTTCAGAACGGTGAAAGACACATTTTAACAGAATAGAGGTTTCCCTGCTGTCAGCACTTTGCAGTAGCCAGCGAGCTGTCAATGTATCCAAACGCTGCTTTTGTGGATCTTTGTATGCAGGCATTGAAGGTTAATGTCAACCAAGATAGGTGTCGAGAGGAGGGGAGCCTCAGGTGGGCAACAGTTTAGGGCTCCTTAACTTTGCCATTCCTGGTTCCTCTCCATGGGCAACGTTCTAGGGCAGCCAGTGGGCCTGTGCCAGCAAGGAGAGTCATGCGAACAGGTTTGCCCCTCCTCCTCCCATATTTAAATCCCCCCCCCCTTATGAGTACACCACCCATTATTTGAGAGGGGAAGTCTTTATCGATTGTGCGTTTAGTATAAAACTGAACTTTTCACACATCAATTATCACACACTTAAAATCACAGAAAATAAAATCAATTACTTGCGATTACAATCTTTGCAAATTTAAAACTTTAGACTTTAAACTATAAAATCATAACAAATCACGAACAGTTACAATCCTAAGGGATCCCATCATTAAAACAGTATAGAAATATGAAAGTACTAAAACAGCAGCAAGTGAACGTACTAATAATGCAGAGTACTGAATGGCCCAAAGAACCCGACAGCAGGGTTTATTGACAGTTTCCTACCATTTAATAATATCTGTGCAACACTAAAGGCGAGTATGAAAAATGAGAATAATTACTCTTTCTCCTATACCAAAACGATTGTCACAGTTTTTTGTAACTTGATAGAGAGGGAAAATTTGTATTGAGGATTCTGATCCATAAATCCTCCTCAAGTATGCATGGATGCAACGCAGTGTTTTCCGCCCACAACAGACGCAGAGTTGGACAAGACACAAATGTTTTAGAGTTAGTTTTGTCATTTATAGCACAGTACCTGCAGAGCCTCACTCCCTCCCTGCCCCCCTCCACCGACCCTTTTGCCCAAAACATCCATAGTGGGGAACAGATTTAACTTTAGCCTCAACATTCGGGTCCTATATTCCTAAGATGGATGCTTTCTGGGGTATGGGGCTGGGATGTTACAATTCCTCTGTGTCCAGGTAAAATGATCATTAAAGCAAACGATATTCCACCAAAACAGCCCTAAACTCAAGCCACACATATCTAAACAGTTTTTGCTTAACTTTTTTAGGATTCATTGATAACTTGTCCGTTGAGATGAACTTATTTTAAACAGAGTCTCTGTACACCATACGCCCCAATTCTTCAATAGGTTACAAGTACCTTTAACCCACAATGCATTCAGGTAAACGAAGAACGAGGCATTCTGTGGTGAGACTATGCCAGAATACAACTGAAGCGTTCCCCAATCAATCACAGTCTGAATTGGCAATTGCCCCCAATTCAAAAATAATTTCTGCAAAAGGGAATGAGGCCGGTAGGCGCAGCTCCAGTCTCCATAACTTGGCCTCTAACCTTGCCAAACAACCCCAGTCTTTGCTTGTTTGCGCGCCATACACTAACTTTGGAACTATTTTCTGTTTATACAATTTCAAGACGGGCAAAAGCGAGAACCGTCAAAACTTGTAATCGAATTGGATCAGTTGGCTAGTCGCTGCCAGAAATGTCCACTCTAATTCAGCTTCAGGCACCTTTCTACTGTGTCTGTCGTAAAGGCATAAACCTAGATATTTATACATGTTAACCACCTCTAAAGCGTGACCTCGCAAATCCAAAGCACATTTTTTCCATTTATTCGTCACCCTATTGAGCACCAAAACTTCAAAGTGTTAATTGAAATGTCAAGCTTACTAAAGAAATCCTCAACCGCCTTTGAGGCTCTTTGCAAGCCTATCGGAGACATGTCAAAGATAACGTCGTCGTCTGCGTAAGCTAAATATTGTACTGCCAGGTTTCCCAGCTTAGGTGGGTTTTTCCTAGCAGTTTTCCAAAACGCAAGCATGGCTTTTATATAAAAACAGAATAGAAATGGTCCGAGGACAGACCCCTGTCTCAGTCGCTGGTTTCTCTCTATCCAGCAGGAGAAAGCATCATGAGAATCAAGTCTAATTTCGATTTTTGTTCCACAATGCAGAGCCTCCATAATGCCAATCAGCGCATGGGGGCATCCACTATCTGAAAGACTCTTTTATATGATCGCCCTATTAACGTGGTCAAAAGCTTTACCAATATCCAGGAAGGCCAAATAAACCAGCCTCCCTTGATCCTTTGCTTGCACATCCAAAAGTACCAAAAAGTACCCACCCCCTTCCTAAAACCTGCCTGCTAGGGGTCCAGACAGTTAGCACCCCCAGCACAGTCTTGTAATTCCTTTAGGATCATTTTAGCAAAAATGTAGTTTGAGGCATCCAACAAACCAATAAAGAAATCTGCCTATAATAAGTCGGGGACAATAGGTCACCTCTCTTAAAGATTAAGACAATCAAGGTCTTACCACAAGTCTCCGGAAAATTCCTAGTTACCAAAATGTTACCAAACAAAGATGACAAAATCATCGATAGCACAGCAAGTAGAACGCTCGCTTTGACATCAGTGCAGAGCCTGCTGACGCAGGTTCGAATCCCGGCAGGGCCAAACTCAGCCTTTCAACCTTCTGAGGTCGATAAATGAGCACCACACACTGTGGGTAATAATAAGCAGCGCTCAGATACCTGAGGGTTCGTAGCGCTATATAAATGCTAAATGATTTATTATTATTAAAAGTTGGGCCCAGAGCAGAATATTCGATTTTAACGTCAAGTTAGTCAAACCGTCCTGCCTGGGCGCATTTGATTTTTTACTAGATTTAATCAACAGTGCAATATCATCCAGGGCCCAAGCAAGGGCCCCCCCTTCAGCCAACAAGTACAAATTGGGAACTCCCAACACCCCCTCCTTTATATAAACTTCTGAAATGTAAGTAATCCATACATCTTCAGATTTGCTTGGATTTGGAGGTATTGGTCTGTCCCGCTTTGCTTAATTAACTGTCAGAAACTCGCAGTATTATTTCCCAGCATGCATGCCAACATTTTCTCAGAGTCATTGATCCCCATAAGAAGTGTGTGTCCCTTTAGCCAGTTTTTAATATATTTGTTTAACCCTATGGCCTCCCTTATCACCCCAGGCGACCCAGTCCTCCTTAACCCCCTAATCTCTCGTCCCATCATCTTTTTCTGCTCCTGGCATAGAGGATCAAACCCACAATTGTGACCAATGTTCCCCCTAATCATTTTACTGGATGTCTTTTGTGCAAACTTTTTTTCGTGAGCATGAATAGTTAGTGATCTGCCATCTCCGAAGAGAGTTTCGAAAAGCAATTGCCCCTTTCCAACCACTGCAATTCTTTACAAATCTGTGTATCTTCAAAATCTTCAAAAAGACGCTGAAGCTATGATGAATGCCATAAAAGGAAAATCAGCAGCTCAGATTCAGTGTTGGATTCAGTTCAGTTGATCAATTATTGGTCCTTCCTATTGCTTCATATAAAGATTCTGATCCACTTAAGCAAACCCTCCTGAAGAACCAATTCATAGTAATTGGGGAAACACGTGTCGAGGGGATCTAATTCTAATAAACATAGCAATACACGAATGCTATTGTATTTTGTAACTATTCAGATGTTAATTAACATCAAAGACGAAATGAGATATCACTAATGTGAAGCAACATGAAGTATCGATACTCCTAAGGACGAAATCTCCATCTACCAACATTGTCAACTACTTAATGTCAAGTAACATTAAGAATTCAAATACCCGGACAATCATTCATGCAACTATCTTTATAAGAAACAATATGAAGGACCAATAATTGATCAACTGAACTGAATCCAACACTGAATCTGAGCTGCTTATTTTCCTTTTATGGCATTCATCATAGCTTCAGTGTCTTTTTGAAGGTGTTCACATCTATGTTGTATGCACCATGATCTATAGTACGATTTTATACATTTAACTTCCCCGTCCTCTGAAGTAGGCAGATGAAGCCTTATGTACCTTGTAGATTTCCGCATTTCCTTACGTTTCTGGACCAATTTGTGGTAATAGGTATGCTGATATGTAGGCTTTTGAGAGCCATACTTGGAGGACTTCTTGGTCCGGTAAAGAGCCAGGAGATTTCTGTAATCCACCATCACTGTTGATTTATCACAGTTGGCCTTTTTTAATGGCTTCTGATACGTTTTGTGCTACTTGAGCAACCATCCTCGCATTTAATCTCAGCCGATCACCTTGATTTGTCACTTCTATTGAGATGTCAAAATTCAGTGACGTATCATGAGCCGGGACTGACCAGATTAATTTCAACCAGTTAGGGTCGCTTTTGTCTGATGATATAATTTCCAAGGATGTTACCAGTGAGGTCAGCTCTCTTGAAGCAATGATTGAGGAGACAGCTCCTCTTTTCCAAGTGATGTTGCATGCTGCATCGCGTTCAAAGTGCCCATTGGTCATATGCAGGTCATAAATCTTTACAAAGTCATGCCATGAGGGGGTTTTTCCCTTTGAGGAAGCTACTTTCATTCCTCCCCTTTTTTTTTGTTTGTGTGATCATAGCAGCGCAAAGCATGTTGAAATCGCCATGGAGGATGGTTGATAAATTGTCGTGTTTATTGCCCATGTCCATAGCTTCCGCTATTTGGTCCAGCATAACTTTTGGATCCATGTCAGAGTCATTCCAATAGATGTTAATTAACAATAAGTGACTCTGATGAGTCAGGGGTTTATTGGAACGAGAATGTGACTTCCTAAGAATGGCGAGTTGCACATAAGGGGTGAGGATATGATGTTCTATAATTTTGTACCCTGCTCAGATGTTGATAAGAGTGTGGAGGCCTGCTCATGGTCTACCCGCTGGTCCTTTTAAGGCTGGTTTAACCGAAACTGTGAAACCATCCAAAATTGGATCCTCCTGTAGCCAGCTCTCCTGGAGGCAATTCAAATCCAGGTCATTCCAGGGTAAGGCCTCTTGTTGGGTAAGGTGAATGAACCCCATTGTATTCCACGAGAGAAACATACATTCCCGTATTATAATATTCCCAGGTATTCTTTGCTAATTTCTCTTCTTCGATGCTAGGGTGGCTGGAAGCTATGCCCATGGCTCCTCTGGCCCTTTTAGCTCCTCAGTGGTTGTTTTGATCGCAGTGGATGACAAAGTAATAGGGATTGTGTCTCCGTTAATCGTCAAGGTTAAATTGAATTTTGTCTTCGTAGGTTTTCCGCCAATCCTGATTTTCCTACCAGACCTTTTGTGCTGATCCATCTGTCCTCGTACTTTCCTGTTTTGAGTTTCTGGACTGGGAGAGAAGTCACTATGGCACCTGTCTAATTTTGGCTTTGATATTCCTCTTGAACTTCTTTTAATCTTCCGAGTCAGCAGGGCTTGGGTCTTGGATGGCAGTTCTGTAATATCAAAACCCATTGCCAGAAAGTTGTGGGCCGCAGACAGTAACATTTTCTGGTGAATATGGATTAGGTCAGCTCTAGGCTCTTCTGAACTCAATAATGGCAATATCCTCAGTGTCAACATGTTTAAGGTGCTAAATAGAATGGCATAATCCAACCACGTTTTTCCTATTTAGGATAAGCCCATCACCCTTACCAATCACTCTCCAGTCTAACACATTGGTGATGGATTTTCTGTGGGTTACCGACATATCCAGATGAGATTATTTTGGTAGTTTGTACGTTCTCGTCCCGCTTTTTGAAGCTCCTGGACTGGAGAGTCTGCTTGGGCGAAATCCTTTGCAATGATCCATGGCCATCTCTTTTTGTAAGATCCTTGTTTTTAGGTAACATTACCTGGTCTTTTGCAGAGTGCTTTTGGGAGTTGCTTTTTAATGGGAAAGATTTCTTTGAGTCTAGGAAGATTTTATGGGTTAGTAAGGACTTATTCTCGTGGGTGTTCATCGAGCCTTTTTTATGGACGTTACTTTTATTGCACCATGGTCGCTTTGTTAGCTAGCAAAATCTTCCTTCCTGCAGACCTATTGTGGTGCCTCTCAGGAGTATCATTACCTCTGATTGGACAGCTGCCTGTTTGTTTTCTTGATAACCGACAGTCTTGCTGTGGTTCGATTGGTGAATCAGTCGCACATATGAACACTTGTAATCTCTTTTTGTTTTCCTAAACTATTTCTGCTACTGGTATAGCATTTTATGTGACGTGCCCAACTACCAAACTCCTGTTCTTCAGTGGAATGAGCTTCTTACATCTCATAGATATTGGCTTTCAGTCGGTGTATGGATACAAAGTATGTTGGGTAGTGTACTCTTCATGTAATTTAAGGATCCTCCTCTGTATGTTGGAGGCACCCGTGGGAAGTTGGGTACGGGAGCTACTTCGAGTTTGGGAAGTACTGGTTTGTCAAAACTTTGAAAGCACGCCCATATGTCTAGAAATGGAAGTGTTTGACCTCACTGGACATCTATGGCCTCTCTATTTGAGTGTGGCGCTGCTCTCTGTGAGTCGGTGCATTTCAAGAATATGCCACTGTGTGAAGTGCTTTTTTATGGATTTGCACAAGGACGAAACAAACCTTGCAGATTGGTATCTACTAGGATCCTATGTGTTTTGTGTAGAATGAAATAAACGATAGTTGTCATTCAGAAACGTGTCTTTGGTGTCATGCACTTATTGGTGTTGGCACACTCCCATGTTGTGTTCGTCCTTGGTTTGGTAATGTGGATAGTCGTGGGGTGAAAATGCCACACACGTTTGTAATGCAAATAAAGCCCTTTCTATTCCAACACAGTTGGAGCGCAGGTGCCCATTTCCTCTCCTTTGCATTGCGTTATTTTGGAAAGCAAAGTAAAAGTGCATCTGAAAGAGGAGACTCGGCCTCTGTTGTTTTATTAGGCCTTAAATTAGAGCCCCTAGCATATCAAAATACATTAGAACTATACAAGTGTGAATGTTAACCCTGTTGGTACAAACATGGATAAGAGGAAAGGGTTGAGAAAATCTAGTGGAGAGGATATGGTCAAGCGGGATGGTGTTTGCCTATCAAAGATGAGAGTGCGGTCTCCATTGGATGTATACAACCCCCCTGGGCTTGGTTGACATTAGCAAGTACATGGTTCCCTTTGATAAAAAAAATGGGAGCACACCAATACCTAACTTGACTCGCTTTAACTATAGCAATGGCGTGGATTTCCGTTACCTAATATTCAACTAATATTCAATCAAGTGATTTGAAGGAGAGGTTAAGTTTACATTTGTAGTGCAATGCACTTTGTATGGATTAGGGCAGGGGTACACATTTCAACCAGCAGACGTAAGGCATAACAACATTTCCTGTCCCTTCAATTCTCCAAAGGCACAAATCACACAATTTATTGCATGCCAAAGTCCTGCCAATGGTTAGTGGCGAGTGTCAATTTTGGAGCCCGTTATGGAAATTGTACATCTGGACTGAGTGTTTGAAATGTTAATGTTGATGTCCCAATGTTTGCAACTACCATTTTCGTAGGTTTTAACCGTGACTCTTTAAAAGTGTCCTTTTTTTGTTGCCACTATACATTTAGTGTATGTCCATGCGCTAATCACAGGGTGGTTCTTGT
The DNA here is from genome assembly GCF_040938575.1 of Ambystoma mexicanum. Taxonomy (NCBI): domain Eukaryota; kingdom Metazoa; phylum Chordata; class Amphibia; order Caudata; family Ambystomatidae; genus Ambystoma; species Ambystoma mexicanum. The sequence goes on along the minus strand of NC_090921.1, from coordinate 775,308,977 downwards.
TGTGTAATATACAGGCAAGTAACAGAGGGGCTCAAAACTACAACATTTTAGAAAAGTCAGCCAATGGAGAAGTCCACCTGTACTGCTGGCTTAATCCAAGCACGCGAAAGGCGTTTTACAGGTCAGCTACAAGGGGATCGTGGGAAGATGTAAAACTCCTGGCAGGTGGCTCTCATTTGAACACATGCCTGCTCGGTGAGTAACGTCAGAGAGACATTCAAACCATGACAACTCCACTCTATGCGGGGCGGAGAGGAATAGCCAAACAGGACAATGTGAATGTATCTAGGGGTTTTCAGGCTGAACAGAATAGGCCAATGTATTGCGCTGCAGTCTGTTTTAAGCACTCTCTATTGGGTGTTAAAGGAAGGAATGGTCCAGGATCACACATTTGTAGGTCAAATAAGGAAGCAGGTGGTAGAATCCAAACATGCGTGTTTCAAAGTCACCAAGTAGCTATTAGATGCCATCTCCGCCTTGGAGCAAAACTAATGCAGAGACAGCAAAACCTCCTTCCCCCCCCCCTCCTACCAGCTCCCTTTACCCCCGCACACACACACATGATAGCACTGGTTGCACACGAAAAAGGTCGCATCACATATGTGACACACTGGAAGAGATGTGGTAGGTTCAGCTGCAGGAGTTTTGCCAATAGAATACATTTTCAATCGAGTGCCTTTACAAATTGCATAACAACCCTCCACAGTTAGTTGGCATTATTACCCACAAAAACATTGTTGGTTAAAACAAACACGAAGTGCCAGCAAAATAGAGCAGTACACAGAGGTGCGTTATCAAACATTTTCAAATGGATAAGAATACACTACATAGAATTATAGTGCAGGAACTAAAAGGTGTTTTGTCGAAGCTGGGACCCTTTAGTTCCTGCACTATAATTCTTGTTCTTAGTTGGCACACAAAACCTTTTTGAACACCTGTGGTGAAAAGACTTGAACACAAATCTATACGAAATCCCTGCAGTGTGTAGTACCCCAAGAGCTGATGGTATTTTATTCTACTGTGCAAAGCTTGGAACCCCATGCCTTTTAAATACAATCTCTTCTTTCCGTCGTATTTACTAGCAATATCACAAAGTTGTTCCCAAGTCCCAGCATTCAGGGGTTCTCTCAATGCTTGCCATCGCCTTTTTGGATAGCTCACCTGACTCCCCTGCTCTTGAGCTTCTCTCCAGCCATTACCATATTGCCCAACATGTTTCACATGCACGTTGCTAATGCATGCAACATACACATGGCTATCCTGTTGCCCATAAATCCTGCATTGGCTTGTTAATTTCGTGACAAAAAGAAGCAGTGCTGAGGCCCGAGTGTGGAGTGGGCTTGCTATGGCGGGGATGTGCCTTCTTCGTTCCCCGAGGAGATCCTATGCTGCACCCCGTTGGGAGGCCGCCGGCAGGGAGCACCAGTCATTTATCAGTGCTCGAGGGGCCTGGTACGCTGCAGCCTGCTCCGGGCTCAGGTGATGGGATCTGAAGCCCGTGGGAGCGAGAGGCCATGCAGGTGTGATCTTGGCCAGTGATTTGCCACATGATTGGAGGTGCCCTGGGGTGAGGCTGCAGGTACAGCGTTTTGGCTAAATTACTTATTTTGAGCCCAGGCCTGCAGTGGTTATAATTGAGAGGTTTTGATCTCTGCCCATATATGTAGCTGAATTGCTCCTGGCACGCCACTTGAGGGACAGGAATTGCTGTTTGTGGGCCAGCTACCCTTTTGCAGAGCTGGACATTACCCTTGTGGATGAAGTGGGGAAGACTGTAACCTTTATATTATGGGTTTGATATACTGCTCCTGGCGGTGCAGCACTTGGCTGTACGTCGGTCCAGGTAGTGGATTATGAACTGGATCCGACAGGGAATGAGGGTGCCTGGCTGGATTTGCATGGTGCGGTGCAGATTCTGGCCTACTGGGTGCGCCTCGACATCCTAGCTGCTGGAATAGTTGGTGGGGTGGCGTCATTACCCGAGTCATTGCGTGTTGGAGAATGACAAAGGGGGCTGCCATGAAACGTGGGCTGATGGATTCCTTCGCTGGCACTCCTTGCAGGGAGGTGACTACTGCATCTGCTGCAGAGATTGCCCGGCATGTGCAATGGCGGCGCCTGCGGGGATGGAACCCCTTATGACAGCCATGCAGTCTGGAGTTGGTTCTGTTAACACTAAACTGGAAAATATTGTTGCCAATATAAGCTCCTTGAAGGCTAGAATGGGTAAGGAGAGTGGGCGCATTACAGAGACTGAGACGAGGATGGGGCACCTTGATGATACAGTCCTTTCTCATGATCAGCTACTGAAAGGGGTCACAAAGGAGCTTACTGCTGTTAGACCGAACTACAAGGATTTGGAGTTGCGTTCTCGCTGGAATAATATTCATATTGTGGGAGTTCCGGGGGCGCCAGTGAATGGGCCCATGTTGCAATTTGGTGAGGGTCTGCTTAAGACCTTGTTTGAGGAAGCTGACTTCTCAGCTCACTTCCTTGTGGAACGAGCGCATCAGGCGCTGGTTCCTGTCCCCAAGCCTTCCACCGTCTCTGAAGTTAGTGCCTCTCCCAACATTTGAAGGGTTAGCCCCCCCCCCCCCCACCTAAATTTTAGCCCATGGATGTGCGCACTTGCATTTTGTTAGGCAGCGAGATGAGGGAAGCTTTTCCCTGAAACTGGCAGTGTTAAAGTTTTACTGTGTTTACTGTGTTTGTTTAGAAAAATGTACTTGAAGAAATGCAGTAAAACTTTAAAGCTGTTCCTTTCAAAAAATACTTCCATCACCTCTCTGAATATTGTGCTTTAAAATATACTATTCAATAGTATGTGTTGGATACGTTTTACTCTCTTGCAGGGGAGAAAACTCATTTTTACTCTCTTGAAATTGCATTTACTCTCTAACTTGAAAATGCATGCGTAAAATACTCCCACCTCAAAATCTTATCTGGAGCGCTGAGTCTAAGGCCCTGGGCAACTGGATTCAACCAGTGTTGAACAGGGCAGTGTCCTGTATACTGTATGGTTGCCCCATCATTTGCTGTGTAAAGAGAAGTTCAAAAGCTTCATGAATGAAAAAGTTCACAATGTTATAGGAAAGTCATAGCTGGAGACTAAATACATAGTATGGTGTTGCCACAGGCAGGGTAAATGTTAACTTCAGGTGGACAAGATGGCTCTCGTTTGTCATTGATAAACTGTTTTCAATACAGCGTTCAATACCACTTTTGGGGAGGGCAGGGCCAATTAAAGGGCCTCAAGCCCGAGCCAGGTAGGCTCAAGCACAGCATTGCAGCTCTGCGCACCCATGCAAGCGATGGCTATTGGTACTCTGAGCCCCATCTGGAAGCAATACCATGGTTTACAGTAGGAATACTGTAATTAAGTATTATGTACATCATCTTACACGTTTAGGAATGGAATTGCAGGACCGTCTTTAATTGAATAGCAAATTGCTGTGTGACACTGCTTATTTTATGCCTTGGCTGTTCTCGTTTTTTTAGATAATGCGCGGAAAGGGGAACCGATGTCAAGATTTTGCTAAATAGGGCTGTCTGGCTCTAGCGTGGAGCTGATGTATGCTGTCCGGAGAAGGCAAACTTCTTTTCTAGAGACCTTTTCAGGCTCTTCCTCCCTACAAGGAGGAATGTTTGTTTCGTCCTCTTTGAATGAGTAAATAGAAAGATCCATAAACTCAGTGTTTACCGTTTCACGCAGGTTTGTTATGGTTCCCTTTACCTTCACAGTGGGAGTCTCAGTCAGAGAACTCAGTATTTTGTGGGGAGAAGTTGGTATCACACGTGTATCTTCTTTAGCAGGCGGAGGTTTTTATTGGAGATTTCTGGCCTCATTTCCTCTACGCCATGTCTGAGAACTTACACTGGAGGATAGGAGAGACTTCTTTTGATCTAGTACCTAGGGTTAGGCTGGGGCTCTTCAACTTCCCTGCCCTTTCAGGCGCTAGCTCCTTATGGTGGTCAGACAAGTGTGGCTGCTTTAAGAGAGCTGGGGAGAGCTCCTCTCTCCTCCCAGAAACCACCACCCTGATTTTTATGTTTGGCCTTCTGCAACTGATGATGATAAAGTCAGTTGTACTGGGGGCTCCCTTAAGACGCCATTAACTAGGTGGTGTTGAGAAGGGCCTCTGCACTATGGGTCCTCTTTGGGGGTCTTAAGGGATCCTGGTAGATTTTAGGGTCACTCTGTTGATGTGTACTCTCCTTTGCGGTGTTGTACCCTTCTACAAAGATCATTTGTGTGTGTGTGTAGCATTGCCTGCAAGGTGGTATGATCAGCTAGTGATTCATGGATGGCTTCGTAATGCTTTGTGAATGGAGCCATACCTATCGCGACTACTGATATCTGGGTGAACGGATCTTGTTTAACTGATTTCCCATGTTTGGGCGCTATCCAGGGTTGGGATCGATCTTCTTGGGTCTTGTCCTTTTCATCAGAGTTGTGCTGACATGGAGTATATGAGTTGCAAGACGTAGACGGTCGTCTAGATCTCGATAAATCGGGTGGCTCATTGATTGGAATACGGGGGCTTGGGCCCTTAGCAATTAATGAGACCAAGTCTGAGGGAGTCAGAGATTGTTTCATTGGCTCAGTTGATTTAGTGGTGGGGGCTGGAACTTCATCCAACACAACTTTTTTTAAGCACGTTGGTGGTGTTTGAGCCCGCTGAAGGAGTCCCCGTCAAGTTCCATTCCCCAGCGTCTTCTGAGATGATCACCGTTAGCTGGCAGTGATCAGTATGGGAGCCAGAGATTATTTGCAAAGTAAGGGTATGGTTTGCCATAATTCATTGTTAACAGTTGAACAAGATGCAGGGGGATGCTAGAGTCAATAACCAAACAAATGTTTATATTGAAATGCCCTTAGCAGCTGAGCATAGAAAGAAATGGAAAGTGCAGTTCCCTAGACTGTTACTAGAATTTCCTTTCCTTCAGCAAACACATATTCTAAACTGTACTATACTGCCAAAACAACTGACTTGGTTTTTTAAAGTTACTGATTTGTTCATCACCCGCAAGGAGTGTCCTCCTGTGCCCCCTTCAACCATACCGCTCCCCGGCTTCTGTTCTAGCCTCCAATACTAGTTGACATGGAACTGTAATATGTGAGATTGTAGTGGTGAAACACTCCTTGGGATATTTGCATACTCATAATAATTTGCGAGCAAAACATATTTAGTGCCTCACCATGATATTATATGCATTTTAAGAAAATGTCATGAATCTGCATGTACACAATTATTTTGCAGTGCATACAAAATAGTTTGCAACTTATCCCACCCTTATGTGGATAGGATTATACAACTGATAAGTGAAATTGTTTTTGTCTAGCAGCGAGCAATATAATGTGTTACAGTCTATGCCCAATGCAACTCTGAACATTTAGAAAGGATGCAGATTATGTGTTAAGCATTCTACTGTCTGAATATCCGTTGCCCTAATGCTATAGATGAGTAGTACCAGGCATAGTCCATACTCATTAACTCTTGCAGGCCAAGTAAATGATAGTGCAAATGTTGCTCTCCACTTATTGGGTAAAGTTAGCAATGCTAAAGTAGGAGAATGTGCATGACATTTGTCTACACAAAATCTTTAGAGAGCAAATTATCATTTGAGTGTTATAATGCATTAACTTGCAAGGGCACCACTTCAAAATGCTTGCATGACGTGTACTAAGAATAGGAAGCATGGGATGAGGTTACACAAGCAAGTAACCTGTTTACTTACAGTCAGTATCCGATATTTGAGATAATTTGGTTACATGGTGTGGGTGATGCTTTTATTAGTGTATTTATTGAGCACAGCACTGGCTTCGGGAAGCAACAGGGTGATTTACAATCGTTGGGGAAAGAACACAGTGAGGGAAGCAGAGAAAACGGGAGTCGGAGCTAACAGGGGAGGACAAAGGTGGGCTATTTGCAGCAACGGATCCACAAGCAACCAGGGGAGGAGACAGTGGGGCACAGATCAGAGTTTCTGGTGCGGTGGAGAGTGGAGGGTGTGTAAACCAATGTGTTACAGAGAAGCCATTCCTTGAAGAGGACGGTCTTGAGCTCTTTCCTGAACTGTAGCAGCAATGGGGTGAGTCTGATATTAACGGGAGAAGGTTCCAGAGTCTTGGATCATAGACAGAGAAAGCTGTTCTTCTCATTCTTTCCTTCCTGCACCGTCGGAGTTCAAGTCTATAAATGTCATTACTTCTGGTTCATTGAAGGCCTCTGGAGATGCTGGGTTTCTCAGTGAGGTAGCTTGGGGACTTCAAGGTGACAGCCTTGTAGATGATGCAGCAGGATTTGAAGATGATTCGGGCTTGCAGTGGCAGCCCACACATTTAGAGGAGGATCAGGGTTGAATTTCCAGAGTCCTTTCATGTGCTGTTCTGAAGCATGCAGGACACATCTCAGGTGTGCCAGTGTAGTTGCTGGAAGGGCTTCCAAAAAGGAGGTTTTTAATAAAGCACCATGAATAACAGAAATGCTGGTGCTTGAACGTTATTCAAATTACAACAAACATAAAAAAGTGGATGTGGGTACATGTCTGGTAACCTTTCAAAGAGCCAAGAGAAGAAGATTCAAGGGTGCCTGGTAATATCTAACTATGTTCTGGGGTAGAGGTTAGAGTAAACGCATGGTAGAGTAAATCATAGGAGTCATGGGTGGGGAGGGAACAGTAGTTGGTTAATGTGTGCAAGCATATCTCAGATTGTTCTGTTCATGGAGCCACATTTTCATATTCGTTTTTACCTCTTGTGGCTGGTGTATTCCGTTTTCACGGCTTTTAGGTTGTTCAGGTCACGCTTGCATAGTAGGGGAATGTAAATGAGCTAAGCCAGAATAACATGAATAGTTAGTTATTTTAAGAGAAAGCAGATGTCAGGTAATTGCTGTGGCTTGAAGCTTGTGTCTGATTAAATCTTTTTGCATAGGTAAGAATGCCTTGTGTCCGCTGCTAAAAATCTTCAGAGCAGCACCCAGAGGGAGGCTGGACAAGCTTAGAGGGAACATTGATTGTGACCCACCTGCCTTGATCCCTTTTGCAGCTGTTTAACTGGCAATAAAGCCCCTAAAACATTAGAGACAGAGGGGTCAAACTCCTCAGGGGAACACAGGACATCCGGCTTTAAACATAAGACTCCCAATCTTTCTATGAAAGGACATAGCTATTCTTGGTGACCATTTTACAAGATAGTTCCTTGGGTTAATTTCCAGGTTCATGGCCTTGCCCTTGTTAACTCAGACACCAGGAGCTGGCAACAAACCATAGAGTGATCACTCAATTCTGAGTGTTTATGTTCAGGGTACCATCTTTCTGAAACAGTCTGCCGAAAGGAAATAATAATCAATGGTGACTTCCATGGACCGTTACGCCAAGTAAAGCTCGGGGGATATCACCCGTGAAGTTTCCATTCAACGGCACTAGGTCCCACACCTCCCAACTCCTGGCATACCCTCTGTCCCCTATCACAAGCTTCCCTTGCTGTTTTTAACCTTGCCCGTTCATGATACCAGCAATCATCCAAACATTATGCGTTGAAGTCACCCAGAACCATAACCAAAGAGCCATCTTCCGGAATTTCCCCCAGCAACAGAAAGGACAGGAAAGCTTCCTCCATGTTAACAGATTCGGGGTTTAGATATACATTTGCCAGCAAGAACCGGTAGAACCCTCCCCCGTATTTTCCTGCCCCATCCAACAAGATCGCCAGCATATCCCTTCTTTTCAAATCTATTTTTCGAAATACAAGGCCCAAACGTTTCTTAATAACAATTTATAACCCTCCAAAAGGGCGACCCCTTGAGCCTCGTTCGGCTTCGACACACAATATAAAAAGAGGAAAACAAATCTGGGTTATTGACAATGTTCACAAAACCCCTAGAGTTCCGGGACACAAAAAATCAAATCCTCATTTCGGGCTGCCAGATTGTAATCCGGCCATTCCGGTTGACTGCACTTCATTTTCCCAATATTTTACAGACTGCCATGAGGACCCGTATCTGGCTGTGTGGTAGTTTGGCGTTCCACTTCCCTTTCCCCAACCCCAATTTCTTGGGACATAAGTTTTGACATAATGGAGGCCCCCACATCAGAAACTTCAAAACCTAATGAGAGGAATGATTTGTTTTCAACCAGAATTGCATTTGACAATTAGTGAACGTAAATGCAATTTAACAATATGCAGGCAATCATCATAAACAAATTCCACTAGCCCAATGTCGCCCCTTGTAACCAACCTTAAAATCGGGATTTCAAACAAAAAGGACACAATATAGCGTCTGTTTAGGGGGATTCTATTTCGAACTTTCAAAAAGGTGACTGAGGTATAAACAGAACGGGAGCAGTGGTGCAGGCAGCAAGGAAGCATGTCTTCGTTTTTTTTTTGTTTGCCGAAAAAGTCTTTCCCCTACCTCCATTGCAATTTGCTGGTGGTGCAGTTCCTCAAAAGCTCCACACCAGTGCAAAGCGCAGTGTGCAGAGCAGTTTGTTTGGTGTGTGCGGGGCAGCGGTGCAGTGATATAGATCTTTTGAGCCGAAGTTACGGTAAGAGGAGAGAAGTGGTGCAAGATCCTGTTGATTATTTTTGTGCAAACGCTGCCCGCTGCCTTAGCCTGAGCCACCCAACAAACTCGAACTTCAGCATGTAAGGGAATCGGGGAAATTGATTACTCTTTGCACCGGCTGGTATCATAAAGATGGTAACTAAAGCACCGAGAACTTACCAATTATAAAAGATTCCGGCAATTGAAGGGCGACGGTCTTGTGCCATATACATCTACGTGCTTTGGGGGCAACAGTGGGCATTTGGCCTTTGAGACCCTTATAAGAATACTGAGTGGGAATGCGCGAAAGGTCCAAGGAACTGTGTGTTAGGGGAATTCTTAAGTGGCTGTACCGGAACAGAGCCAGCAGGCGTGCAGCTGCAATCTGAAAAAAAGCACCTCTGTCGGGTTGTCATAATCGTGGGAGTCCTTTTGCACCTCACCACGGCCAAATCACTGAGACCTTGGCAAAGATGAAGCATCTGTTGCTCGAGTGCCTCTCTGGCTTAGAAGAAAGAGTGGGGGAATGGTACCTTCACAAGAGGCAACAATTCTCCAGAAGAATCTCTGCTCCTGCCATCCCTGAAACGGAACGAAAAGACATCTTTTGGAGTATGAAGGAGAATGGCACCCATATGGTTTGCTTTGTGAACAAGGTCGCTTGTGATGCTCCTCCCCACACCCCAATTCAGGGGATAGGATAGGTTCTTTTTAGAGGCCTCAAAAACAGGATACTTGGTGGGAGTAACATTTATACTTGGAGGAATTAATTGCTCAGTGGTGCTCCGCAAAGAATTAGGTCTATGCATCTAACCATGCTACCATTCCAACCATCACTTTTCCCAGAACTCTAGGCCAGGTTACCACTGCAGACTGAACACAGTATGCGCATCACATGGGAGGTCCCTTATTCCAAACATTACAATTACTTGTATCAGCTAGTTATAAGGCTCATTCAACTCACACCCATCTTTAAAAATCTTTACAGTACAACGTTTGGTTTCCAGTTAGGGGGTAACATTTTTCGTGTTTTGGATGAAAATTCACTCAAAGGCCACCCAATAAAAGCTAATCGCCATACCAAAAGACTAAAAACACCAACACCAACTCTGGTGCAAAGTACAAATCGGACAGAAAACTACACTACCAAAGCAACCCGGTTGTCAAAAACGTACCCTTCATCACGCAGGGGGCCCTTTAATGCAGTACAAAAGAAAAAATAATAAATCACACACGCATGCCTGTCAACAAGTGGCAAACGCCCTTAGAACCTGTGTATACAGCAAATACATTCCAGTACAATGATATAGAACGGACCCAGCTATGGCATAGAAATATACAACTTAGTCAAACTGTAGGTGTTAATGGGCAGACTAAGACTACTTCTTTCAGGTCACTTGCTCACACGATGGGTTTACACACTCGATCCCACTATGTAGTGGCATTATCTCACTGTACTGTAAACACAGACTTGGAGAATAAGTACGCAGCCTGCAGCAGATACCGCTGCAACACTAAGAAACACAGGACTGTATAAAGCACCTTTCTAGTAAATTAAACTAGTGCTGAAGCTTTGAAACCACTCTTATTTACTAACAATTTTGAAACATTTCGGGTTTGCCCATTTTGAAAGTTTAGTTACTATGAAATTAAATTGGTTGCCCAGGGTCACATACTACGTTTAGACGGTGAAGATGGGATTTGTGGCCAGTCTAATTTTCAGAAGCTGTCCACATCGTTTCGTATTCCTTCTCGTATAGCATGATGCCATCATTTGTGAACGTTTGGCTTTCTGAACTAAAATACACTCTTCCAACCACTTTCAATGGATGCAATTCCACAAGGTCTCAATGAGTAGATTACACATAATCACATCTCCCTGAATCTGATCAGATCTCATTGAATAGTTAGCTACAAATGTGCACTAGCCATTGGCGAGTGAAAACGGACTCATGGTAAGAAACTGTGTACTGGGTGCATATGGATGCCGATTTAGCAAGCTCCCCAGTTTAGATTTACAACTGAAAGTTTCCTGAAAATGAATATAATCAGATTGCATCAACCTGCAAAAGGCTACAAAAACCCACTCTACCTGAACTCCAAGGGGTCTCCAATCTTTCCAATTGTTATTTTAATCCACAAATCTGCATAGAAAACAACCTGCTTAAAAGTGTCACAATACAACTACTTTCTGTAGACTTGAAGATTTCTTACAGATACCGATTTCAATAAAGAAATCTGTTACAATTGATAGAATTAAGCCAAATCAGTTAAATAGCTCAGCAAACTAAACCCTAGTCTCAAACCTTTGTGCAACCTGCAGTCGTGAATTTGAATCTCTGTTCACCAACTCAGCCCTTCATCCTTCCAAAGAGTACCATGAAAAGGGGAAATAATAAAACCTGTTATGACTGCACTTTGGAAGTGTTAATCCCATCCTTATGATTGAACAAGTTACTTTCTTACCTGGTAACGTTCTTTCGATGGGATGGTCCGACGACGTATTCCATATCTATGACAGATAATGTCCACAGCTGTGCTGCTTCGGAAAATCATTGGCGTCTGCGTCCTGCGTCGATGACGTCGATGCGCCGTCCCCGAGGACCTCCTCCGACGGCCGATGTCACCCAATGTGATAAGTAGGACGCACGACGCCCATAGCCTCAGTTATAGTTTTTTCCCAGAACGTGTGCCACCAGTTTTCTGCCAGTCAGACACACAAGGCCTTGCAGAACGCAAGCTGCAATCGCAAAAGAAATTCTGCAGCGGGGAAGGCAGGGAGGGAGCGATATGCAATACGTCGTCGGACCATCTCATCGAAAGAACGTTACCAGGTAAGAAAGTAACTTGTTCTTCGAGGGGATTGGGTCCTCCGACGTATTCCATATCTATGACAGACTCCCAAAGCAGTGCCAAGCAAGGAGGTGGGAAAGAATTTAGAATACAAATTTAGCATGCCCAATCAAATTGCGGAATAGAGGAATGCCTTGCCAAAGGCCAGATCTTGCCCTCTGATGGAATCGAGGGAATAGTGACGTACAAAAGTATGTACTGAAGCCCAGGTGGCTGCATCACAGATGTGACGAATAGGAACTCCCCTCTGCAGGGCAGTAGACGCAGCCACTCCTCTGGTAGAATGGGCCCGCAAGCCAGCCGGAGGGTCCTTACCCGCCAAGCGGTAACACTTGGAGATAGCTAAAATAATCCGAGACAAAGTCTGTTTCGTCAGAGCTTGTCCCAAACGCTTTCCAGTGTAACCAATGAAAAGTTGATCATCCACTCTGACCCGGGACATGCGCGAAATATAAAAGCTCAACGCTCTCCGAGGATCAAGCCTATGGAGCCTCTCCTCTTCCTTACAAGGATGTGGAGGAGGATAGAACGCTGGAAGAACAACCTTCTGGCTCAAATGAAATTCCGAAACCACCTTCGGAAGAAAAGAAGGAAGGACGATCTCTAAGGACAACCCTGTCCTTGTGAAACACAGTGAAGGGTGGCTTAACTGAAAGTGCCTGTAACTCACTCACTCTGCGAGCGGAAGTAACCGCAACCAAAAACACAGTTTTCAGAGCTAACAGCTTCAAGGGGCAAGAATGTAAAGGCTCAAACGGAAAACCCATAAGAAAAGAACAAGGTTAAAATCCCAGCCTAGCACCAGAAAAGGTGACGGAGGGAACACATTAGTGAGCCCTTTCAGAAACTGCGAAATTTAAAGGAATTTTAAAATAGGAACACTCTTCAGACGAGCGCTTAAATATGGACCATGCCGCCAGGCAACCTTTAATGGTCCCCACTTGCAAGCCCCTGTGGGCCAAAGAAAGCAAAAAAGACAGAACCATGGGAATGTCACATTCAAAAGGATCCACATTCTGAACTCTGCACGAGTCGCAGAACTTTCTCCAACGGCAACGGTACAGAGACTTAGTTGCCGGCCGCCTGGCCGAGAGCAATACCTCCATCACGTCTTCAGGGAGGTCCCAATCCTTATACCTCAACCTTTCAGAAGCCAAGCGTGAAGATTGAGGGATCTGACCTCTGGATGGAGAACCTGACCCCCCCCCCTCCCGTGAGAGCAGATCGTCTCGGTAGGGAAGACGACGTGGAGGGCAGATGGACAAGTCTAGAAGGTCCGGGTACCACGTCCTCCGGGCCCACGCCAGAGCAATGAGGATCATCCGGGAACTGAACCTCTGTAACCTCCGCAGCACTTGCAGGATGACGGGGACTGGAGGAAACGCGTACAGCAGTGGGAATGACCACTCCACCGCTACAGGCACCAGTTTCTCCTAAGGCTCCTTTTGGAGGAAATTCCCGCGAGCAAAACCTTTCGCACTTCCGGTTGACACTGGAGGCGAAGAGATCCACTTGAGGGGTCCCCCAAAGGGCGAAGATCTCCAGAAGAATCTCCTGAGCCAGCTCCCACTCGTAAGAGATCGTGCTCTGCCTGCTCAGAGCGTCCGCCGTCTCGTTGTCGTCTCCGGCCAGATGAACCGCCGAGATCGAAACTTCCTGCTGGATGGCCCAGAACTCGAGCTGCATCGCCTCCCTGCACAGCGGAAGTGACTCTGCCCCCCACTTTTTGTTGAGGTAGTGCGTGGCCACCGTGTTGTCTGTCAGAATCAGGACACTCTTTCCTCGCACAGTCGGCAGAAAAGCCTTCAGGGCTAGCCTGACGGCCCTCAGCTCCAACAGTTTGATATGGAGTCTGGACTCCGACGGAGACCAACGACCGCTGACTGTCAACTCGTTGGCATGAGCTCCCCATCCCGTGAGGGATGCGTCCGTCACGATCGTCACCTCCGGCCAGGGCAGCCAAAATGGGGCCCCCTTCATCAGATGGCCCTCGACGGCCCACCACAGAAGGTTTTGGGCTACCGAGAACGGCACCCGAACAGGGTCCGACAGCCTGCCGGAGGACTGAGACCACTGGAGCTCGAGTGCCCACTGCAAAGATCTCATCCGCAGATGAGCCTCTAGCACCAGAAGAATGCAGGATGCCATGAGGCCGAGCAGTCTCAAGAAATCCGACGCTGGGAGATTCTGGGCAAACTTGTGCACCATCTGCTGAATGTGAAGAGCCCTCACCTGAGGAAAACACTGCCCCAGGGACGTGTCGAGCACTGCTCCGATGTACTGGAGCCGCTGCGTTGGTGTCAAATGGGACTTCTTTAAATTGAGGGAGAAGCCCAGCCTGTGAAGGGAGTGGCAGGTGACGGACAGATGATCCAGGACTTGCTCGTGAGAGCTCCCCCTGATCAACCAATCGTCCAGGTAGAGGTAGACGTGAATCCCCCCCTTTCCTGAGATGCGCTGCCACCACCACCATGAGCTTGGTGAAAACCCTCGGGGCGGAGGTCAATCCGAACGGCAGGACCCGAAACTGAAAGTGCGAGTCGCCAACCGCAAACCTCATGTACTTCTTGTGCTTGGGATGGATCGGAACATGGAAGTAAGCATCCTTGAGGTCGAGAGACACCAACCAGTCCTGAAGTTGAAGGGCCTGGAGGTCTTGAGAAAGAGTTACCATCTTGAACTTGTCCTTCATGAGGAGCTTGTTCAAACCGCGCAAGTCCATGATGGGTCTCAATCCCCCGTCTTTCTTCGAAATCAAAAAATAAGGGGAATACCATCCCTTGTTCCTCTCCGCTACAGGCACCAGTTCTATGGCGCCTTTCTCCAGCAGGGCTTGAATTTCCTGCGCAAGGAGCGGATCCGGACTCTGCAAAGAGAGGTTCCCTGGTGGATTGTCGTGAGGCCTCTGCCGAAAAGGAAGACAGTAGCCGTGGGTTATGATCTCCAGAACCCACACATCCGAAGTAATGGCTTGCCACTCTACAAGATGCTGTGCCAGCCTTCCCCCAACCGGCGAACCATGGGACCTGGCCTCATGACTGAGTGGTAGCGGCTGCAGTGTTGCCTGAGGGCAAAGAGGCAACTGCCCGAGCGGCTTTGGCACCTCGAGTACCTTTGTTTCCACCTCTGGCACTCTTACGATGGCCTCTTTGACTGCTAGCTCCCCTCGCTTTACTGAAGGACGAGTAATAGCGAAAGGAACCTCCCCTCCATTGCTGTCCCCTAGGACGAAAAGGCAGAGGTTGGCGAAATGCAGCGCCCAACGACTTTGCTGCAGCTTTGGAGGTCTGCAACCTCTCAAGGCGCTCGTCAGCCTTGCTGCCAAAAAGGTGTTCACCGTCAAAAGGCATGTTGAGGAGCCGGGACTGCACATCAGGAGCGAACCCAGACTTCCGCAACCACGCAAACCTGCACATTACGGTGCTCGCCGCCATGGACCGGCTGACACAATCCGTCAAGTCCAAACCCGACTGAACGGCCTCACACATAGCATCCTTGCCATCCTGAACCATAGCAAGGAAACCATCCCGTTCGTCCCCTTCGGGAATAGGATCAGCCGCTAATGCAACACAGTTCCACAGAGTGTGTGTGAAACGAGACAAGGCACATATGGAGTTGGCCGCCTGAAGCGCCATACCCCCCGAAGAAAACACTTTGTTCGCCCAGCCGTCAAAACGTTTGTCGTCCCTATCCAGAGGGATGGTAGGATACGACGCCTGCTTTGCTGGGGCCGTAGCCGCCTGCACCACCAAACTCTCCGGGGTGGGGTGCCTAGACAAGTAGCAGGGGTCGCTACTGGCTGGACGGTATTTTCGCGACAAAGACTTGCCCACTGCCGGGAGACTCTCCGGAGCAGTGCAAGCCGCCGCCACCCTTCTCTGCAGAGCCATGTGAAAAGGCAAAACCGGGTCAGTGGGTGGACCGAGATCAAGGATGTCCGTGAGATCATCCTGAACGAACTCCCCTGGGGAGCTGACCAACCCAAGTACTCGGTAACCCGAGACATAAGGTGCCGATATGAAGAATCGGCATGAGTGCCAGGCTCCGGTCTACAAAACTCCACCTCCGGAGAGGTGTCCAGTCCACTGGCATCATGCAGCGACTGCCGCAGGTCATCAAACTGGCTATGACCCGAGATAAGGTCATCAGGAACCGGAACCGGAACCAAGCCGCCATCAGAGCCTTCATCACCCTCTGAAATGTACTCCAGGCGGGGAGAGGAAGACCTCTGGGGACCAAAGCAGTGCCTGACCTTAGCCAGAGCCTTTCTAGGGGCAAACCCCGTGCCACGGGGCCCCTCCGACACCACCGCCTCGAAAGGCGTCGAGGGCGCCGAACGAATCGGCGTCGACGTCAGCTGCAGCGCCGCCAGCATCGGCGGCGTCGAGACAGGCCTCGAAGCCAGAGCTCCGAACGTGTCTCGACGACCCCCTCGCAGGCAGAGCCTCAAGAGAAATCGTCGACGACCTAGGCGACACAGGCGTCGACGTCTTCTTTGAAGATGGCACAGGATCACGCGGTCTCGAGCGCGTCGTGGACTGGGACCTGGAACGGGCATGGCGAGAACGGCTACCCTTGTCCGAGCGAGACCTCTCCCGCGAGCCGTGCCGACCACCCGAGCTCGAAGGCGTACGAACGGTGTCCGTCGACCGGTGCCGACCGACCCCACTTGGAGGCGCGGACGGACCGGTGCCCTACGATTCAAGAATCGCTAGCATCTGCTTCCCGAAGGAAGCCCATTCCTCCGGTGTTGTGTGCATGGAGGGCTAAGCGACCCGCCGACGGGCGGAGTCCTCGGAAGAGGACGGGGAAGGCGACCTATGCCGGCGCTTCCGGGAATGCCTCGAAGAGGCAGAGGAGTGGCAAGACCGACTCCTGGAACGAGACCCACTGGACTTCCGACGATGATGCGGAGTCGCCCCTTGAGTCATCCGTCAAAAGCCCTGCAGACCTCTACTTCCGGGGCTTAGACACCCGGCCCACCAACAGCTTCTTCTTGCGTTGCCGCAAGGCCTTTGCCGTGAGCGACTGGTAGTCGACACAGTCGTCCGTATCGTGGGCCTCTCTGAGGCACGCGTCGTGCGAGTCCGTGACCGACATCTTGAACCCACAGTCCCCGCATTTCTTGAAGCCCGGACGCGGGGTTGAAGACGAAGAAGACATTGCCACGAACAAACCAAACAGGTTCAACGAATCGAGAATTGAAAACAGCAAACTCCAACGAGTCGAGGCGTACCGAGATTCACGAAGCAAACACGTTTGTGGAAAAAATGGAACTGAGGCTATGGGCGTCGTGCGTCCTACTTATCACATCGGATGACGTCGGCCGTCGGAGGAGGTCCTCGGGGACGGCGCGTCGACGCAGACGCCAAAGATTTTCCGAAGCAGCACAGCTGTGGACATTACCTATCATAGATATGGAATACGTCGGAGGACCCAATCCCCTCGAAGTATATATTACTAGCAGGTGTACCTCGCACCGTGATTTCTACAAAAAAAGGAAAATAAAGACCAAAAAAATAAAATAAGGTATGTTTATATTTTATACATTTTACATTAGCTACACCATGAAACCTACTAACCACAAGTCAGGTTTGTAGCATGTTGGGAAGTACGCTAAACATTTCGAACAGACACACATACATATATGAGATACAGAGAGAGACAGAGAGATCGAGCCCCTCTGGAGAAGAAAAAAAACCTGAACTGTGCACTGTGGTGACTCTCCATTGCTAGCATGCTGCCAATTTCCAATTTAACAGTTTCAGTGCTGGGGCGTTTTCATAAATGTTTGCAGAATCTAGAGCAGTGAATGTGGCAGAGGCTTAGGACACACACACACACACACACATCTCTGTTTAAGATTAATATAGGTGTTGCTGTGTAGGACCATGGTAAGAAACCTTTCTTGAACAAAGTCACTTATATTAGGTTATGCTACCTGCCATTTGCGCAGCGCTATCTGCCACTACTTTGGCTTGGCTACACTGACTATTGGGCTATGGAATTGTTATTTAGGCAGAGGAAAAGGGCTAACTAAGCATTCGTTTATTATACAACGCTGCACTAGCTCAAATGCAGATTGTGCCTTTCTTACCCAACTGAAAAGCTGCTGTCTCAAGTCCCCAACCAGCAGAATTGGCCGTCATTTTTTTTTTTTACCATTCTATGCATTTTGAAAAACTGCCCACATTTATTTACACTGCAAACAACACTCCATTGTGTTGTGTCTGGATTCCTGCCTCCGGCCAAGACCAAAAGCAAGCAGCGTGCAGGCAATTGTGAAGGGAGACAACGACACCAGCTGACGAAGAGATTAACACTGCACACCCTTTTGAATAAGGCCATGAAGCTAGTTGCCAACAAGATCCACTGCAATCTTAGTGTGCTTTTCCAATCTTGGTTTTGTGTTGCATTCTCGGATTTGTAGTCCGAGTTTTATAATGGGAAAAGTAAAACATAAAATCCCAGAAAGCAAAAAAATAAAAACAGAACTGGGTATAGATAAGCACCTACAGATTAGAATGTATCGTGTTGGCAACTCTGTAAGGCGCCCCAGGTGCAGAAAAATCCCTCTGCACTATGGCCCCACCCTTGTCGCAGTCATGCCGAGAGCCACGGTGCCCCCGATAGTCCAAGGACATGCGGCAGGCTGCTCCTGCACTGGCAAGGCCGACCCCTCGTGGCTGCCCGCCATTAATCAGTGCTGCCGCAGTGGCGGACTGAAGACAAAGGGCCAGGCAGGAAAAAGTGAGAAAAACGGCCAAAGGAGAGCGTGGCCGTGTTCAGGCGCAGCAGGCGATAGGGTGCGGACTTGGGTGGGCACAGCATGGTCTTGGGGGCAACAACGGCGCTTTTCAGGGGCACAGTTAGTTGGCCTCTTTTTAAAGCTTGTTAGAATGGCATGCCTGGAACTTTGGCTTTTAATCACTTGGGATGCTTGAACGCAGATAGGTTTCAAAGTCCATAACATAAGTCAAACATACAAATAGCAAAAACTTCTAAACAACCACCAACTAAATATTTATGGCATGAATTCGTGATTGCAAATGTATGACTGGGTTCGTGGTGTAAAAATCACATTTTCTTTGTACCACTTCAAATGAGTCGCTTATGAGCAGGGGGGGAATTACTTTTGCAAACCGTTTATCCACAAGATGCCTACGATAACATGTTCTGGTAGCGGCAGGAAAAACCCCGATAGTTCGAGGAATTTCCGTTTGATAAAAACGTTGCAATGGGGGCAATTGCTTGCATTAGGCGGGATGTCGCAACTTAAAAATTAAACGCAATAGACAGTAGATCACAAACATATAAAAAGAAATGGCGTTGAAGTTGCTGATAAAAGCAGGGGAAAAGTAAAACAATTCTGCTATGGCCTAAAATTCAGTGTGCGTTATTTAAACCCTAGCTTTATTGTAAACGTTGGCGTGGCTCGTTTGTGAGGTGCTGCGGACGGCGGAATAGCCTTCTAGTCACTCACTGTACTCCTGATAAACCATGCACGAGTGTGGCTTTTTCTACAGCACACAGAACCGAACCACTGCAGGCGATCCCAATTAAGGAAAATAAAGCAATGAGCCAAGCAAAGCCAGTTGGGCAGAAACGAATAACGGAGACATGCGATGGAAGCTCCGATTCCAGCACCAGTTCACTGTTCCCATAGATTAGATAGGCAGCAGAGGATCTGTCTCAAAGGGTCGAAGAGCAGAACAGGCAATACCCATGTACAAACGGATTAACAATGCAGCTCTGCTGTTAGTCCCCGTGGTGCCATGTCAAATGCAGTGACGTTTCCTAAAGATACAGAGCACCACTGGTCCACAAAGAATAACCATGAGAAGTTGGCCAATGTCTTTAAATAGAAAGCACTCCCACAAATCTCTAGA
This sequence comes from Ambystoma mexicanum, assembly GCF_040938575.1. NCBI lineage: Eukaryota > Metazoa > Chordata > Amphibia > Caudata > Ambystomatidae > Ambystoma > Ambystoma mexicanum. The sequence continues at coordinate 775,289,686 of NC_090921.1, read as the reverse complement.
AGCAATGCACTATCAACACAGGGAGTCCGGATCTTCAGACCATGCTCTCAGGTTGGTTGCAAGTGCTGATGATGAACTGAGAAGTGTAACTAAACTGAAATGCTGGTAGCTCGTTTTCACATTAATTTAATCTGCACTGGCAGCTTTCTACCTTTTATTATCAGCCAAGGGACCCAGAGAAACTGGTCTGAAGGAACAAACATGATAGTCCCATCCAGCCCTACAGATAGGGGGTGCTTCAGCCACTTTCTCCTCAAAAATAGGCAGAAACCTAGGGAGTAAAACTCCTCGCAATAAAAATTAGGAACACAGACACCTACTCCTACTTTCAACTACACCGCTTCATAGATCTGTTCCGATCAGCAGCAAACAGAGCCACAGGAAGAAACGGTCCAATTATTACTGTCTGATCTGTAGAGGTTTGTATTTGTATTTTATTTATTAGTAAAGCGCACCAGGCCCGAGGGTTACCGGGTGCATACCTTAGTTACAACATGGTAAGAGTGAACCATATGGAACATAAATGGTATAAATTACAGTTATATACATAAGGCACAGGGCACTGAGAGTTACAATAATATACATAAGGCACAAAGCATGGCACAAAGAAGGCAAATCGGGAGGCTATGTACATGAAGTGAGGCAGAAAAGTATTAATTGGTGGAAAGCCAGGCTTTGGTTAGGTTTTTGAATCTGTGGAAGAAGGGTTCCACTCTTAGCAAATTAAGGAGCGCGTTCCACAGTTTAACCGCCAGGACTGGGAAGCTAGTGCCGCCTGATCTTTGCAGGTTGTATCTTGGTATAGCAAGACAGTTGGTTTGGGCAGTTCTGCGGGGTCTGCTGGAGTTCAGTAGGGTGAATCTGTTGGCTAAATAGCAGGGTGCCTGGTTGGCGAGTCATTTATGGGTGAGAGCAATTGTTTTTAGAGATATTCGTTGGGAGACTGAGAGCCAGCGAATATTGCGTCTATTGTCTGAGATGTGAAGGTTCCTAGGGATGTTAAGGGCTGCTCTAATGGCGTTATTTTGGATAATTTGTAACTTGTTTAAGTTACCTTGGTTAGTGCCTAAGTAGAAGGCCTTGCAGTAACCAATTTTCGACAACACTAGAGTCCTAGCAAGTGAAGTGCAGTTGGCTGGTGAGAGGAAGGGGCGACTAGCTGTAATGAGCTTGCAGGTATAAGCCGCTGCAGAAGCGACTACATTGGTTTGTCTGGCCAAGGAGAGAGTGGAGTCAATATAAATCCCTAGGGTTTTAGTGTATTTGGAAACCTTGATGGTATTGCCATCTATAGCAAAGGATTTGAATGAAGGGTCTAGTTTGGAAAGTTTTTGGGGTGAGCCGAGGATGAGAAACTCTGTCTTTTCGTCGTTAAGACTAAGTCCAGGCTGCGCCATCCAGGCTTGGATGACTTGATAGATAGCATTTATGGAAAGAGAGTCGGCTGTGTAGTCCCATGAGATGGGGATGAGTAGCTGGGTGTCATAAGCATAATTAGTGTATGTGACACCCAGATATCGAATAAAGGTTTTGTAAATACATTATACAGAGTGGGAGAGACGCACAATCCTTGTGGTACTCCGCAGGTGACAGGTGGGGGTGAGGCTGCTGCTAGGGGTGAAAAGACACATGGATCTATTGTCTAGGAATGAGCTGATCCAGGCTGTTGCTTTTTCAGAAAGTGGGCTGCTTGTTTAAGGGGTCTGCACAGTATTTGGTGGTTTACGAGATCGAAAGCCGCAGAGAGGTCAAGAAGGAAAAGTAGTGCAAGTTTACCCTTGACACGTAGGTCTTCAACTTGAGTCTCAAGGTCGATAAGGGCCGTTTCGATGCTGTGACGAGGTCGAAACCCAGATTGCCTTAGACCCAGGAGTTTGTTGGATTCAAGATATTGTTGAATCTGTAAATAGGCAGCTCGGTCCAAGATTTTTAGTAAGAACATTACTCTGGTGATGGGCCTGTAATTAGTGGGAATGTTGGGGTCCAAGGTGGGTTTTTTTTAGTAGCGGGATGACCCAGGCATCCTTGAGGTTGTCCGGTACAATCCCAGTACTGAAGGATGAATTAATGAAAGGCGCTAGCTCAGAGGCAGCCTCCTTTATGATTGGCGCAGGGCAAAGGTCCCCCTGGCAATTGGAAGGTTTGAGGCTGTTGATAATATTTTCCACTTCTAGAACAGAGAGGAGTGAAGTTGAAGGGGGGGGTCAAGGTTTCCGAGTTAGGAAATTCATTGTTAGTTGTGAGTTAGGTTGGGGGTTGAGTTGTAAACTAGTGTGTTTGTCATTGATTTTGGCTTGAAGGGTGGCTATCTTGCCAAGGAGAGCATTTTGAATATTCGTGCACCAAGTGCTATCTTTGGTGCAAGTTTCGGGAGCTCAGAAAGGGGTTTCCAGTTCTTTTAAGATGCGGAACAGTTCTTTCGTAATAGATTTGGCTTGTTCGATGCGTTTATTATAGGTTTCTTTTTTTGCTTGAAGTATGGCTTCCTTGTAATTGAACGTTGCTAGAATGATGTGGGCTTTGTTAATTTCTGTGGGGTTACTTTTTCAATGTGATTCAGAAATCCGTTTTTCTTTGCGTAAGGTTCTCAACTGAGGTGTGAACCAGGAATTAAGATGGGCTCGCGGTTTGGGTTTTCTTAGTTTAGATGGGGCAATAAGGTTGAGGGCTTTTAACAAAGAAACTGGTTGTAGATGTCAACCAAAGCAGTGGGGTCAGTACATGAGAGAGCCTGTTCCTTGAGGGCTGGAAGGATGAGGGGGAGAAGTTTAGCGCAGGTTATGTCGCGCTTGTTTCTGGTGAGGATGGCGGGTTTAACATCTGGGGTGGAGGTCGGAGTTTTGGCAGAGAAGTTAAAAGTGATCAGGTGATGGTCAGTCCACACACACAAGGTTGGTTAGAGTCAACATTAATTTCACAGTTATGGGCCGCTATCCAATCGAGGGTTCTCCCCTTGGTGTGTGTCGGTTTGTTAATATGCTGGGTAAAGCCTGCGTTAGTGAGCAAATTATCGATCAGCGAGGCAGCTGAGTCATTTGGGTCAGCCAGCCCTAGGTTGAAATCGCCTAGTACGAACATTTTGGAGCTAGTTTTGGTGTTCTTTCCCAGGATGTTGGAGAGGTCTTCAGAGAAGGTGGATGACGGGCCAGGAGGCCGGTATATCAAGTGGAATGTGATGGTATGGTTGGGAGTAAGGGCAAGTTTGGCTGTTAACGCTACCATCGATGAGATTTGATGTACAGATGAGAGACTGAGGTTCAGGGAGTTTTTGTAAATGACGGCAATACCACCACCTTTGGCTTGATTGGTGTTGCGGTCGTGCATAATAATGTTATAGTCATTGGGAATGGCTAGTGAAAGTAGAGGCCCAGAGGCGGCATGGAGCCACGTTTCAGTGACGGCCAAGAAGTCGAGGTTATGTGTTAGGATGATGTCGGCTATATCAAGTGTGTGGGCCGTAAGAGTTCTGGCATTGATTAGTGCCCCGTTGATCACATTTTTGGTGTTGTTGATGTCTTGAGTGGTGGGTGTGTGTGGGAGGTAGCCCTCGTGATGGGCTGAGAATGTTTGTATTGACTAAAGGGTGTTGTGTAGTGATGAGAAGCATGGATATCCTGGAGCCAAGTCTGGTGTTTCTCATAGTGAGTGAGCATGGTTGATTCGGTGTCGGTTTCGTGGTGAAGAGTTGGAGCCATAAGGCAGAGTTGTTAATGTAAGGATTAGGGGTTATGATTATCTTATTGTGCTGAAAGGAGTTAGGCCACAGGGCAGCACTAGAATTGTGCAGGGCGGTTGAGTGGATAGTGAGGTAGAGTATATAGGCAATAGCTAGTACAAATAAATTGGGGATAGGCAGTTTGAAGGAGAGATTAACAGCCTGCAGCTGGGGCATAGTGGCAGGTTGCATAGGAGCAAGCAAGCGGTTGCTAACATACGGTAATGGAGCAATTTCAAATGCCTGGGCCAGGAATGCAGTATGGCTGAGGAGAATACCACCGGGCAGTCCCAACAGGGAGGGTCGTGGAGATTCGGTAGTATGCCGCGGGGCGGTGTCAACTGGATACGGTCAATAATAAGCAGTACGCTAAGTGCGTGCTAAGAGGTGAGCCTGGCACAAGGAACTGGTCGCGGGTCTCGAGTGCAGCGTCAGCTAGCTAGTCAAGGCAGAGCTACATTAAGTGAAGGCTAAGTGAGAAGGTCGGGGCACATGATGGTAAAGTGTGGGGCTTGGTGCATCAACAGCATGCAGGTAATACAAGCATGTAATGACGTACACACTACAGGCAGGCCTGGCGAAGGGTGCACATAAATAGTAGGTAACAAAGCTTGACACAGCGTCAATTAGGTACTATAGATATCAACACTACATTGAGTTCAGGCAAAGTTGCAAAGGTCAGGGCACATAATAGTACAGTGTGGGCTCAGTGCAGCAACAGCGAGCTGAGTAGTACAGGCATATGACTAAATGCGCATTACAGGCAGGCCTGGCATGGTGTGCAGGTAAGAATATGGCAATGAATTACAGGTGCATTAGCAGCCGAGTAGGCTCAGAGATGGCGATCTGGCAAGGTAAGTGTGCTGATGCATAGAATAACATAGCGTGCACATGGAGCAATGCAGTGAGTACAAGGGCACATGAATGCATAAAAAGTACTTTGAAGCCTCACCATATGCAAGTTCATACAGTCAGAGGAGACTCTGGCTGAAGTGGAGGAAGCAGGGTGCACCGGGCATGGGCTTGAGCGCACACCGCAGCACGGCACGTTCGGTCAGCTCAGTCAGGAGCCTTAGTGTGTGCCTTGGGGTGTGCCGGCTTCGCCTGGCGGCTCGCTCCCATAGGCTACTAGATGCTCAGTTGGGCCAATAGGATCAGATGGACTCCGCAACAAAGGAGTTAGGTGTGAGAAGGCTGGCGTCGGCCATCTTGGAATTGTCGCTGCAGGCACCAGAATCTGCAGATACGCTGTAGCAGCTCCGGTTTGGGCTGCATTAACTGGTCAATAGTTAAAATAGCAAAATGCTGATAAGCCGCTTATGTGCGGAATTGCAGATCGGACGGGTGCGGTCTCGGTAGGCAGAGCGGCAATTAGCCAGAGAGGCTTACCTCTGCTCGGGTGACCCGGACCAGTAAATATGTTGGAGCACAGTCCGTGCTGATGTAGAGGGGAGCTCCTGCTCCAGCTCTCGGTCGTGGAAGCTGCCTGGGGTGACTGGAAGCTGCCTGGGGTGACTAGGTTAACATGTGTCTTTCAATGTGCATGAATAACTAGCTGCAAAGACGGAGTGAAGCATTTTTATTTGCTTACAAAACACTCCCATTAGGAATGGGACTTTTTTTTTTACTCCCCAAAACATAATTTTACTCGCAACTTTAAAAAGGTAGTAAAATACTCCCAGTTCCAATCCTTATTTGGGGCTCTGGCCCCATCCTTTTTTCTCGACTGTGCCACTGCTTCAGCCCGCCTCTTCTGCTCGCCATTTGTGCAGACCCACTCCTTTTCCGCCCAGGCTGCTCGACTGCTGTTCAGATCCACATGGGGGTTGACTCCCTTAAACTCGGGCTTAGAGGCGCAAGGAGGGCATACTGGTGCACAGACTATATCGTTTTGGGTCTCTTTAGAAGCGTAGGAGTTTCAAACGGCTATGCAGTCTTTTTTTCTGCAGAAATTGTACGACATGCTCAACCATTACACTGGGGTAGGCATGTCTTGTGCCCAAACTCCATCCCCATCCATGACCCGGAGGCCTAGACTGAAGAATGCATTCTGGTAGGCTCTATTCAAAGCGTGTAAACCCTGATCGAGTTAAGAATTCACTCCTTCCCAGGAAACGGAGGCCCCTAGTCTGCTGTCAGGTATTGACGGGAAAATAGTGCGATACAAGAGTGAGAGATAGCTAATATATATCTGCGTAAAGCTTCACATTAGTAGGCATTCATAATTAACATGAATTAAACCATTCTTCTAAAACTCGTAAAATACACTGGCATGACATCTTTCCACTGCTGTAATGGTTGTGAAATTAATGCTGTCTGTGGAAAAACAATAGCCAAAGTCAAAAAAGATAAATGATGCATACTGGATCCATTTGGAAGTTCTAGTGCACGATAAACCACGAGACTAAGTCAATTGCTTTGTAAACGGAAGATGAAGATGGCCTCATAGGACCATAACACACGTAGCCACCAGGTATGCATCATGTTACCCTAGGTTTATCAGTGCTACTAAGTCCACAATTTAAGAGTCTCAAGTCTTCAGTGTGAGTTATGTGCACCAAGTCACATTGATAATGCAATTTTAATACACTCTGGAGTTGGAACCACTCAACACAAAAACTACTTTACACGGTTTGCCTTTATTTAGGCCTCCTAACACGAGCTCCCAAGCCTTGGGCCTCAGAGCCATAACATACCCACGATTGACAGGACCCCTTAAGCATCACCTTCTTCTCAGACGGGAAAGTTGCTCAGGAACCACCCTGGTCCACTGAAGCGGTCCTACAAATGGAGCCCACCCTAACTGTATCGCAGATGACCCTTGCATCGAATATTGTTTTAATGTAATATTTATCCTGTGTCCTTTATGTATGGTTCTACCTCACCCTGCAGCACCTCATACTACGATAATAGAAACCAGCGTACCGCTCCAACATATTAAGTGCCCAGTTACTACGTGGGGCAATTCTGTGCTTGACAAAAATAAAAATGCAATTTAAAATGTTATCAGAAATACAAAAAAATAAAAATAATCAAATCTAATCTGAAGCAATAGTATTATTTATTTACTTTAATGCGTTTAAGTTCAAAACTTAACACATACATTTCAGCTTTAATTCAAATATATATGCACAATCTTATACAAACAATACTAGAATAGAGATACAAATTAACATCTAGATGAAAGACATATTTCATTTCAATAAATTGGATATTATTCACATTCAATTTCACAATCAGCCAAATCCTATGAAGTGCCAAGTGCAGGCTCTTCATGTTAGTGTTCACACAAATCCTCCAAAAAGCAGCACTTGATTCTCTCCAAGTTATGAACATATGTACCACGGTGGGACATAACAACTGGTCCTAGACAAGAACACTGGATCCACGCATGCATAGCAAATTCCAATAATCCACTCTTCATACATATGTAGAAGTGCCTGTTTTCCAACAATATTTTTAGTGCAAGACCAGTTACATCCAAAACAGGAAACCGATTTATCTGTAATAACAATATAAAACTGCGCAATTTTGGGGAAGGGCATAAAATCATATTGTTTGACATTGCTATGCATGAGCACATTATAACCAAAATGAACCCAGCTCTACAATATCAATGTCTTTGGGCTCCATCCGTCAAGCTCTCTTTCTGGTCTGACAGCATTTTTTAAAATGTCAACCATGCAGAAGGAATTTCACAGGGTAACAGCTGCAAATTGGTTCTTTTAAGTTAAATCCTTATCAAAAATAAAAATAACCATGAAATTCAAGGCATGGTCAATTTGTTAAATGTTTGACTAAACAAAGGACCAAGAACCGAAAGTTTGCCTGCAGCAAGCATAGTATTCCCACTCACAGAGATAGGCCTACACACAGGCCAGCAACTGAAATTAGTAGAATTTTAGAAAAAAGTGAACACAAAGTTTCAGAAGGATGTCCACACATTGTTCATTAGCCATGTTTTTGACTGCCTCTTCCTATCTTGCCATCGGGTTGACGTCACAGCAGCACAGTGGCATTAAAACCTTGCAGATCAGTGCAATAAGAAAATCTGGTGTATTGCAATTGAGCATTGTGTACATCCCCTCGGAAAAGCGGGTTATATCCCAGGTTTTGACCCAATCTTCAGATATTAGGGCGGCTCCATTGAAGAAAAGATGACATCTCCCCACCCGATCAAATACATTTCAGTTTATCACTGTACATTTTTTTAGACTAATCAACTTTGATATAGCGCCATATTGAACCAGTGGCAGGTATGGAGCAATGGGTCCATATGTTTAAATCCTCACAAACTAGTACACAACCACAACATAGTTTGTGAATATTCAGTACTAAAAAAGGAGCAAACAGCAAATAATTAGGGATCCGTTCTTATACACCGGCTAGGGTTATATCTTATCCCTAGCTATTGTCTGCATGGGATATCTTCCGACATCCCATGCAGTGTTCCCTAGCGTGTCGCTCAGGCATGCCCATCATACACTCAATAAAAAGAACAGATAGCAGAAGCAGTCGGTCAGTGGACCCTCGTTCTTCGAGGGCCTACAAACAGATGGAACTGTACTAAGTAATTAAGGCAGCGATAGCCTATTAAAATTGAAGAAACTTCAGAACTGATATAAGAGTACATTGAGGGCAATATCAAACCAGTGGGTTCGTAAGTTAAAAACGAGACATGCTTATTCCTTGATAATCCAGAGTAAAAAACAGCCTTTAGTCAAATTGCAACGTGTTAACCATAACGACTGCCCAGAAAGAAAGCTTTAAGATCTGCAAAGAAATAGATGATGCCGAAAGCGCGTTTAAAAGCGATCCATTCACAACCGAAGAGATAGGCGCTAGCACTTTTAGGGACCTACAGTACTGATTCACCAGGTTCAGCACTTGCCATGGCACGTTCACCCAGTCCCATAGGTGGGAGAACTGGGTAGCATTTGACTTTAATGTGCTGTTGTTGCACGTGCATGCGTGGTCACACAACAGCACACCGCAAGTATAAAGACTGTTTGTTGTTCCGACGTTGCGGTTAAGCATCCGTGTGTGTTTATGTACTGTATTCAGGTATTTGCACAAACAGTGTGTGTATATGCATGCCATCCTAGCATTGTCCATGAATTTATTTAGAGAACTCAGATCTCTTAGACGTCGACACAACTCGTAATGTTAGTTACTGTGCAAATAATTATGCATTTTTATGGATCGTCATTAAAAGATAAAATTAATCCTTTTTGTCTTCTGTTTCTCCTATTAATCATGCTGACTAGGCTGGTTAGCATTAGGCACATTGTAATTGTTTACACCTAAAGTTAGAGCAATAGTACCAGTTACATTTATAGCTTTCCCCTTATTTTATCCATAAAGCTCTTAGTGTGGTTTGTCATTCTTATCCCAGCACTGTACGGGATCGCAGGGACTCCCAAAGTAGGTAATCTACAATAAACATATTTATGCTTATATCACTTTCCCTCCACAGTACGCTTACTCTTGCCCAATTCACACCTTAGTATAAAGTACGCTACTCTTCGCCAAATCAAAACTTTGTATACAGCTAAGATCGAATATCGCCAGAAAATAATTATTGTTTAATGTGCATACAGTACGAATCATGAACAGGCATTTGGGTTTACATACTATATGATCTCCACAAGGATGTTATAATTTGTTTCTAGGTAAGAGTCGATAGTTGATATATTGAACACACCTAAATTGATCATGGATGCACAAATCATCAAATATACATATAATCTATGCCACATCAACGACATCTTGAAATGCTACCCAGAGGGGTCCTCATTATTTTCACCCCAGTCTGTTGAATGGATGAGCAGGGCTTCCAGAGCTTGTGCCAACAAAGGTAAAGTCGCATATAGATCCCTGCAGCTGTCCCACTAACCAGCCGAGTGTTCTGACTGGTTTATTTGGTAGCATAAGGCACTATTTCAGCATTCATAACTCACCCCTCCCCAGGACTCACCTGCTCCTACGATGATCGCTTTGGCCCCACACGTGCGGCAACAGTGCAGCAGGGAACTATGCCGCATATTGATGTTCAGGAACGCTGTCACAAATCCCAGTTTGGCTAGGCCGAACCAAGTCCAGAGAAAGGCAGGTTCGTTGGACATGAGGATGGCAATGGTATCTCCAGACTGCAGCATGTCCAGTGATTCATCCTGACCAGCCAGCGGTGACTTCTCCTTGCATTGAGGTAAGAGAGCATTGGCCACCCGATTGCTCTGGCTCTCCACCAGACCATATGAGAAGCGATCCCCTTCGAAGATCAGAAAGGTCTTATTCGGGATAGCACTAGCACGCTGGGTGAAGCGTTGCACCATGCAGCAGATCCCTTGGCGCAAGAAGGAATTCACCTTCCATTGGCAGCGGATAAGCCGCACATAGAATGCAAAGTCCGCCAGCAGATATGGCCACCAAATCTTCTGAACGAGCAGGAGGGTGGCCAGGCCAGCCAAGAAGGCCCAGAGAAACATCTGCGAGTGCAGGAGTAGATGGGCACAGAAAAGCAATGACTGGGTCACAGCAGATTGGATGGTGGGGGGAGAGGAGGCAAGAATGGGCTAATCCAGTGGTTCTTGGGAGTGTGTCAGTGATTCAAGAAGTGCCAGGGTAAACTAATTAGCCATTGTTAAAAAAAGGCAACAGGGCTCTTAGGATGAGTCAGGAGTGTCAAAGGATGAGTAAGAAAGTGAAACTACAAGCCTTTGGAGTAAGGCATTTGGGGTAATTCGGGGGTTCATAGGATAAATGAATCAGCCATGGAACACATTAGGTGGACAATGGGCAAGCAAGGGGTAATTGAGATACGACAGGGGTGAGACTGGGTGATCTGGTTAGGCTATAGGGTGTTGTGGTATCAGTGGTTCTATCAGATGAAAATAGGGTACAGTAGGGGGACAGAATGCGAAGAGCACCAGAGGTAAAAGGGGTATCCCTCGGGGAATCAGATCAAAGGGAAGACTGGCTATGAGTAATTAGTGAGGCATGCCAGGTGTGAAGAGTAATTTTGAAGGGGAAAAAAAGCCTGTGATAGAATTAGGGTCACGAAGATTGGTGAGCAACGGCGGGGGTGAGAAAGGGGATACAACAAAGAAACAGAATTAAAGTAAAAGGGGCTTTGTGGTACAAAATCATCTACTGTGATAGGGGCGTGGGCTAAAAGGGCTATAACAAGAGAGCCAAAATCAAGGGGAGCACTTCGGCAGCGAGTGACGGTTCGTTAAAGTCCTCCGTGAAAGACAGCCAGGGAGCCTTACTCACCGACAGGGAGACGACTCGGTGCCAGGCTGGACAGCGAGCTCCCTCGGTGACAGAAAAGGCGGCTATCCCCAATCAGCAGGATTCACCGATCCGCTCCAGAGCTCCAGCTGTAGAGAAATCTAAACTCGCCGCCTGCAACAGAGCAGCAGCCTGAAGGGCGCGCGCGCGCGTTTCCTCCCCGCCAGACGTGCTGGCAGGGCACGCGCACAGGCGCCGGATGAGGGCGGGAATCCTGCGAGCCAAAAGCAAGCCAAGAGGCGCCGTGCACGCCCCCTGAGTGCCAGAGAACTCCATGGTGAAGTGCGAGTGGGCCGGTTTCCAGAGCGGAGTTCTCACACACAGGGCCAAAGCAACATGCGCGTAAATCACCTAGAAAACGCCTGCAAGTTTTAGCGGACAGTGTCTACATTTTGCCAATGTATGCAGACGATCCGAACACTGACACCAATGCGTGGATAAACGTGTTCTTTATTAATTCTATTTTCCATGGACGCTTTTAGACCTTTCGAATCTTTGAAGTAATGTGAACTTGTCAAGGAGCCTGCATGTTATCTGTAAAAGTTAAGAGAGCAGCTTGCCGCATTTCCGCCGATGATTTAACCTTTCTGCTGCAAGAAACTTAATAAACTGTTCATAATGTCGTCCCCCGGGTTTCTGCCGGTCTTGGCTCTGGAAAACGTGTGCTAACGAATACCTCTCCCGGTCCCTCCCTAATGGGGATGGTGTGCGGGTATGTCTGGCATTAGTGGAGTCATGCCTTTCAAGTAATGAGTTGAAAGGCATCGGTGGGCTCACTGCCAGCAGATAGCATACTTTTTTCTCAATTTAATTTGCAGTTGCTTTAAATAGGATGAACAATGTCGAGTTCCTGTGGTGGCATCACAAAAGGTGTATGACCTACGCAGTGAGCGGCTATGGAATAATTATATTACTGATTTCCAGCCCTGTGTAGCGCTCATAACTTTAGTAAAGGCAAACAAAAATGATTTAGCAGTTTACTCCTTTACTATCACTTCCAGCAGCAAAGAGAATAGAGATACTTGTAATAAAAATAATGAATAAACCAATCCACTGGAGCCTAGAGGATTGTAGTAATTGCCAATACATTAAGCACCAATGACAAGCTGAACATTACACTAAAGATGAACCAACATTAAGAAACGAACTTTCCAAAACAACAGGGTAAACATCTCTGTAAACGATCCTTAATCAAAATCAGGCCCCTCTTAAGACATTTTGGGGCCTGGGGCGCAGACGTCTTTCCGCCCTCTACCCATCCCCTAACCAAAGATATAAGGGATCCAAAATCTCTGATCATGCCACCCCTACAGTGCGATCACAACGCATAGCTTGATATGCTGCCCCACAGCAATCAACATATGCATGGATACTCCCTTCCAGTCCCCTAATCTTTTTCAGACTTGCTGGAATGAGAATAACAAACAAGTGGTGTTTCAAGGGAAACGTTAATAGTCCACAATGAGAAGTGCATGTGTACTAGCTTAGATAGAGGACACATTTTATAAACAGCAACCACGAGGAGGGTGCAGTCATAGATGCAGGACACCGATCTTTAGCCATATGAAAAAGGTGCACAAAGACAGGTGAGTCATATAAGCACTCACACAAATTGTAAAAGTGCTCAAGCATGTAGACAGATTGGAAGCAAAGAGAAAGGGGCACATACCATAGGGAAATGTTTTGGGCCCAGATACCCCGCAAGTTCATGTTAATAAAATTAATGGTGGAAGGCCGCAGGAAAAAGGTTTTAGAGATAATACAAAAAGAGGGAGTGAAGGGGAAAGGAAAGGAGGCGGGGAAGTCTTACTGTCTATTCTTGGTCCGGCTCTTTGAAGGGCGGGGCAACAATCCCCTGAATCGTATATATATTTTATCCCTCTTCTCTGAAATCCCGAGTCTGCGGCTGGTGTACTCAAGCGATACTTGTCTGGTTGATTTTCTGTATAACGATTTGTTCACAATCACAGATAGTTAAGCATGCAATCCTGGCCGAAGGTGAAGCCTTATTATCTCTGGGCTATGTCGTTTTTGAAAAGTTGGGGATGGAACCCCATGACCCGCTAAAAGCTGTGCCTGGGTAAAGAGCAGTTAAGGGTGAATCAGCAAAACACCTGACGATAAGGTTCTCAAACGAACGGAGGCCTCAACGTCTGGGTGAAAAGGGATTTACAAGCAATTCAATAAAAGAGGTAATGTATGACTGGCCCAGGATTGTGAATTATTTACATAGAACACCTGAGTACTGCAATGAGGAAGCATGAGTATCTCAAGTCCATATCCTGAGTTGGAATTCAAGGGGGTATGCAAACATGATTAAAAGTAAGGAAATGTTAAGATTCTATACTATATTATGTATTTGTATTTTATTAAGCACCTTAAACCAAAATGCTGTACAGAGGATAAGAAATGGTACAATAACAATGAATAAACAGTAACATTCAGAAAACGATCACTCAGGGATGTTGGAGTAAATGAGACTTCAGAGAACCACCGGATAAAGAATAGACAGAAATTGAACTGAGAGAAAATAGAAACGCATTCCAGTGAAGAGGGGCAAGGAGCTCAAAGGCGCGAAAGCGAGACTGAGCACAGGGAGGACAAGGGGATACCAATAAAACAGAGAAGAAGAGAGAAGGGGGCAAGGAGCAAGACGATAGAGGGATTTGAAAACAAGATAAAGAAAATGTAATTTAATTTGAGAATAAAAGAGTAGTCATCCAAGAGTTGCAAGCGAAGAAGAAACAGAGCCCCAAAACGAGAGAAGACACAAAAGACAGATAGAAGAATTGAATGCTGTTTTAAGAGGAGCAAGACGCGAACTTGGGAGCTCAACAAGGGCAGTAGAACATTAGAAAAGTCTAGAGAAAATTAAAGAAGAAAGGTAAGAAATGGGCGAGCTTTACGAATGTTGAGAAACTGGAAACAGGAACGGGATGTTAATGAAATATGATGAGAACAGGAAAGATTAGTGTCAAAATGGGGGCAGAGATTTAGGGCAGAGAGTGAAATTGAGAGCCTATATGGGGGAAATAAAAAAAAGGAGGGGAAGGATGGGGAGGAAGGGTATTAGCAGGAAAAAACAAGACTTTAGTCTTCCCAGCATTGAGAGTAAGATAGTGGGAAGACATCCAAGATTTGATAGCAACTAGACAAGCAGAAAGAGTATGATGCATTTCAGGAGAAAAAGAGGAAAAGGAAAGAAACAGTTGGGTATCATCAGCATAAACATGGTGAGATAACCCAAAAGAGGAAATAATAGCAGCAAGATAAGAGGTATCAAGAGAGAATAGAAACAGGCCCAAAACTGACCCTTAGGGCACACAATGGGCCAGCGGGAAAGAGTTCAAAGACTTGCCAGCCCAAGAAACTGAGAATGTTCTATTGAATAGATAAGAGTGAAACCAAGACAGAACAGACCCCGTAAAACCAAAAGAAGAAACTGAAGCCGAAAGTAAAGAGTGATCAACAGTGTCAAAAGCAACCGATAGATCTAGAAGAATTAGAAAAGATGAGTGTTTAGAACATCGTGCATAAAGAAGAGAATTCAACACAGAAAGAAGAGCAGTTTCTGTCGAGTGGAAATGGCAAAAAAACAGACTGGAATTGAGAAACAATAGAGGAATTAGAAACATACGTGAAGATCTGAGAGTAGACAAGCAGTTCTAATAGTTTAGAAAGATAAGGTAATAAAGAAATAGGACAGAAAATAGAAACAATCAGAGGATCAGCAGTGGGTTTCTTTAATATTGGAATAATGGAAGCATGCTTAAAAGACGTAGGAAAGGTAGAGGTAGAGAGACAGAGGTTCAAAAGAGAAACAAGATAAGGTACACAAAAGGGATAGACCTTAAGAATAAGTGCAGAGGGAATAGGGTCAGTGGGGGATGCAGTAGGGTAAGCTTTAGCTAATAGAAGAGAAACATCAAAATGAGAAATTGGAGCAAAGTGAGCAATGGAAGTGTAAGGAGTAGGGCCACCAGGAGTAACACCTTTAGGTGAATTAGAAACTTCAATGTCATTACAAAGAGAAAGGACTTTAGAGGAAAATAATTGAGAAAAGTCAGAAATAGATAAGATAGAGTTAGCAGAATGATCTAGGGTGGGAGGAGAGCGAAGCCGAGCAAGGGTTTGAAAAAGAGGCCTAGGATGAGTAGACTGGTATGTAAAAGATCAGAGAAATAAAGACGCTTAGCGGAAAGTAAACAGTCATCATAAAGAGAAAGAAAAGTAAAATGAGTGATCAGACGTTGATTTGGTCTTCAGCCAAAGTCTTTCAAAACAACTAAGAAAACGGTGCATAGAGCATAGATGAGGGGAAAGCCAAGGTTGGGAAGGTTTACGAGTAGGATGATATGATATGATATGATAGGTTATTTATAACGCACTTAATACCCAGAGGTTTCTAAGAGCGGATCTAGGGATCGGGCCTGTGGTGCTCCGTATCGTCATGCTTCCAAGGCAAGCACGTTGCCCCAGAGCTATCCTCCCTTTATCCTCTGTCCTCCCAAGATGGAAAGAGGACAGAGGATAAATCTGGTTGAGAGAAGTGGAAAGCGATGTGGAAATAGAAGACGCAGCCTCATCAGAGGTAAGAGCTGAAAAGGAGGAAAGAGAGGAAAGAGCAGAAGAACAGGCAGAATTAAAGAGTGATGGTTAAAGTTGCATAGGTCACACAGAGAGAAAGTTAATGAAGTAGAAAAAGCAGAAGAGCATACAGACGTTTGAGGAGACAATGATACAGAACGAAGATAGTGATCAGAGGGGTAGACTGGGAGAGATGACACATGAGAAGCGGAGAAGGATGAGTTGAAAATCAGATCAAGGGAGGAACCAGAAATATGAGATGGAGGAGCATAAAGAGGCAGAAGAAAATGGGAGTCAAGGACGGAAAGAAAATGAATAGTAGAGTGTGTTGATAATAAGTGAAGATTAAAGTCCCCTAATAATACAACAGGGGTAGAGGTAGGTAAGATGTGAGATAAAAGATGATCAATATACCCCAAAAAGAACCGATAGAACCAGAGGGATGATAGACAAGAACAAAAGAAATAGGAAAAGACTTAGGAAAGTTTTGTAGATAAATTCAAATGAGGGATAAGAAGGAAGAGCAAGATAAGGAAGAATAGCAGAGAAAGAAGAGTGATAAAGAATACCAGTGTCCCCTAAACAAATAGTGGAACGAAGGACATGACAGAATTAAGTCAGAGATGTGGTCAAAAAAGCATCAACTGTAGTATCATGAGGCGGAATCCATGTTTCTGTGATGTAATTTGAGTCTAAGAAATACCCAGTCTACTCACCCTAGGTGTCTTTTTCAAACCCTTGCTCGGCTCCTCTCTCCTCCCACACTGGAGTCATTTGCTTGCAAGAATCACTTATGTTGGATATACACCTTATGGATGGGTAGGAAGTTCACGCCACCTGCACAAGGTAAGGCTTGAAGGGCCGCCCCTATGGGGGGCTATTAACAGCAGCGAAGCGTGACCAGGGCATTACTATGACCATAGACGTATGTACAACAAGGCCGACTAGGCCCAGGCCTAGGGCGGCAGATTGCCAAACGAGCAGCATTTTATTGCAGTTTATTTTTAATTTACTGGTTGTCATTTTTTAAATATAAAGCCAACTTTGTTTCTCACAACACTGCAAGTAATTATGAGCTGTTACCAGTCATTCCACTCTGACAGCTAAAGTTTGTGATTGCCAAACCTGTATATATGCTTGATATTTACAAAAGCTTTATTGTTAGGGTGACATTTGTTAAAAAAAAAACAAAAAAAGGAAGCACGTACCAAACGCAGTGTGTTTTAAGTATTTAGTGATTGAGTCATACAACTCTCACAGATAGTTATGACAGATATCATCATCATACTTTATTTCGGCCTGTAAAGACCATTAAAGTCACATGCAATAATATATCAAACAAACCACAAACAATGGAAAAATTGATAGAATCACAATAATATACAGTTAATAAAAAATTGAAATGGATCAAAATAACATAGCAAAAATACAAAAGGGATACAAATCATCATATTCATTCCTAGAGTAAAAGCACTTCCAAAAATCCTGCCTTCTATGTGCAAAGACACTAATAAGCACGATATAAATACAATGCATTGTAAATCAGAGTTAAAGTCTTTAAGCATTAGCACACAGCCCTTAACATAGGGCTCATCTAAACACATCAGCTACTGCTACCCTAAAACAAATTAATAAAAATAACTAAAATGCTATAGTCCTTGACCTTCTCATCCATGCCTGTAGCACATAGTGACCCATGCAAAGGGGGTCTAGTGAGTTCTCACCGGCCAAGCACAGTTGGAGGGCGTCACTCACCCTGCTTATGTGATTTTGTTTAAAAAGCAGGACCCAAAACATTCTTCTTAGGTCCATGTAATTATAACAGAAAAATTCAAATGACATCACTTTCCGCAGTATTTGAACAATACGGACAATCAGGGGAGCACCTGGATTCCATTTATTTCTTAAAGCAGCCAGCGGGAGAATACCTGTACATAATTTCATATAGAGCGCTCTCATAGCTTTGGACTGCATCAAGTCCAAATACTGCTCAAAGCCATGGGTGCTCAAGGGTACATTTAACTGGGCCAGTTTTACCAAAGTTTCCCTTTCCCATCTTGTGGCATAAGCAACTTCATTTTCTCTTTAAAATTGTATGGGATAGTTTCAGGGTAATGCCAAAAGTTTTCCCAGCCCATAGTAGTTAATCCAAAAGTGTCTTGTGTGTTTTTTCTTTGTGCGTGATCATTTTTTAAAAGTTTGTAATAAACTAAAATAAAAAATAAAAAAGTAATAAAAATAGTAGTTAATTAATCTTTAATGGCCATAAACGAAGCAATGGTTGAACCTCCAGCCTGGGATAGCAAATCTCTAATCGCCTCTTTGGGTTTGGCAAGGTTGGGATTTGCCCACATTCGGACCCAGAGGTACACAGGTTTTGCGCGGCAGATGAATCCAATACCTTAAATACTCATTTTCATAAAAATAGGGATATTAGGTGCATTCGCAGGAAGCCCCAAAATAGATGTTAGAAATGTTTGCTCTGTCATCTGTAAATCATTGATATTACTCATACCCCAGAGCTCTGCTCCATATAAGGCCGCCGACCTAGCTTGGGCCATATAAACCTTCAGGATGACACTGTTCCTGAGTGACTCGAGACTTAGCGCCACACAGAGGCGTAGCCAGGATTGTCCAACAAGTGGGGCCTGAAGCTAATGTAGTTCAGGCCACCGCAGTGACACTAACTTCTGTAAATGCCCACACAGCTCTGCAGTGTGGGCATTTACAGATGTTGGATGGGCCTAGCATGCTCAGGCCCTACCGTGTTTACGCCTCTGGCACCACAGTGTCTGGTTAAATTAAGAACAGCACGCTTGATTTGCTCTCCCCATGTGTAGTTAGCCTTCACCCTAACCCCTAAGTAATCCTACCAAAAAACGTGGTCAATGGGCCCGTCTGTGAGAGTAATTGTGAGTCGAGGAATTTTCTTCCTTGAGTGACTGATAAAAACCATTGATTTTGGTTTTGTGCTGATTTATAGCCAAGACAATTACCACACAAAACTCTTCAGAGCTATTCAGTTGGTTCCGGAGTGCCATAAGGGTGAACGGGAGTAGAACTGCATCATCAGTGAACAGATATAAAGCTCTTTGGTCATTCCTATCTTCCCAGAATGCTCTTTAATATGCAAAACAGCCAAACCTCATTGGTTTTATTGGTGCCACTTCACATTATCCTTGCAGTTCTTTTTAATCAAAACTCACATACACTGGGTTAAGCAATTACTTTTATATTCAAATACAGGATATGTATTTTTTAAACCGATGGAAAAATTAAGGTTTTCCCTTCAGAAGTGTAAAGGTTAAAAATGATGTATCATTTTACAATATTAAATGCATGCCTATGCTTAAGTCAAGCACAAAGTTCCAACACGTGGCACTAAAATGATGTTCAGGGGCAAGCACTAATTTCCCACCCGGACCCACATTTCAGAGGCATATGGCCACCCAAAAGGTGCAAGCATGAAATGTATCATAGAGAAGTTAGTTAAAATGGAAAAGAGTAAATCTGAATGTGCATCAAGAGAAACCTATGAAAGGATACCCAAAGCCATAGAGGGTTGAGAACAAAAACCGTGTGCCAAAGGTACACACTGTTTCACAGCTGTAAAGGTGTCCCATAAAGATATCCAAATAATACTACCAAAGGAAGGTATACCAAAGTGAATCCCACAGAAGCTCATCCAAAATTCCAAGGAAACTAAGGAGTCTTAAATAAATAACAGACCCCATTTCACTGTTTATACATAATACAATTTAATACAAATCAGTGTGTTTAACGTTTATACACCTAGATGATCATACAAAAATATAACAATACAGTCATAAAAACCTATCAACACTTAGTTTCCTTGGAATTTTGGATGAGCTTCTGGGGATACACTTTGGTATACCTTCCTTTGGCTGTATTATTTGCAGTTAATGCCCACTAAGTAGGAAGGTGTGGAGTCCACAGTGGGAGTACCGTTGTGAGACACATCCATAAAGTCATCTATTCAGCTATCTTTACAGAAGGTGATCAGTGCTAAGCAGGGAAATGGCATCCAGCTGGGTTTATCATGTGTGTTTGATTACATTCTGCTGCATGCTCAGTACTGCCAGGAGAACCAACTGCAAAGTATGTCACACAATGCATAACTGTAATGTTTGTAAGTAATATTTACATTAATTATATTTTAAATACAAGATAGGGCTTTTACTGTGAAACCGTACTTCAAATGACAGCGGGACATCTATATCTATACCCACAAATCTAAAACTGTTACTATGTAATCTACAGTCCAATTCTACAGCGGTAATACACATTTTAAATTACCTTAAACGCAGGCTGGCAACACCCATAGCCTAAACCACACCCACAAAGGTAATATTGTGGTGGAACCCCCGATCCATTGCTCAATTATACTCTTGGAGTGTTGGGTATTTGGAACAATTGCACAAACAACAATTATGTCAACTGTATGTACCACTTCATTTGTTATAAAAGGTGCCTGCATTGTACAGATATCAGGAATGCTGTTGCTCCCCACACATGAATGTTCAGGGTCACCCTTATCCATTAGTGCACCATGAGAATGCACAGCCGCCAAAGATTCCAAGAACCTTCTCCAACTGTCTTTACTCTACTGAGGTGTTTATGCCCAAGCAGAGTTCACAAACTTCGCTTGTGATTTTGCCATATTTGAATGGCTTTCCAGCCCAGGGGTTTGGAGATACATCAGCTGCAGCAGGTAACTTGCCATATTTCCCTTGTCCCCCTGCTCACACCAGAGCTGTAACCATGAAAAGGGGGTTGAGTTCTTTTTATTCAACATTTTTATAAGATGTGCCTGTACCACTTGCATATATTTCATGTGTAAACTTTACCATTTGACATAAGATTGGATGTAGAAATTTAGTTATGTGAAATTAATATTACAGACCAGTCTTGCCGCTTCTCATAGAGTGACAGCAGGCAATTTGGGAGAGAAACCCGATATTAGCATTGAAACCAAAATTCCTCGTTCCAACCTTGTTTCACTTGTGTCCAGTTGGCAGACAGCTTATGTTCTTATCACTTCCTCTAAAAGATTGTTTTCGGACATAACCTAAGGTGGAAAATTAGCTGTAACTATTACCTATAGAACACACTGACTTCTACAAATCTTGGGGAGCAGAGATCTTAAAACACTCTTTCATCTAACATAACATAGAAGATGACAGGCTTGAATTAACAGAGAGGAAGTAATACATTTCTAATCCCTGCAACCTTAAAAACTTCCTTAACATGTAATGGAGTGAAAATGGGGGACAAAATGGAGGTGAATGGGCATAGTTTGGACAACACGGACATAGTTTGTTGAAGGGGTGGAATCTGGTAAAGGTGCATAGTCTGGCAGAGGTGGAGTAAAGTTGGAGGAACGCATGCACTTATTTGGGCCTAGAGCAGCAGAAAACCTAAATGCAGCAATGACTGTGACTCATATTGAAACTACAAGACCTGATATGCTGATGACACCATTATCATGGGTTGACCAACCAGGCAATTTACGGCAACATTTTCTACTATTTAACTTGTATTTCAATCCAAGCAATGTGGTTTTAGATGACTTTTTAGCAGACTTTTCATTTGTAATGCTTGGTGAGACCCCGAGGAGGGAGCATCGACCATTGTAGTTGGGGATTTTAATTCAGAATGCCTGAATAATTAATGGTATTTGAAACTTGAGAGATTGATGGTCTGAAATAAGAAGAGGTCACATTGTCTCCAGCTATTGCATGAATTGGCAGCATGGGACTTAATCCCCCTAAATGATATAACCCAGGGTTGTATTCCATCACATTTTTCTTGGCACAATGGCCAGTGGAGATCAACACTGGACTATATCTTTGTTTCCATGGACTTACAAGCAAAGACAAACGGGACTTCAACTCACGTTCAAAGGAGTACAAGAAAGCCATCACTTACGCCAAAGCCAAATCCTTCGAAACCAGAGTCTCTGACGCCTCTGACGCCAAGTCTAACACAAATGTAATTTTCTCCATATTCAGAGAACTAGAGACCCCCACACCCACCCCCCAAATCGTCACGAAAGATAAGGCATGGTGTGACGAAATATGAACAGCCACGCGTAACAAGCTGAACTCACTACAAACCAAAATCCAGAACACCAAACACTCGGTCACCAGCATTCCCACACCCGCCCCCCCCTCCTCTCCTGACACCTCACCCCTATTCTCATTTAAGGCGATACAGGATCAGGACAAGAACAACCTCATGAAAACTATAAAGCCATCCAACTTCAAGGGTGACTCCTGCACTGCTGCAATTATCAAGGAATCTGCTGACACCCTTGCTCCATTCCTAACAGCCTTTGTCAACGCTTCCTTTGCCACAGGGAAAGTCCCCTCATGCCTCAAGGAAACCTGGGTCCGAGCCCTCTTAAAAAAAACACACTTGACCCCACCTCACCCAATAACTACCGACCCATCACCACCGTCCCTTTCTTACTCAAGATACTGGAGAAAGCAGCGTACCTGCAAGTGCAACACTTCATCGAAGAGAACAAACTCCTAGGGTTACGCCAATCTGGCTTTCGCCCCAGACACAGGACAAAGACCGCCCTACTTGACCTCAAAAACCAGATGGATGATGCGAGAGACCAAGGTAAACCGGCCCTACTCCTACTTCTCGACTTCTCTGCAGCAATTGACCTCGTAGACAATAATGTCATATGTCACCACCTTACATCCACAGCCAAATTCTCCCCTGACGCCACTGCCTGGATCACCTTCTTCCTGCAAGGTAGGACCATGCAAGTATTCTCTGACTCAGCCTCTCCCCCACTCTTTACAACATCTTTACACGCCCCCTCTTTCTCATCCTTGACACCATGGGTATCTCCTACACCAACTACACTAACGATACCCACATCCTCTTCACACTCACAGGCAACTATGACACTGCCTCCACGACTCTTAACAACATCTATAACACGATCCAAACATGGATGGCTGTCAACAGACTCTGCCTCAACTCTGACAAGACAGAACTCCTGCTGGTAGGATCCTCCGACACACTCAAAAATGTTGACACTCAATTTAGCCACTTCACCACTGACTCCATCAAAATTCCTGTATCTGACACAGTGAAAACTCTCTGAGTTTATCTGGATTCCAAACTATCCATGACCAGACAATTGAATGTGATCGCCTCTTCAGCGACTTATCATTAAAAACTGATTAACACGGCTAGGCCCTTTCTCTCCAAAGAGAACTGCACTAGCATATCCAGAGCTATCACCGGTTCTAGGTTGGACTACTGTAACATACTCTTCTTAGGGACATCCACCAAAAATCTCGAAAAACTGCGAGTAATCCAGAACAGTGCTCTGCATGCAGCCCAAGGTATCTCCAAAAGAGAACACATCTAGCCGCCAGAAAATCAGCCCACTGGCTCCCAATTAAGGAGAGGGTTATATTCAAAGCCCTGACTCTTACCCATAAATGCATCCACCTCTCTGCACCTGCTTACTTATCACAAAGAATCCACCCCTCTACATCCGCAAGGCCAAACAGAACACCCTACGGAAACATGCTCACCGTGCCCAGGGTAAAAAGAGCTAGAGCAGGAGACGCTACTACCTTGCCTGCCTACACTGGAACGCCCTTCCTACTACCCTTCGCTCTGAGGCTTCACTCATATCCTTCTGCAAAGCTATGAAAACCACCTTGTTCGCTTGATCAACACCACAGGCCCCTTATGTGACTGCTCACCTCATCTCCTGTTTACCCGCAAATGTGCCTGTAACTACAGCTATAATGTATAAATGTATCAATGTAAATTATGCAAAAATGTACCTGTACCTCCTTGTAACTAAGCTCCCCTCAAGTAACAGCACCATGGTGCCCAAGGGCTCCATGTGTTCTATACAAATGTAAAAAAATAAATAAATAAATAAAGTGCTGTGTATTGAAGATTGTTGAATCTACTGCAAGTGACCACTTTATGGTGACATACACGGCCCATTTAGTGACCTTTGATCACCAGTTGTATCTAATTTAAAGGTCCAAATTAATCCTAAAGACCACAGTGTCAGATGGTGTTATGGAAATGCAACATCCTTTAACACTTGATCAACATAAAGTACATGACCAGCCAAAAACTCCTATGTGATGCCATAAAATGTGTGCCAATGGTTCACTCTATGCTGGTGGAGTTAATGTCTACAAGAACACCAGCTAAAGGGGGTGAACCACTTTCGTATAAACATGCTTATGATTTTTAGCTCCTTAGATCACTGCAAAACATAAAACCTAATTTTAGACAGTGGCTGAGAGGCTATAAATTAGTGATGCAGTTTAATAATGCTGCAAAGATGTTGCATTGTTTTTTGGGGACTTGTTCTAACTGTTTCTGGAGCCTGATGAAGCAATCTGCTGTGGAGTCCTTTTTGCAAGTCCAGCCCATAACTGAAGAGATCTGAACTGCACATTTTAAGGAGTTATACACATTTTGTGAAAGTGGGTAAGATTGGTTCCCTTGATTGTCACAGCTGGTGTTGCTGGTTGAATTGGGATTTGGACAATATAATTATTTTGATTAACCGCAGTAAAAAATAAATTGCGCCTGGGGCCCGATGGCTTGTCAGCAACGTTTCCTGGAAGGTGCACGCATGTGCGCCGCACCTTGAATTGTGAAGACACGCATATTGTTGATTTTACTGCGAACGTACCCTCTTGTTACGTTCGTTCCTCAATATACTTCACAGCATCATGTCACGACACAACTCCGTTCATGTATTTATGTGCGTTTATTCATACTGAGAGTTCCCCCTCAGCCATCACAGCTCCGATGCCGTTATCTCCCAGGGCTCACACACGAGCCTCGCAGACAACGTCATCTGGAATCCGAGCTGGTGAAGGTTCTCAACTTAGTGATGCAATCACCAAGTTACTCTACATAACATCTCCCCCCCTTTATAATTAACACAAGTAACTATCACATTCTTTAAATAACAAGAGAACTATTAAAGAGAAATTCAAGATATCAGGCTACGCCACAAAAGCAAAAGGATACATATAGTTGCTGCTTCCCAGGTATAATCAATGGGCCCCTTGCAAAGAGGTTATTAATAATACATGAAGTCTTTCTTGAAATATGGCACTCTACTTCTAGGTTTCGCCATACGTGTATAGTCCTTCTTCACAACTGTAACATTGGTGTGTTTGGTTGTTGACTCTTCTTTACTTTTGTCGACATCTCTCCACTCCACACTTTTGGCAATGTCGAGAGTTCGCTTTACTTCCCCATCTGTCTTGATCACATCATCACATGACCAACGATTTCCATCTTCTAATACTACAGATTTACTAGAGCAACTCACTACCATCTGCGGGCAACGGTATTTGGATTCTCCCTTCACAACTCTTCTAGGCTCTTTCACTCTAACCCAATCACCTTCCTTTATGGTATTTTCTTTCACCTTCTTCTGTCTGTCATAATATTTCTTATACTTTGCTTGCTTATCTTTTACTCTCTCTACCACAGCTTCCATGACCACAACTCTGTTGCTCCTTCCTGTTAACCAAGCCGGCCCCAGTCTGTTGGTGGCCACTCGTCCCCTCATCATTGTGAATGGTTCTACCTCTGTTGTGGAATGTGGCGTGACTTTATATGTGAGCAATGCTTCCTTAAGAGTCTCTCTCCAAGGAATGTTGTTTGCAACTGCTAATTGAATAGTGTCTTTGATAAATCTATTCATCCTCTCAACCAACCCATTTCCCATAGGGTGGTATAAAGCAGTGGTTCTATGTCTAATTGCTCTTTCCTTGAGAAAATCTTGTACATCATTTGCCATGAATTGTGCCCCATTATCTGATATCAACTCCTGAGGCTCTCCTTCCCTGTCAAATATTTCTTCCAGAAATCTCTTGACTTTTATTGCAGGCATAGACTCCTCTACAATGCCACACTCAACCCACTTAGAGGTATAGTCAACCAATACTATGATGTAAATCTTATGCGGCTCCAATATTTCAAATGGTCCTGAAATATCAATGGCTAACTTTGTCCACACTGATACTGGTATCTCTATGGGTTGCAAAGGTGTGGCTCTGACAAACTTTCCCTTGTCACTCACCGCACATGCAGAGCACTCTTTCACCATGTTTTCCAACTCATTCCACATCCTAGGCCACCAATAAACCTCTCTTACTCTTCTTTTAGTGAGATTTCTCCCTATATGTCCTTCATGTGCTATTTGCATGATCTTCTCTCTCAAACTCATGGGCGGCACAATACGATCACCCCGATATATGCAGACCTCATTGCACGACATTTCTTCCTTCTTGCCCTCCCATGGCACTATCCTTTCATGAACGTCCTTCCAGTCACTCGTTATCGCTAACCTTAATTGTTCCTGTTCCTCATCTGCCTTGACCGCTTCCATCCAATCCTCCTTAGTGAAACCAGGATGTATTTGTGCAATGACGCTGTCCATTTCCACTTCATCTATATCATTTCCTTCATCACCTGAGGAGCATGGTAATCGAGACAAGCAATCCGCAACTACATTACTCTTACCTGGAGTATATTTGATAGAAAGATTGTACTGCATTATGACCAGAATCCATCTTCTTATGCAAGGAGATGTTAAATGTGGATTTCTTGGATTTAGAATATGAATCAATGGCTTGTGATCAGTTCTAACTTCAATGGGAATACCCCATATTAATCCTTTAAAATGTTCTAAAATCCACATCACAGCCAAAGCCTCCTTCTCTATTGTAGAATAATTTTTTTCAGCATCTTTCAGTGTTCTAGAAGCAAAGGCTATAGGAACAACTTTCTCATTTTGAACCTGTTCAAGTACCCCTCCCAAGCCTGAATTGCTCGCATCTACAGATATGACAGTTTTGGCACTACAATCAAACATTTTCAAAACTGGAGCTCTGTTAATTAGTTCCTTGATTGTTTCTAGCTCTTTTTTACATTCTATAGACCATCCAAACTTCACATTCTTCTTCATCAAGTTTCTCATGTGTGTCGTTTTGTCTGTATAATGATCAATGAACTTCGCATAGTACTCCGTTAAGCCCAACAAGCTTCTCAATTGATCTTTATTCGACGGCTCAGGAAGTCTCAATATAGTATCCACTAAAGCCTCTTTAGGCTTAATCCCATCGGCATCAATGCAATGGCCCAAATAAGTCACTTCACTCTTTTTCACTTTTCATTTTTCAATCTTCAACGTAAGACCTCTCTGTTGTAATATTTGGAGAACTCCCAGGAGCTTGGCATCGTGATCTTCTTCTGTCATAGCTGATATCAAAATGTCATCTTGGAAATAGTACACTGCAGGTAACTCTTCGAATAAATGTTGCATTAGTCTCTGAAAGACAGCAGCTGCCGACGCTAGGCCAAACGGCATCCTTTTCCACTGGACGAAAGAGCCAAAATATGTATTGCTTCTTCAATTTCATCAGAAATTGCAACTACTCCTTCTGGCTGCTGATTCTCCTCTACAGTTGTTCTCACTCCTGATGTAGATTTCCTACTGTTAAATGTATAACCTCTATAATTACTGCCACGCATGAAATATCTCCCCCTTCCTCTGATGCTTCTGCACATCTTGCCATAGTGTCCCACTTGACCACACTTAAAGCATTCTGCATTAACTGCTGGACAGTCTTTGTCTGGAATCGCATGTTTAAACCATCCACACTTGTCACAATTGGCTTGATATCTGGAAAGAGTATCTCTGTTTTGCCATGAACTCGCACCCCTATCCGATCTCATTTTCTTTACCATAGCAATCAATGACTCTTCATCTTTATTTGGGCTCTCGTTCTGCACAGCCTGAACTGCACACTTATCAAGTGCCTCCTGTTTATTTTGCACTTCACGCATGCATTTATCTCCCAGTTCAATGGATCTTGCAATCTCCAATGTTTGTTCCAAAGTTGGATTTTTCGCTTGCCAAAGTCTCTGTTGTATTTTGGGATCAGCAACATGTAGAACTATCTGATCTCTTAAGTACTCATTAGCTATACCAGAAAAGTCACAAGTTGCGATGAGACCTCTCAATGCTGCCACATACAGATCAATTGACTCATTTTTGAGTTGTTTCCTGGTAAAGAACCTATATCTTTTGAGGACAACATTTGTCTTATTTCCAAAGTGTTTGCCCAATTTCGTTAATGCCACCTCATACTTCCTGGAACTGGTCGTAGCATCACCTGAACTACTTCCAGAGTCAGCATCCCCAGGTAATGTCCTGAAAATTCTCAATGCTTCTGTACCTATGCAACTTAACAATGTAGCTTCTTTCAAGTCATCACTGAACTTTGCACCTCCTATAGCTCTCACGTAGACTTGAAAATTATCCAACCATTGTTCCCAAGATAACACCGGATTTCCTGGATGAGCTAAAAACGTTTCTGGAGCTGGTATACTCTGCATTTTTTTTTTTATTACTTCCCCTTATAATTTATTATTCCTTCTTCCTTGTATGCAGTTATCTGTACTGTGTAACTCCCTTTGTTGCATCTGTTATTGTAATTCGTTCACTTTAGGGATACCATGCTATTCTTACAGGTCAGCTGCTTTAAGTACATATTCACTTCAAGTGTCAGATTTCA
The DNA here is from genome assembly GCF_040938575.1 of Ambystoma mexicanum. Lineage (NCBI taxonomy): Eukaryota > Metazoa > Chordata > Amphibia > Caudata > Ambystomatidae > Ambystoma > Ambystoma mexicanum. The sequence goes on along the minus strand of NC_090921.1, from coordinate 775,261,468 downwards.
GTTCTGGCCTATAGATCCTTTTTCTGGTGTAACTGTTACTGCTTGTACTTGGTAACACTTTGCCACATATGCAGCAATCGATGGTAGTTTCCCTGTGATGAATCTTTCTTACGCGTTCCTTTTACAATACTTTTCATGTAATACGAAACGGCCGTTCCGTACCAAATTGTTGCTTCTTTATTCTCAACCAAGATGGCGGCACGTAAAGCACGTTTTCTTTGGGTGCTTTACTCTAAGAACGTGACATGCGTCATCACGTTACTCTTCATGGCCGCTCCACCGTCTACTACAGTACCGCGCGCACAATTCAAAACACGCAGCAAGTCATCCGTCTGTCGTTCACTGTAATAAAGTCTATAGCTTGCGCTGTTAACTGCACGGCATGTACACATCCAGGTCCAGTACCTCACTTCATTTCCACGATGCTTGAATCTGTTGTTCCAGCGTTTTCCTCTTACGGGAACTCTCCACAATAAGGAACAACAGCGCCATCCTCGTCGCCACTTGTTACGTTCGTTCCTCAATATACTTCACAGCATCATGTCACGACACAACTCCGTTCATGTATTTATGTGCGTTTATTCATATGGAGAGTTCCCCCTCAGCCATCACAGCTCCGATGCCGTTATCTCCCAGGGCTCACAGACGAGCCTCGCAGACAACGTCATCTGGAATCCGAGCTGGTGAAGGTTCTCAACTTAGTGATGCAATCACCAAGTTACTCTACATAACACCTCTCTTCAATCATCATTGATTATTTTGTTGAACGTTCATCCATTGAGGACGGGCGTGGCGTGGACCTCTGCAGCCACTCACAGCTGACGGAGTCACATGCTTTTAATTTGACTGGCTGTAGCAGCACTTGGATGCACGTGCTACAGCCAATCAAACACAGTTGCTCCCGCCTCCTACTCACTCCGACAGTCAGACCTTGGTTGCTGCCGCTCTCCGGTACTCGGGCAGTCGAGTGACACATGTTCCACCTCCAGCATTTATTCATGCCCATACGCTGGGCACTGGTGGCCTGTGTGCATTACCTTGGACAATGGGTGTGGTACTGATGGTGAGTAAAAAAGAGGCTGCTTAGTGCTTACATGTATTGCCATGTTTGGCTGGGGTGCTCCCTGCCTGAGACGCTCTTGTCAAGTGGGGTGAGCTGGCAGGTCAGGAGGCCCAGGGACACATCTAGGACAAACAGGTCAGTGGGCAGACTGCAACAGGCCTACTCGAACACCCTCTGGCTTCCGACTTCCAGCCTCCAGCCAGGCTGTAGAGATGTTGCGAGACTTCCGGGTCTCGCAAGATCTCGTGCCGAAAGTGGAAGAGCGACTCCCGCGTGGCGCACGACGGTGAGAGCCGGAGAGAGGGCACGGAGCAGCATCGGCTCCCGTGTGCTCCTCAATTGGACTGACATGAGCCATACCTGAGAGACTAAAGACTCACTTCAGTGGAGCAAAATTGTAGGGCCTGTTGCCCTGTTATTTAAGCAGAGTTCATATGCAGTTAAGGAGCTGATGTTTGGAATTGGATAAAGAAACCTCATCAGCAACCCAGCAGCCTCCTGTGTGTTACTATCACTATTATACAACACAGACCCACATTTATTATGCAAATCTCAGGCAGAGCACGGCCTGATGGGAGAAAGGAACTGTGCTGCAATCTGCCTCTTCTGCTCAAGTCTGCCTGCCGAAGCTTCCCCTACACGTGGGCCAGGCAGCTCTGCAGAGACTCAGGGCTTCCGGAAGGGATGAGGCTGGGTCAGTGCCTGCCTTCATCCTCACTTAGCGGGGCTTCCAGAACAGGCCCGCCCAACCCATGCCCTTAAGCTTGCAACAAATATTTACCTGGCAGGGGAGAATCTGTGATCAGAAAGGCAGATCTCCCAGCCACGAGGCTCATCCATTACACTTCAGATCTTCTGACCCCTGCTATGTCCCCAAATGCGGGATACTCAACTGCATTATTTCTGTCAGAGGGCGATTTATCGGTGAAAGAAACAAAAGTAAAGTATGTGTGTTGATGTGCGAGAGGTTGAGCAAGCAAGAAGGTTGGTTGCAAACAGAGCCCCTGATCTTTTGCCAGACATTCTTTTACTGCAGAGAGTAGTAGTGAAAGAGGGCTACCGCTGAGCTGCTCAGGTCCGCAGCACACTGGAGGGGTACAGTTAGTGCACAGGTGCATGGGTCAGTTCTGTATATCCACAATGGAGTTTGGTGGTACTTCAGAATGGGGAATAACCTGTTCACTAAACACCATGGAAAAGTACTGTAGCTGCATGCGTTGACAATATTGAGTTTGACAGCATTAGCTGAACTAATACCACCAAACTTACTCGGCTCCCCGGTCTGCCTTCCTTCTTCACTGAGCGTACACCGTCTCAAGGTTCCACTGGGGTGGGCTTGACACTTTGTGAAGTCCTTCTTCTTTGCTTTTAACTTGGCTCCTTCCAATCGGCTGTCAAGAAACACTAGAATGGGCAAATTGGTACTGATAGGTACTCTGTACTGCTCCGCGCCTCCTCCTCATGCCAGTAATATGTGAGTTATGGTGTTGTAACTCACTAGAGATCATCCTCATCTCGGTACTCTCTACCTTTGTTTTACTAGAGAAATACATGGCATAGGGGGGTAGGGGTGGAGAGGGAGGCGGTGAGGGAGATGTGGGAATGTTGTAGGGATACTGCGTTCTCCCGATATGGTCTTCACTGGTCCCAAAGGGAGTTTCCCCTCCCATGAAATCAACCCGCTGAGTACCACCCCCAGGGGGACTATCGGGTAGCAGCCTTACCACTCTGCACTCATGGGAAGGGGCTCACCCTTTGGAAGCAGTGACGACATCCTGGGATTCGTCGCACATGTTTCAAAGGGTTCTGGCATTCGGGAGAGCTCATGTACTGGCCACGACAAGAGTGATCCATATGTAAAAAGCCTTAAAGTCGCCAATGCTGTTGTCTCCAAGTCTTCCTCACAGCCACAGACCAGAAATAACTATTGATCATGACCTCCATGGGCTAAGCAATCCGAGGACCGACGCACGCCGTGTGATGCCTGCAGTGGCCTACACAGACGCACGCAAGCATGTCTAGTTATCTGCAAATATGTGGAAGATGCGGCAAGCAAAACCACTTTTCAAAGGTCTGCCATCAAACAATGACCGCTTATATCACAAGTCGACTTTCTCCCGTGTTAGGACCTTTTGCGAATGAACAAGACACACCTGCAACGCGGGCAGAAGGAGAGGATGACATTGAAGACATATTATTCATCTCTGCAGTGCGGCAGGATGAAAAGGGACACTGCAATCAACCTTGATGCTCAGAAATGATCCTTTAAAGAAAGGTGCAAACCCTCAGACACAGGAGCACCGTTGAGCATCATGTCGACGTGCCAATACATTCCGTTACAACCACCTCCCAAGCTTGCCAAGCCAAGAATCCGCATTTTTACATACAGAAGATCATCGCCCCTTCTGCTTGACGCAGCTTTCTGTACACAGGTCACATGCGGTCGTTTTATGGTACTGCCCACATTTTATGTGACGTTATCAGCAAAGGACACATTACTTAGCTGCAATAGGGCTGATGATTTAATAGGGCTAAGGATTTAGGTCTAATTCATTTTGCATACCACTTATACCTGCAAGGTATCTACAAGCTGATAGAGTATTATCAAGAACTATTTATCAGCATGGCATTCCTAAAAGGACAAGAAGCTCAGCTCCATATTGTTCATCTAGTCCAGCCAGTGGCCCTAAGACAAAGGAGGATCGCCTCACACTTACAGAAGAAAGTAGAGGAAGGATTTGCAGTAGATATCATTGAGAGGCTGGAAGGGCCTATACCATGGGTCTTTCTGATCGCAGTTGCAAGCACACCCAAACTGCCGTAAAAGGTTAGAATCTGCATAGATATGAGGGATATAAACATGGCCATCTAATGCAGAGACACCCTAACCCCACTCTCAACGACATCATGGCCCCCTTACGAGGGACAAAGCTATTTTCGACTGTCAGCCTGAACCATTAGGTTCTGTTACCTGGAGGGCCTTCACTACATTTTCCTCGCACATAGGGATTTTGGGTTACAAGAGGCTCTGCTTTTTTGTTTCCTCTGTGGTCGGAGGTGTTCAAGCACACCAACAGAGGGATGCTGGCCGGGCTTCCGGGAGTTCTTAATGTGAGTGATGACATACTCGTATTTGCTGCCTCAGAAACACTTGAGAAGACTGATGGCTGTGCTCCATCAGATGAAACAAAAGAGCCTGATACTGAATAGGCAAAAGTGCCATTTCCTACAGTGCAACTTCTTTGGGTTTGTGTTCCAGAGCCACAGTCTTTCACTGGATTCGCGGGTAGTGAAAGACATCAGGAAGGTCGCCCCACCATTGGAGATACGCAAATTCTCGGGATGGGGAATTTTGTGGTTGTTTAATCCCCAATCTCGCAACCATCACCGAATCACTTAGAGCACTGACGATTGACCAGGAATAGACCTGGGGCCCAGCCGAACCAGTTGCATTCAACAACATCAAGGCAGCTCTCATTGCTGACACATGGGCATATTTTGATTCATTGAAGCCCACGCGACTGATGGTCGATGCCAGTTCAGTCCAGTCGGGCTGGGCACAGTAGTCGTCCAGACGGATGTAACGGGTGCACAGAGACCAATTGCCTATGCCAGTGGGGCACTCACCCACCCAAAGGAAGCACTGCACTGTTGTTGAGGCCGCAGCTGGTCGCTGTGGCAACGGGGGAATCTGCCTTTGCGTTGCTTCAGTATGGACTGAGTGTGCGGCCCATTCCAACACTGCGGCCACGCCAGCACACGCGCAGAGACGTCCGCTGATGTCATCGGTCCTGCATCTTCCACCTCAGCGCCCGCTCCCTTGTCCGCTCCTGAGTGGGATACAAGGTAGGAGTTCTGGCAGCTCCTTACGTCGCAACTTTCCTGCATTGCTAGGCTAGACGTTGCTGGCTTCCTTTGCTGGCCATTTTATCCCAGCTTCTTGTTCCTTTCCTTGCTCCTGCTCTTCTTGATTACTCCTTTCTGTGCTTGCTTGTTCCTCTCTCCTGGTCCTTCTTCCCTTCCTAATTTTCATCTACCTGCATCAGGAGGACAGCTTCCAGCATTGTTCACTTCCAAGGATGCCTTCCTGGACTCTTGCTGGATCCTGGCTCAGGATCTTCATCACCAGAGGTTATTCTACCCCCATAAGGGCTTTCCTTTGGTTGTCCCTCCCGTAGCTGACTTACATCCCAGCTGTAAACCCCTGGGAACACAATTCCTACCAGTAGGGACAGGTCATTTCTCAACACCACCAGAAATCAGCGTCAACCTGAGGGGTTGTACACACTTCCACATCTTCAGTCACCTAGTGAACATCTACACGGACCACAAGCCCCTAAACACCATAATGCAATGGTCAGCACTGCAACCCCCCATTCGGCTGGATATGATATAATATGATATGAAATTTTATTTTTATCCCGCTCATACAAAAGTGTTTCAGAGTGCGACAAGGCAAGGATGGGGAACAGGGGAGAACAAAACAACGATCTTACTAGGCCCAGTGACATTGAAAAATGCACAAGTGCATGGAAGAGGGAGAAGTGGAAAGTGCAGAGCAAAGGAGAAAAACAGATAAATAATATAAATAATAATAAATACATAAATAGTAATGGCAACAAACAGTGGTAGTGCAGCCAGCAAGTGGCAAGTGCTGGGTAAAGGCAGCAGACAAGGTAGGTCGGATAAGTGCAGGAAGGAAAAAAGGTGGGGGGCTGTATGCAGCCCCAGTGCAAGGGCTGGCCCGGAGGCAGTGCAGGAGGGTGGCAGAGTGAGCAGGTACCTGGGCCCAGAGGAGAGTACAGGGCCGTGGAAAAATAGATCAGCAAGGGAGGGGGGGTGAAGGCAGAAGCAAAGAGGAGGGTCTTGAGGTGTGTAATATCTTAGTACCTAAAGCAACACCCTGACCAGCAGGTAAGATATAAGTAGGTTTATTGTAGTTTAGTTGCCAGGAACAACATCGGCATGTCCCTCTTTGCCAGCTAGATCTCAACTGTCAATCCTAGAACCCAGCTTCAGAGCATAACATCCCCAACACTCCATTCCCTCTGACATCACAACATTCCATGTAACAGTGATGTCACCACCTCACCTCAGAGACACATTAAAACACCTCTCCCTCCTTTCATTTCTTGAACAAGGAGAGATTCCATTAAAACCACCCCTGACACAATCCCCTACATACACGTGTGGCCAGCACGTAATGCACCAACTCACCAGACTCCACTGACGACAAGGAAACTGCCACCCGGAGCCCACCTATGGCTCTTGACACGCCAAAATTTATGACACTATGGAAATGTGCCCAACCAACAAAACCATAGGACAACAATACCTACATGGCACCCCAAAAATACTCTATAGAACTGTGCCATCATCAATATGGACCACATAAACCAAACCTGTGTCAATCAAGACACCCAACTCCAATTCCAGAACTCACCAAAATACTCCAATACTACTCCTCCCTCTAAAAACACAACAATGCGGAACCCAACGCATTATAATAAGGGATAACTCCTCCCATGAAACAGAACTGGAAATACCCTCGAGAAACAAAAACAACAAACTAAGCACTACCACCTGTTCCAAGCTGCCCCTTGGAAACTAGGACCTGCCACGACCCAGCGTTCCCATAGAAACACTACCTAACTCGCCATAAAATCCGTGCACAAACATCCTTCCGCCCTAGTCTGCACCCTAGGGCACCAAGCTAGATCTCAACTGTCAATCCTAGAACCCAGCTTCGGAGCATAACATCCCCAACACTCCATTCCCTCTGACATCACAACATTCCATGTAACAGTGATGTCACCACCTCACCTCAGATACATATTACAACAAGGTGCTTCCGGAAGCCGGAGATGGTTCTCCTCAAGTTTCTGAGTGGCAGGGAGGCTGTTCCAGAGGGAGGTCCCAACCGAGGACAGAGATCTACCCCCAGCTTGTTTCTTTGAAAAATGACTAACCCTGAGGGAGTTCGAGCTAGAGGAGCGAAGAGCACGAGAGGGGAGGTATGTGCGCAGAGATAGCGGAAGGTATTTTGGACCCAGGCCCCAGAAAGCCTTGTGGACAATGCAAAGGGTTTTGAATTTAATACTTGCATCCACTGGGAGCCAATGGAGAGATTTCAGAGCTGGAGAGATACAATCCCAGGGCGTGAGGCCAAGGACAAGTCTCGCAGTCCTCTTCTGGATCAGTTGCAGAGGGCGGAGAGTGGAGCAAGGTAGATTTAGAAAGAGCCTGTTACAATAGTCCAAACTAACGAGAACCAGAGCTTGGGAGACAGTGAGCTTCTGGGGGAAGGAGAGGAAAGGCAAAGTACCTCTGAGGGGGTGCAGTAGGAAATGTGACTTTTTGGAGACATCAGAGATGTGGGCAAAGAAAGAAAGTGTGGAGTCAAAGATGACCATGAGGTTCTTAGCCTCACAGGTGGGGGTAGGAGGAGGGCCAAGGGAGGCCAGCCAGATAGTGAGGGGAAAGGATGGTGAAGGTATGCCGATGAGGAGGATCTCAGTTTGCTGGCATTCAGACAAAGATAGTTGGCAGCACACCCATCTTTAATAGCAGTTAGGCAATCAGAGATGAGAGGAGAGGAGGTGGCCGAGGGCAGCCTGAAAATGAGTTGAGTGTCATCACCGTAGCACTGGAAATTTGAGCAGAAAATGGCAATGAAGTGGGCGAGAGTTGCCAGGTATTGGTTGAAAAGCCAGGGCGCGAGGTTAGTCCGCTAGGGGACACCAAAGGTAGAGAAGAAGATAGATGATAGAAAGGATCCAAGTTGGACCTGGGATGGTCGATGTTAAGAAGGATTTCTGAACTCTGACCTGGAGGGGCAGAGGTTCAGAAGGCCAGCCTAGTTTCTTGGAACAGGGTAACCTCTGGACAAGCCAGACCAATCAGGGTAGCTATGGCAGGCGGTCAAGACTAAGTCTCAAGAGGGGTGAGGGTGACTGAAAGACCTCAATGAGCAAACAAAGGAAGGACTCTTACAAATTACTCCAGACAGGTGTTATATTAAAAATATAGACACATTTATTACAAGGCCTTTGTAACATAGACTATCGCAAAGAATCACAGTAACACTAGAATAAACCAACACATCATAATCAACACAATATATATATACAAGACCAATGGGGTCTAAGGGGTTAAAAGCACGAAATATGTAGACCACCTAGATGGGGAGTAAAACAGGCAGTGCAAGTAATCTTTAGACCCAGTTCCACAACGAGAATACACCTAACTTAAGAGGCAGTCCAAGCCCCACGAAGAGAGGAGCCTTATGCTCAATAGTACCTGCACAGGTTTTGCCAATGGACAAAATAGGGTCTATTCAAGGGTCTCTAGCAGCTCAGGAAGGTGGATAAGGTGATGAAGAACAAGTTCCCACTATTCAAGCAGTACCTCCACTTGAGGGCAGAGGCAGTTTGAGAGTGCGGGATGGAGTCGCTATTTCGCAATAGCTGTGGAAAGGAGAGGGGCCCTCAGGGGCCACTCATGCATAAAAATGGGCTCCTGCGCTAGGGGCCACCGGTTGGAGTAAGGACTACTCACTGGTCCCCGACGCAGGCAGACCCAAACTTCGCCAGTACAGTCCACTTCCCTGGTAGGTTAGAATGCGACAATCAGGACGCCTCGACACCGTGTAGTTCCCGAGATGCAGCGGGGATTCCCAAACGGGACAGTGGCGATTTCTCCGGATGGAGGAATCGGCCCAGTTCCACTGCAGCAGGCTTCAGGGGTAAGGGGGTCACAAATGCAGAGAACGTGCACAGGTTGTTGCCACAGCAGCGCAACACGGTAACCACGTTTACTCCGGTCCGGGTACACTCGTCTCACTTCAGACCTGGGAATGCCAAGTGTATGAAATTCGGTGTGAGGGTGCTGTGGACACAGAGCTAGCAGTATACCAAGTTTTGAAGGCCTCCTCGAAACGGCAGAGGTGACAGAGCAAACGTCCCGAGTAAAAGGGTCAGCCCACTGGTTGGCTCAGGGACAATTCCGAAGAGGCTTACTTGCAGGGTTTGGTGAAGGTGCTAGAAGTAGTTGATCCCACTATTCCAATGGGTTGAAGCATCTTCGCAGACCTTCTAGGATGACCAGATGCAGAGGGGTCTCACAGGACGACAGCGGGCTCAGGGTGGCAAACCTTCCAGTGGGTCACGAGCGATTCCTTGACTCGGCTTCTGTTGCAGGATACTTGGCTCCTTGTCCCTTGTTCGGTGTGAACTCAGGAGATCGATATGGTAGTGGTGTTTTCAGCCTCCTCTTATCCAAAGTTCCCTTTGCGCCAAAACGGAGAGGACCCAATGGGAGAGCTGCTCACAAACACTCACTCCATACGTGGACCAATCATGGACCACAGTGGTCCCAGTCATTCAGGACACTCCAGACTCACTGGCACCAAGGATGTGTATTGGGAACCGACATCCCAGCTCACATCCTGGAGGCACACACACAAGGCATGCATAAGCCCGCGAAAGCATTGGGTTTCGCGGGAAAGTGTATGACCAAATAAGGACTGACCCGGGTCGACTCGACCTGGGGAAGGTGAAGGGGCAAGATGGCCAAAGGACAGGACAAAGAACCTCGTGGCATGGCCATTTTGGAGCCAGGCCACCTATTTGTGCCAAACGCGGTTAACGCGGTTAACATGGCAAGAAAGGGTTACAAATATATGAAAACGAAAGCTGCCACCAGTCCTGTCCATGACACATCTGCATAGTTCATAAAAAGTCCAGTGAGAGTTTCTAGGGCCTTTAAAAATGGCTAGAGACCCAAGTGTGCTGTAAGGTAAGTTACATTGCACACTTGTTACATGTTGCACAAAGGTTGCAACATGAGGAAAGGACTAAGGGAAACAAAGTCTCCCAGTACTGACTGTCTTAAGGGCATGTCAGTTTCCCCATAAAAAGTGAGCGAAAGCCCAGAGGAGTGCAGCATAGGGCTGTGCTTCTCTGGCAAAGTCAGCCAATGGTGTTTAAACAGCAGCAAAACGTTTGGGGGTTGACACATGGAGGGAAAATTACATTCAAATACGAAATCTTTCCTAACAGTCGATCAGAGAGGAAAGAGGTCAGCCAGGCCAGAGCCTGATCAGTGATACCCAGGTTATCACAGAGACGGTTGAGCAGGATGGAATGCTTGACCGTGTCGAAGGCAGAAGTGAGATCAAATAGGATGAGGACAGAGGGAATGTTAGAGTCAATGTGGTCCTTGATGGTTTTAGAGGAACAGGGGAGAACCTGTTTTGACGAGGCTTTCATAGATCGGACTTGTCTAGCGACCTCATAAGAGGGGAGAAAAGAGGAAAGGTACTGGATTAGTACTGTTTGCTGAGTTTGCCTGGGTCCTTCGTGGTATTATCGTGGAGCAGTGCCTCTGAAAATCCTGAGGCTGCGGGACGGCTCTGCATGTGGAGGACGTCTGGTGTTGTGACACCATTATTTGCCTGACCTGGACGCATATGAAGGAGGATACTTCCGGATTGGAAGCTCCACCTTGTGATTGTGCGACGCCCCTTCCTGGGTGTTTATATTTCCATCTCCCAGCGCACCGTGCGCGCACCGCAAAGTACCAGATAAGTACTGTTTGCTAAGTTTGCCTGGGTCCTTTGTGGAATCATCGTGGAGCAGTGCCTCTGAAAATCCTGAGGCTGCGGGGCGGCTCTGCATGTGGAGGACATCTGGTGTTGTGACACCATTATTTGCCTGACCTGGATGCATACGAAGGAGGTGATTTTGTTTGATCAACATCGCGTTATAATTACTGTGTGTCCTTAACCCCCCGAACTAGTGGTGGACATTAACCACTGTATGCCCAACCCCCATTTTCTCTTTTGATAGAGGAGGATATTCAAACAGTCTGAGCACTGTATTGTGTTGTTACGTGACTCAACAGCACGCTGACCTTTAAACACGCTGTTTTGAATTTTCGTTTAGGATACTTCCGGATTGGAAGCTCCGCCTTGTGATTGTGCAATGCCCCTTCCTGGGTGTTTATATTTCCATCTCCCAGCGCACTGCGCGCGCACCGCAAAGTACTGGATAAGTACTGTTTGCTTTTCGCGGTGCGCGGTAGGCGGTGGGTTTCTTTGACCTATGAGGTATTTTTGGTGTTTGCTTGCTCGATAACTTTCTTGGGACATATATCTGTCTGTATATGGAGTCGGATGACTCAAACTAAGGCTGTGATAGCTGTTCTTACTATCAGAACTCTAGAAGGGACGGTTCGGGTGGCGCGTAAAGGGGTTTTGGGAGGCAATTTTTGCTAGGACTCTCTTTTCATAAGATGGAACACCCAGCAATATTTATGGTTTAACAACCACTGCTCTTTAACACTAGGATTGGTCTCCATACACCCAGGAACATACACAAGTTAACCCTACGTGTTCTGATTGTTGAAACCCTCAAATCTACTTACTTGTGTTTTGTATGAAATAATATGTTGTCGCGGCTACGTAGCGGCCTTAAGGAAACAATAGTGATTCCAAAAAAACATAACATTGATGCTACAATGGCCAAATTAAATTTAATGTATGGACCTTCTAAGGATATGGCTAATGATCAGCTAAATACACCGAGCATGAGTGAAACTGTGCACGATAATCACGCTATGGCTTCTAACACAAGGAGAAGCTTTCTAAGTGTCCCAGATCCCGAGATAAATCATGACCTAGGTAGCATTGAAGATATCAATACAGTTCCACCTTCTGATATCTCGATTTTGGCACCTGTAGTACTAATGGAGTTGGAAAAACGGATAATCCTTTCTGATGGTCCATCAACGCCAGTCACAGTGCATCCTATTGGCAAACATAAAGTACACCTCCATTGTGATGTTCCACGTATACCATCACTAGAACCTGTTGTACCCTATGTCGATCTAGAAAACTCATCTAACAAACATGTGACGGTTGATTCATACAATGAAGATTCTGCCCAAATCAAAGAGGGTGTAGTATGTTCATCACCTGAATCTCAACACTTTTCTCAACTTAAACCGATGAAAGTTGAGACTAATGATTTCAATCTAAACCAACCTTCGAAGTTGAGGATCTTCAAATCTTTGAAGCATCATATCCTGTAATGTCAAGGATTCTCAATCTCCTTGACAAAGGTCATGATTATACCCATTACGAACTGCGTGACATAAAATCAGCACTTCTTGATATATCCTCAAAACTTAATAAATTGGAGGGTTATATATTTGCTGATAATTACAAAAAGCAAAAAGGTTGTTACTCTCCAAGTATTTCTCGCACAATTACTTTGACAACTGCATCTCAAACAGAGAGCATATTAACCGAGCCTCATGATATCCCAAAAAAGAATGTGGGTGGTCCAATTTATGGATTTCCCTTGACTTTCGCTCAGACTCTCAATGCACCAAGAAACGTAGCATGTATCCAAATCTACACGCATGCACAGTTATGCCAAATGGTATCTCACCATGCAGAGAAAATTGACCAGTTATTCTTTTTTAACCAGTCAAATGATTTGGAAACTTCAATGAATGACTCAAATAAAGAGCTTAACCAGTCCAAACATCCTACTATAACCCCTGACAGTCCATCTGATTTGATTGAAATAATAAATGAGGAAAATGCGAGGGCAGTCGTAAAATTGGACCCCCCACTACCAGAGGAATCCCCTGAGCTTGAAGGACAAAAGCAATTTTTATCACGCAAACAAAAAGATTGCACACCCGTGCACGGAACAGACTAAATCTACGTAATGCGAAATTACTAGAAACACAAGATAAAAAGCAAAAAAAAACACCCCAATGGAGAGTTAAAAACGAATGGCAAAGTATTACTAACTGAGGCAAAAATTAATTTTCCCCTTGCCAAGTCAAACAATAATTTGGGGATCAATGTGGAGGAGCTTTCACTTGAAAGTCGACTTGCCTTACAACTCGAATCGAATTTGGTTGGCATTAATGAAAAAAAGCATGTGTTGGCGTTAGAAAAATCCATCATTGACAAACAAAAATAATTTTCGGCCTCATTGTCTACCTCACAAAAATCTTTGTTATCAGCGTTTTATAAACCAATTCCCAACAAAAAAACTACTGAACAAGCGAACCTAGAGCTGGAATCGCCCTCAGAGCCCGTGAATCCGGCATCGAAGTTGGAAGAGGAAACCAACCCAAGTCAATTATCTGTAGGTAGAGTCAGAGTGCAAAACAAACCCTCTGCAGACTGTTGACCAGCGACACAACTCACCACAAAAGCCACCTTTATTGGATCCTGAAATCAACGAGACTCCAAAGTGCATGGTGGTACCTGCTTTTTCTGAACCTGATATGAAACATCCAACTCAAAGAAATGAGTCCATGAATAATTCTAAATGTGAGGCCGTGATCAAAAAATCTTTGATAACGGCTGATTCTATGGACCAATCTATGCATGATACTCCAATGTCGAATATCTTGGGCTGGATCAGTGCACCGGAAGTAAACGGAGATCAAGACTTAAATCGATCATTCATGTTGCAGACCTTTAAAAAGATTCCAGCTCTGAGAACGCTGGTATCCAGCGACATTATTTGGATTACAGTTCCGTCCATAAAAAATCATAGGATGGTATTTTAACTGCAATCCCCAATAATTGCTGAATCGATATGGAACCGCAGAAGAGAGCTAAAAATTCTAGGATTAGCTATTACCCAAATCCAGACGATTGAAGAAGCAAAATCTTCAACGAAACTGGTCCCCCAATTCCAGTGAACACAAATAACCACATAGTAACAACCAATATATCTCATTCTTTGGAGGCTGCAGTCTTGGCACAGTTGGTTGCAATTTCTGCCATCTCCAAAGACTGGACTTGGTTATCAGCACTATTGGGGTCCCAGAAGGATTTAGCAAAAAACGATCACTCGTAGTAGCAAAAAGCTCCTACGAGTAATGTCATGGAACTCATGTGGACTAAAACATTTTAAAATATGGGTATCTAGGTATGCCCCTCATGAAATTGTGGACATAGTGTTGTGTCAAGAAACAATGGCTGTTAAGCAACTCGAAATTACCGGGTTTGCCTCATATTCTATGCTTGCCACGCGATTGTTGAAAGTTAGACCATCAGGTGGAATTACCATCCTGGTAAATACAGAGCTTGTTCACGCCTTGATACTGACACGTACAACATACTCCTACATTGCGATTTTGATTGAACTTGGAACATGTAAAATAGATCATGTTCTAATAGTTTCATTGTATTATAACCCGCTAGTTACCGCAATAACTACATTGTTTAATGATCTTGATGTTCTGTTCGACAAGGTTTTTTGTAAATGGCCCAATGTGAAAGTAATCTTAGGGGGTGATTTTAACTCCATCTGTATCCAAGCTCCCCTTATTGAAACACAATTTCCTTTACAAAATCAATCTCTGACGAATAGGAAGAGAGGGATACTCTCTCAGCTCTTTCTTTGGCGCTGGAATATTGTCCTGCTCCCCTTTCTTTCAAAAGGAAATATGTATACATGGTCTCGTAGTAACAGAAAATCATTTATTGACTACATTGCGGTATCTGTGGAACTATCTTCAAGCTGCATGGGAGTAGAAACTGCTAATATTGAATTGAGTGATCATTGTATCCTATATGCAGAAATTCAATTAAATATCCCAATATTGGTACAAGACCCATTTAGCACTTTTATCCTGGAAGATCGACCAGGTGCATCTTTAATATGGAATGTGAAAACATGAAGAAAGTTAAACGCACTTATTAAAATGTTTGCACTCAACTGCAAGAATGATAACGACCCAACCATCAAAGGGACGATGACAACAATACAAAACACAACCATCATTACAACAGCGCTCATATACCTGGTCTTCCTTAAATCAAAAGAAAAAGTACAGCCCCAGGTGTTGATTTGTTTGTGGCTAGAATTAAAATCTTTAAAAAATCAGGAGATGGTGCACCTAACCAAAATGGGACTATCTAACTCTGAATACCAAAACACAAAAAGAAAGGTAATGAATAAATATCATAACAACATAAAAAAATATAGAATTTATCTTCATCACTCAATGAATCAAACAATGATAGCATCACTGTGTTCTAATGTAGGTGATCCACTTGGGCTCTTCTAAGGGGTAATGATCATTCACGAACGGTCGACCAATCTACTAACATTAGTGCAGAATCATGGACGCATTTCTATAAGGATATATTCGCATTACCTGAAAGATTCTCAGTCCCATCGTCTAAGTTCAACCACTACTCAGTGGAGGAACTGAAGGGCTGGTCTCTAGAGGATATTACATGGGCCCTTGGTAAGCTAAACAAATCAAGAGCTCCTGGCCCGGATTGTATTCCTCCATGTGTACTTAAAGAAAATGTGCAATTATGGGCCCCGGTGCTTAAACTTCAATTTGATGAGATCATCCGCACATCCAGTATACCTCCTTCATGGCTGCAATCTGTCATAGTTCCCATTCATAAGAAAGGCGTTAAAACAAACCCTGGCAATTTTCGCCCATTGCCTTGATCGATGCGAGTGCCAAGACCTTTGCTATTTTACTACTACAGCAACTAAAAGAGATTATAAACCATCGTGCCATCCTCTCTCCATTTCAGATCGGTTTTCATGCTAAAATGGGAACTGCCCTGAATGCAACCGTCTTGGCGCACCTAATTGCCCAAACGAAAATTTCAAATACGGGTGCCCTATATATGGCATCCGTTGACTTATCCGCAGCATTTGACTGCGTGATAAGGAATCTACTTTGGGAAAAGCTTGACGCAAAGGGGATACCACACTACCTAATTGCGATGCTGGCTAAATTGCACCAAGACACGTCATATTTGGTCCGCATTAACAATTCTGGTTCAACAACAATTCCTATTCCAACTGAGGTGGGGGTTAAACAGGGCTGCAACTTGGCGGCTACCTTTTTTAACCTCTATCTCTCTCATATTGAACAAATATGGAAATCTGAGATAACTTATCCAGCAAAATTGGGACATTTGCGGATTCAATGGATTGCATTATGCTAATTTTTGATCGTACACCATATGGTTTACAAAAAAAGCTTGCAATATTTGCAGAATATTTATATAAACACAACTTAACATGTAACGTCGAGAAATCAAGTATCTTCATCTTAAAAAGCATGACAAAGAGAATTTCCACAATGAAATGGTCTATAATCTCTATTCCCATGCCTATTAACTTGAATATGAGATATTTGGGCTATGATGTGATAGATTCCCCCTCAAGAAAAACATGGTTATTAAACCTAAATGCAAAAAAGCTGTTTTGATGACACAGATGCGGATTGGATTAATTAAATACTGTAAATTTTCAATAGCACCACTCCTGCAATTTTATATGCTGAAAGTGGAAGTCATTTTACTATATGGACTTGATCTATGTCTGTGTAACATTGATGCAATCCTGGACCAAATTCAAGGTCAATTGTGGAAATCCACACTGAGATTATCAAACTCGTTACCAAACTGTATATTACGACAGGAGCTAGGTATCTCAGCTTTATCAGCGAGATTCCATTGGCGACAGCTAACGAACTATGGAAAAATGTTGTTTCCACCTCATCAATCGCTCTTTGAGAAATTCCTAATTATGATTAAGAATTGAGCGCCTACCTCGTTGGTCACTTTCTCAAATTTTATGATTAATAAACTTGATGAATGTGGCTTAAAACCAATAGATCTCGAATATCGTTCGGTTTAGGTAAAGAAACGATTATACGAGCATGATTGGCTAATCACATTGACTGATATGCATTCAAAAAAATTATACACTGAAGTAGCAAAATTTGCTACTCTTAGAATACCACGTAGAGCCTATTTGTTAAAATTTCCGGCTAATTCCTATCGGGATTTATATATGAGATTTAAGCTCAATCAAATCCATACTTTTGAAAAAACAGTTAATTGGAACGAGCATTGTACGACGAGACAGATTCCATGGTGTAGATTTTGTGATGGAAATATTTGCATGAAAACCTTAAAACATCTAACCATGTATTGTGTTCACTTTGAAGCCCTGAGATGTTCTCTGATTGGTCCTAACGTGCTAGGCGTGAATCAACAAGCCAGGGAATGGTGTTGGAAGAAATGTATGTGGGGATACTCATTTAAAGCAATTGTTTTATTGTGCATATTTCTTGAGAATTTGGTTGTGGAATTAGATAAGAAGGAACAAAAATATCTTTTCATATCAATGAATTGCTCTTTAAACGAAAAGAAACAAACAGCGAAAAAATCCCTATGAAGAACAAATGCATTACTCCTTCAACTAATTAATTTTTTATTTTTTTATTTTTATTTGGAATTGAAACTGTGAATGTCAACTAAATCTTATGTTATGTATAATGAATTTATCAATGATCCGTTATCTTTTATGATGTTGTAAAAGTTTGTTAAACTAATAAAACAACTTTTATAAAAAAATATTTAAAAAAAGAGGGAAGGAGGAGAAAGAGGGTGGGGGTAACTGAAGGGGGGTCAGTCAGCACAGACGGAGAGGGAAGAGGAGGAGGATAGGAGGAGAGGGTGGACAGGATGTCCTGGGTTTTTGAGATAAAGTGAGAGGCAAGGGCATTGCAAAGAGCCTATGGAGCCAAGAGGAGGGGTAGAGACTGCAGCAGGGTTGGCCAACTCTTTGCAGATTTTAAAGAGTTTGGCCGAGTTATTAGCTGCTGCAGAAACACAGCCTTGAATGTGGACCCTCTTCTTGGTGAGAACAGGGAGTCGGTATTGCCTTTGGAGCAGAGGATGAACAAGAAGCCCTCCATTTCCTCTCAGCCACCCTACACTTAAGTTTGAGTGGCGCTAGATCAGAGTCAAACCAGCAATTGCACTTGGCTTTGTTTTCAAATGGATCCTCACGAAAGGGGCAAGAGAATCAAGGGTGTCGGAAATAGAAGAGTAGAGCAAAGACAGGACTGTGTCAGGATGTGAGTCAGCCAGGGGTGGAGGGGGGGGAGAAGGTGGCGGCGAAAGCCTCAACTGACACACACTTCATAGGCCGGATGTCCGAGAAAAGGTAGGTGGCAATGTTGGGGTAGGCTTAGCTTGGGGGGAAGAGAGGGAGAGATGAGAGGAGAGGATGGAATTATCACTCCAGGAAAGAGGGGTGGTCAGAGGGATGGAGAGGGGGAGATTAGAGGAGTTCAAGACATCGAGTGTGTGTCCTGCAGATTGAGTCAGGCCAGAGGGGAGGATGAAAAGGGAGAAGGAGTCACAGAGGTCACGCAAGAGTAAAGAGGAGGAACAAGGAGAGTCTAAATGGATATTGAGGTCACCAATGAGGAGGAGTTGAGTGGTAGAGGCTAGGAGGGAGGAGGAAAAGTCCAACCACTCAGAGAGAAATGAGGTGATTTGACCAGGAGGCCGATAAATAGTAACCACGGTAAGAGAATGGCTTGGTGAAAGAGAGAGCCTAACGACGCGGCATTCAAATGAAGAGGAGGTCTGAATGGGAATTATAGAGGCAGGAATCCACTCAGGAAGATCAAGGCTACCCACCCTACAGACCTGGAGGATCTGGGTGCAGAGAGGATCTTGTAGCCATCAGGAAGCAGAGTGTCAAAGCTCATGACAGAGCTGGCCGTGAACCATGTCTCAGTAAGACCAAGGACATCAAGGTCTAGTTCTTCAAGGAGGTGGCAGATGTCAGAGGAGTGTTTGACAGCAGAGCGAGAGTTCAGAATGGCAAGATGAAAAAGGTTGACGGCCTTAAAGACCTTCCGGGAAGGGGTACAGATCAGAGGTGCACCATGTGGGGGGGAAGGAGCCCTAGGAATGGCAGAGGAAGAAGAGAGAGAGGGCAAGGTAGCCACAGGGGTAGAGGAGGCGACAGCAGGAGATGAGAGGAAATTGATGAGGCGAGGGAAACGCATATCAAAGAGGAGGAGATTGGCCTGAGGGCCTTGGACCATGACAATGCCATTAAGGTAGACATTAATGATGACTTTAGAGGAGTCAAAGTAAGCCATGTGAGCGTCCCGACGAGTGCCACCATTAATGGGAGAGGAGGAGATAGGACAGAGCACAGAGATTATATGAAGAATCCATAGATCTGGCGAAGGAACGACAAAGAGGATGTCGGTGAGGGTCTGTCTGGAGGAAGCATTGGAGTAGGTGTTGGCAATGGGAAGACCGGGGTTGGAGGCCAAGATGTCCTTTTTAAACTTCTTCCTGCCAGACTTAGTGGGAAGGGAAGGATAGTCAATGGAGAAGCAGTTGGAAAAGATAGGAGAAACAGAAAGTGCCATAGGGGATGGAAACGAGGAAAGGAGGGAGAAGCTGGGGGGGTGAGGGCTGGTAGGTGTGGAAAAAAGAGAGTGGTGAGGTCACTGGGCCGGCAAGTTACAGAGGAGCAACAGTATGAAGGCCAAGTACAGCGAAGTTAGCAATGGCCAGCAAGATGTGACTTTGTAGCAAAATGCAAAAACAGCAAGATGTGACTTTGTAGCAAAATGCAGGAACAGCAGGATTTGACTTTGTAGCAAAAGGCAAAACAGCAAGATGTGACCTTTGTAGCAAAATGAGGAAACAGCAAGATATGACTTTGTAGCAAAATGCAGAAACAGCAGGATTTGACTTTGCAGCAAAATGTAAAAACAGCAAGATGTCACTTTTGTAGCAAAATGCAGAAACAACAAGATGTGACTTTGTAGCAAAATTCAGAAACAGCATGATTTGACTTTGCAATTAGGGATTCAGATGTTAGCAAAGGGTTTTAAGATAACCCTGATGACTATCTCCCCATCCTCCCAAGGTTACCACGGACGAGAGGGAAGTGAATGAGGAAGTTGAAGGGCTTGTCAGCTTGATCACGAGGTCTATTAGCCTCAAATCAATCACCCTGCAAGACATAGTGGATTCCACCACTCAAAATGAAGGGTTGCAGCATCTTCTTACCCAACCACACTCCAGTCAGAAAAGCACATCCCAGTCTCAATCCAACATCACTTACTTGGGGGTGGTAGTTTCCCTTGCACACAGCGAAGTTGCACGACAACAACTACCAGAATTACCTCACAAACCTGGCCACTAAAACTGCTAGCTGGGCTAAACTCCCCATCTCCCTAGCAGGTAGAATCGGAATACTTAAAATGGTAGTGCTACCTCAACTCCCCTACCGATTCACCAATCTTCGTTTATGGCCAGGCGATGAATTCTTCAAGTCACTACGTCACATAACCAACACTTTTCTTTGGCATTCCGGTGCAGTCCGCCTAAAACTAACAACACTGACCACCTCTAAGGAATTAGATGGGTTTGACACCCCCGACTTCATTAGGTACTGGGTGGTAGCCCAATCTCAATTTGCTTCCCATTGGTTTAACACCATAGATCCCCCGTCTCATGTCCGGCTAGAGAAACTAATGGTCAGCGGCCGAGTGATTGGTTCCCTTATCCTCAAACCCGTCCCACCTGACCACGATTCAGCAGACCCCGTTGTTAGTACATCCTTAGCACTCGCCAAGATCTGGACAACGGTCGCTACACCTCACCCCTTCCATGGTGACCTCCCACTCTGGAATTTCTTCCCTGATGTCCCATACATTCCACAATCCATTGTATCTCGCTGGGCTGATGCAGGCTTCTTGACACTCTGTGATGCCTATGAACAGGGCAACTTTCTTGAATGGACCGACCTCTCTCTCTCCCTCAAGCGGAAGCCTTCAGCATGGCTACAATACTCCTCTCTTCAGAAGAATCTCAAGGCCAGATACCCCAACTTCCCCACGCTGCCACCTGACAAACCCATAATTGCAGAGCTCTGCTCCTTCGACTCCTTCAGAGGCAAGGTGTCAAGGCTCTACACCCTACTACAGACTAGAGCTGCCCCCTCCTTCACCAAACTGAGACTCAGGTGGGAAGAGGATCTCGGAGTTGAGATTACCGATGAATGCTGGTCCCGAATGTGCGTTCGCACCCATGATGTGACCTATAACTCTAGGCTCAAATTAATACAATTTAAGGTGTTGCACAGATATCATCACACACCAACCAGACTGCATCATATGTTTCACTAATTTCCTCCCAGCTGCCCCAGATGTGGCACCGACCAAGCACCCCACATTCATATGATCTGGTATTGCCCACATCTGACTTAATACTGGACCGAAATATGTTCCACATTGTCGGACATACTGGATCACACTATAGACCCCTCCCCAATGCGCTGCCTCTTCCACGACTTTCTCCAGTTGGGACGTGACTCTAAGAGGCTAGCGGGACTCTGCATGGTACTGGCTGTATGCTGCATATTGTTATGCTGGCTTCGTCCTAGAACACCCACGTATGCACAGTGGCTCAGGACAGTCACCTGGGTGCATGATACCGAGGAGGCCTGGGGTGTATTGCAACATCCGCACTCAAGACCAACAGATATCTGGCGTCAATTCCGCAGTTACATGTCTGCCTTGACCTCAAACTCAGATTTTGAATCCTCTTGCCCGTCCCGGTCCCCTCAACAATGCCGCCCTGTGAATTGTGTCTCCATTGGTCCTGATTCCAATGCATTGTCTTGAATTCAGCCCTTGTGCTTTATATGGAATCTTAACACTGTACTGTAAAGTTTGCATTCTGTGAATTGCATTTTGATGTCGCTGTGTGACCATCTCTGTTTACCTGTGTGTTGTCAAGTCAAATAAATATAGGTTTAAAAAAAAAAAGAAAAAAAAAAAAAGAAAAGCACATTTCTGGCTGTGAACCAGCAAAGAAGGCCACAATCCCAAGTATTCCCACACGGACTATGGAAAGTGAGTGCAGAGCTGTCAGTAGCCACCAAAGGAGTGCTGCTAAGAGGATCCCAGTCGGTCCTTCCTATGGATCTACAGGACAAGGTCATATAACTAACTCGTGCTGCGCATCAAAGTGCGAGCAAGACGGAGGCCTGGCTGCACGAGAAGGTGTGATTCTCTGATCTTGAGGCAAAGGTTGAGGTGGTGCTGGGCCACTGCATATAGTGCGAAGCTGCAGGCACATTGCCTCAAGATCCTCCTATCTTATCGCCCCAAAGGCAATCGAGCAATGGGAGGCACTAAGTATAGAATTTGGAACTGTAAAAGAATCCTGTCACTTTCTCGTAGCATTGGACAAATATTCTAGATATCCAGAGGTCAGATTTGTATCCTCAACAGCTCTGGAAACTGTTATTACAGTGCTGGAATACATTTTTGCAGCATCCTGGAATACATCTGGTCGGACAGTGGCCCCCCTTTCCAGGGAAAGGAATTTGATCATAGCCAACGGGGAGGTTGGGTGATTCATGAGACTGCACAGCAAAGCGTTTAACATCACATTCAATACGGGACAACCCCTGGAACTAGTGTTCCTAATGGCGTACCGCATAACGCCACACACCACAACATGGATCGCCCCGGACAAAGGGTTTTCTAGGTTGGAAAGTCGGATCACTGATCTCAGACCACACATCTAGGGAATTAAAAAGACTAGGCCATAGCATGTTGCGCAAGACACAGGTAACTGCCAACCTAATAAAGGCTCCTAAGAGGAATCCCTGTGGATGTAGGGGACTCTTGATCTGTACACCTCACCCACACCTCAAATTGTATTTGACCTATGAGGCCGCCCCATGGACTATAACAGGAAGAAAAGTATCAATGGTGACCACAGAAAGAGGTGTCTGCTCCGTAACTCGTACCTGTAGCTGGTTCCGCAAATTTGATGGTGCAAACATCCCACAGAATCCAAAAGCTGGCAGTGACAATGACAGTGATCATGAGCATTAACCTTTGCCTTCTCCACACCATAACGAATAGGCCTCAAAGGACACAAGGGAGAATGGTCAGAGGTTCCCAACACAGTATCTGTCCTCAATGAACCGACGTCCAGGTAACCCTGTCAAGTGAGTTGAAGAATGGCTGGCCGATTTATTGACTATGTGGTTGAGTGATTCTAAATGTCTGGATCCTTATGTTTAATGCTTCTTTTATTTGTTGATAAAAGTTTGATTAAACACTGGGGGATGTTATGACATAGGGCGTCCTTCTCACGGGAAATGCCACACGTCACCAATGTTAATAATAGGGGATGCCCAGCTAAGGGAGGGCATTACCCCAGAGCAGTACTTGAGTGTGGCGGCAAGCTATTCAAGCAGCTCACCCTCAATCTATATGCACCTCTCTCTTGCACATTGGTCATTATGTCAGCACTGGGTATCAATCACTGATCCAATCACTGATCCAATACTGGTTGATCAACCTACAGCCCGGTGTCAGAAATCAAAGTACTAAATACACCAGTGGCTCCTGAACAAGCTCTATGCAGGCTCTCACCCGGAGCATCCTAGAATAGATCCTCCCCTAGTACCTCGCTAAACTTTGATGCACTTCCTATTAGGATTAGCCAGGTCAGGCACTGCACATTATCAGGCCTCACCTCTCTGTGCAATAACACAAATTAATACCTTCCTCACCTGGTGTGGTGACCATCAAACTGCAGTTTTGTTTCACCTTCAACTGTGAAGAAATGCCCTACCTTGCTCCGAACGTCAGGGATGGAGTAATCAAGGGGGCCAGATACTGCCACCCTGCATGACGCAGGACCTGGTTGCAGTGTAGGGATGATCCCCTGGTCCACTCCACCATCTCCCACAAGCTTGGCAGAGTCACGTAACAAGTACCCCACTAACGGTATGGCCACTTTTAGAGATCAAGTTCAATCTCTTTTACAAGGCGGGAGATGTGCAAGCAACAACCACGGGTAGACAAATCTTGCTGGGGAGAGAGATTCAAGATTTTGCTTAGCCCTCCTAATTGTGGAAGCCCCACGTCTGAATGAGCCTGTACAAAAGTGCCAGAACTCACAAACCAGAAAGTTCCACAAAAAGCACTGGTCTGCTCTGCTAAGAACTCACTGAGCATGCGCTACCAAGAAGGCTCCCGGCCCTGATTTCTCCACGCTCTGTGTAGCTGTGTAGGGCACGGTAGGGGTCTGCATAGACGTATTTACAACAAGGCCGACTATGACCAGGCCTAGGGCGGCAGATTGCCAAACGAGTGGAATTTTATTGCAATTAATTTTTAATTTACTGGTTGTCATTTTTTTAAATATAAAGCCAACTATGTTTCTCCGAGTCTGTCTGATCCACAACACTGCGAGTAATTATGAGCTGGTACCAGTAAAAGTTTGTGATGGTTTCTGACAGCTAAAGTTTGTGATGGCCAAACCTGTATATATGCTTGATATTTACAAAAGCTTTATTTTTAGGGTGACTTTTGTTTAAAAAAACAACAAAAAAAGGAAACACCTACCAAACGAAGCGTGCTTTAGGTATTTAGTGATTCAGTCATACAACTCTCACAGATATTTATGACAGATATCATCATCATACTTTATTTCGGCCTGTAAAGACCATAAAAGTCACATGTAATAATATACAAAACAAACCACATACAATGGAAAAATTGATAAAATCACAACAATATACAGTTAATCAAAAATGGAAATGGGTACAAATTACATAGCAAAAATACAAAAGGGATAAAAATCATCATATTTATTTCCAGAGTAAAAGTATTTCCAAAGACCCCACCCTTTATGTGCAAAGACCCTAATAAGCACAATATAAATACAATACATTGTAAATCAGAGTTAAAATCTTTAAGCATGAGCACACAGCCATTAACATAGGGCTCATCTAAACATATCAGCTATGGCTACCCTAAATCAAATGAATAAAAATAACTAAAGTGCTATAGTCCTTGGCCTTCTCCCCCATGCCTTTAACACATATTGACCCATGCAATGGGTGGCCAGTGGGTTCTCACGGGCCAAGCACAGTTGGAGGGCGTCGCTCACACTGCTTATGCGATTTTGTTTCAAAAGTGGGACCAAAACCTTTCTTCTAAGGTCCATGTAATTATAGCATAAAAAATTAAAATGGACATCAGTTTCCACAGTATTTGAACAATATGGACAATCAGGGAGCTACCTGGATTCCATTTATTTCTTAAAGCAGCAGCGGGAGAATACCCGTACGTAATTTAATGCAGAGCGCTCTCGTAGCTTTGGGCGGCATCTAGTCCAAATACTGCTCAAAGCCATGGGTGCTCAAGAGTATGTTTAACTGGGCCAGTTTTACCAAGGTTTCCCTTTCCCTTTCCCATCTTGTGGCATGAGCAACTTTCATTTGCATTCCCTTTGCATTGTCCACAAGGCTTTCTGGGGCCTGGGACCAATATATCTCCAGCTTTCTCTTCTGAAGTATCTTCTTACTCAAGCTCTTCGCTCCTCCACCTCCAACTCCTTGAGGGTCAGTCGCTTTTCCAAGCAGCGAGCTGGGGGCAGATCTCTCTCTTCAGCTGGCGCCTCCCTCTGGAACAGCCTCCCTGCCTCTCTGAAACTTGAGCAGAACCATCTCCGTTTCCGCAAGCAGCTCAAGACTTTCCTCTTTGCTTCTGCCTTCTCTCTTCCTCTTCCCTGCTGATCGCCTGTCTGACACTGCACTGGTTACCTGGCTACCCTCTGAACCACGGGCCCAGGTCCCTGATCTCCCAGTTTCACACCTGCACTGCCTCTTGGTAACCCTGCACTTGGGGCTGTATCTGCAACCCTACAGCCCCCCTACCTGCACTACCTAACACTTGTTGTCTGCATCTAACCCCTGCACTGCTGGCTGCTAGCTGCACTTCCTGTTTTTTTGATGTTTTGATCCTATTTCTTGCACTTGCTCCACCTCTCCTTCCCCTGGCCCTGGCACTTTTCCCCTTTCCTATCCCCTGCACTTGCACCATCTAAATGTCACTGGGACTATTAAGATCGCTGTCTTGTCCCCCCCTTGTTCCCCTCCCCTGCCGCGCCGCGCCGCTCCTTGAAATACTTGTGTATAGGCACGCTATAAATAAAATATCATATGATATAATTTTCTCTTTAAAATTGTACGGGATAGTTTCAGGGTAATGCCAAAAGTTTTCCCAGCCCATATTAGTTAATTCATCTTTAATGGCCATAAACCAAGCGATGTTTGAACCTCAGCCTGGGATAGCAAATCCCTAAATGCCTCTTTGAATTTTGCAAGGTTGGGATTTGCCCACATTCAGACACAGAGGTACACAGGTTTTGCGCGGCAGATGCATCCAATACCTTGAATACTCGTGTTCATAACAATAGGGATATTCGGTGCATTCGCAGGGAGCCCCAAAATAGATTTTAGGAATGTTTGCTCTGTCATCTGTAATTTGCCAATATTACTCATGTCCCAGACCTCTGCTACATATATGGCCGCATGCTAGCTTGGGCCATATAAACCTTCAGGATGACACTCACAGGCCCCCCTCCATGTTCCTTAGTGACTCGAGACTTAGCGCCACAGTGTCTGGTCAAATTAAGAACAGCATGGTTAATTTGCTCTCCCCATGTGCAGTTAGCCTTCACCCTAACCCCTAAGTCATCCTACCAAAAAACATGGATAATTGTATTGTATTGTATTTGGTAATTTATAGAGCGCACATCCACAGGGGAACCAAGCAAAAAAGATTGCATCTAGGCGCAGATTTAATAAAGAACAGAACCAGAAAGCCAGCATTGTCTGCTATTTTAGATAAAAAGATATGTTTTCAGTTTCTTCCTAAATTTCAGCAATGACTTGGTATTTCATAGTTTGTAGGTTACGTCGAGGTATTTTCTTCTTGGAGTGACTGATAAAAAAACATTGATTTTGTTTTTTGCCGATTTAAACCAAGTCAATTACCTCACAAAACTCTTCAAAGATATTCAGTCGGTTCCGGGGGCCTATAGGGATGAACGAGAGAAATAGATCATAGAGAAGTTAAAATGGCGAATAGTAAATGTGAATGTGCCAAGTGCATCAAGAAACCTGTGAAAGGATATCCAAAGCCATAGAGGGGTGAGAACAAAAACTGTGTGCACACTGTTTAACAGCTGTAAAGGTGTCCCATAAAGATATCCATTCAGCCATCTTTACAAAAGCTGCTCAGTGCTAAGCAGGAAAATGGCATCCTGCTGGGTTCATCATGTGTCTTTGATTACATTCTGCTGCATGCTCAGTACTACTATAGGGACAGACTGCAAAGTATGTCACCCAATGCATAACTGTGATGTTTGTAGGTAATATTTACATTAATTATATTTTAAATACAAGATAGCACTTTTACTGTGAAACAGTACTTCAAACAACAGCGGAGCATCTATATCTATACCCACAAATCTCAAAATGTAACTATGTATTGTACAGTCCAACTGTATGGAGGTAACAAAAATTTTAAATTACCTTAAACGCAAGCTGGCAAGCCCCATAGCCTAAACCACACCCACAAAGGTAATATTGTGCTGGAACCCCCGATCCATTGCTCAATTTGACTCTTGGGGTGTTGGGTATTTGGAACAATTGTGAAAACAGCAATGATGTCAACTGTATGTACCACTTCATTTGTTATAAAAGTTGCGTGCATTGTACAGCTATAAGGAATGCTGTTGCTCCCCACACATGAATGTTCAGGGTTGACCTTATCCATTATTCCACTGTGGGAATGCACAGCCAAAGATTCCAAGAACCTTCTCCAACTGTCTTTACTCTACTGAGGTGTTTATGCCCAGGCAGAGATTACAAACTTCACTTGTTGTGATTTTGTCATATGTTAATGGCGTTCCAGCCCAAGGGATTGGAGGTACATCGGCAGGAGCAGGTAACTTGCCATATTTCCATTGTGCCCATGCTTTCACCAGAGCTGTAACCATGAAAAGGGGGTTGAGTTCTTTTCATTCAACATTTCTATAAGATGTGCCTGTACCACTTGCATATATTTCATATGTAAACTTTGCCAGTTGACAAGACTGGATGTAGACATTTGTTATGTGGCATTAATATTACAGACCAGTCTTGACGCTTCTTATAGAGTGACAGCAGGCAATTTGTGAGAGAAACCAGATATTAGCGTTGTAACCAAAATTCCTCGTTCCAATCTTCTGTCACTTGTGTCCAGTTGGCAGACAGCTTATGCTCTTATCACTTCCTCTAAAAGATTTTTTCGGACATAACTGAAAGTGGACAATTAGCTGTAACAATTACCTTTAGAAAACACTGCCTTCTGCAAATCTTGGGGAGCAGAGATCTTAAAACACTATTTCATCTAACATAACATAGAAGATGATAGGCTTGAATCAACAGAGAGGAAGTAATACATTTCTAATCCTTGCAACCTTAAAAACGCCCTTAAAATGTTACGGAGCAAAAATGAGGGACACGATGGGGTTGAAGGGGCAGAGTTAGGACAAAACAGACATAGTTTGTTGAAGGGGCGGAATCTGGTGAAGGTGCATAGGCTGGCAGAGGCGGAGTAAAGTTGGGGGAACGCATGCACTTATTTGGGCCTAGCGCAGCAGAAAGTCTAAATACACCACTGGGTGTCCGGAGAGAAGACCAGGCACCGTTTGCATATTCAAGTCTACATGGTCACTAATAATCCAACACACCTGAAAGCAATAGAGAAGGAAAGGGCTAGGTTTGGAGAGAGTGGAGAAGGAGCTAGTTGCAGAGCAGAATGAACGTGCTTTGCAGGTGGCAGCAGGTGACTGGGAGAGAGAAAGAGGAGGTGACTCGGAGAAGAGCAGAGAAGTTGGCTTGGGAGAAGAAAGGAGGGAGACTCAGGAGGCTGACGGAAGGAGGCACCAGAAGGCTGGAAAGAAAGAGGATCAGGAGTTTGGGAAGCGAGAGAGCCCCAGAAGGCTGGGGATAGGGTAGAGCATAGGGCGGAAAACCACTTGATAAGGAGGATGTGAAAGAGCCAGTGGAGTGGAAAAAATGAATTCAAGATGAGGAGGAAGTGGTGAGAGGTGAAACATCATGAAAAGGGGTAATAGGGAGGAAAGAGGAAAAATAATTTAAAAGTCTGTAATTGTGAAGAATAGAGGAAGAAGCCAGCCACAAAATGTTTATTCACTTCTATGAGCATTCTTTTTCCAAGCCATCTTTCCATGGTGTTATGGAGTGGGTACCTCATTGAACAAAGTGCTTTTTTTAGGTTAAAGCCAGACCGTTCATAGCAGCTGTCTGATATTCATTGCCGAACCTCAGCCTCTGGATTACCTCATCCTGTAGGTTTCACAAGTAGTTCTGGTATATTCGTCCAAACTCTCCTTGTCCGGTTTGGCTGCTTTGTCTATCCACTTAAAGTTGTGGAAGAACACCTTTGAATTCTAGCCTATCACAAACTTCTGCAGCAATGCTTTAGGTAGCGTTTGAGCTTTGGTGGGCTCGGTAACAACAGACTTTAGTAGGTTGAGAACAGCTAGTTTTTGTGCTATTAATTTATCCTGAATATTTCCATGGGAAGGAAGACCTCTGGGTGGTTCTTCTCTAGCCTCAGGATCCATCGACTATCAGATCTGCCTATGCTGGGTTTGATTCTTTAGACTCTCTGGTGTCAGACGGGTTCTATGGAATTGCTCCGCCCTCTGACTCCTCAATAAATTGCTCTCAGATTCAATAAAACAGCTTCAGTGTCATTTGCTGTGGCAAGAATTGTTATTACTGTTCTGCGCTTACAAACCTAAGGTCCACACTGAACTTGAGCTTTCATCCAAATTGAGGGATAATGGGAGGTCTGCACCAGATTCCCTGTTCCTGGATTCCTGTGGGGCTGGTGTCTTTTACTACTCTGTTTCCCTTGTCCCGATAGTCAGAACCCCCGGGAAAGGGCCCAGAAGTTTCTGTGTAGTCCTTTGCAGGTTTACCTGCATCATAGGGTTTGGCTCCCACTGCTGCTGTCTGACTTTCCCCTTGTCTAGTTGGAAGTCAGTGGAGTCATCGTCTTCGTGGGACTGTTGTGGAGACTGGGACCTGGGACATTGAAGTAGCCTCCAAATGCAGCATTGATCTCTTTGTAGCAGGACCCCCTTCTCCCCATAGACTAGACCCCAGCGCACTACTTGTTGGCTCTTGTGCTTCCTACCCTGGGATAGTAAATTTACTCTGCTGGGTCTCCCAAAGGGGTCGGGGAAGGCGAGAGCTGTTATGGCTGGATGGCCTTATTGGGCCACAGGAGTGTAGAAGGTCTAACCTCTTAGGTTTGGCCTTAAAGGTGGCAATATGATTGTTACGCGTCACGTGACGGAGAGAAGAGCTCAGTACCCCCACCTCAATCACTTTGCCCATATTGCCCTTCTGCTGGAAAACAGAATATGACACACATACAAAACCATTTGAATTACAGATACCAAGGAGAATCCTGGAAGCAAGGTTCCCATTGAGACAACCATACCCCCATATGAGACAGTATGATAGCTGTCCGAGTGATAGTCTGGAAGAAAGCAGGACAAAGTGAAGAAACGAAGAGAAATAATGACGTCATACGAATGCAAAGCTGACGTATATAGAGAAGAGATGCAGAAACCAGAGGCTGTAGATAATTCTATAAGGCATCAAGAAAGTATCGGGATGAATGACATCTTGGGACCAAAATGAAGGGACTCATGCTACAAAAGTAATGAAGATATCAAGCAATTTCACACGTGTAAATATGCAAAGAAACGCAAGCAGATGAAGTATTCTTGAGGCTAGGTTTATAGTAAATAGAGTGCGGGATGCGCCAACATGTACATATATATATATATTGTAGTCAGTAGAAGATGGATGTTCCCACTACGTACGACAACAGTGCTGAGCAAAAGAAGGAAGGCTGCTTTTTCATTTTTGTTGCGATCAAATAACAAGTGAATTACAGGCAAAACCTCAGAAAGGTGAGATTGGATGAGCCAAGAAACCAAAGCCTTATCAGACTGGGGTGAGCTGACATTAGATACAAATAGTGTGAAAGAGCCAAGCTTCCTGTTTAGAAGGCATCGACGAGAACAAGAAGACATCAGAGCTCTATTGAAAAATAGCATTTTAATACACTGAAAGCTCAATTTCTTGGTCTTTAGTCACATGGTGAGAAGATGTCGGACGAGCATGATGGTCAAACCTACGCACGAGAGCAGAGTGTGCCTTCACTCACCTGAATTCTTCAGTAGCAAGAAACATTTCCAAGGACGAGTTCAAAGCCCTAAATGACAGCAGCCCACTGAGGTGATGATGGATGGTCATGTTCATTGGTGGGAAGCTACGGTTAAGACAAGCTTGTCTGCACGTGGACGCTCAGCCTGCGTGCTGCTAACATAGGTTGGGAGGGTACTGACGGAGGTTAGAAAGTAACCAATGGTAGGGGACCGCATATAGTTTTGTAGCCAATTAGATGTTGCATATTTAGTGACGTTCATAGTGACACATTTTTAGGGAAGGCCTTAGTTGCCCCACCTGATGTTAAGAAGCCTATCACTTTATTTCACTGCCCAAACGAGTATGAATCATATATCTAGATCATGGGTGCACAACATATGGCCCGCGGGCCAGTTGCGGCCCGCCATGCAGTTTTGTCCGGCCCGCCAGCAACAAAGAGTTTCCTAATGGAGGGCGGCCCGCAAGCAGCATCGGCCGTCCTCCATTAGGAAAGTCTTTGTTGTCTCTGGGCCGGACAAAACACTGGCCCTCATTGGTTCAGTGCACACGAACCATGCAGCTTCTACGAGCCACGTAGTGCGTGTGTGCTGCACCAATGGAGTGCCAGCACTACGGCTGGCGTGGCCAGTAAGGCTTGATGCCGGAAGGCATTTCAGCCTTGTCACGCCCACGCCAGCCGTAGTGCCAGAAGCCTCGCCAGCGTTCCACCACGTCTGGGTCAGTACATGGTGGGGGGGCTGTATGTTTGTGTGTGTGTGTCTGTGTGTGTGTGTGTCTGTCTCGGGTCCGTCCTGACTGTGTTTTTTGTTTTTGTATGTTTGTTGAGATGCGGAGGTGGGGGGGTGTGTCGGGTGTGTCGGGTGTGTATGGGTATGTTTGTATTTGTATGTCTGCAGTGTATGTTGAGATTCGGGGGTGGGGGGTTTGTCAGGTCTGCTTGAATGTGTTTGTGTGCAAGTGCAGTGTGTGTTGAGATGCGGAGGGGGAGTGTTTGTCGGGTCTTCCTGAATGTGTTTGTGTGCAAGTTCAGTGTAAGTTGAGATGCGGGGGTGGGGTGTGTGTCGGGTCTGCCTGAATGTGTTTGTGTGAAGGTGGATTGTGTGTTGAGATGCAGAGGGGGGGGTGTGTGTCGGGTCTGCCTGAATGTGTTTGTGTGCAAGTGCAGTGTGTGTTGAGATGCGGGGGTGGGGTGTGTGTCGGGTCTGCCTGAATGTGTGTGCAAGTTCAGTGTATGTTGAGATGCGGGGGTGGGGTGTGTGTCTGGTCTGCCTGAATGTGTTTGTGTGCAAGTTGATTGTGTGTTGAGATGCGGAGGGGGTGTGTGTGTCAGGTCTGCCTGAACGTGTTTGTGTGCAAGTGCAGTGTGTGTTTAGATGCGGAGGGGTGGTGTGTGTCGGGTCTGCCTGAATGTGTTTGTGTGCAAGTTCAGGGTATGTTTAGATGCGGAGGGGGGTGTGTCGGGTCTACCTGAATGTGTTTGTGTGCAAGTGCAGTGTGTGTTGAGATGTGGAGTGGGAGTCTGTGTCGGGTCTGCCTGAATGTGTTTGTGTGCAAGTGCAGTGTATGTTGAGATGCGGGGGTGGGGTGTGTGTCGGGTCTGCCTGAATATGTTTGTGTGCAAGTGGATTGTGTGTTGAGATGCGGAGGGGGGGTGTGTGTTAGGTTTGCCTGAATGTGTTTGTGTGCAAGTGCAGTGTGTGTTGAGATGCGGAGGGGGGGTGCGTGTCGGGTCTGCCTGAATGTGTTTGTGTGAAAGTGGATTGTGTGTTGAGATGCAGAGGGGGGGTGTGTGTCGAGTCTGCCTGAATGTGTTTGTGTGCAAGTGCAGTGTGTGTTGAGATGCGGGGGTGGGGCGTGTGTCCGATCTGCCTGAATGTGTTTGTGTGCAAGTGCAGTGTGTGTTGAGATGCGGAGGGGGGGTGCGTGTCGGGTCTGCCTGAATGTGTTTGTGTGCAAGTGCAGTGTGTGTTGAGATGCGGAGGGGGGGTGTGTGTCGGGTCTGCTTGAATGTGTTTGTGTGCAAGTGCAGTGTGTGTTGAGATGCGGAGGAGGGGTGTGTGTCGGGTCTGCCTGAATGTGTTTGTGTGCACGTTCAGTGTATGTTGAGATGTGGGGGTGTGGGGTCCGGGTCTGTATGCGTGCATGCTTGTGAGTTTGTTTGGTGAGTTGGGGGGTTCAGGTCTGTATGGATGCATGGTGTATGCTTGTGGGTTTGTGTGCTGAGTTGGGGGTGGGGGGGTTTGGGTCTGTATGGGTGCATGGTGTATGCTTGTGGGTTTGTGTGCTGAGTTGGGGTGGGGGGTTCAGGTCTGTATGTTGCATGGTGTATGCTTGTGGGTTTGTGTGCTGAGTTGGGGGTGGGGGGTTTGGGTCTGTATGGGTGCATGGTGTATGCTTGCAAGTTTGTGTGCTGAGTTGGGGGTGGGGGTTCGGGTCTGTGTGGGTGCATGGTGTATGCTTGTGAGTTTGTGTGCTGAGTTGGGGGTGGGGGGTTCGGGTCTGTATGGGTTCATGGTGTATGCCTGTGGGTTTGTGTGCTGAGTTGGGGGTGGGGGTTCAGGTCTGTGTGGGTGCATGGTGTATGCTTGTGAGTTTGTGTGCTGAGTTGGGGTGGGGGGTTCGGGTCTGTATGGGTGCATGGTGTATGCTTGTGAGTTTGTGTGCTGAGTTGGGGATGGGGGTTCGGGTCTGTGTGGGTGCATGGTGTATGCTTGTGAGTTTGTGTGCTGAGTTGGGGTGGGGGGTTCGGGTCTGTATGGGTGCATGGTGTATGCTTGTGGGTTTGTGTGCTGAGGTGGGGTGGGGGGTTCAGGTCTGTATGTTGCATGGTGTATGCTTGTGGGTTTGTGTGCTGAGTTGGGGGTGCGGGGTTTGGGTCTGTATGGGTGCATGGTGTATGCTTGCAAGTTTGTGGGCTGAGTTGGGGGTGGGGGTTTTGGGTCTGTATGGGTGCATGGTATATGGTTGCGAGTTTGTGTGCTGAGTTGGGGGTGGGGGGTTTGGGTCTGTATGGGTGCATGGTGTATGCTTGTGAGTTTGTGTGCTGAGTTGGGGGTGGGGGGTTCGGGTCTGTATGGGTGCATGGTGTATGCTTGTGAGTTTGCGTGCTGAGTTGGGGGTGGAGGGTTCGGGTCTTTATGGGTGCATGGTGTATGCTTGTGGATTTGTGTGCTGAGTTGGGGGGCTTGAGTTTGTATGGGTGCATGGTGTATGCTTGTGAGTTTGTGTGCTGAGTTGGGGGTGGGGGTTCGGGTCTGTATGGGTGCATGGTGTATACTTGTTAGTTTGTATGCAGGGGTGGGGGGGTTGGGGTCTGTATGAGTATGTATGCATGGTGCATGCTTGGTGGCATGGGGCATAGTGTTTGCATGAGGGGTGGGTGTCTTGGGGCATAGTGTTTGCATGAGGGGTGGGTGTCATGGGGCATAGTGTTTGATTGAGGCGTGGGGGCCATGGGGCATAGTGTTTGCTTGAGGGGTGGGTACCTTGGGGCATAGTGTTTGCATGAGGGGTGGGTGTCATGGGGCATAGTGTTTGGTTAAGGGGTGGGAGCCATGGGGCATAGTGTTTAATCAAAATTGGGGGTTGAAAAAGCCTCTTGCCACGCCACACCCCACTGCGCCTACCGCCCCATCCACATTTACTTTTCGGCCCACTATAGCCATCATGTAAGGTACTTTCAGCCCTCTGTCAAAATCAGTTATGCACCCCTGATCTAGATGATCCGTTTAGACCCTATCACATTCACCCATACATTTTAAAGTTTTGCCACGTAGGATGATGTTAGTGATACGCAGGTTAACGTCATCAATGACGAATATTTGCTATAAAAGTGTGATTTCTTTATGATAGGCTTTAAGATCATAATGAGAGACGTCTGCTGATGTCCGTTGTACTCCCTGTTTTAGATAAATGATATTAAAACAGTTATCCTTTTGCCAACTACCTGAGTTGTTTCGTTTAGTGATGTTTGAATAAAAGTCTGCATCCCCTATCTAAAGGGTATTGCTATCTCATCTTAAAGGGATGGAAGGTCCAGTTCACGTGGTAGCAGAGATTTAATGGTTAGATAATCCATCGAGATAAGTACACTTTTGAGGTCCTGAAAATATCACACAACCTCTGCCATTCGGCTGAAAGGACGTGAGGCTCTCTGTAGATAGCGGTTTTTAGAATAACGCAAAGTCTTGCAAGCGAGGTTAGACGGGTCCCCTTGTTTTCATACAGAAACTCCTCCCGGCATCTACAGGAAGCTGAACAGATGGAAAGTTGAAGAGGACACTGAGGAGGCGTGCAATCCCAAGATTCGGAAGTTGAAAGATTCAAATGGTGAGTACAAAACTGAGCAAGGTGGTAAAAGAGTGAATGGGCAGTGGGTGAAGAAAGTGATGAAAGGGAAAACGAGTAACGGAGGGAGGTACTGTTAAATAGTGTGTAAAAATTGATTTGAGGGGAGGCCAAGCAATTTAAGGGAAAATCGTGAAGAGGAGCCACGATAGATAATGTTTTCGCACACAAATGGCACTGTTAGGACAGCTGTACTCATGCAGAGAACTACATTGGTGGGATTCTAGACGCAGTAATGAGGGGTCACTTCCTGTGCGAACAATCTTTGGCAGCCGCCGCATTCACCATTGAGAAAGCTGCCAGCATAGTGATGGGATGTTCTATGACGTTGTTTGTTGAACATGCATTGTTTGCCATTCTGGAAAAACCTAAAGGTACGTTGACTTCTCAAAGAGCTTCTGCCTATGAGGTGGTCATATCGAATCCAGCGATCAAAATAGTCAGATGCAGAATAGTGAAACCTGCCATGGTTGTTGTTGAACCACTGGCAGAGGGTGAGCATGCACATGATTGTTCGAATGATGAACTAGGAAGAGTTCTATGATGAGCTCCCAAGGGTAAAGGAAAATGCATTGGCAGCTCTCTTTATTGACGGTTCATTTAGAATCGATCAAAATGATGGACAGAGAAATACAGGTGCCGCTGTCATAAAGCACACGCCAATGGAGAGTTTGAAGAAGTGTCAAGTGCACGACTACCGTCTCATTTTTCGGCACAAGCTGCAGAGTTAGTAGCGCTGATTGTCGTGCTTAAAAATCATGCAGGCCAGGAAGTAGCAGTGTACAGTGACTCGGCCTATGTGACATCAACAGTGCACGCAAGATTGGCACATTGGAAAAGGAGAGGCTACCTCCGAGCTGACGGCACGCCAGTGCAGCACACAGTCTTATTGGACAGACTCATTAGAGAACTACAACTCCCAGTAACCATTGCAGTCATAAAATGTGCAGCTCACACTAAAAGGGCAGATTTTATTTCACAAAGCAGATGAGGAAACTAAACGTATTACATATACAGAAGTATGTAAATGAAAGTATGCTGATGATGATGCGTGTGCCAAATTGTTATAATAATCGGTCCAGAACTTAATTGGGGGAGCTCCAAGGGGAAGCACCCTAAGACGAAAAAGACTTGTGGATGCAGAGAGGGTGTTATTTAAACCAATCTCAAGCATTGTGGCGACAAGACAGTACTGGTAAACCGTTGATGCCTGTAGCCTTATTAAGGGTGGCGTTGGAACAGCTATACTACCCTGTGCATACAACTAGAGAGAGCCTCGCCGCAACAATAGCGGAGGATTGGTTTGTTCCAAATATAGTAGAACATGTTGCATTTCATGTAGTAAATTGTATCGTATGCCAAATGTTCACTGCTGGACACACATTGCACACAATTAGAGGAGTCATTCCGAGACCTAATGGTCCCTTCCAGCATTTACACATTGACTATGTCGACATGCTGCAAGTCTGTAATGGATACAGATATATGATAGTGGTAGTATGTCCCTTTTCAAGGTGGATCAAGGCTGGACAATGTACACACCCAGACACCACCTGTGCAGCCAGATTTCTAGTGCGAGAAGTTTTTCCTAGATGGGGAATATGTGAAGTATTGAGATCAGATAAGGGCCCTCATTTTGTTGATGAAGTCTTTGAACAAATAAGCTTGTTGCTTAGTATAAATCATAAGTTTTCATCGACATATCACCTGCAAGCAAATGGTGTCTGTGAGAGACTCAATGGCCTGCTTAAAGAGAGAAGTTGAAGTTGAACCTGAAAAAAGGATGTTTGCATTGTCTACCACTGCCATTATATGCATTAAGAAAACAGCCAAGGTCAGAACACCATTTTACCCCTCACGAGATAGTGACAGG
This sequence comes from Ambystoma mexicanum, assembly GCF_040938575.1. Classification (NCBI taxonomy): domain Eukaryota; kingdom Metazoa; phylum Chordata; class Amphibia; order Caudata; family Ambystomatidae; genus Ambystoma; species Ambystoma mexicanum. The sequence goes on along the minus strand of NC_090921.1, from coordinate 775,224,207 downwards.
GAGGCGGATGAGGACACCCCTCACACCTCCATCTAGAACTAGAAGTGACGCACAGCCAACAGCCGAATTGTTAGGAAAGAAGTTACGTGATTATCTTACATGTATGACTTCAAGTATCTCTGTCATTTCAGCTCAGCTCAAGCGAAAGAGGTGTAGGGCAACGCGGAACATTGAAGGAGATGCTACAGCAACAGGAGCAGATCCATTGTGTCTTCCTAAACTCTTTCCTGGAGATGCAGTTCTAATTCGCAATTTCATTCGGAAGTGGCACGAACCACGTTTCAACGGCCCTTTCATTGTAGAAGATGTCACACCGTCTGCAGTCAAAGTGCAGGACAGACGAGCCAGGATTTTCCTCTGCGATGTAAAGATCTACACTGGAGAGCCCGTATCACCCTCACACCCACCCGAAGAGAGCATCCGGGAAGAACCACAGCACATGCAGACTAGATCTATGACGAGGAAGACGGACGCAGAAGCTGTTGCCAAGTAAGTATAAAGAGTTTTATTGGACTGTGGCTTATTTCGGGACACTTTTTTCAATCACTAAGAGAGTAAGGGGAAAAATGTTTGGCCTTGCTGAAAGTCCTTTCGAGGGTGCCTATGGTGGTGCCTAACAACAACGCTTTCTGGACCATTTCTGCAATCTTTGTGTTCGTCTTACGCGCTTACCCCGCACTGGTAGGGAAAACTACCAATGTTTACTTGTTCTTGCAAGATCCAGAAAATGGCACCATTGTGAGAAGGTTGCACATAGCTATAAATGAGCAGATCCTCCAACTTCCTGAGTTCAGAGTGAAGAATACAAATGCCCATGTCACTGGATAATGCTTGTAGACTAGCCATTATAGTGTTTATTTATCTAATAGAGCAATGCCTGTATCTTGTTGGAAGACAAACCAATGTCCAAACCTTCCTGGGAGATCCGAGAAATGATGCAGAACTCAATAAAATATTGAAAGACATCATCAACAAAGTGAATGGATATTCTGAGAGAATCTTGAGGACGGAGGGCAAATTCCAAGAAAAAGAACCAAGGAAGATTTTCCAAATGAGGAACTTTTGTTTCATGCTGAAAGAAAATGTTCATGGTATCCGGCCAGAGGCCAAGTCGTGGCATTTATCAGGATTTTGAATACATTATTGCATAGTCAACCTGCTGAAACCGATCGAGGAACTTTTTGAGTCCATTCAGCAGATTTTAGAAAAGTGCATGATGTCGCCCCATTAAAAATACTTTTTCTTTCCTTAAACGTAAAACGGGCAGCATCAGTAGCAACTTCATCATGGAAGAGCATGACAGACGTCCACAATGTATTAAAGGTTGTTGCTTTAAGTGGTCATGTTTATGCACAATTTACACCTGTATTCTGTTCATAGTAATACTGTTCTCAATCAGAGTACGAACGTCATATTATGTAGACATAAGTAAAGTGAAACTTCCTGTGTATCCACCTGTGGAAGAAAAGAAGGATGCAGACGTGGCAACTACAAGGCAGCCAAAACCCTATGTGATTGTTCCTACCCTAGAGATACATATGAAGGCACCTGGTCCTGTGATAAGTGAACCAAGGTTAGTTTCTAGAAGAAAGTCACACATGGAGATTCTGCGAGACATTTTTATGCCTAAGGATCATGCTGAGACATCAGCATGATCATGGAAGAGCATGACCCTTGCAGATAATACCGTTGGAAAAATCGAAGGTGTGCTTCAGAAATAATGGCACAAGAAAAGTCAGAGAGAATGGGAACTGCAGTCGGATCTTTGATGCACCAAAATGAATCTTGGAACAGCAGTGGTTATGGGTCATTATTGGGCTTTTGGATCAAAAGCATATATGATATTGCCCAAAGACTGGGGAGGAATATGCACACTGGTGAATGATCATGTTCCTGCATTGGTGATTCCTAAAAGTGACCTGAACATTGACAGTTTCCCAAAAGCAGATGCTCATCGAAGAAAGAAGAGATCTTTGGAACTGGTTCATCGAATGAAGAGAGAGAATTACTTTTATGCCAAATCGATAGAAACCTTTGACTCTATCCCGTATGAACACAGATTATTTAGCCAGACATCGTTCATATTCACGTTAATTTTCATGCCGAGAATCCAGGTTGGAGCAAATACTAAATGGTTACAGATAACCAAATGGGAATTGCTGCAGATGATCAACACAACCATAAAAGGGTTCAATGCTATTAGGGAAGAGATGAGAGCCTTACGCCTAATGACTCTCCAGAACAGATACGTCTTGGACATGATCACAGTATGGATGGAGGTGTTTGTTCAAAAATCGGAGAATTATGTTGCACATTCATACCTTCTCACGATGATGAGAATGGCACCTTGACTGAGGCCATAGAAATGCTAACAAAGCTACACGTCCAGATGACAGACAAAGTAGAAGACATTGCTGATGACAGCTGGTTTGGAGCACTTTTCTCTCCTGGGTTCCACAATGGATAGCAGACATGTTCAAGTTCTGTGGAGCCCTGATTGTGTTAGTGTTGCTAGGATTCTGTGTGATCAAGATAATAATCATACAATGCAAGAAGACAACAAAGAAAGCTATGGGGATGAAAATGATGATTGATGTTGAATCAGGATGGAAGGCTAGAGATCTAATTGATGAAGAGATCAGAGACTTTGTGACAGGCAGTATCCATGCACCTGAGGGAACGAAGTTCCTGTATCCAAAGAACCATAAGAAGTATGTGGGAAGATGGATCTATTGTGGTCCAAGTGGGCAGTGCATGCTCATGACTTGGAACAAGGATGAGCATGTGAAATCAGCTGGATGCCTGAAAGGAGTCATAAAGTTATGGATTCCAAAGAAACATTTTTTCATCCAAGGATGTCTAGATGTGAAGGATGATGGGAGAGTGGTTGATGAATCAACCAGAGGGTGGAGTGCAGAGAAGAAACTAAGTACCCTTACCTCAATCACTTCGCCCACATTACCTATCTGCTGGAAAACAGAATAAGACACACTTACAAAGCCATTTGAATTACAGATACCAAGAAGAATCCTGAAAGCAAGGTTCCCATTGAGACAACCATACCTGCATATGAGACAGTATGATGGCTGTCCGAGTGATAGTCCCGAAGAAAGCAGGACAAAGTGAAGAAACAAAGAGAAATAATGACGTCATACAAATGCAAAGCTGACGTATATAGAGAAGAGATGCAGAAACCAGAGGCTGTAGATAATTCTATAAGGCATCAAGGAAGTATCGGGATGAATGACATCTTGGGACCAAGATGAAGGGACTCATGCTACAAAAGTAATGAAGATATCAAGCAATTTCACACGTGTAAATATGCAAAGAAACGCAAGCAGATTAAGTATTCTTGAGGCTAGCTTTATAGTAAATAGAGTGCGGCATGCGCCAACATGTACATATATATATATTGGAGTCAGTAGAAGATGGATGTTCCCACTACATACGATAGCAGTGCTGAGCAAAAGAAGGAAGGCTGCTTTTTCATTTTTGTCACAATCAGAAAACGAGTGAATTACAGGCGAAAACTTAGAAAGGCGAGGTTGGATGAGTCAAGAAACCAAGGCCTTATCAGACAGAGGTGAGCTGGCATTGGATACAAATTGTGTGAAAGAGCGAAGCTTCCTGTTCAGAAATCTCAATTTTGTGGTCTTTAGTCACGTGGGGAGAAGAAGTCAGACAAGCATGATGGTCACACCTATGCACGAGGGCAGAGTGTGCCTTCTCTCCCCTGAATTGTTCAGTAGCAAGGAACATTTCCAAGGATGAGTTCAAAGCCCTAATTGACAGCAGACCACTGAGGTGATGATGGATGGTTATGTTAATTAGTGGGAAGCTATAGTTAAGACTAGCTTATCTGCACCTTGACGCTTAGCCTGCGTGCTGCCAACAAAGGTTGGGAGGGTACTGACGGCGTTCAGAAAGTAAGCAATGGTAGGGGACCGCATGATCAAGGGTCCTATAGTTGTGTAGCCAATTAGACGTCGTATATTTAGTGACGTTCATAGTGACACATTTTTAGGGAAGGCCTTAGTTGCCCCACCTGATGTTAAGAAGCCTATCACTTTATTTCACTGCCCCAACGAGTATGAATCATATACCTAGATGATCCGTTTAGACCCTATCACATTCACCCATAAGTTTTAAAGTTTTACCACGTAAGATGATGTTAGTAATACGCCGGTTAACGTCAGCAATGACGAATATTTTGCTAAAAAAGTGTGATTTTGTTAATGAGAGGCTTTGAGATCGTAATGAGAGACGTCTGCTGATGTCCGTTGTACTCTCTGTTTTAGGTAATTGATATTAAAACAGTTATCCGTTTGCCAACTACCTGAGTTGTTTCGTTTATTGATGTTTGAATACAATTCTGCATCTCCATCTATCTCAATGGTATTGCTATCTCATCTTAAAGGGCTGGAAGGTCCACTTCAGAGACCAAGATGGAGTGACTCCAGATCCCAGCTATTCCACCCTCAAGTCAACGTTCACTGGCTCGAGTGGAACCTGGCTGCCTGTAACTCCACATTTTTGGTCCCCACAACCAAGCAGGCTACTTCATCACACTGCCTATTCACATGACAATTGCAGTATTTTCAAGAACCAACCCCAGTCAAACGACATTAGGTTCAATTTAGTCAGAAATATCAAAATGTACTTTATGAGTACAACCTTCAGTCTCCCCTTCTATAAATGATCACACTGGGTGGATGCTCGTGAGCCCAAAGAAGATGATCACCTTAGAGTGAAGCCCCTGACAAAGAGGGAAGGCCGACTGGAGTTATGCCCGCTTCCGTTTGCTGGATGATCTCCCCAAAGGGTCTGAGAGTCCCTAAGGTTCGCTAACTCTGGTGATTCCAATCTTGAAATTTTCAGTCCCACCGGGGTCGAGATATCAAGATCTATAAAGGGTATGGAGCGAAAGTCGGATGGACTGGCCATAGTGGCGGGGGTGATCCTGCTGGTGTACCCCGGGTGAGTTGAGGGCAGTCCCGAGGCCTGTCAACCAGCAGAGACAGTGGTGGAGGCAGACCGAGGTTTTGTGACCCATAGGTGGGGGGGGCACCCGAGCGGTGCAGTACACTCAATGTGGCACACAGAGAGGGGAGTCTGAGTGGGTCCGCATTGGCGATCCCATGCCGCCATGATAGATGCTCGGTTCGCAGAATGTTGAGGTCCCGCCGGAGACAAGATGGTATGAGTGGAGCCCAGAAGGTGACTAACCCTCATGCCCTCTCCTGGAGTGTAGTGTACGGAGCTCGAGATACAGGTAAACAATATTCTGCGGATGGATAAGGTATGAATCGAGCTGGAGCAAGGCAATAATCTGGAGCAGGAAACATTAGATTGTCGAGCTGACATTGAGTCGGGCTGAGGCCACAAGAGGAAGGCTTCAGGAGGGGTGGGCGGCACAGGTTTGTGTGACCCAGACATCTAATCCACCCTAGGGGGATCAGCTGAAGATAGCATGTGAGGTCTTACAAAGGGTGACCAGCCAAGTGCTATTGGTGAAGCAATGATGGTCAGAACATTGTAACTCTGGTGTGCTGCTAGGGGAGAATCTTTGCATTGGGCCTCATTAGGACCCTGGCGGAGAGGGTGTTACGCCAGCGTAGTGCATGGCGTACCTCTCCGCCATACTACGAGTTCCCGTAGCGCCATGGAGGTTTTCTCCGCCTGGTTTTACCAGCCGGAGAAAACCATGGCGCTACGGGACCTCGTTGTTAATTACGCCACCGTATTTTACGGTGGCGTAATTAACTCCTTCCCCACTCCCATTATACCCTATGGGGCGAAAATGGGAATGGGGAAGGGCAGAATGGGGATTGGGGATTTACCGCTCCGCCGAGGTCGGAATGGGGCGGTAAATCCGCCAACCCCCATGGCGCTATCGGCGGCTTTCCGCCATGCTTCGCGGTGCATTTAGCACCGCGAAGTCCGCCTGGGTCGTAATGAGGCCCATTGTGTTTAAACGGTTGGGTTCTGAACAGTGACCAGCTTTTCCTTGCAGTGGCCAGTGACAAACGGTGGGAAGTCAACAGGAGGCTGGCCACTGAGGAACAAATGTCTTAAAGTGCTCCTAGCACCCGGCGTAAAAGAGGCAGCTGATCCGCGGATAGACAGCGCAACAGTGATGGCAAGGTAGATTAATCTGTGCTGGACTGATCTCTAAGTGACAGTTTTATTTTGGGGAGACAACTGGAAACAATAAACAGGTCAAGACTACCACAGCATTTACAGTGACACTGGACTCTGTGGTCACTTTGTTTGAGACAGTGTCTACTAATGAGACCCGAAATGGCATAAGATTGTGAGATCATTCGAATTGGGGTCCATACCAGCTGAGGGTGGTCCATTTTTGGTCCTGGGACAGAGATTTCCCCAATGGCCTCGGGGAAAGGCAAGAAGGGAGAGCAACAACCACAGCGAGATTTATTTCGCACTGCAGAACGCAACGAAAAAGCGGTCCACCACAGACCAATCGTCTAGAGCTTCCTCTCCATCCTAGGAAAATGTTATGTCGGTGCTGGGATGCATCAATAAAACGGTGTCGCGACTTGAGGTCAAATTTGACCACCAGGGCGAGAATGTGGCACAGCTGGAAACCAGAACATCAACCCTAGAAGAAAAAACCTCTGAATAGAATGTCAATGTTCTCAGATGGTACCAAAAACCACTGTATGGAAAAATGGGTTATAGCTCATCAGGAAATCCAGAGGACTTTGTGGACCAGGACCAATGTGCTAGCACCCAAAGAGAGGGTACATGTACAGGTACATGGATGACAACCAATTATGTGTTATCAATATTCAATTGAATTGATGTTATTAGGTCTGAGGTGAATATGGCTACATACACTTCCTTTTGTTTCCCACGTTCCCTCTCCATGTGATCCAGCCTTACGGCACTTACAACTTGGGGCTAAAGTATTGACAATCCCTATATGTTGAACCATTCCTCCCTCAATATGGTCAGTCTTTTAATTACCCATACCAGACTGTACCGATTACTGTGAGCAGAAGACTGTCCTGATGATAGTGGCTTTACCCATACATGCCACAGAAACCAGTCGACAGTGGATGCTACTTACAAGAGGCACAAATCGCGCCTACCTTGTAGTTTGAGCATTTCTTTTTACCAACTACCCATGACCCGTCATATCTACATCATTTCACGACGGATTATGGGACTTGGTGTCTTCTTCGTTGTGTGTTATGTTGAACATTGTATGTAAATGTATCTGCGTCGTTTTTAGACCTGAGTACACCATGGCCAGGAAGACAATCTAGTGGCTAATAAACTGACAGATACCCCACTAGATGCCTCTCCAATTGACCATAGGTGCACCTTTTTAAGTGATCACTGAGCACTTCTCTTCCTATTTCCACTTACACATATTGGAAGAGAGTGGCACAGGTCCAACAAGGCTGAAAGTATTACCTACCTAGAAGTGGTTAGTTTATTTCTTTTTCTATCCACTGTTTGTAAGCGGCACAGCACCGTTACCTAGAGGAGGCTTTGCACTTAGGCAGGGATAGTCAGATGTTCATTATATCCTTTTGTGTCCTTCCATCACAGCCTTGTTTGTACATGTACCCTCTCTTTGGGTGCTAGCACATTGGTCCTGGTCCACATAGGCCTCTGGATTTCCTGATGAGCTATAACCCATTTTTCCATACAGTGGTTTTTGCCCTATGTTTGTGTTAAAACTATTTTAGAGTAAGGGCCATACCCTGTTTACTCTCCCTCCCGCCCTCACGGTTCTTCTACTCAGATGGTACCAGCCATGAAGGAGTTTAGGACTACTACTTGGCCTCCTGGGAGGTGCTGAAGGGGAGGCCTGATAGCTTTTGCGGTACGGCAGCTGTCAATGGGAGATGTTCACCCTAACGGGACACGATAGACGATTTCTACTTCATCTAATTTTCTTCTCCTCATCTTTTTTTGTAGTTATTGTTGCTGCAGTATGTTTTCCCAGGCTACTGGAAGGTGGAGCTTTGAGTGCTTAGGACACTACTAAACTGCATTACACGCATGAAGTGCCGCGCAGAGTGGTAGCATTGAGTAGTCTGCTGTGGTCCGCTTTGAGCGGTGAACTGTGGGACTGTCCAGCAGAAAGAACAATGATACATTGCAGACTGCAGCCCCCATAGGTAGCTACTAGGTAAGAGTTAACTTACCATTTCCTTGAAACATATTGCCGCGTTGGAGGCGGACACTACTGTGTTTTTTTTCTCCGGCTCGCTCCTAACAAGATTGGAAAGTAAAAGGGAAAGTCTTTACTTTATTTTGTATGGATGAACGTACTTACTGTTTATACTTAGCACTATTGGAAAACCTGCCTTGGCACTCTCTTTTTGACTGCTGAAATTCTGGGAAAGGTTGTAAACAAAGCAAAAGACGGTACCGCTAGACAAACCAAACCTTATGCACAGACAATTGGTCCTGCACAAAGCAGAAAGAACAATGATACATTGCAGACTGCAGCCCCCATGGGTAGCTACTAGGTAAGAGTTAACTTACCATTACCTTGAAACATATTGCCGCGTTGGAGACGGACACTACTGTGTTTTTTTTCTCCGGCTCGCTCCTAACAAGATTGGAAAGTAAAAGGGAAAGTCTTTATTTTGTATGGATGAAAGTACTTACTGTTTATACTTAGTGTTTTTTGGAAGAGTGGAGTTTGTGGCGGGACTCCCTCTCTCCTGCGCACCCTTTATTTGGTTGTTAGTTGAATTAGACCTGCAGCCAGAGTCATAGTTTGTCAAGGAACCAACTCCGAGGTTCCTACTGTCTAGAAAGATTGTGGGGGGAGTGACAAACTTTTGGACTGGAAAGGCGCTGGTTGGATTTGATAGTCCAGTATTTGTTTGTAGGTAGTTTGCACAAGAAAATAGATGGTCCAGGTTGTTGGTGTGTTAAACATGAGATTTATAGGTTTATTCCTTGTTATAATCAGCACCAATGAAAGACATCATTGGATGTAAATGTAATATTCATAACATGATGATATGTTACACAGCCGACGCGCGTTTCAACCTAAGTCTTTTTCAAGGCCAATTGGGTTTGGTGGTTGAGTTTCCAGGTGGAATGGGCTGGTCCTCCCAAGTGTGGGTGCCAGAGGGCTGAATAGCCGTACTTGGCCGGGTTCGGCAATGCTGTTGTGTGGAGTCGTGGATCGGCTATTATATTACATTTACATCCAATGATGTCTTTCATTGGTGCTGATTATAACAAGGAATAAACCTATAAATCTCATGTTTAACACACCAACAACCTGGACCATCTATTTTCTTGTGCAAACTACCTACAAACAAATACTGGACTATCAAATCCAACCAGCGCCTTTCCAGTCCAAAAGTTTGTCACTCCCCCCACAATCTGTTTATACTTAGCACTATTGGAAAACCTGCCTTGGCACTCTCTTTTTGACTGCTGAAATTCTGGGAAAAGTTGTAAACAAAGCAAAAGACGGTACCGCTAGACAAACCAAACCTTATGCACAGGCAATTGGTCCTGCACAAAGTTATACGGAGGTCTTGATCTCTAGGAGGGGGGAACTGCGTCCCATCAGGCACAGCAGGCAAACTCGGCCCCGGGCTACAAAACAATCGCTTTTTCCATTGAGAGGCCAAAGGAAATAAAACCTAACATAGTGTGTTGGTAAATGCGGACACGCAATATGAATTACAGCCCCTTACAGACCGGTCCATGCTTGATAGTGTTAACAATAACGAATTCTTGGACTTGTGTTATCCGCTACAGAGCATAGTCCAGCAATGTTCATCAAATGTGGGGGCTCAGGAGAGGCAAGCCAATACCCTTACTTCTGCACCCATTGTGGCTGAAAGTAATATTCCTGGCACAATCACAAAGGATGTCGGTAGCACCAGTTTTATAACCAGAATCGGAAGACAGTGGGGGCTGGCGGAGCGGGGGTGACTTAAATCGCACAACAAACAGCATCATATCTCAGGCAAGTGCAGTAGTGAATTTGGGAGTAGTAAACTTTACTATAAAGATTCTCCTTAAATTGTGTGGCACAATCCATGAGGAACAAAAAATACAGGGACAATCTCTGCTTCCACTCACCACGAGTATACATGACTAATGGCAGCAAGTCCCCAACAATCGTGCACCTGAAAAGACAATTGTGGGTACAGTCCCAGCAGTCCCAGTACCAAACAGGGGAGAAATACCAGAAGAAGCAATGGGGCCTGAGGTGAATGAAGATGTTTCTATTATTTACCAGTCCCGAAAGGCTAGACCCCCAGCAAAGAGAAGCAAGCAACGCAAGATTATAGCTGAATCCACCAATACCCCTCAGAGTCAAAAATCAAATATGAACCCTTTAAATTCCACAACTACACCACTTCCCTTGTCAAAAGTCTAGGAAGGCCAGAAAGAGGGAGACCCGCCTTAGGAAACGAACTCAAAAGGGGCTGGAGACCCTGACTAGCTGGCTAACACAAGGATGGGAATTTTACAGAAGTGACCGGCTCTAATGTTGACCACTCTTCATCTTTCTACTCACAAGACAGCATGAGTGGAACACTCTTAGTGTTAACCGTGTGTGAAGTACTAGGAACTAAACCGCGTTATGTGCAGGTGCCCTCCATTAAACCTAGGTAAATTGCAAAACCCGCAGAGTTTAAGGAACTCATGGTGGCAACAGTAAAGACAGACACAAGTGATAACAGTTCAAGGGTGTTTATTGAACAATGAATGCAGGGTGAAAAAACGCCTAAGCTAAACCTAAATCTAAGATGGGAGCAAGCGTCGACCATCAAATGAAAAATAAGGCAGTCCCAGTGGCGTTGTGTCAAAATAAATGGCCTATACTAAAAAAAACTATTGCCAAATCCTTACAACTAAATATAGAAAGAGTGTGGGATAAGGGTTTTCAAAGAAAGGAGTGTTCACAAATAATATATCAGGAGGTGTTTGCCAGAGGACTTCCCTCCCCAAGTTTTGAGCACAGCACAAGGTGGATCTCCCGAGCATGTCACACTCTCAAGCTTTCTCAGAATGAGCAGACAATTCCGTTCCAGCTAGCCCAGTACACGCTTGAGCTTTCTCAGCCCGAGCCAACAGTTCCGTTCCAGCTACCAGGTTCTTCGATGGTTAAATCTCCTTTTCACTAAAAGTCTCTTGCCTTTGAGGCCTGATGTATGCAACTAATAAACAGAAACAAAAAGCTATTTTCCACAGTTCACGTTGGGTTATGTCTTCACCCATGGGTCCCCTTCTTCCAGATGCCAACCCCTCACATATCGTATTCAACCAAGTAATTGAACAGTTCCTTTCTCAATGAACTTTGGGTGATGACTTTTCACCCCTGGATCACCCTCGACCGGGCTCGGACCCACTTGACAAGGAGGACAATTAACTTCCTTTGGTCTTTCAATACCTCTTACTTTCACAAGTCTTAATGTCTTTTTAAACAGTTCTTCGGACTTCGCCCCTTTTTGTCGGCTTCCCTCTGCCAGGTTCACTCTTGCAAACTTTTACAGACAGTTCACTGTGGACAGCCCTCGGTCGGGTTTACTTCGGTCAGCACACTGTTCATAGGGACTTCAGACCTCGCCCCTTTCCATTAGCATCCCTCTGCCGGGTTCAGCCAACATTTACAAAACATTTCACTATGGGGATTTTAGACTTCCCGCCTTTTCGTTAGCATCACTCCGCCGGGTTCACTCTTGCAAACTTTAACACAGTGTTAATACGCTCTCTTCACCACACAGGACTAATTTCTCTTATCTTTGAAATCATCTGTAGGTCAAAGACCTTTGACGGTACAGAGGATTTTACAAGACCCCTGTATGACCACTTTGACCTCTTTTTGCCTTTTTCAAGGGCTTCTGGTTCTGGTAGTTTCTACCATCGGGTAATTGCCCAGCGTTTCCTGCCTGAGCACCCACGTGGTGCCAGCCTCCTCTGTTGCTGGTTTCCCTTCTCTCATCAATTGTATCTTTAATTCTTTCAACGTTCAAATTAGCCGTTGGCTACATTTCGTTCAACACAGATCGGTTTCTTATCGATTCTCCCCTCTGCTCACCGGCTGTGATGAACCGCTTGCCTTTCTTTATCCTTGGAGTCAAGGTTGGTACCACCGAGATCAGCGTCCTTCCCCGGCTTTGTTATCAGCAGAGGAGGGTCTTGCGTACTGTAGACATCTGCTGCAACACACGGTGGCTATTGCTTGTGGTTTTATGATTCCTTCTGTGGAGGATTCACGGGCCTTGGTCGGACAGGGCAAGGTTGCTTCTCTCTTTGTCACCCTCTCGGTCTGCACCGTCTTTCTCCTCCTCTTGAACTGCCGTGCTGAGTTATCTTTTACGTTGTGCGGTCTGCCTTGCTCGTAGTGTGCTTTCGTGCTGCACCTTTTATCCCTGTGGGGAAGGGAAAGGGCAATCAGGTGTTTGTGATTCTGGTCAATTGCCTGACTTTGCCTAACCATTGTGTTGGTACATGTCAGGTAAATGGCTCTGGTGTTAGTATGTTGTCTTTCATGTTGTGCAAAAGTGTTCTTGTCAGAAAAAGGGAGGGCAGTGTTTTCGAATGTCCTAGGTGGTAGAATGGGAAAAGGTATTGGAAGAAGGGGGCTAACGCCTCTAACCCGTCGGTGCCCCACTCCCCAAGGACCCCCATCCAGGTGATCCTCCCTCACTGGTCCACCCTAAGGAAATGGATCCAATAGCGATGGCAGTGTCCTGGCCACCTGGATGACAGATCCCCAGGGACTAGCTAGGGAGACACCTTCAGGTTTCTCACAAGAGGTAAAGGTGAATCTTGACAAGAGGGTCTTTACCATTGAACCAACGTGTAGGACTACTCGAGAGACCCGGCAACGATATTTCGCGAGATCTGGACATGAGAGGGGTGGAACGCTAGAGGATGCGACATCCGCATTAACGGGGCTAGAGAACCATGGAGCAGCAGCAGCTCCTGGTGCTGCTCCTGCATGGGGAGCTACAGACTTGCCATCGCCATAACAATCATGGGAAATCCCAGAGACCTTAACACTACATTGCAGTGAATACAACTGTACTTTGCTACTGCCCTTATTTATGGTGCCACTTGTGTTTAACAATAAAACCAAGGTTACAACTTTACAGAGGGTTTGACCCTTTATTATACAACATAATTGGCGATGAGCGAACGCAGATCACGCGACCCACCATGTAAGGTGCAACACCACCCCCACCTTTTCTGCGAACTCCAGGTAGGCCCACAATTCCATGGCCTCATTGGGAACCATTATTTACAATACATGTTGATGCGCTGGAAGGTGCAGAATACACAGCTGCGAGGCGCAGGGTAATGCTCCTAGATGCATCAGGAGTTGAAGAACAAAGAGTGTTTGCCAGTCTCACACCAGAAACAGTGGCGAGAGATGATGATGATGTGTACAAGGAAGCCATGAGGAGGATAGTGAGACGATTCGCCAGCAAAGAAAACAGTATTGCACAGAATTAGGTTCTATAGTCGTAAACAAGAGGCTTCTGAACCCGTGGATGACTACGTCCCAAAGCTACGTGAGTTGGGAGCCCTGTGCAATTTTGGGAATCATTCAGAAAGCATGATTTGTGACATGTTGACAGTAAACACAAATAGCAGGAAGGTGCAGGACGAGATTATCATGGAGAAGGAACTCCAGCTGCACAAAGCTGTTGAGATCGCGAGAGCTGTCGAACAAACGGCGGGAAGGTGCAAAGAGTTTGCCAGTACCTCGGGTGCTGCGGAAGTCCAGGCCCTAACGTTTAAAGGGAAGAAAGAGAAACAACCAGCTGAACCCAGAGAAGGAAGCTGGGGGAGGAAGGATCCCCTCAAATGTCACAGATGCACCGGCACCAAACACTTGGCCAACGACAGGGAATGTCCTGCCAGGGACAAAGAATGCTCTGTCTGCAAAAGGATTGCTGTCATGATGACTACCCCCGGGGACCCAGACCAAGTCCAGCAACCACGGAAGCAGGCATCAAGTTATCCTAAGCAAGCCCAACAACCCCTGCTAGGGGCTATTTGGGTCCAGTCCTGGCCTCATATGGAGAGTCAGTTCTGGCGCCATAGGGGCCAGGCTCATAGATTAAAACTTTCCTGATGCAGACCATGCTGCAAACTTACCTGATGCAGACCATGCTGCAAGAGCTCCAAGCCAAAAGAGGTTTGGAAGGGACTACTTTACTTAGGGACTATTTTTTACTCGGGCGGGGCTGGGGCGGAATACTTACCTGGGACTACTTTGGAGGCTATTTAAACCACGCCCGAAGAGCAGCACACGCTTCGCGTTATTCTGCATCCAGCAGCGTAATGCTCACCGTGCCTGCAAGTCTGCATCCAGCCTTCTGCCACGCCCGCCTCGAGTTTGGAGCTCCTAGAAAAAGGGAGAAAGAAGGAGAAAAGGTTAGAACAAGAGCAATACCTTTGATCCTTACCTGAATTCCCGATCCATCGTGCCTTCGAGCTGGAGGAAAGAAGCTATTTATGCGCGTCGCCTCGTCTGCTGCAGCGCTGCGCTGAACTCACCGGCCTTCGCAGCATCTTCACATTCCACCGCATCCTCCTGCATGTTCTCCGCCGCACTCCGGCACCTAAGGAGAAGACAAGAACAGCAATGTGAGCCAAGGGAATACACAGAGGAATATTAGTTACCCCCATAGACTTACCTGATTTTACCACCGGGGGTACTATTCCTCTTCACGGGTCGGCGCAGCTTCCACTGCATCTTTGCCGAACCCCGGCCACTAAGGGGAAACAAAAGGACAGCAAGGTGAAACAAAGGGACTAACAAGGGGAACCCTCCTCACCACAATAGACTTACCTGATTTTACCGCCGGAGGTATTATTCCCCGAGACTTCATGCTTTCTCTCAGCGCCTGAATAAGGGAGAAAGCAACAGGTTACATATTGACATTATTTTATCCAACTGTGTTGGAAAATACGAATCCTTACCAGAATACTACCGGTTGCCACGAGGAACTCTTCATTAGGGTCAAGCTGCCGGGAATCTCAGAGTCAATGTTGTTCTGGAACTCACCAATTCCTTCGAGCCAGTGAAGCAACTGGTTATCAATGTGCCCCTGCGCTCAATGCAGGATGGAGAGCTCATCTTTTCAAACCATCAGGTGAGACTATAAGAGGGGACATCAAAGGTGATCTGTGGGGAGAACAACGGGGGTGGGGGATTTACGCTCAACTCCACGGGTGGTTAATTCCCTTTCTCCATTTACAGAAGAATATTCCTGCGGGCCAAGCAAACAAAGCTAGGTGGGCCAGTCCAGTCCGTCATCTCGGCCCTACGCGTCACATTGCTGGAGACCGCAGCTGTCCAGTTCCGATCGACGCCTCTGTGGGAGCCAGGTGAGCGTAACAGAATGCGAAGCCTACCCAAAAATTCCCACCCGGGCGTAATGGATACCTCAGAGACTGACCAATTGGCCCAATTACTAGGGGAACTGAGGGCGGAAGTACATTGCGCCCGTAAAGAAACCAATGCTCTTAAGAGAGAACTGATTTTGTCAAAGGAACGAACTGATGACCTTGCTAGGCAACTATTGCAAAGCCAGGCTGGACAAGCACCCCTACCTGGTTCCGGGGGAAATCCAGCTCCTGTGTTATCGAGTAACCCTGTGCAAATAAACCTACCAGGAAATATTCCATTAGCTCCACCCAAACGCTTTGCCGGAGATCCCAAAAGGTTTGCCGTGTTTATGAACCAATGCTGCTTGCACTTTTTATGCAGACCTGGAGCCTTCCCAAACGATCAAGCCAAGGTAGCCTTTGTATTGTCATATCTCAGCGGCAGTGCAACTGATTGGTCAATTCCACTAGTTACTCAGGATGACCCAATTCTTTGGGATTTTCAGGGCTTTCAAACGAGCATGGAAAGACTATTTGCCCGGCACTCCCAAGGACAGGCCCTGGATAACAAACTTTTGTCCCTACGACAGGGTAACCAGGATCTTCTATCCTACATTTAATAGGTTGATAGTGGAAACTGGATGGCCTGAGGTAAAACTAATCACGTTATTTCATCGAGGGCTTAGAGGAGAACTCAAGGATGTCTTGGCTCAAGTCGTGAACCCATCTCAAGTCTGCGCTGAATATATAGACTTAGTGGTCCAGTTAGATCACAGACTTCAGAACAGAAAGGCTGATCGAGCCAAGTTTGAGAAGCGGGTGTTGGTCAAAACCCACGCTAACCCCAAAGGAGCAGATGCTTCAGAACCCATGCAAATCGGAGGGGTTAAGGGATCCTTAACCCAGATGGAAAGAGAAAGGAGACGGCAAATGCAATTGTGTCTATATTGTGGAACTTCTTGGCATTTTCTACGGGATTGCCCTGTAAACCCACCCAAGAAGGTGGTAGGTGCTGCTTATAAAAGCCATATGGAGTCAGACTCGGGAAACGACCACGCCCGACAAGCGTAGAGGTCCGCTTGCCGAGCTTGAAGAAGGATAGTCAGACCTCGCATTTCATCATACCAATGGTCCTCGTAGATCCAGGGCAGCCATCGCGTATGCACGCAGTAAGGGCATACATTGATAGCGGGGCCATAGGAAACTATGTGGACTATGAATTGGCTTCCAGGATGAATCTACCTCTCTGCCGAAAAACCACCTCAGATGTCATCACCACAGTCGATAGAACTGAAATTGCCTCTGGGCCTGTAACTCATTCCACCGCAGAGATGACACTATTGGGTCAGGATGGGCATTGAGAGACAATTGTGTTTGATCTAATCAAAGCCCCACAGTTCCAAATAATACTGGGGATACCTTGGTTGGAAACACATAATCCTTGTATCTGATTGGCGAGAGAAGAGAATAACCTTCCTGGATTGTGCACAAACCTGTTACCCAAAGAAAAGTCAGAACGCAGGCCTGGCCACAGTAACCACAGCAGTCATGCAACTACCTCCAGAATACCAAGAATTCCAGGATGTCTTCCAAAAAGAAGAGGCAAACACCTTACCTCCTCACAGATCGTACGATTGTCAAATGATCTCATACTCGGTGCACAAACTCCTTGTAGCAGGATCTATGCCCTTAAGGAACCTGAGAACCTTCACCTACGACAATACTTAGACCAGTACCTTGCCAATGGCTTTATTCGCCCATCCAAGTCCCCTGCATCTTCAGCTTTGTTCTTCGTGCCCAAAAAGGAAGGTGACCTCAGAACATGCATAGACTACCACGCATTGAACCGGATAACTGTTAAGAACCGATACCCATTGCCTCTGATCCCTGAACTACTAGACCAAGTGAAGGACGCTTGTATATACACTAAATTAGATCTTTGGGGGGCATACATTTGGTACGTGTAAAAGAAGGCGACGAATGGAAGACTACTTTCCACACTAAGTATGGGTTATTCGAATACCAGGTGATGCCTTTCGGGTTGTGCAATGCACCAGCAGACTTCCAATCCTTCATGAACGATGTCCTTCGTGAACTCATTGACGTTTGTGTTGTCGTATATATCGATGATATTCTAGAATACTCCTCTTCAGAATCTGACCATGTGAAGCACGTCCGAGCAGTCCTTGAGAAATTGCGCCAGCACAAACTATATGCAAAACTGGAAAAATGCGTTTTTCATGCCACAGAAGTTGAATTCCTTGGGTTTATCCTGACCCCAAAGGGAGTCCGAATGGACTCACGAAAGGTGGACGCAATACTTAAGTGGCCATCACCAAGTTCAGTTAAAGGAGTACAAAGCATGCTTGGCTTTGCCAATTTCTACCGCAGATTCATCCCGGATTTTTCACATGTTGTACATCCCATCACAGCACTCTTGCGAAAAAATAAACGCTTTATGTGGACTGAAGAAGCTGAAAATGCCTTCCAAGAGCTGAAAACGAAATTCACGTCTGCACCTGTATTAAAGCACCCGCACCCTGAACTTCCATACATAGTGGAAACTGATGCATCCAGTCTAGCCATGGGAGCTGTCCTGTCTCAAAAGGACCCTGAAACTGGCCAGCTTCATCCAGTAGCATTTTGGTCCAGAAAGTTCTCCGCACCCGAGTTGAACTATGCGGTTACCAACAAGGAGTTATTAGCCATTAAATCCGCCTTCAAGGCTTGGCGGCATTATCTTCTCAGTGCCAGGCATACCATTACTGTGATCACCGATCACCGGAACTTACAGCATTTAAAGACAGCCAAGCCCCAATCGTCACGTCAACTCCGATGGGCATTGTTCTTTGCCGAGTTCGATTTCGTAATAACCTATCGACCAGGTTGTAAGAATGGTAAAGCAGACACCTTATCCCGAATAGGGATGGGAGAGGCAGAAGTGAACCCAGAACCAGTACCTATAATTTCCGAACAAAGAATTCTTGGCATGACTACACTACAGACACTAGAGGACATTCAGGTAAAGATCCAGCAACTCTTTGATCCTACAGCCCTGCAGGACTGGTTAAAAAAAGGCCCGGACTACTCTGTCACCAATGATCTGCCTTATTACCAAGGGCGGCTATTTCTGCCACACAAGGAACTACAAGAGCTAGTCATTTCCCGTTATCATGATACCCTAATGGAGGGGCACCCAGGTATTGCAAAAACTGAAGCTAAAATTAAAAGACAATTCTGGTGGCCCACCTGGCGAAAGGATATTAAATCATTTGTGATGTCTTGTGGCATTTGCGCCCAAAACAAAAGTCAAAAGAAAAAAACAGCTGGACTCTTACAACCTTTAGACATCCCACCTACGCCATGGCACACCTTATCGTTAGACTTTATCACTGATCTACCCCCATGCAATGGATTTAACACCATTCTAGTTATTGTGGATCTTTTTTCCAAGATGGCCAACTTTATTCCTTCAAAGGGATTACCTTCAGCTTCAATCCTGGCCAAAGAGTTCCACGAAAACATTGTTCGCATACACGGATTTCCGTCCATATTGGTCTCTGACCGGGGCAGTCAATTCATTTCACATTTTTGGAAAAAATGCTGTCAATTGGCGCAAACCGATGTGAGGATATCGACCAGTCACCACCCCCAGACCAATGTTACATCAGACTGAGAGTAATTGGAAAGACATTATTTGGATCTGCGAATATGCATACAATAATTCAGTACACTCTGGAACTGGACAAAGCCCCTTTTATACCTTATATGGGCACCATCCTCGAACCTTAGACCTTGACTCACCCCAACACTTAGAAATGCCCGCAGTGGACCATCTGCACGCTACGATTACACAAGCCTTTAAGGAAGCAACTACACATTTAAAACAGGCAAAAGAAAAATACAAGAAAGATGCTGATCGGCATAGAAGTGATACTCCAGAATACCAGATAGGGGACCAAGTATGGTTAGCCGCAAAACATATACCTCTAAAGGGAACACGGACCTTTAACCCCAGATATTTGGGACCTTACTGATGTGTAAGACACCTAAGTTATCGTTCCATGGTTGAGTTGAGACCTTCAGTTTGTAGCAAAAGTTTGTTATCATTCAATAATGCCATTATCAACCCGGTGGCTGTCAAGTTGGACTTACCTGCTAATATGCGAATTCGCCCCGTCTTTCATGTGTCACTTTTGAAGCTAGTGCAACCAGGGACAAGACTAACCAAGCCACCAGACCCTTTCCTTGTAGACGGAGAACCCGAATTTGAAGTTAAGAACATCCTGGACTCCAAGCTGATAAAGTCAAAACTCTTTTATTTAATCAACTGGAAAGGTTACGGACCACAGGAAAGGTCATGGGAACCTAGTGACCATGTTCATGCACCCCGATTGGTGAAAAAATTCCACCGAAATTTCCCAGACAAACCGAAACCACAGGGAAGAACGACTATAAGAGGGACCTTGGGGGGGGGGGGTGCTGTCATGATGCCTACCCCTGGGAACCCAGACCAAGTCCAGCAAACCCGGAAGCAGGCATCAAGTTATCCTAAGCAAGCCCAACAGCCCCTACTAGGGACTATTTGGGTCCAGTCCTGGCGCCTATGGCGCCAGGCTCATATGGAGAGTCAGTCCTGGTGCCATAGGCGCCAGGCTCATAGATTAAAACTTACCTGATACAGACCATGCGGCAAACTTACCTGATGCAGACCATGCTGCAAGAGCTCCAAACCAAAAGAGGCTTGGAAGGGACTACTTTACTTAGGGACTATTTTTTACTCGGGTGGGGCTGGGGTGGAATACTTACCTGGGACTACTTTGGAGGCTATTTAAACCACGCCCGAAGAGCAGCACACGCTTCGAGTTATTCTGCATCCAGCAGCGTAACGCTCACCGTGCCTGCAAGTCTGCATCCAGCCTTCTGCCACTCCCGCCTCAGGTTTGGAGCTCCTAGAAAAAGGGAGAAAGAAGGAGAAAAGGTTAGAACAAGAGCAATACCTTTGATCCTTACCTGAATTCCCGATCCATCGCAACCTTCGAGCTGGAAGAAAGAAGCTATTTATGCGCATCTTCACATTCCACTGCATCCTCCTGCATGTTCCCGCCGCACTCCGGCACCTAAAGAGAAGACAAGAACAGCAAGGTGAGCCAAGGGAATACACAGAGGAATATTAGTTACCCCCCATAGACTTACCTGATTTTACCACCGGGGGTACTATTCCTCTTCACGGGTCGGCGCAGCTTCCACTGCATCTTTGCCGAACCCCGGCCCCTAAGGGGAAACAAAAGGACAGCAAGGTGAAACAAAGGAACTAACAAGGGGAACCCTCCTCACCACAATAGACTTACCTGATTTTACCGCCGGAGGTATTATTCCCCGAGACTTCATACTTTCTCTCAGCGCCTGAATAAGGGAGAAAGCAACAGGTTACATATTGACATTATTTTATTGAACTGTGTTGGAAAATACAAATCCTTACCAGAATACTACCGGTTGCCACGAGGAACTCTTCATTAGGGTCAAGCTGCAACCTGCAAGGAATCGGACAAAAGTGAAAGTCAGGCATTTGAACTCTTACGAACTTTATACTTACGGCGTCTTACCGGGAATCTCGGAGTCAATATTGTTCTGGAACTCACCAATTCCTTCGAGCCAGTGAAGCAACTGGTTATGAACGCGCCCCTGCGCTCAATGCAGGATGGAGAGCTCATCTTTTCAAACCATCAGGTGAGACTATAAGAGGGGACATCAAAGGTGATCTGTGGGGAGAACAACGGGGGTGGGGGGATTTACGCTCAACTCCACGGGTGGTTAATTCCCTTTCTCCATTTACAGAAGAATATTCCTACGGGCCAAGCAAACGAAGCAAGGTGGGCCAGTCCAGTCCGTCATCTCGGCCCTACGCGTCACATTGCTGGAGATCGCAGCTGTCCAGTTCCGATCGATGCCTCTGTGGGAGCCAGGTGAGCGTAACAATTGGGCACTTTGCGATTGCATGCAGGTGGCGCAACAAGAAAGTTAACACCGTACAGGTGGAGGAAAGTGAGGAAGGAGAAACATCGTCCAAAGAGGAAGGAAGACCCACCGTCATAATGGTCAACAGCTCGAGGGCCAGGAGAGGAAAGCCTCATTGCACCATCAGAGTGGACGGGATAGAAACGAAAGTAATGGCTGACTCAGGGTCCGACTTAACAATACTGCCCATATACACATATAAGGTGAGGATGCAAAGAGATAAAGTAGAAATACTGAGCACCAAACACAGACTCACAGTGCTTGGAGGCGCCACAGTAAGTTTGCTGGGTTACATTGACGGCATCGTCGAGTTCAAACGAAGGGAGACCAGGGCCAGAGTTTATTTGGCCTGGGAAGGGCCAGTGGTTCTGGGGTGGGACGACCAAGCCAGACTAAAGATCAAGTTGGATCCCAGCACAGAGGATCAAGTATTGGCAATCAATCAGGTGGAGCGCCGGTGCCGAAAAAAGATTTCCTCAAACTGTTTTCCGAAGGGCCGGGAAGAATCAAGAAGCACGTAGATAAGATATTGCTCAAATCCAGTGCATTCCCGGTGAAACACAAAGTATGTCCCATGCTGGCGATGTCCAGAAACATACGAAAAGTTAAACTGGAAGAAATGGTGAAAGAAGGCACCATCGAAGAAGTGGCAGCTTTGGAATGGCTAAGTCCGTTGGTGCTAATAAAAGAACTAAACTCGTAGGACTTCAGGGTTTGTATAGACCTCTGCAGCCTAAACCTAGAGGTCATTATGGACAGCTATACCCTTGCCAGCATGAACAAACTCATACTAATGATGAAGGAGGCCAAGGTATTCTCCAAGCTGGATATGAGGGATGCCTATAATCAGATACACTTACATAAACAATTCAGGCCCCTAACTGCGTTCATCCCCCCATTCAGCCCTTATCAGTTCACCAAGATGCCGTTCGGCCTATCATCAGCAGCCTCTGCCTTTCTGCGGATGATGGATTCGCTGATGCGGGACGTGGGTAACGTCTCGTATTTTCAAGATGACATATTGGTCTACGCTGAAGACGAGCATGCACGACAGAATACTATGAGAGGTCATCAACAAGCTACAGGAGGCTGGTGTCAAGCTCAGGTATGACAATTGTGTCCTGAGGGCCAAGGAAGTTGAATATCTAGGATACAAGGTATTCAGTCAGGGGATCAGTCCCAAGCGAAACCTGCTGCAGGCAATCGTAAAAGCCCCTGAACCCGCAAACAAGGACGAGCTAAGATACTTTTTGGGGCACGCTGAGTATTATGCCAAGTTCATTCACAACTTTTTGGAGATCACCGCACCGTTAAGAGATCTGCTCAAAAAGGGAGCCAAGTTTACATGGTCCCAGGCACAGAAGGAAGTGGTCGAAACCATTCAGGAAAGGCTTGCAGCCGTTCAACCCCGAGTGGGATACGATTATCACCACCGACGCCAGTGTGTACGGGTTAGGAGCCGTCCTGACTCAGAAGAGAGGAGATGCAGAAAATGTAGTGGCATTTGCATCCAAGGCATTATCCAAAGCTGAAAGAAATTACTTGACAGTGGAACAGGAGATGGTGGCCTGCGCATGGGTGATGGAGTACTTCACACCTTACATTTGGGGCACAAAATTCAAGCTGGTCACTGATCATAAACCATTGATACACATGTTAAGCCCTGTAGGGACCAACACGTCCATGCCACGGCTAGTGTGCATTACAGAAAAACTTCAGGAGTACACTTTTAACATAGTACACATAGCAGGGTGGAAGAACTGCCAGCGGACTGCCTCTGCAGGTTACCAAGGAGCTTTGAGAAAGCAACCACGTTCTTAGAAGATGAATGTGTGCTAGTGTCCGTTCGGGATATGAGAAGTGCTGAATTTCTGAAAATGAGCGAGGGTCATTGGAACGATGAAGACTTTAAAGACCCCACGATGATGAGACTAAGAGAATGGGCCACGAGAGGGTGGCCCAAAGAAAGAACTATCCCAGAAGGCACAAGGCTGTTTTGGAAAGTAGCGGAGGAAATATTTGAAGCAGAGGCTTCAAGTATCAAGGGGCGACCAGGTGATTTCAACAGTGGGCATGAGGAAAGTCATCCTATGTAGGGCCCACTCAGGTCATTTAGGTAACACTATGACATGACGTTGAGTGAGAGAGGCCTACTGGTGGCCAGCTGTATAGGAGGTAGACCTCACCCCCCCTCAACTGAATGTATAGGAGGTAGACCCCCCCTCTCAAACTGAATGCAGATAACTTTTCGGGTTGATCGATGACTCTAGTATTGTGGAAATCAGAATTGTAGTGCCTGGAAGACCAAAATAAGCACATTATAGGGCGGCATATATTTATGGGGGTCAGAATGCCCTGAGCAACAGGGGGCATGATAGATAGCATACATTTATTATAGATACCAACATTCTAGGCTCGAAACTGAACAGGAGCTCAGTTCTGATCAAAAATAGATTGGGCAACCATTTTGTAATAACCAGGCATTCAGAATCAGACATAGTCAGGCAGATCCTAAAATAGTTTCTAGAAATACAAAATGGTTGAATTTCACAAAGTCATGATGATGTAATTGAATCATTTTTTATAAACAGTTCATTGAAAGTTCAGTGGACAAGGACATACTGTCTGCACTTCTTGGCAGTAATTTCGACATTGACGAGCCGGGGGCAGCCATGTAGTGATTCAATGCAAGTTAGCAATTAGTACAGAGAGCTGGTCAGCTAGTAACAGTTGTTGGGTTCACAGGCAGTGCACACAGCTGATGCCCATACTTGGACTCCCGTGACAGGGAGACATGGTGCTGCCTACCAAAATTATCTCAAGGCTGATGTCAGAAATGTTCTTTCTTGACACATTAAAGGATTCATTTTGAGGGTCAAGTGTATCTCACACAAATTTAATACGTTGCATGCGTAGGTATGACATGGGTACCTGCTGAGTGGCAGTCCAGCCAACCAACCCTGAGAGGGGAGAGGGTTTGTCTTTAATTATAAAGACCAATAACAATGTTTTGTGTATTACTTATTAAATTATCCAGCCCTGATCCAGTATATAAGAGGGCTAAATGTAGAGCTCATTTGATAACTGTTGGAGTTCCTGCTGTATGCTGTCTGCTTGCAGTAAAGAATAAAAGATGTCTTTTGAAATCCAGCCTGAGTCTCTGCCTGCTGTCCTGTTTGGTCTCCAGCCATGGATCAGGACATCTACACAGCCATGGATTAGGATGTCTGCATGATGATCGACAGATGTCACAAGTGCTTGAACAGCGATAAGAGGTTAAAGATGAGGCAGGTGCCACTCATACACACAGTAGTCCCGGAAGGTGTGTGGCAAAAAGTAGGACTAGACTTCATCGGCCCCCTGGAGGCGTTGTCGACCGAGCACCGTTATGGAGTAATAATGGTCGACTATTTGTCAAAGTCGGTGGAAGCCGAATTTGTGTCAAATATCACCACGTCAACTGTCATAGAAGTACTGACAAATGTGTTTCAGAGAGAGGGGCTACCCAAGGACATTGTCACTGACAACGGAGTCCAATTAGTCTCAAGAGGAATTTAGACTTTCTTGAAAAAGAACATCATACAGCAAATAAAAACAGCGCTGTATCACCCCGAGGCCAATGGGCTGGTGGAAAGAACAAATAGGTTCATCAAGGGGGCGATACAGCTGGCCACGGCATCCAGAAAGTACACCCTGAAAATGGTCAAAGAAGCCGTAGCAGGTCACCGCCTGACCCCTAATGCTGTCACCCGAGTGTCACCCTTCCACTTGCTGAGGGAGAGGAGAGCACGTTAGTACCCCCATGGTTGGCTAGCATGAGGGAAGATGAAGAAGTGAATATGGAGGACGTCGTATGGAGGATTAAGAACAGCAAGGCCCAAATGAAGAAATTGAATGATTGGCAAAAAGCGGGCCAAAGTCGAGAAATCAGAGAGCGGGACTGGATCAAGATTTGCCTACCACTCAAAGATCAAGTGACGGGGCCCAAGTTCAGTAGGCCTATCAAGGTAATGCACAGAGGCACCAACCAAGTCCGCACCCAAGAGAGCGAATAAAGACTCAAGCAGCCAAGGACACCAAGACTGGGAAGCAGCAGGGGAGCCGGAAAGGTGGGGCACAGATGGCACCGCACAGGGAGAGTGAAACAGGAAATGAACTGCCAGTGATGACCAACAAAGAATTCCACATACAGGTCATTGAGTGTGAGAAGAGGGATCAGCCAAGGAGAGAGCACAAAAGAACGGGGAAGTTGCGGAAGGCTAGAGGAAGCAACATCTGCATTGACGAGGCTAGAGAGCCACGGAGCCACAGCAGCTCCTGCCGCTCCTCCTGCATGGGGAGCTACAGACTTGCAATAGCCATAAAGACCATGAGAAAGCCCAGAGACTTTAATACTACATTGCAGTGAATACAACTGTACTTTGCTACTGCCTTTATTTATGCTGCCACTGGTGCTTAATAATAAAACCAAGGTTACAACTTTACGGAGGGTTTGACCCTTTATTATACAACACACCGTCTGATAATACATCAAAACGAAGTTTAGATTGGTCAGAATCTTTGCATTTGTTAAATCAAATTCATTCGTTAAGAATTATTAATTCCAACGATTTTGACTTTGTTGAGCCTCTGGTGCGAAATAAAGGAGCTGCAACTCGAGTTCAATGTGCACTCTCTAAAATTGCACATTTAGTAAGAGCACACCAATCTACTTTAGCTAGTTTGGGCTATGTATTAGATAGGGAAGAACCTCCATCTCCTGCATCTGAACATTGTGAGAAATGTCACTGCGGGCCAAAGACTAGACCTAAGATTCCTGTGCCAAAAAATACAATGCCCCCACAGACTGTAAACAAAAAAATGGTTGGGGATGGGAATGGCTGAAAAGCTTTTCACCAGTACAAGAAATACAAATTCATTGAATCCTATGTCTAGTCTGTTGGAATACTCGTGGTTTTGCTAATATATTATCTTAAAATGGTTCACTAAACATACTTCTGATGTATAATGTCATCATGTTTCAAGAAACATGGTTGGTTTCCCCTATGCATATAGATGGGTTTCATCTTTATCAAGTACCTGCAAAAAAGGGTAACCGTGGACGTCCCTACGGGGGCCTCATTATTGGTGTGAAGCATAATTTAATATCAACTGCTATAGCCCATAAGGAGGAGAATGGAAATGAATTGGCAGCTAAGGTGACCACAAATAAAAGGGATAATGGGGGGAGTATTCTTCTGATAAATATCTACGCTCCACCAGGTGGTATAAATGTTGAAGAAATATTTGATTATATTGAGCTGATCAGCACAAAATGGCTAGGGCAAGTCATGCATGATGCCATTCTGTTGGGGATTGACCTAAATGCGCTGTGTAAGGATACCGAACCTTGTGCAATTTACAGTAAGTAATGAAAGCCAAGTGTCCTGATACTGATGTGTAAGACACCTAAGTTATCGTTCCATGGTTGAGTTGAGACCTTCAGTTTGTAGCAAAAGTTTGTTATCATTCAATAATGCAAATAAGATGGGGAAGCAGTGGGTCTCATTTTTTGAAAGGGGATTGTTCTGGTGCAGTAACATGGAGAAACTTGTTCGGAAGCAACACTCTTTTAGAAACAGTGCTGGAGATGTCTATTGTTCCGAATTAATATAGTGACCATGCGTTAGTGTCTTTAATCTTAAGGAGGCGAAATGGAGATCCCCCATATTCCTGTATTGGAGGGAGGGAACTCAATCACGCATGAAACCGTATAAACTGGTCTCAAAATAAAGATACAACTGCCCTGGCATATACTCTTAACTCCGAAATATACACACTTTTCCCAGCTCACGGCTAATGAATTGGAGGACTGGCTGAAAGAGCTCGCTAGTAGGGTGAGTAGCTTTGATGTTGCAATAAGGAATGCAAAAAGAAACCTGAGATAAGTTATCAAGAACCTTAGTAAAAGCTCCTGTACCGCACAGCAAAAGCTAGAGAGGGGAAAGATAGCGAAAACCGGCTATCCAAATTGGGTAACTCGATGGAAGTTGTCACAGACACACTTAACTGCGGAGGAAGAGAGATCGACACTCTCCCCCGAACCACGGAAGCCGAATGAACTCCACCCTCCCACCATGGTTGGCACAGGCGCCTGATATATAAAACAGGTCGCCACATGGGAGCCAATGGGGGAAGAGGGCTTAGGGAGAGGTTGTGGATAGGATGGGGGAATTTAGGAACACTGCATAGAGGGTAAGGAACTCCTAAGTTGGATGGGAAGAGCGAAGCACAGGGAAAGAACCCTAATCTGTCTAGCATGTAAACAGCACAAATTCCTTAATGCAAAGGTACCCTTAATGTCATACCAGAAATACAACAGCACAAGTGCCCCATGAACTGCTGATACTGCCTAATCCCTAAGTAGCACACCTTAATACGTGTACAACACCCTGCTGACTCACAAGAAAAACATAAAGCAAGCAACGTGATTGAAACAAACATAAGGGAAGATTCCCAGAATGATCTGACAGTTACACATGGCCCTTCGGGCAGCATAACCAACATACAAACATAAATTGTGCTGTCACTAGTTAGCCGCACTAGTGAAGATTAACTTCATGCCCACGTGTCATCTAGAGTCATGAATCCATTTGTCCTTGCAGTTTTGTGTATATTTCCCAGCACGGAGCAACATACAAATGTTGTCAAGAGTTTCTACGTATAAAGGTTTAAACAACAATTCAGCCTGTAACGTAGATTCTAGCCCAGACACATTGTGCCCTTCAATACATTCAATGAGCTTGCCCTGTTACTTATCTTGCCCCTCGGGACTTCCCAGACGAAGAATGACTGGCCGTAAATCCACTGGCGACACCCTTCCATCCACATGTAATCACGGCATTCCTACAAGTACTTATCTTTGGTCTGGGCCAACGGGACTTCCCAGAGGAAAAGCGCAATACTGTGAATCTGCCTGCCAACATCAAGCCCCTCCTGCTCCTTCTGAGACTTGCTACTGTGTAGAATTAATCTCCTGTAGCCTGCATCGCTCTCCTCTGCACGCGGCACGCCTGCCTCCAACTGCTCTGCTGAAACAAAATAAGCCACACCTGCCCATTGCCATTGCCTGCTAATAAGCTGTTCTTAATTCAAGACAGCTGGCAATGCACGCAGGCGCAGAACTACCAGATGCAGTGAGGATGCTGGGAACTGTAGTTTTCAGGTCTTCCCACGCTCCTTATTCATTAATAGGCAAATTTTAGCACTCCACGTCTTTGCCAGCCCTTATTCCTGACATTACCTCCTTTCCCAGGGCTCTTCCCAGGACCCGGTTTACCCGGATGGCATAAGTGAAATTGTTTAACTAACCTGGGAGCATGGACATCTCTTGTGGGTTCCCAAGAACAATCCTCAGGGCCATAACCTTCCCATTGAATCAAATACCATAATTGTTGATTTCTTCTTTTGGAATCCAAAATGCGTTTTACTTCGTATTCCGTTTGTTCTTCTTTCACCATGGCTGGAGGTCTCTTAGTAGTCATGCCTGCAGCTGCGGGTTTAAGCAAAGACACGACACATGGAATACCGGGTGTATAGGCAAACGCAGTTTCATAGCTGTAGACGACACAAATGCAACGTTTTCATAGGGTCCAATAAATCTAATCATAAATTTACGAGACCCCACTAGAGATAGATTTCTGGTTGATAACCAAACCCTGTCTCCTGCCTTATAGCGAAGACTCTCCTGTCTGTGTTTGTCAGCTTGTCTTTTATATGCTTTCTTGGCCTGTTCCAAATGCGTGCACGCTTTCCGTCTGATCTTAAGAAGCAACTGTTTTCGGTCCTGTAACAATGGGATATTCTCCATTTCAGGTAAATGTTCTGGTATCATGTTTTGCTCATGCCCATATAAGCATTCGCTGGGAGCCATACCCAAGGAAGTGTGTAGAGTGTTGTTATACGTAAATTCAGCCAACCATAGTGCCTGCACCCAAGAATCTCGTCCATCACCCAAGTAGCCTCTCAAATATTGTTCGAGTGTTTGATTTACCCGTTCCATCTGACCATCGGTTTGAGGATGGTAACTGGTAGATAGGGCACAGTTGATTCCCAAAATGTGACAGAAAGCGCTCCAAAACCTTGAAGTAAACTGCGGGCCTCTGTCCGAGACAATACCCTTTGGCAAACCATGCAGTCTAACCACATGTTGAAGGAACAACTGTGCTAACTTGCCTGCTCCAGGTATTCCTTCACAACAAATAAAATGAGCTTGCTTGGACAAAATATCTACCACTACCCAAATAGTGTCAAACTGCTTATCAGGTGGAAGGTCTGTAATGAAATCCATCGATATGTGAGTCCATGCTTTCTCAGGAGTTGGCAATTGTTGTAACAACCCTCTCCTTTTCACATGATCTGCTTTATTCCGCATGCAATTCTCACATTGTAATAGATATTTCCCCACATCCTGCCTCAAAGTAGGCCACCAAAAATATTTTTCCAACATGGTTTGCATTTTTCTTTGGCCGGAGTGTCCAGCTAATGCAGAGTTATGACACCAGTATAGGGCCTTTTCCTATACTTCGTTGGTAGGTAGAAACAATCGATCTTGATGATACGGCAACCCCTCCCGCACCTTCCTTGCAGGATGACTGTCCCACCACTTCTGAAATTGCAGGGGTGGTAGGGCCCTCTTGACCTCATCAATTAATTTTTTTGTAATAGCTCCAATGACCTTTTCTGTGGGAATAATTGCTCTTACATCACCCACCACGTTATCCAGATTTTGCTGCCTAGACAATGCATCTGCTTTGCCATTATTCTTCCCCGGCCTGCATGTTACCACAAAATCAAATTCATTTAAATATTGAGACCAGCAGAGTTGCCTGGGACTAAGTTTGTGAGCAGTCTTAAAGTATTGCAGATTCTTGTGATCAGTTACCACCACCACCTGATTCTTAGCCCCCAATAGTGCCTCCACTCTAAAAAAGCTGATCGAATAGCCAGCAACTGTCAGAATTCCTCTTCACAGACTTGACCCCGTAGTGTAGAAGAAGAATTCCTCCACCTAATATACCCCTCTGAATGTTCCAAATACACATCCAGAGGAATCAATTAATTGAAAGACTGGATGCCCCCGAGACCACCATGGCTGTAGAAGGAAATCAGCACAATTAGTATCTATTATACTTTATGACTTCAAACAACTGTAAGATAATGTGCCCACACTAACCTGACTAATTAGCAAACAGGCTTAGAAGAACTACCACGATCAGATTAAGGGCGGTATCCAATGGATATTCTGCAAAAGAAATAACCACTTGGACTCTTTAAAGCACTAAGGGCAGATGAGCAGAATGTGCAGAGAACATAAAAGGACAATAACCTTACCAGGGGCATTCCAATGGTGTAGCATTTGAACTATGACGTTTTTCAATAGCTGACTCGCTAGGAACACAAACGATATGAGGAAAGCCACCTCAGTTCGGATTCAAAACGCACGTGATTAATGTACTAACTCCCACATTGCAGCGGAGGCTGCTCCTGCTCCCAAGTCACAGCGGATGTTGTTCTCACTCCCGCGTTGCAGCAGAGGCTGTTCCAGTTTCCACGGTGCAGCGGAGGCTGTTCCCACGGTGCAGCGAGGCTGTTCTCAATCACACGTTGGACTATGAAAAATGTCCTAAACAATTATAGAGCGCCTGAACAAATTATTTGAGCACCAAGTAATACAAAGCTTAATCACAATCCAAAGGAATCAATTGCAGTCTGGGTCGTAAATCATGCGGGCAAAACAAAACCAAAGAAGATAGCAGGGCGGAATCCAGGGATGAGAGCAAAAGTTCGTAACCAGAGAGACAGAGTTATTTCCTAACAAACAAGGGTAATCCAAAAGCCAGGTAAAATCCAAATCCAGGTCAAAATACAAAGTAGCCGAAAACACGTAAGACAAGAAAAATAACGCCAAATGCTTAATCAGAAGCACTGAGCAACTGAGGAGGCGGGGCTAAATAGCCAGGATCACATGATCAGCGTTGTGATCCCGAATGAACGTTGCGTTTCCTTAGCAACGATTTGCCTAGCTTCCATGGCAACATCCAGTCGCCGCGAAAAGCAGGGTTTTTCACTAATATGCCCCGCTGTCCAATGCCCCTTATTTGGTTGCTTCTCCTCAGGGTTTTGGCTGCATGAGGCGCACGTGAGCTGTTGCTCAAATGTTTATGCATGACAGTTCCCTACCCTAAAGATGGGTCTCGTCTCTGCGAGGCCCAGAAATCAGAAATCAAGCGAGGAGCATGTATATGCTGGACAGGTTCCCATGTCCTCTGCTCCGGCCTGTAACCCTTCCAGTCCACATAATACAACCTGACTCCTCTGGAGACCTTGGTATTCAGAATCCTGTGAACCTCATACTCCTCTTCCCCCTGCACAGAGACAGGAGGAGGATGCGAAGGAAGAGTCGTATCTGGATGAAAAGGTTTAAGGAGAGACACATGAAAAATGGGATGCACCTTCCACTTGGCAGGAAGGGTCAAACGCACAACCACTGGATTGATCACTGCCGTGATCACATAGGGACCCACATATTGTGGAAGAAGTACCCTTCTTCCAGGAATGTGCAGAATCTTAGTCGATAGCCAAACTTTCCCACCCACTACATACTTCGGGGCTGGAGAACGGTGTATGTCGGCGAATTGTTTAGCAATATCCTGGGCCGCCTCAAGATGCTGTTTCACCTGCTTCTGTATCGAACAGAGTTGCTGAATGCAAGAAGATGCCACTGGATGGCGTGCCGGCAAAATGGGAAAAATGCAAAGATCTAGGATGTTGCCCGTACATGGCAAAAAACAGGGAAGAGCGCGTGGATGAATGGAGAAAATTATTATAAGCAAATTCCGCCATCGTAAGTAATGAAAGCCAAGTGTCCTGATACTGATGTGTAAGACACCTAAGATATCGTTCCATGGTTGAGTTGAGACCTTCAGTTTGACCAATCCGTTTGGGGATGATATGAACTGGAATACCTCTCATCAATCCGCAAAGAAGCAGTAAGTGATTTCCAGAAGTGAGAAGTAAACTGTGAACCCCCTATCCGTGATGATAACACAAGGGAGACCAAAGAAATGAAACACGTCCTTGAGAAACAAATCCTCCAATACCGGGGCAGAGTGTAGACCTTGACAAGGTACGAACAACAATGATCACCCAAATAGTGTTGAACCCAGAAACCGGAGGTAAATCAACCACGAAGTCCATTGAGATCATATACCAAGGATGATCAGGGACAGGCATAGACTGAAGTAGACCAACAGGTTTGGAATTAGTGCCTTTGCATTGAGCACACACATAACAACGAGCAATGTACTCGGCAACATCTTTAATCATAGAGGGTCACCAACACCAACGCTGCAAGAGATCTATGGTCTTCTTATTACCAGGATGAGCTGCCAACATTGAATCATGGCACCATTGTATAGCTTTCTTCCGAGTATCAACATCCGGAAGGAACAGCAGACCTTTGACATGAGGCAACCCACATATGACTTCAAGATTAAGTTTGGCAGTTACTGCAGGATTCTCCCTTACCCACTCCTGTAAATCATTATGCAGGGTAGGCTGTAGGGTACACCCACAGATTACCTAATGTGGCAATAGAAGAGGACCGTCTGATCTTGGAAGAGATGAGTCTCCGTGCATACATGAGAGAGCATTTGCTTTAGTGTGTAGTGAACCTGGCCGATATGTGATGTTAAAATTAAACATTGAAAAGAACTCATGTCACCTAGCATGCCGAGCTGTACAGCACTTCACTGACTGTAAGGCTACTAGATTCTTGTGATCAGTGAATACCTGAACAGGAAAAGCTGTACCCCAATAAATGATGCCGCCAAGTCATGAAAGAGTCCCGTACCGGTAACATCTCCCTTTCTGTGATAGTATAGTTTCTTTCATACAAGGTCAATTTCCTTGAATGAAATGCCACCAAGATGTAACCCATTAGATTCTGGACATTCTTGAGACAAAATGGCACCAAGGGCAATGTCCGATGCATCCGCCTATAACACAAATGGTAGATTAGGATTAGGGTGTTGGAGCATAGGTGCGCTGGTAAATGCAGTTTTGAGATTATTGAAGGCTTGAGTACAGACTTTATCCCAAAGAAAAGTTGTTTTACTGCTTGTCAGAGTAGTCAATGGGGCGACCAAGGAAGAGAAATCTTTTAATAAACCTCCTATAAAAGTTTGCAAAGCCTAAAAAATGATTGATGGGCTTTCAAGGACGTGGGTATAGGCCAATCCAAAACCACCTTAACCTTAGACTGACTCAATTGTACTCCTTATCTCATATCCAACGAATTCTACTTCTGTGGCATGTAAAATACACTTTTCCAATTTTGCATATAAGTTGTTGTCCTGAAGCCTTTGTAGGACGCGAGAAACGTGGGTCACATGTAGGTTATAGGATGCGGAATAAATCTATATATCATCTAAGTAGACTACTAGAAACTGATCCATCATGTCATGGAAAACATCATTAATAAAATACTGAAATGTAGTGGGGGCGTTGCAGAGCCCGAATGGCATGACCCTGTATTCAAATAACCCATATTTGGTCTTGAAGGCAGTTTTCCACTCATCTCCGCTACGGATTCTTACCAAATTATAAGCACCACAAATATCTAATTTGGTAAAGATGACTGTCATGATTCCTGCCCCTCATGTTCCCAGCCCTCCAAGATGTCAGGCTGGAGCCAGGCCACGATCACCTACATGGCCCTCAAGGGCCTCTCCATCCCTCCAAAGACCCACTTGGAGTCAGACTTGGCACTTGTGGCACCAGACTCACTCACTCCCATAGGATAACATTGGGGATTGGACTTGTAGCGCATTGATGGGGACAAGATGGATGCCCCCACATAGTTTGGTTCCCAGAACTGCATGTGCAGTCTAGTCTTTTGGGTGTGGTTCAGCCCAGAGACACCTGGGATACCCAGAGACTATTTAAGCAACGCCCAGGCTGAGAAACATGCTTTGAGTTTTCTGCACCTGCAGCGTGACACTCACCGTGTTCGGATCGGTCTCCAGTAGGCCTGCATCTTTCTTCTGCGCTCAGATCCTGCAAGAACAAGAACACCGTTAGGAACAACCTTACCTTGCGGCGCTTCTGCCCATCAATCATCGCTCCTTCTGTTCTGCGGGCATCTTTGGCTGTGTCATTCCCATCCGGCATGCCGCTTCCTAAGGAAAAGGGAAAAGAACAGAAAAAAGGCATTAGTAAGCATTCAGCAAATCTTTGCTTATTTTTAAAGACTGTACAAGCTTCAAACGCTTACCTGAATCCCAGCCGCTCTGGGGGAACTCTGTCTCCGGAACTTCTCATCCATCTGCAAGAGGGAAAAGACACTCCAGGTTAGCGTGGAAACAACTAGAGGCGCATTTCTTCTTCATAACTGGCATCCACGCTGAAAACTTTGCAGCACCTAAAAGACCCAGAAAAAGAACTCAGTTCAATACAAATATGAAAGGGTCGCATCTCGCTTCGAGCTCTCACTCACCTTCAGCGCTACTCATCTCAGCAGCACGTCGCCATCCCCGGACACCGGCCATCATCTAAGGAAGGAAAGGAACAAAGTTAGAGAACTGTTCAAAAGACTCATTATACTTACCTGTCAGACTCTTGCCAGTGAAGTAACTAGGCAGCAACGAGCCTGCATCAATCAACGCGCCCCTGCGCTGAAAGCAGGGCGGAGAGCACACTTTCTAAGAAAACAAGGCCCAGTCTCCAGTCGAGTAGACTCCAGGGAAGGGTTCGAGGTCGTAAGAGGTCAGAACAGGCTGAGTGGCGTCCCCGTGGATACCAGGTGAGCGTTACAGAACGCAAAGCCTCACATCAAAATCCACCTGGGCGTGATGGAAACGTCAGAAACCGACCAGTTAGCCGACATGTTGGGGCAGCTACGTTCCGAAGTACATGCAGCCAGGCAGGAGACCAACAGCCTGAGGAGAGAGCTGATAGTAGCCAAAGAACGCACTGATGATTTAAGCCGGCAACTTCTCTAGTCACAAGCAGGGCATGCACCATTGCTGGGAAGTGCGCCCTCGATGCCAGCACCATCAGCCAATCCCGTTCAGATAACCCTTCCTGGGGCAGTTCCTTGGCCCCGCCCGAATGATTTACGGGGGATCCCAAGAGGTTTGCAACGTTCATGAACCAGTGCCACCTGCACTTCCTATGTAGACCAGGGGCCTTTCCGAATGGCCAATCATGGGTCGCTTTTGTGCTATCCTACCTGAGTGTTAGCGCCGCAGACTGGTCTGTACCCTTTGTGGCCCAAGACGATCCTTTGCTGCATGACTTCAGGGGCTTTCAGCAGGAGATGGAAAAGCTGTTCGCCTGTCGTACTCATGGGCAGGCATTGGACAACGAACTTCTGTCCCTACGCCAAGGTAATCAAGACCTATTAACTTACATACCCACATTCAATAGACTCGTAATTGAAGCAGAATGGCCAGTGGAGAAGAGACCCACGTTATTTCATTGGGGGTTGCTGTTGGGAGCTCAAAGATGTTCTCGCACAAGGTGTGAACCCCCCGAAAGACTGCTCAGAATTCATTGACCTTATTGTTCAACTGGAACACAGGTTGCAGGACCGAAGAGCAGATCGAACCAGACGGGACCCTCGCCCCATGTATGTGCGTTCAAAGGACAATATTGCCCGCACAACGGAAGGTTCAGGAGAACCAATGCAAATCGGGGAGGGGTCAGATCCCCCTTGACTAAAGCGGAAAGGGATAAAAGGAGACAGCAGCAGTTATGTCTGTACTGTGGAAGGTCAGGTCATTTCCTTAAAGAGTGCCCTGTGAAGCCACCGAGGAGGACGGTAGGGGCAATGGACAAGCAAGATACCATCAAGGATTCGGAAAACTCCCCAGCCCGGCAAGTGTAGGGGTCCACTTGTCGAGCGAAGAAAGTGAAGTACAGACCTCCCATTTTGCACTATCTGTGGTCTTGATCAATCACCAACAACCATCTTGGATGCACGCAGTAAGAGCATACATTGACAGTGGAGCCATTGGGAATTACATCGACCAGGATCTTGCGGCAAAGATGGGGCTTCCGTTACGCCCTAAATCAACCACCGACACTATTACCACTGTCGACGGCACGGAAATAGCTTCTTGTCCAGCATCCCAATGCACTGCAGCTTTAACCCTTCTGTGCCAGGATGGACACCAAGAATCTATCGTTTTCGACCTCATTAAGGCACCATAGTTCCAGTTGATTTTGGGAATGCCATGGTTGGTAGCTCACAATCCTCGAATCGATTGGCGAGCAAAATAATTGGCCTTTCCCGAGACTTGCGCCCACACATGTTATCGCCAAGAGAAACAACCAATAGACACCAGAACCTCCACACTTGCGACTGTGGCAATCGGCACCCTACCAAGTGAATACCAGGACTTTCAAGATGTCTTTCAGAAAGAACAGGCTAATACCCTGCCACCGCATAGACCATACGATTGCCAAATCGACCTGATACCTGGCGCACAAATCCCTTGTGGGTGAATTTACGCACTCACGGAACCAGAAAACCAGCACCTGAAGACCAACGGGTTCATCCGTCCCTCGAAGTCTCCAGCAGCCAGTCCTCTATTCTTCGCACCGAAAAAGGAGGGGGACTTGAGAACATGCATTGACTATCGCGCACTGAACCAGATTACCGTAAAAAAACGCTACCCCCTGCCACTGATCCCTGAATTGCTTGATCAAGTCAAAGATGCCCAAATCTATACAAAACTAGACCTGAGGGGGGCATATCACCATGTTCGGGTAAAACGGGGACGAATGGAAAACCGCTTTTCGCACCAAATACGGCTTGTACGAATATCAATTATTGCCCTTTGGCCTTTGCAACGCGCCTGCAGCATTTCAATACTTCATGAACGATGTCCTACGGGAATTGATTGATGTCTGTGCTCTAGTGGTCATCGACGATATTCTAGTATATTCCGCATCAAAGCAGGACCACGTTAAACACGTCCAATCCGTATTGGAGAAACTCCGTCAACACCTGCTCTACGCCAACCCCGAAAAGTGCTCATTCCACGTCTCTGAGGTGGAATTTCTAGGCTTTATTCTCATCCCGAATGGAATCCGAATGGATGTACAAAAGGTAGATGCTATCCTGAACTGGCCATCCCCAAATTCATTCAAGGGGGTTCAAAGTATGCTGGGTTTTGCAAACTTCTACCGCCGGTTCATCCCAGGATTTTCGCAAATCGTGCATCCCATCACATCATTGCTAAGGAAAAGCAAAAAAAAGTTCCAGTGGACAACAGAAGCCGAGGAAGCTTTCCAGGAACTCAAAGCAAGATTCACATCTGCCCCAATCTTACGACACCCTCGCCCTGATCTCCCATGCCTGGTGGAAACGGACGCCTCAAGCATGGCTATGGGAGCCGTGCTCTCACAAAAAGACCCCGAAATGGGGCAGTTACACCCTGTTGCCTTCTGGTCACGTAAATTCACACCACCTGAACTCAATTACGCTATCACAGACAAAGAACTCCTGGCCATTAAGTCAGCCTTTAAGGGATGGCGGCACTACCTCTTGGGCGCCAGACACACAATCACCGTAATAACTGACCACCGGAACCTCCAGTACCTAAAAACGGCAAAGGCCCAATGCTCACAACAACTACGTTGGGCTCTTTTTTTGCTGAATATGACTATGTGATTACATTTCGACCAGGGGTGAAAAACGGGAAGGCCGATGCCCTTTCCCGTATGGGGGTGGAAGAGCAAGGGAATCAGACCCCTGACCCAATAGCAATCATCCCGAGTGACAAGCTCCTAGGAATCACAGCAACCATAACTCAGAAAGAATTACATGAAGAAATCCAAAACCTGATGAGTCCGGAGCAATTACAAGCGTGGAGTGCACAAGGAGAACATTACATGATAAAAGATCAGTTGCCCTACTTCGGGAATCGTTTATTCTTACCAAACCAAGAACTATGAGAACAAGTCATGTCCAGTTATCATGATTCCTTGATCAAGGGCCACCCCGGAATCGCTAAAACCCTAGCCAAGGTAAAACAAAATTATTGGTGGCCCACGTGGCGTAAAGACATTATCCAATTCATCCTATCTTGTGGAGTGTGTGCTCAAAACAAGTCATCCAAGCAGAAACCGGCTGGGCTATTACAACCATTGGAAATCCCACCAGCAACCTGGCACACGTTGTCCCTCGATTTTATTACTGATTTACCACCCAGTCAAGGGTTTAACACTATTCTTGTGGCCGTGGACCTATTTTCAAAAATGCCACATTTCAATCCTCTTAAGGGGCTCTAAAATGCTTCCACTCTGGCAAAGGTATTTCTTGAAGGCATTGTACGGCTCCATGGGTTTCCTTCAGTTTTAGTCTCAGATCGAGGTACTCAATTTGTATCTAACCTCTGGAGTAAATGCTGCTCTATGGCCCAGATCGACATCCGGCTATCCACTAGTCACCATCCCCAAACGGATGGTCAAACTGAGAGGACAAATCAGACGCTCGAGCAGTATCTGCGTTGCATGTTACACCAAGCTGAAGGAAGCTGGTTCGACCTATTATGGATAGCTGAATATGCTTATAATAATTCCCTACACACCAGCACTGGGCAGACACCCTTTTATACCATGTATGGCAGGCACCCACGTACTTCTCAGCTGGACGTTCCTACAACCCTGGAAATGCCAGCAGTCAGAACCTTGCACACGACCATTTCTCAAACCTTTAAAAGGGCAGCTGAACACCTACTTCAAGTTAAGAATCGCCAAAAGAAGTTTGCTGATCAACACCGAGCAAAGGCCCCCAACTACCAAGTGGGAGACAAGGTCTGGCTGGGTCTAAACACGTGTCCATTAAAGGAAACCAAACTTTCCGTCCAAGATACCTGGGTCCATTTACTGTCACCTCTGTGATAAATCCTGTGGCGGTCAGACTAGCTTTGCCGTCAAACATGCAGATTCTTCCTGTGTTCCACATGTCTCTCCTTAAACCTGTTCAACCTGGGAACCGGGTAGCAACGCCACTGCAGCCAGTAGTAGTCACCGGGGAGCCAGAATTCGAAGTCAAGGACATCCTGGATTCAAAGTACGTCAGATCCAAATTATACTACTTAGTAAACTGGAAGGGGTATGGTCCACAAGACAGGACATATGAGCCTTTTGCACCTCGCTTGCTTAGACGATTTCATCAAAACCATCCAAACAAACCAGGACCAGACAGAAGAGCCACCTTGAGAGGGGCCTTGGGGGGGGGGGTGCTGTCATGATTCCTGCCCCTCATGTCCCCAGCCCTCCAAGATGTCAGGCTGGAGCCAGGCCACGACCACCTACATGGCCCTTAAGGGCCTCTCCATCCCTCCAAAGACTCACTTGGAGTCAGACTTGGCGCTTGTGGCACCAGACTCACTCGCTCCCATAGAATAACAAGGGGATTGGACTTGTAGTACATTGATGGGGACAAGATGGATGCCCCCACATATTTCGGTCTACTAGGCGAAAAGCCCTTCAGTGGTGCCATGACAGTCCTGTGGCAGGACACCATAGGGTCACTAACACTACGGATCTACTCCAACGACATTTTTCGTGGCCGGGAATGCAGAAAGAGGCCAAAAGTTACGTACGGTCTTGTCCCATCTGCTGTAGGTCCAAGTACGACATCAGGAAACCCGTAGGTCTATTACAACACAATCCTGTTCCTGAGAGACCTTGGAACACTATAACCACACACTTTATAGTCGAATTACCACCTTCGTTGGGATGTACGTGCCTAATGGTTACCGTAGATACATTCACCAAGATGGCTCATTTTACCCCCCTGCCTGGTGTACCTATCGCGACCGAAATGGCCAAAAGTTTCATCCGGGACATATTCCGTCTGCATGGCCTCCCTGTCAAGATAATATCTGACCGAGGTAGTCAGTACACCTTGCGTTTTTGGAAGACTCTCTGCACCAAGGTGGGAATACAAAGGGCATTATCGTCAGGGTTTCACCCCCAGATGAATGGACAAACCGAGAGACTGAATGCCTCACTAGAACAATACCTCCAATGTTTTATAAATCACCAGCAAGTCAACTGGGTTGCATTATTGCCCTTGGCGGAATCCTCATATAATAACAGCAGGCATAGTGCCACATCCCTTAGCCCTTTCTTCTGCTCCTATGGGGTTCATCCCCAAGTCCTTTTACCAGGCAACCTACAAGCCACTTCCATCCCTTCCGTTGACGAGCTACTGGTTAACATCAATGAAGCACACAAGACAGCCTATAAGAGTCTTACCGATGCCCGCCGTCGCTACTGCAACCAGGCCAACCCCCATCGACTCCCTTCCCCCTTATGGCAGGAAGGTACTAGGGTATGGCTCTCCATGAAGTACCTACCTCGTTGGCTAAGGCAGTCTAAACTATCTCCACGTTATGTGGGCCCCTTTACCATTTCTAAACAAATTAATCCAGTAGTCCATCGACTGGTCCTACCCACCCACATGAAGCATATCCACCCTGTGTTTCATTCCTGGTTACTTAAGGAATGTATAACAGACCCCTTCACTCGACCCCACCAGTTTATTAAGCCTCCTAAAGAAGTCTGCTCCGAGGAATATGACGTGGCTGCACTGCAAGATTCCAGGTATAGGAGAGGCAGGTTGGAATACCTCATTCATTGGAAGGGTTTCCCCCATACAGAGGACTCTTGGGAACCACGTTCACGCCCCCATCCTGGTTAGGAAATTCCATCGATCCCATCCCGGCAAGCCGGGTGGTATCTCTTTAGGAGGGGGGCATACTGTCACGCGCCGCTGTACCTGGCGTCTTTGGCCCAGCAGGCGACTGTATCGCTGGTAGGATTCTCTCTCCCATCCTGGTTCGGTTGTGGGTCTAGTCTTTCTTTGCACGTCCTGCTTTTAGCCCCTCCCTTTCCTTTCCGGCGTTGTGTTGCAACTCACTAGGCTTCTTTCGTGAGTCTGACGCTTGTTCCCTGCTCTTCCTCGTAGTCCGCTTCTCTTCACCCGCAGTCTGGGTTTCTTGCTCCCCCTTTGCTAGCTGTTCATTCTTTTCTTTCTCAGACCGGCTCCTGGTTCCTTTCTCTATTTTCGCCTTCCCGTTCATCTCCTACCTTCCTGTTTACCTTCGCCCTGCTCCGTGTCTCCCTTCCCGGCTCCTTCTGTTCTGTCTTCTACCGGAGTGATTCACTGGACTTTCCTGCGTCCTTCCTTGGACTCCATCTACCTACCTGATTAAACGTGCTTACCAGGGACCTTGGCCACCGGAGTCTTCATCTGCTATTCCGTTGCATACTGGAGGACCGGATCCCTGTTACATTCATCCTCCTGCTGTCCTCGATTCTGCCAACTCCAAGAGGTTTTTTCTGCCCACAGACTTTTTCCTCTTTTTTGGACTCCTACGGAAAGGGGCCCCTCCTTTGTGCCGTCATTTGATAGGCAGCAGAGTGGCTTCTAACCAAAGGAGACCCTATCTCTTCGACCGAAGACACAAAGACAAGAAGAAAAAGGAAAAACGGAGTAAGGACACCACTATTGTCTCAGGTGAGGAGGAGGAGGAGGGGGACATAGATCCTATTAGCATTGTAGAGTACAGTGCGGACTCAATCCCAGACACCAATCCTGATCATTGTGAGAGGATGGGCACACAGGCCCTATGAAATACCAGCCCTGTTTGGCAGTGTGATGGATCTTTGGGAGGCCTACAACATCACTGTGGGCCACTGGGGCTTCCTTACAAAAGAAGTTGGGGATGGGGACCACATCAGAGAAGGAGATTAAGGAGCCAACATTTCATGAGGAGGGAGAGAGAGCTCTGTGGACAAGAAGAATACTATAGATCCCAAAGGGGCACAACTGCAGCAGTTCATGTGTTTAAGGGGGCAAGAGGAATTTCACTTTTTCATCACTAAGCAAACACCAACGCCAC
The DNA here is from genome assembly GCF_040938575.1 of Ambystoma mexicanum. Lineage (NCBI taxonomy): Eukaryota > Metazoa > Chordata > Amphibia > Caudata > Ambystomatidae > Ambystoma > Ambystoma mexicanum. The sequence goes on along the minus strand of NC_090921.1, from coordinate 775,181,857 downwards.
ATCCAGAGGAGTGAGAAGAGTAACGGTAGGCATTTGAGTAAAAGCACAAGGCAGAACATGTAGCAAGGTAAAGGGGATCTATGTCAGCTATTGCTCTTGGAGGGGTCTTGTGGGTTCTGAGTGATCAGGGAGGCAAGATGGGTAGATATGAGTACAGAGAGTAGTTCCACCTGAAGGCAAAATACAGGTGCAGCAAAGTGCAGAGCCACTATTGAAAATGATTAGAGGGACAGATATGGGGATGAAGTACATTTGGAGTGAGTGAATGCTAAGGAAAATGCAAGAAACAGCAGTAGGGGTAATAAAAGATGCATTGGAGGTAAACACAAATTGTTAACGTGGACAGTTTTGAGGCCACAGAGATGTAGTGAGGAGAGTGGGTATGGGGTTGGAGTGCCAATGAAAGGATGCATTGGAGTTTAGGCCCATAGCTTGTCAATTGAAGGTCAATAATACACAGTACTGACTTGCTAGACGCCACCCGCCCCGCTTCTCCCCTCCACCCGGTACAGCTGTACCCCTCTTCTGCGCCCCTCTGTATCCTACCCCCGCTGTATATCGTTTCTGTTGTTATCTCTGTAAAGTGCTCCGTTATGCATCTGTACTGTTGTATACCTCTGTAAAGCGCTCTGTTGCTTCTCGTCTGCGCTCGATAAATACCATAATGATAACAATACAGAAGGGGCTGATATTCTGCATGAGCGTAATTGGGTGTTTGTCCCCCACTCCCCCAACTTTCATGGCACACCTTTATGTCCCCCTCATTGGGAAGGGGGCCCTTTCGTTTAGCTGTCATGTCTCCCCCGACATTTTCAGTTAAGTTACTCCACTGATACTCAGCTTAGAGAAGGATTTGGCCAGAAAGGGAGGCCTGTCTGAACCTACATAGACCTCACAGGGATAAAGTTACCTTGATCCAGACTCATCACTTCTCTGTGAGGCCTAGACCCAGGACATCAGGAGATAGTTTGAACGTAGATTACATGTTACCTGACTAGCCGATCAGGATGCCAGATGGCCTGCAATGATTCCCAACTACCGCAATAACAGAATGGTGATGTAGTCTGAAACCTCAGGAGGCAGCTTGTGGAACTCATGGGCCGATGACGGGGTGAGGGATCTGCTACAGAGGCCAGGAGAGGCGCTGGGTCATGTAATGTCACATCTCTCTTGTGTCAGATGCCATCTTGTTACAATTGTCCATACCCAGTACTACCCCATTTTACATAAAGAATGCAGTATGACAGATCACAGATTGCAAAGCAAACAGACAACTCCGCTGCCAAAAGATTCATGTCAAGTGATAGCTCAGAGACAGGAATTGATGTCATGCTACAAGGGTCCCTCGTGACCACCTGCGTCTATGTGTCTGTGACCTGCACACAGACATCAGGCTCAACTCGCACACATAGGGCCTCATTACGACCCAGGCGGATTTCGCGGTGCTAAATGCACCGCGAAGCATGGCGGAAAGCCGCCGATAGCGCCATGGGGGTTGGCGGATTTACCGCCCCATTCCGACCTCGGCGGAGCGGTAAATCCCCAATCCCCATTCTGCCCTTCCCCATTCCCATTTTTGCCCCATAGGGTATAATGGGAGTGGGGAAGGAGTTAATTACGCCACCGTAAAATACGGTGGCGTAATTAACAACGAGGTCCCGTAGCGCCATGGTTTTCTCCGGCTGGTAAAACCAGGCGGAGAAAACCTCCATGGCGCTACGGGAACTCGTAGTATGGCGGAGAGGTACGCCATGCACTACGCTGGCGTAATACCCTCTCCGCCAGGGTCCTAATGAGGCCCATAGACATGAGTCTCATCTGTCCTCCTTCGACTAATGTAGACCATGGGCATGTGCACGTCGCATGATCACACAACCTGAAAACCTTGAATTATACACATTTCCACATAAAGAAAATACTGGCCTTTTGCCCATTCATTAAATGGAACATCATTGCTATTCTTTCTGCTGCACAGGTGAGGCAGAATACCTCATGAGTCTGTGGCTGATGAAACCTCTTTGGAAACTCCTGAACCTCAGACAGCAGTGCTGTAATTCTGCACACACCGCATTTGCAACTCCATTGAGTGGGCATTTGGGTTTCTTAATAACCACTTTCGGTGCCTGCAACGGACAGATGGTGCATTTATATACTGTCCTGTGAAGGTCTGCCACATTGTGGCCATCTGTTGTATCCATCAGATGAAACATTGCCATCAGATGAAATGTGCCCATGTCTGATGAGGAAGACCCAGATTCCAATAATGATGAGCCTTGTCTATGGCATGGAGGCACCAGGGCCATAGCAACAAAAGGACAGGTTTGAGGGTTTACTTCTGAGGGAGGAAGTCATAAACAATATCTTCTAATAGAGATGAGCGTATCACTGTGAACAATACCATTGCTCTTCTTCCCAGACTCCAATTCCTCTATAAATGGCACTGTCCAAAAAATCAAAAAGAAGAACCCATGGAAATAGAATGCCTGTAAGGGGAGGAATGAGAAGATACGGGAGAATCAGTTAACATATGCTTGCGTCAGTCACCAATCGAATTGAATTATGAGAAGGCTGTTGTTAATGGGAGGATTCTAAATGCTTTAATAGACTGGCAGTAAACAGATCTAGTTACGCAGGAAAACCTTAAGAACTCAACCCTAGTTAGGGTTACCTGCGTACATGGAGATAATCAAATCTACCCCAGAATACCCATCTCTATTGGTAGTAGAGGAGAGCAAACGCTTATTTCAACCACCATCATCCCGGGACTCCCAGAAGTTCTCATAGGCAGAGATTTTCCCAATTTTTCCACCTTTCTTCAGGACATTCCACCTCCACAATATCAATTTTCACCTCACACCCAGTGGCAATCTGATTTGTATTCCTACACCTCTCCCATATGGGATTGGTCAGAAACAAACTCCCAAAACAATATAACACACCGAGATCCCACAAACAAATCTAGTAGGGAAAACCCAGAGGAGCAACTGACTCAGTCAGACTTCATGAGCTATTTCAGGGGGACTACCATCAAACCCAAGCTTGCATCCGGAAAAGGAAGTAAACTTAATAGTATGGGATGGTACCCGGATTCCCCCCTACCTGTTCTCTTCACAACCCTAAGGAAGGGACACCCCAGAATAGAACACGATCACCCACATCGCATATGGGAAGGGTATGTGAAAAACCAGAGGGTGTTTCATTGCCTAGACCCTGGGGATCCCTTACTCAGGTGGCCAGGGCACGGCAATTGCCTTTGGATCCAGACCCTGGAGGTGGACAAGTGCGGGAGGATCACCTGGGTGAGGGGTCCTCAGGGAGTGGAGAGGAACACCGGGTGGCGAAACATGGTGTCTCCCCTTTCCAAATACCCCTGTCCCATCCTATTTTATAGGATATTCCAACTTCCCAGACACAAACACTGAGCTGAGGAAGAGGAGGTCTGAGGCTAAAAGTAGTACCACCCATGCAATACATTGGACATGTCCCACTAATAAGATCAGGCAGGGTCAGGCAGTTGATCTTAATTACATACACCTGGTACCTATTAACTCTCCCCACATGGTTAAAAGGTGGAACACTGAGACACACTCTGGGCAAGGCGATGCACGAGAAGGAGCAGTTCTTCCAGGGCGACGGCAAACCAGGAGGAGCAGAGCGACATGCCGAGGGACGGAACCGAGATACGCAGAAACCTTGAATACCCCGGTGAGAGATTATTACCGCTGAAGGGCCTTGAAGGTTGCGCAAGGAAGCCCAGTTAGAGAGAAAAGATGAGCCTCTTTTGTGTTTCAAGGATACCATCAGAGTTGGGGAGGTGCAGCAGCAGTTGTGGTATCAGCCTTGACTTCAGGATGAAAGCAGTGAAAGACGTAAATTAATTAACACAGCCGGTGAGTTGATGAAAGCAATGAAAGTCCGGTCTGTGTTAAAGGAAACTTTCTGAAACAGTATCTGACGAATGAAGGTTGTGCGTGTGCCGATAAGACGCAAGAGAAAGCAAAGCATTATAAAGAACTGTAAATTAAAGATAAAAAGTAACAGAGTGGTCTGGCTAAAGAAGATTGCCCAATCGAAAGTCTCTATGAAATATCTGATACCGTAGAAGCGGCGGGAAGAGAAAGAAACTGAATGCAAGATTTGAACTGTTTTTACGTTTGATCCCGGCAGAGGGAAACCTGGATGTGAGAGATATCCTTGAACTTTGAAATAGGTACTGCACTCAAAACTACATTTACCAAGAGGTCTTGGTGTAGGAGAGAAAAAGTGACATTTGAGGAAAGAAAGTCTAAGTGGTCATGCCGAGGTAAGAGCAAAATGCCTTGCACATCGGAAGGAAAGTGAAAGGAGCCTATGAAGCTGTTACTGAAGTTTGGGGAGAGGAACCTCCACAAATTGTGTTTGAAAGGTTTGAGCCCGGCGGAGGTAAACCTGTACTGAATTGTAGTTAAAAAAAATATACTAAAGGAGGAACCCCTTCAGAAAAACAACTCCCAAGGGTAGTAAAAAATCTCTACCTTCAAAAAGGGTTTAAAGAGACAAAATATAGAAATACAAGGTAGAGAGAACATTCAGCTACACTATACATTTTATTAATAATCATTAAAAAAATCATCATAAAAAACCAATTATATACTAAAACATAATTAAGAATAAAGTGCAAGTGACATCAAGCAAACTGCTCACAATTAAATTATAACAATTAATTCCTAGTCTCTTAATGAACTAGGGAAAATATCCCATTTAAACATTAGTGTAACACATACAGGAGAAAGAAATGTTTGGTCAATGGAGACCCAAATGCACAAACCAGTAACACAAATTACTGGTGTTCTGCCTCGACATGTTTCAGTTCCTATATTTTCATTAGAACTTTCTTCAGGAGGAAATTTTGATCCATCACTTTCTCTTTACAATTCAATCCTGCACATCAAAATTTTCAAAAGTGCTTGAGCCAAATAGATGCTGCTGAAAAACATTTTAAAAAACAATGTAACCCTAAACATTCAATACAGGGTTGGCAGATTATATCTGTATCTCACGTAGGGAGAGAAGAAACAAAGCATCTTTACCTAGCATGGCAGTGGTGGTAGTACAGGAAAGACTGGATTTAATTCTGTCTTCAAACAGGTATTTCGCCCCTCAAAGGTTCAATTATCTGTATGGATACATATGAATTGCATCAGACTACTATTAAGAGCCTAAAAAAGCTGTCTGTCAAGCTCTAACGTGCACCAATGCCAGAAAAAATCATTCTTCATCTTTCCTGAACAATTAAATATAAAGAGTATGGCTAAAACTACATAATTTTATCTCCTTTACTTATTCAATCGGTTGTGCTACTCAAAAACGAAAATCTCACAGTAGCGGAGTGGCTCAAATATCATTCCACTGAAGAAGTGTTGTACAGAGGAACAGAGAGAAAAGTAGTTGATTTACCTCTCAACTCAATATTAGAGTTCAACAGCATGTTCACATGAATGGCGGTTTCTCAGAATGCGTCATAATCCACTCGAGTTGGGCTTCTAAACTGACTTGTGTGCTTAATTCAAGGAAACGAGCGATCCACAGAAACGAGGGCGCGTGTTCTATGTCACAATGAGAGAATGCGGTCATTAATAATCGTGAGCTACAGATAGAAGGGATAAGTCTCGGGAAATAGAAACTAAGGGCTACACTCGTTCACCGCAACAGCAGCGCACTTCACGTAAACTCTGCCACTTCAAGCTACCTTCAGTAGTGTATCTTGTGGGCGCATCTGGCGAGAGCCGCGGCTATAATGGCTCTACAGAATCCTTATCTTGCAAGGCGGTACTGAAACTCGCAATCCTTAATATAGCAGCAGTACGCGCGCAAGTCATTAAAAAAAAACTCCCAAAAAGCCAAAGGTCTAGGAAGGTGTGTCAAACCACGAGAGCCATCTTGAGGCAGTAAAAAAACAACAATAACAGGGTAAAGTCATGACGCAGTGTTTTCCCCCATCGCCTGGTTCCACCCCCTCAAGGCTCTGGGAACTACCTTGGCGTTTGTCACAACGCCAACGCTGGAGAAACTACATTTCCCAGAGTTCCCACTTCGGGACCGGTCAAGTGATCCACACACGACGTGCCTCCCATTTTCCCCACTGTGCCGTTACAAGTACAGGAGGAAAACACAGAGCTAGTGCTCCTTAACCGTTGCTTTGGTTTTCCTGTGTTAAGTTGCGTTAATTTCCATTTGTATTTCCTGGTATCCTGACTCTTGGCTCTTGGACTGTTATCTGGACTGCAACTTCTGGATTGCCCTTGTCTGTCTACTGACGCCTGAACCCTCCTTCTTCCTGATTCCCTCGGTTACGAATCCCTGGCTTCCACTCGATGCTATTTGTCTTGTCCCTTACCTGGCTCTACGTACCTCCTGGATCTCTGCTGCAAGCGCGGACACTGCCTGTCTGCAACGCCTGTGCTTCTCTTGGTCTTCCTGCCGAACGTTTATTTCCCCAATCTCCTCGCACTGCCTGATTCTTAAGGAACGCTCACTTGTTACTTTTCTGCCCTCTATAAACCATTGTGGGTTTTTTGGATGCTCTGCTGCCACATTTATTGGTTGCTGTGTTTCACTCTGCACCAGGACACATTTCGGGATGCTTTGCTGTATTTCTAGTGGGTTGTCACTTTTGGACGCTTTGCTGTATTTCTACTGGGGTTGTCAACTTTGGATGCTTTGCTGATTTTGTGGATCATTCTTCTTCAAGTAGGTTCTTCACTTTTTCACCAACCACAGCAGGTAGGACTGGGGGTACCAAGGGAGGTGTGGCAGCGTCTTGTGGTTTATACATTACATGTATAGTAAATCCTTGACCTTTGTCTTTTTCCAATAGCTCTATTGCTGCTCCTGACTTTTCCCCCAAGCCCATGGCCTGTCAGGTGTCTTATAGTCCTGCAGGCTGCGCTCTCATTGGGGGTGGAAGGTTTTTCTTGTCTACGGTCTACTGTTTAACTGATTGCAGTTCCTGCTTTTGAATAGTTACTCAGTGGAGGTATTACGCCTAACCCACCTCCGACCAGACCACGACAGATTAAGGAGCCCATTTTGTATTGCCTGTCGGTATGGAGCCTGGGGCTGATCCTATGGCCGCTCTTATGCAGGCCTTCCCTACTTTACGCACCGATATGGCATCAGACCATGCAACACTTAATCAACGCATGGATGTGCTACAGAGCTTTCTGCAGCCTCTACCTCATGATGAGGAATTTGGTGATGCTGCAGTTGCCACACCCCCTCCTGTTCTACCACCCCTTGCTCCTGCACCGGTGGTTCTTCCTGGTCCTTTTCCTCTGGCTCCTCCAGAGCGCTTTACGGGTGACCCTAGGTCTTACCGGACTTTCGTCAACCAGTGCCGCCTTCATTTTCTTTGCCGTCCTTTGGCCTTCTCAGACGCCACTACGAAAGCAGCTTTTGTCTTGTCTCATTTAGGTGGGACCGCAGCTGCCTGGACCAATCTGTTGTTAGAAGCCGATGATCCGGCTTTGTATGACTTTGATGCCTTGATACGAGCTATCAACTCTGTCTTTGACGCTCGGTACAAGGCCCAGGCCTCTGATCTGGAGTTTTTGGCTATAAACCAAGGTAAGCAAGAGCTCTTACGTTACCTTGCTCGTTTCAACCAGTTGGCGGCCGAAACGACCTGGCCAGAACAAAAGAAGGCTGCCGAGTTCTATAAAGGGTTATCCGAAGAACTGAAAGATGCCCTATCAGTTGTACCCTCCATTTCATCCGGATTTCCGGAGTTGATGGACCTGGTCCTGCAGGTGGATGCTCGGATCCGGCAACGACGAGGTAAGAGACGGGTACCCGATATGCGTTCTTCCAAGTCTGACATGTCCTCTCCTTCCCCATTAGGGGAACCAGAACCTATGCAAATCGGGGCTGTGAGAGGCCCGCTATCTAAGGCTAAACGGGAGAGGCGGATGGCCAACAAACTGTGCCTTTATTGTGGTCAGACAGGGCATTTCATTCTGGTTTGTCCCAAGAGACCAGTCAAGCTTACAGGAAACGCCAAGACTCGTCCTTTATCCGAGTGGGAGGATGAGTCGACCTCTAGACGGTTCAAAGTGTTCTTCCCGGTCTTCCCAGGTATATCTGGTCATGTCCTTTTCGATTTCAGCCAATGTTTCCTTTTTTTGTCCAGATATGCTTGACTCGAGCGCCAATGGCAATTATATGGACATACAACTAGCCAAACATTACGCGTTGCCTATGTTCCCGAAATCCAAACCCAAAGATGTACAAGCGGTGGATGGATCTTGCTTGGTGTCAGGGCAAATCACGGATCATACTGGTCCTATTGTCATGTCCACTCAAGAAGGGCATACTGAATGGATCACCTTTGACCTTATCTCGACCCCCCCCCCCCCCAGTTCAGGGTCATACTTGGGTTGTCATGGCATTCCATTCACTGGGTGAAACAAACGGTACAGTTCTCTTCTGAATTCTGCAATCAGCATTGTCTTCACTTTCATCTTGCGCCCGTGTCTTCGCCCTGTCTGGCTCTGGTAGCCAATGCACCTTCAATTAATGCCACATTGCAAATGCCTATCCCTGAGTTACCCTCAGAATATGCGCAGTATGCCGATGCTTTTGATCAGGGTCTCTCTGAGAAACTCCCTCCTCATAGGAGTTACGATTGCCCTATTGGCCTACTACCCGGGGTGGTCGTTCCACATGGCCGGATATACTCCCTTACTCAAAAAGAGGAGTTCCATTTACGTGAATACCTGGATAAGGCGTTGCGTTTGGGTCACATTCGACCTTCTTGGTCCCCTGCAACCTCTCCTATATTCTTTGTGCCTAAAAAGGAGGGGGATCTACGTCCTTGTGTGGACTACAGGGCCCTTAATAAAATCACAGTCAAAAACTAGTACCCACTGCCCCTCATATCGGAGCTCCTGGACCAGTTATCATCCTCCAGTATCTTTACTAAACTCGATCTAAGAGGGGCGTACAATCTTGTACAGGTTCGGAAGGGTGACGAGTGGAAGACCGCTTTTAAAACCAAATACGGTCTTTATGAATACTGCTTCATGCCCTTCGGGCTTTGTAATGCCCCGCCATATTCCAGCATTTCATCAATGATGTATTCCGTGACATGTTGGATTGTCATGTGGTGATATACTTAGATGACATTTTTATTTATTCCGATACTATGAAACATCACGTGCAACATGTCAGTTCTGTTTTACAGCGTCTTCGGGAACACTCATGGTTTGCCAAACTGGAAAAATGCGTGTTCCATGCTTCCTCGGTGGAGTTTCTGGGTTTTCACATTTCTGCTGAAGGAGTACACATGTAGACCTCTAAAGTGCGTGCGGTGCTGGATTGGCCCGTTCCGGCTTCAGTAAAAGCCCTACAGTCTTTTCTGGGCTTTTCAAATTTTTACAGGCGTTTTATTGCCTCCTTTTCTGAAATTGTGGCCCCCTTTACTCGCCTGACTAGCCCTTCCCCCCGCTATTGTGGTAGGGGCCATCCTTTCTAAAAACATGCCCTACCACACGGCGTCTACATCCGGTGGCCTATTTTTCCAGGACCTTGGGGGTCATTACGAGATTGATGGTAGTCATGGCACTAGTTGCGCCATGACTGCCACCAATAACGGGTCCAGCACCGGTGTTGGTCAATGGGGATTTACAGGTCCATTCCGACCTTGGAGGGACCGGTAAGTCCCCATTGACCAAACCATTCCTCATTCCCATTTGAGGCCCCATAGGGCTCAATGGGAATGGGGAGGGCGCAAATAACGGGCCCGCGAATGGCAAGCCCGTTATTTGCGCCCTGGTCCCCTAACAGGACCCGTAAGGTACGTTTGGTCCGACCAAATGTACCTTACGGGCCCGTTAGGGGACCTCGGAATCAGGCGGTAAGGGAATACCGGCACCGGTCTCCTTACCGGTGCCCGGTATCCCCTACCGCCCGACTCGGAATGAGGCCCCTTGTCTTCGGCTGAACGTCATTACACGATAATGGAGAGAGAATGGTTAGCCATTAGAGCGCCATTTAAAGAATGGAGGCACCATCTTCTGGGTGCCCGGCATCCTATCATTGTTTACACTGGCCATAGTAACCTCCAAGCACTGTCACATGCCAAATGCAAAGTTTTTGGTCAAAGCTAAAGTGAAATATTATCTCCAAACAATTGAGCGTGTTATAAACCACTAAATCTGATCGCATTGTCCCTTTGTTTGCTTATACGAAATCGGCCTCTATAGGAAATCGAGTCAATCAAAGCAGATTCCGCAGGCCTATAATGCCAATGACCAGCATCACCAGTCAATGGGGTTTACCACCAGTGACGGGCCAATACCCATGTGGACAGTGTGTAGCCTGTAAATTGACAATCAGATCACATGAAGTTAACAAAGGCCTTAATAAAGTATGGACCCAGAAATCATTTTCTAATTGTAACACTGACCATGTAGTGTACATGGTCACATGCCCCTGTGGTCTCCATTACATCGGCAAGACCAATCGAAAAATTAAAATCCGGATCAACAAACACAAGAGTTGTCTTAAGAATAAGACACTCCAAGCCCGATGGTTAAACATTTTGTTGACAAATCACATGGTTTTGAGAGTTTCAGCTGGACAGTGCTCCTTGCGGTTAAAGCCGATACCCTGGCTATTCAAAATCGAAAGCTCTTACAAAAAGAACAACAACTCATATTTCAAACACGTAGTGATCTTCACAGTTTGAATGATGCCATTGAGTGGCATACAGTTAAATAACCTAAGGTACCTTCATGGTGCTGCTAAGAGATATTGGTATCCACAGAATTTGGACCTTTGTCCTCTTTACTTAATATTATTTCCATCGATTTCTGGTGTTCCCACCCTAACACATAATTCTGTTAGAGTCCGTTTTCACTCTGGTATCTTTTTGGAATTATTTTTCTGAACGAGTCCAATAGAGTGGGGTTGTCTGTTTTCCTTTTTGGTGTATATGAGAATATAGAGGTGTTATTCTGCTTTCTACCACCAGAGCACGCTATTTTGGCAGATTCATGTGTCTGAATAGACATCAACAAGGGACTAATCATCTGGGTTTAAACTTTGTGGTTACCCTGTTGTTGTTTTTTTACTGCCTTAAAATGGCTCTCGTGGTTTGACACACCTCCCTAGACCTTTGGCTTTTTGGGAGCTTTTTTTGAACGACTCGCACGCGTACTGCTGCTATATTAAGGATTGCGAGTTTCAGTACCGCCTTGCAAGACGAGGATTCTGTAGAGCCATTACAGCCGCGGCTCTCGCCAGACGCACCCACAAGATACACTACTGAAGATAACTTGAAGTAGCAGAGTTTCCGTGAAGTGCGCCGCTGTTGCGGTGTATGAGTGTAGCCCTTAGTTTCTATTTCCCGAGACTTAGCCCTTCTATCTGTAGTTAAGGATTATTAATAACCGCATTCTCTCATTGTTACAGAGAACACACGCCCTCGTTTCTGTGGATCGCTTGTTTCCTTGAATTAAGCACACAAGTCAGTTTAGAAGCCCAACTCGAGCGGATTATGACACATTCTAAGATTTCGCCATTCATGTGCACATGCTGTTGAACTCTTGAGTTCAGAGGTAAATCAACTACTTTTCTCTCAGTTCCTCTGTATAACACTTCTTCAGAGGAACGATATTTGAGACGTTCCGCTACTGTGTGATTTTCGTTTTTGAGTAGCACAACCGATTGAATAAGTAAAGGAGATAAAATTATGTAGTTTTAGCCATACTCTTTATATTTAACTGTTCAGGAAAGATGAATAATGTTTTTCCTGGCATTGGTGCACGTTAGAGCTTGGCAGACAGCTTTTTTAGGCTCTTAATAGTAGTCTGATGCAATTCATATGTATCCATACAGATAATTGAACCTTTGAGGGCGAAATATCTGTTTGAAGACGGAATTAAATCCAGCCTTTCCTGTACTACCACCACTCCCATGCTAGGTAAAGATGCTTTGTTTCTTCTCTCCCTACACGAGATACAGATTTTATCTGCTAACCCTATATTGAATGTTTAGGCTTACAGTGTGTTTTTAAATGTTTTTCAGCAGTACCTATTTGGCTCAAGCACTTTTGAAAATTTTTATGAGCAGGAATGAATTGTAAAGAGAAAGTGACGGATCAAAATATCCTCCTGAAGAAAGTTCTAATGAAAATATAGGAACTGAAACATGTCGAGGCAGAACACCAGTAATAAGTGTAACTAGTTTGTGTATATGGGTCTCAATTGACCAAACATTTCTTTCTCCTTTATGTGTTACACTAATGTTTAAATAGGAGATTTTCCCTAGTTCATTAAGAGACTAGGAATTAATTGTTACAATGTAATTGTGAGCATTTTGCTTGATGTCACTTGCACTTTATTCTTAATTATGTTTTAGTATATCATTGGTTTTTTATGATGATGTTTTTTAATGATTATTAATACAATGTATATGTTGTGATATGAATTCTATGAGTACGTTGTAGCTGAATGTTCTCTCTACCTTGTATTTCTATATTTTGTCTGAATTGTAGTAACCAGAAGGAAAATAACTTTTGTTGAACTGTATTACAAGCTAAAAGGTGACCTGGGCTGGAGTGAGAGAAAGCTGAGAGATCCAGCGCATAAACGAGTGACTTTTCGTCGAAGGCCAAGTTGGCCCTGGTCCATGAAATGAACTGCATCCTTGTGTCCGAAGCCAGAGTGTGTCACAAGGTCGAAGTGAGCCACTTTAGCCCGTGCTACAAAACGTGGGGAAGGGAGTTTACTGAAATTTATTTTGAACACTGATTTTCTTTCTTACATTACACATTCCCTTAACACATTTATTGTATTAGAAATAGGGCAGGCATTAGGTTTATTGGTATATGCCATTTTCTTTTGACTAAGGACTGACTAGAACTCTAGTTTCTTTTTGTTTGATGGTTGAGAATCCTCCCATCTTAGTTATAGGGCAGGATAGGAGTTGTCCAACCCCCTTTAAACCATCAATAAAGGGTTTGAAACATTCAGCTCTAGTGTCTACTTGTGATACCATGCCTCCTTCACGTCTACCATCACCAAGTTATTCCCAGCCCTCAGCTGCTGTGTCTCAGGTTCAATCGGTTCCATGTAATAATGTCGCCACAAAAATCTCGGCATGCAAAAATATCGCCGAAAAATTGCCGTTTTTTGTGGCGACATTATTGCATGGAACATGCGGGGGACACCCCCGCAACCCGCAAACCTTTTTTTTTTCTTTTTTAAAAAAAAATTGTTATTTTTTTGTGTCCCTGTCCCCATATATATGGTCTCCCAAATAATATTGCCACGACATTTTCCCGGCGATATTATTTACGGCGACCAAATATATGGCGATATTATTACCTGATACTGTTCAATCACAGTGAAAATGTCTATTACTATTGCAGAGATGTTCTGGTCACTGTGGCTTTGCAGATGATGTCTCTTGCTGACTAAGGGCTGGCTGTCGAGGTCACTGATGGGTTGTAGGATTGTGTAACATGGAGCATCTGTATCGTCACTCAAGTGCAGGCAAAAACTGCTTGCCTACTCCATGGGTACAGCATCATCATCATCATCAGCGCCTCCATCCCCATCATCTCCCTCCTCAGGAATGTTCTGATGGTCTCCTATGGGAAGAAACAGGAAATCTGTGGCTAGGTTCCTTGCTACATCTTCCATATGTTACATACAAAGGACAGGTCTCTCTGTTGGTCCATCACTTTGCAATATCGGTCTCCTACTTCAAGAAACGTTTCTGGACTGTCTATTATCCTCAGGCTTGGCAATGTAATTATTTGGGAATGATTGCACAGTTTATGGACTGTGGGCATGTGTGGGCACATTCCCCTATGCATGCCATGTAGGTAATATGTGAATTGCCTTATTGGATGTCATTGTGATGCCCATGTGATAACTTCAGGATGTACATTTGAATTGGGTTTGGGGACTCGACTAATACATGTGGCTAACATTGCTCAAGCAGTTACGCACAGAGTCCCAGGTAAGATTTGGAAGTTGGAGTATTTTACTTCTTACTTTTTAAAGTTGAGAGTACAAAGATTTTGTAGGGAGTACAAATTTCTAATGGGAGTGTTTTGTAAGCAAATAAAAATGCTTCAATCTGTCTTTGCACCTAGTTATTCATGCACATTGAAAGACCCATGTTAACCTCTGCAAATCAGCCATAATAATAGGAGCGCTTCTTCCTGTGGCTCTACGTTTAATACTGATTGGAACAGATCCAGGAAGCAGTGTAGTTGAAAGTAGGGGCAGGTGTCTGTGTAATTTTCCTATCTCTTGTTGGGAGGAGTTTTACTCCATATATTTTTTTTCTGTGAGTATTTGCCTATAGTTTTAAGGAGTAAAAGTGGCTGATACTCCCCTGATCTGTAGGGCTGGTTACACATACGCATTTTGAATGGGAATGCGGCGCATACATGCCACACTCCCTGGTTACTGGAACCCCCTCAAGGAATTTGTCATCATAGCACCGTGGGGCTGCTCTCACCATGCATTCCAGGCACGTGGGTGGTGTGTAGTCAGTCCTTTTCCCTGACCACCCATGCAGCCTCCTTCTGTCTACTATTTGCTTTCGCACATTGGGCCTCATTCCGAGTTTGGAGGTAGCCATGGCACTGTTTGCGCCATGGCTGCCTCCAAAACCGGGCCCGACTCTGGTTTGGTGAGATGGGGATTTACCGGTCCATTCCAACCTTGGAGGGACCGGCAAGTTCCCATTTACCAAACCATTCCCCATTCCCATTTGAGCCCCCATAGGGCTCAATGGGAATGGGGATGGCGCAAATAACAGCCTGGCGCATGGCAAGGCTGTTATTTGCGCCCTGGTCCCCTAACGAGAACCATAAGGTTCATGGGGTGTGGCACGAAGGGCCAAATGAGGACCTACTTTATTGCTTGGTATGTTTCACAAGTCAGCAAGTGACAATTGTTAGGCAGAATCCTGTGCAGTGCCCTTAGGGACCACTACACACAATTAAGACTACAGGTGGCAATACAAGTTTTACCTTTGGTACAAGTCTGTACTACTATGTTAAAGTAGTAGCAGTAGTGCAGCAGCCAGGCTTATCTCAAGAGTATATGAGCAGTAACAGAGATTACACAAAGGGACCACAATTACTGTGACTCAAGGAAACACTGACTCAAGGTTTTAGGTAAAAAATATAAGTACATTTATTTTTAAACCATTTGTTATCAACACAACACTTCTATTAATTCAAAAACCACACGTAAAATATACTACAACTAACCAATTCACTTTGTACAGTATTACTCAATGTAAGTACCCCGTGTTTGAATGGACCAGTGTTACGAAACAGAACACATTACTGTGAATACAATTGCGATCACTTTTTGACAGTTCGTTCTACTAGATAAACGCGCATCCGCAGCAAGAAATTCTACCGGGGCAAAAACACACTTAGCACCCGAGATACCCAGAGCGAGTTGGGGGCAAAAACATAGGCAATATGTTAGTTAGGCAGACAGAATCGAAAAACACACATAGACAGGAATTCAAAAGTCAAAGGGCCGGAGCCAAAGTCAAATGACACCGGGTGTCTGTTGTCGAGGATCACACAGTCGGACAGTTCAAGATTCAGCGTTGCAAAGAGTACTTTGATATTGTCAATGTTCGGAAGCAAAAGTTATAAGAAGGAGGGAAAAGTAAGGACAAGCCTGAAAGTAGAGAAATAGGGATTTCACCCAAAGTTCCTCAAACAGGACACAGTACCTTTCTCAAAGGAACGAAGCTGGTGCCACGGCAGTTGTTCCTGTTGGTTTCCCGCAGACCCACGCTTTCCAGCAGCTTCAGCACGAAAAAGGACGATGAGGGGGTCCGCACCACACAGGGATGAGGCCGGCAGCAGAGACAATGAATAAAAGGTGCGCTCCTTAAAAACAGCAGAGGGTCTTCAGGTGGCTATCTGGACCACTACAGCAGTGTGCAGCAATTTTGACCACGAAGGCGGCCTCTGGCTGAAGAAGATGAGCTGGTTATCCCCACCATGCTCAAGGGAAGAAGACTCGGGACTGGATCTCCTCTTAGTCGTTGAAGGGTAGACAGCTCAGGACTGCAGCAGGGCTTCACCAGTGGGGTAGTTGCAGCAGTTGACCTCTCCTCCACTTCTCGTCGGTTCCTTGTAGTTCCAGTGGCGACTCTCTGACTTCCAGCCCAAGAGACCTGCCTTTTATGCGAAAAACCCCCATTCACACAGCCTGGCTGTCAATCACCCAGCAGGGGGGTTGCCCAGCCCGGACAACCACCTTGGCCAATCACGACAAAGTGCGACTTGGGTTTCCTAGGATACCCTGTTCAGGGGGTGACTATACCCATCCCTCACACCGAGCCCACCTAGACACCCAGGCGCCTTGAGGAGGGCTTCTAGGTAGAAGCCCGCCAAAAGACAGTGAACAAAGAATGCAAACCTAGTTTGCCACGCAAAGTAAAACACAAGAAGGAGTTTAACAAAAAGAAATGGCGAATAAACTGCACCGGAGCCAAACGAAAAAGGATTTGGTCAAGCGGGTTTAAGTTTGAGGCTAACACAATAGCCTACAATATTACCACGGTTATATAAGATAACCGCGGTAGAAATTTAGGGTAGATACCACTGCCACCAGCCAGGTCTAAATGTTAAAAGAGTGAAACAAAGCTCTAGGAGGTACAGATAAAAAGAGTTATGAGTTAACCCTTCCAGCACTCCATGTAAGATGGTTGGTACTGGATCTGTGGTTACATTTGACTAAGTAAAGTTAATGGTAACTTTACCCTTTTCTGGGGGACAGCAGTCACCTCAGAAATGGAGTCGGTGGGAAGTCTGAACGACAACCCTGTGTCACTGCACTAAGGTGCTGGGTGACACACACAAAGACGGGGGCTACTGAAGTGGTGTACTTCAGAGCTCACAATCTTAAAAACAGGTAAAAGACACTTAGCAAAATAGGTGTAAGAGTGGGGGAAAAGCTCACACTCTTACCAAGTGGAAAGAAATAACTCCAGAGATCCAGCAAAGCTGCTGAGGGACTCACTAGGTAAGGGAAATTAGCCATAGAATGAGTATTCTCCCTAACACTCCCCCCCACCCCAGACTAAGGGACAGGAGGATTTAATCCACTCCTGGATGGTTCTCATACCTCTAGTCGGTTACAAACATCCTAGAGAGACCATCAGCATTTTGGTGGTGACTTCCTGCTCTGTGCTCAATGGAAAAATCAAATCCTTGGGCGCAGATTGACCATCTGAGTAACTTTGGGGTTTCCCCTTTCATTTGCATCAGCCATCTGAAGGGTTGGTGGTCAGTCTGAATGGTGAAGGTAGATCCATACAAGTATGGTCTAAACCTCTTCTGTTCTATTGTTGCCCTCCTTGTTTCAGGATCCTTTAACTTCCTGCTGATGAAACAAATGGGGTGGTCCCTACCTTTCTCATCCAGTTGACTAAGGACTGCACCTATACCTACATTTGAAGGATCAGTTTCTACAATGAAGGGATGGTGATAGTCAGGAGCTCTTAGGACTGGAGCTTGACAAAGGGCTTTCTTCAGACTTTCAAAGGCTTGTTTGCACTCCTCATTCCACTTGACCTTTTTAGGAAATTTGGGAGAGAAGATGACATTCAAGGGAGAAGCTATGGTCCCATAGTTCTCTATGAAGTTCCTGTAATACCCAGTGAGACCTAAGAAGGCTCTCACTTGGGTTTGAGTAGTAGGGGTGGCTCAGTTTTGTACAGCTTGTACTTTGCTAGGCAATGGCCTTATTTCACCTCGTGCTCATGTCCAAGGTAGACCACTGAACTTTGACCAATTTGACATTTGCTTGCCTTTATGGTCAGATGGGCCTGTTCCAGAGCCTGCAATACATAGCCTAGGTGTTCAATATGTTCTTTCCATGTAGGACTGAACACTGCAATGTCATCCAAGTATGCCATGCAGAAGTCCTCCATCCCATTCAGAACTTGATTGACCATCCTCTGAAATGTAGCAGGTGCATTCTTTAATCCAAAAGGCATTACCTTGAATTGGTAGAGGCCAGCTGGGGTAGAAAATGCAGTTTCCTCCTTTGCATGGTCTGTCATGGCTATTTGCCAATAGCCTGATGTTAGGTAAATGTGCTGAGGTACTTGGCTGCGCCGAGTTTGTCCACCAGCTCATCTGTCCTAGGTAAAGGATGGGCATCAGTCGTTGTGACTGCATTCAGAGCTCTATAGTCCATGCAGAATCTCAACTCCTTGGATCCTGCCTTTGGTACAAGCACAACTGGGCTAGACCATGGGCTAGTAGAGGGCTCTATAACCCCGAGATCAAGAATCTTGTTGACCTCATTCCTTATATGGATTCTGACATTGTCTGACATTCTGTACCCCCTGCTTTTGACAAGCAAACAGTCACCAGTGAGTATATGTCACGACCCTCGCCCAAAACCCCCTCTGGAAAACCCATTGGCCAGGTGGAGTCAGGACTCAGGCCTCTGGAGCCTGGTATCCTCTTCAAAAGCCCTCATGGGGCCAGTCCTGGCGCCTATGACGCCAGGCTCATACACCATGAACAACAATGTGCTTGGGAACTGCTTTATTGTATTGTCAGCCAACATGGAGGCATCTATATAGCTTGGTTCCTAAGAACCAAGCTATGCGGTCTAGTGTTTTGGGTGTGGCAGGCCTGGAACTACTTTCCCTGCTACTACTTTACCTGGGCTATATAAACCACACCCTGACTGCAGAACATGCTTCCTGTTACTTTGCAGCTTGCAACGTGACGCTCACCGTGTCCAGCTATTCCCTCGAACCTCGGAGAAGCAGAATCTGCAAGGAGACAAAAGGAACATCATTAGCAGCAGCATCTTACCTGCAGTCTTCATCTTTGAACACTTGCAGCTACTGAGAACAGCTTCCTCGAATCTGCACGCCTCCCGGACCGAACGACCTGAAAGAGGAAGATAGAGGCAACATTAAAGAAAGCTGTAGAGACATTTACAAATTACGAACTGCTCAAAAGGCTTACCTGGCTGGTCGCCTCTCGGCTGGCACCACTCCGGACATTCCACTCGCGCTGAAGAACACTGCGACCTACAAGGAAGGAAAACACAGGTTAGCAAAGGCAAGACTTTGCTGCGCTGCGCATAGCGCTTACTTCCGCATCATGGCGCTCTTAATGTGCCATCATTTATCAGCAGGGCTCAACCAAGCCAGTTCGCCGCGCTGAAGCTCTGCATACCTAAGGGAGAAAAAAAGAGACATTTTAAACAAAGAAAGGCATGCAGGATAGCAACAAAACTAAAGAACAGCAATAAGACCTACCTGAACAATATCAAACGGGCCGGCGTCAGTGAAGTAACTGACCACACTCGCCCATGAAAGACAACGCGCCCCTGCAAAGAAGGCAGGACGGAGAGCACGCCTAATTCTACCACAAGGTGAGGAGAGGGCGCCAGAGGGACTGAAAGCATTCAGGGGTGGAGGGAGGATACTTACCACAGTCGGTCAGTCTTGAACACAGTCCTCCTGTATTTTCAGGCAGAACCTTCCCCGCAGACCACATCAGGGCAAAGCTGAGAAGCGTACCAGCGAGTAACCCAGCTGGGTGGCGTCCCTCTGGATACCAGGTGAGCGTAACAGTATATCATGCTGGCCCCAAGGGGTTAAGCCTGGTGAAAGTGAGAACAGGGAGGAAAACTGATTCAACAGTAACTTGCACTCATCCTGTTGGTCAGATGTGAGACTGGAAGAGAGATTAACTCCTTCCACTTGCTCATCTAAAGGTAAGCCTCTGAGGAGGTCAGGCAGAGGTTCCCTCTCCTCCTCCTCCTTAGCTGAAGCTAGAAGCAACGCTCCTATGTCAGGTCGAGAGACATATGCTTTCAAACGGTTGGTGTGAAAGACTCTGGGCACCTCCTTAGGTTTGTCTAAGTCCACCAGATAGTTCACCTCTCCAAGTTTACCCACAACCTTGAAGGGTCCTATCCATTTGTCCTGCAAGGCCCTCTGCCTTGTGGGGACCATAACAAGAACAAGCTGGTCTTGAGTAAACCCAACCATGTTAGCCATCTGGTCATGCCAATGTTTGCCCAGAGCTTCACCAGCCTTCAAGTTATCAGTTGCCTCTGCCATCATGTGTGACATTCTCCTCCGGAGACCTATCACATAGTCAGTCACTTAGGGAAGGAGCACTCTCCAACCCCTCCTTAATCGGGGCCAATGGACCTCTGACTGGATGGCCATAGAGAAGTTCGAAGGGACTAAATCCTAATCCCTCCTGAGGGACTTCTCTATAAGCAAAGAGAAGGCATGGCAGTAGAAGGTCCCACTTTCTTCTAAGGGGTTCTTCTAAAGCACCTATCATGCTCTTCATAGTTCTGTTAAATCTCTCTACCAGCCCATTGGTTTGGGGGTGGTAGGCAGTTGAGAACTTGTAGGTAACTCCACAGGTTTTCCACATGGTTTGCATGTAGTGGGACATAAAATTTGATCCCCTGTCAGATATCACCTCCTTAGGAAAACCTACTCTGGCAAAAATACCAAGTAGGGCCTTAGCCACAGCCGGAGCCGTAACAGTCCTCGTAGGTATGGCTTCCGGAAATCTAGTGGCATTGCCCACTACTGTCAGGGATGGCACTCTATTAAGAGTGGCACAGGACACCCAAAAAGGGTTTGGGTGGTTGTGCCTAAATAAAGTGGACAGAGAAGCACACACATAGCTTAAAGGAAAGAGACGAAGAGTAGGCAAGAGTAGCAAGGAAAGGTACAGAATGAATTCCCTCTTGGGGTGTATGCAGATATAGGAAAAGAGTATTCCACGAACCTTAGGAAATACTCAAGCCTTCTGCACAGTTTGCTATAACAGAGGCCCACGCTGTTTGCTCATGACTTGGAACAGCAGCTATGGGTGTCTGTAATGTAGAAACGAGACAAGGGAAGGGGCAGAGGTTGACTGATGGGAACCAACAGACAAGCTCTGTACAAAAGGGTCTACAAAACAGGACAAGAGAAGATACTTACAGACAAATCCAGGAAAAGGAGGTTGATAGCAAACTAGCAGAAGGAAATGAAGGGAAAGTCGTGTAACAGGATAGGATAGCAGCGGACAGTAAGGAACAAGGTTGAGAGCTCAGAGGAGCAGGAAAGCAATGAGCAAGCCCACAGGAGCAGGGCTATAAGGTAGAGAGCCCAGAGGGAAAGGGCTTAGGGCAGCAGAGTAAAGCAGGCTGCACGGCAAGGAACCCAGAAGGACCGGGCAGCAAGGAGTGAGCCCTGAGGGGCAGGGCCGCTGACCGTAGAAGGTTGCAGAGGACTGTAGAGGGCTGCTAGGCCGAGAACCCAGCGGAAAAAGGTAGGTAGTAAGCAGCGGAGCCTGATCAGCTGCAAAGTAGGAAGCCCAGAGGACAAGGGCTGTAGGCAGCCGGAGTGAGGCAGGCTGCAGAGCAGGGCGCCCAGAGGACAAGGGCTGAGACCGGAAAGCAGCAGAGCGTGATCAGCTGCAATGTAGAAAGCCCGGTAGGGCAAGGGCGGAGGCTGGAAGGCAGCAGAGCGTGATCGGCTGCAATGTGGAGATCCCGGCAGGGCAAGGGCGGAGGCTGGAAGGCAGCAGAGCGTGATCAGCTGCAATGTAGAAAGCCCGGTAGGGCAAGGGTGGAGGCTGGAAGGCAGCAGAGCGTGATCGGCTGCAATGTGGAGAGCCTGGCAGGGCAAGGACGGAGGCTGGAAGGCAGCAGAGCGTGATCAGCTGCAATGTAGAAAGCCCGGTCGGGCAAGGGCGGAGGCTGGAAGGCAGCAGAGCGTGATCGGCTGCAATGTGGAGAGCCCGGAGGAGCAGGGATGTGAGGAAGAGAGCCTGGAAGGCTATGGCTGAAGGCAGCGAAGAGTAACAGGCTGCAAGGCAGGAAGCCCAGAGGAGCTGGACTGAGGCAGGGTGCCCAGAAGGCTAGGGCTGTAGGCAGCAGGGTATAGCAAGCTGCAAGGCAGGGTCCAAGCAGGAGTGATGGAAAACAGCATACAAAGATCCGTAGAAAGACACGAAAGGTGGAGGAAGGTCTCTCAATGCAAGAGGCTGAGCCACTGCAGGCAGCAGCCTTTTATACTGCCTAGCCCAGCACAGAGGCAGGCTAATTGGTTGCACCTGGCTAAGCACACCTGCAGACAATCGGCCACCTCCCTCTCTGTTCCTGAGTTGGTGGAAGCAGAGCCAATCCCTAGGGCTTCTGGGGGGTGTAGTTCCTTTGATGACCAATAGGAACAGCCAGGAATCGATGCTTATAGCCAGGTGCATTGTGGTATGCGTAGTTTGTTGGAAAAAATAATAAAGCACCAAAGTCTCGCAAATGGGAAATAAAGTCCCCAAAGTAAATATAGATTGATCCAAGAGTCTGTTGTAAATAAATGATAAACAAATAGTCCATATTGAGCGCAAATTGATGCGCCCATGGCGCAGGCATGACAGTATGCCCCTCTCCAGGCCCCTCTCCAGGCTCCCTGAAGACCGACCTGCAAGAAGAATGTCTGTCACATCGTACAAGAGTCTTAATCCAAAAAGGCACATCATGAAGCACCAGAAACGGTTTAAGGTTGCAAGGTGAGAGTCTTGAATGACGGAGACAGTACAAATGTTCTGAACTTTAGATGTAGAAATCAGAAAAGACGAAGTCTTTGGAACACAAACCCCAACTGTGTGTGCATGAAGAGAGGAACTGCGAAAAACTGCTGCAGGCTCCATGATAGATTTTGCTTTGACGGGCAACAGTATGATGCTGGAAGGTGGAGACATAGGTACAGCAGAGTTGGTAGCTTTAGGAAGGTTTTCCAAGACATCCGGAGCAGCCATGACAAGGTTAGGGTTAGCCGCAGAGAGTTCAGGAGTCACAGCGGCGGTTTCCCCATGATTAGTAGACAGTTCAGAGGTTACAGCAGCAGTGAGATCTTGAATGGCTGTAGAGAGTATCGAGGCTGTAGCAACTGGGTGTGTGGGTGCCATGAGAGAACCAGCAGGCTGGAACGCACCTGAGACTGGTAGAGTAGAGTCTGGCAGTCTTAGTGCTATAGATACACCAGCAGGAACAACTGGAGCAGTAGTCTTAACAGGGAAACCCTTCGCTGACTTTGCAACAGTTAGCATGGTGAATGTAGGATCAGGAAGAGAAGGTGCTGCGGGATCAGGTTGTGTAGCAGAGGATTCTGCTGCAGCTAGCACAGCTGCGAAGGAAGTAGAAATCTGGGCATCGGGAGCATCAGAATTAGCAGTAGCTTCAGGAATCACAGTAGCTATAGCAACCTCAAGATTTGCAGCAGGGACTTCAGGAGACTCAAATGTGGCAGGGAGTTTAGGAGCCACAGCATCAGGAAGATCATGAATTGCAGTTGGAAGTACGGGTGCTGTAGCAGCTACAGACAGTTCAGGTGTTGCAACCACTGGTAGATCGGGTACCACAACCACTGGCGATTCAGGGGGTATCGAAGAAACTGGAGATGTTGATTGCTCAGGAGTGTTGTCTGATAGCACAGCCACACTTTGGCAAGCCCCGCTTGCCAACTCAGCATGCTCGGTGTGAACTGCGCCAGTCTCCTCAGCTGAGGTTGTTATTCAAGAAGAGGTTGTAAGTGTGAGTACTGGACAATAGGCAAGGGTGAGGGCGGAACCATCCTTTGACTCAGAGGGATTTCCAATCAGAAGACCACCCTTGTTTTGTGGTGTAATGGCTGTGTGAGTGATTTGACCCACCGGAGGAGTTAATTCTTTTCTGTCAGTACAACAACCTGAGTTTCTGTGGCTGGAAGGTGAAAGAGCTGTGTCAGTCTTTAGAAGGGATACATATGCTATATTTAGGTCTTCCATCTGCTTGGTATAAGTCTGTATACTTTTCTTCGTGGCAATTCCAGGCCTTATCATGTCGATCTCTAAAGATAAGATGACAGGTGTTGGACATAGTGTCAAATGGTCTGGTGACTTGTGTCCCTTCATAAGATTCTTATAATGCAAATAAACAAAGTCATCATAGAGGTCTTCGGTCTTTCTTTTAAGGCGTAGGAGTTGTTCGTGTAGCAGGTAAGTATCATTAGTTTGATCTAAAGCTTTAGAAGCTGGTGCGGCAGAAAATTCGGTTGTAGCAATGGGAAGACTGACCTTAGGGTTATTGTGGTTAGTAGATACTGTGGAAGCATTAAGACAACCAATGGTTAGTATAGGTCTTTTGTACCCAGGACCAGATGCACAAACCTCAGGATAATGACTGCCTTGCCCTGTCAAATAAGGGTTTCCAGCATTCTGGGGAGCTTGCCAAGCTGATCTTGCGCATATCACTCTGGCAACAGCGTATTCTGGTTTAGAGTCTCCCACAATGAGTGCTATATCCTTGGCTGTTGCGGTGTTAGAAGGCTTGTCAGAAGACGCAGGAGTGTTTTTCACTGTTTGGTTTAACAAGATCTGTAAGTATTCATTATCTTGCTGTAGCTCTGCAACAGATAAGGACTGCGGGTCATAGTCGCAAATGTCATAATAATTGTACATGGAAGAAGGGTCAGCTAGCCAGTGAGTATAGTACTGTGCTTGTAAATCTTTGTTTACTAAGGCGAGACTGTCCTTTAGACTAAGGTTCTTGTTTGCTGTCTTTAGGGAAACCATAGGTTTATGCAAAGGTTTCTTAACCCGAAAGGAAAGCATCTTTGGTCTGTGTGCGCCTTTCCGGCCTATGGAACAAGACATTTTTTGCTCTTGCATTCTGTCAGGGATGGCACTCTATTAAGAGTGGCACAGGACACCCAAAAAGGGTTTGGGTGGTTGTGCCTAAATAAAGTGGACAGAGAAGCACACACACAGCTTAAAGGAAAGAGAACGAAGAGTAGGCAAGAGTAGCAAGGAAAGGTACAGAATGAATTCCCTCTTGGGGTGTATGCAGATATAGGAAAAGAGTATTCCACGAACCTTAGGAAATACTCAAGCCTTCTGCACAGTTTGCTATAACAGAGGCCCACGCTGTTTGCTCATGACTTGGAACAGCAGCTATGGGTGTCTGTAATGTAGAAACGAGACAAGGGAAGGGGCAGAGGTTGACTGATGGGAACCAACAGACAAGCTCTGTACAAAAGGGTCTACAAAGCAGGACAAGAGAAGATACTTACAGACAAATCCAGGAAAAGGAGGTTGATAGCAAACTAGCAGAAGGAAATGAAGGGAAAGTCGTGTAACAGGATAGGATAGCAGCGGACAGTAAGGAACAAGGTTGAGAGCTCAGAGGAGCAGGAAAGCAATGAGCAAGCCCACAGGAGCAGGGCTGTAAGGTAAAGAGCCCAGAGGGAAAGGGCTTAGGGCAGCAGAGTAAAGCAGGCTGCACGGCAAGGAACCCAGAAGGACCGGGCAGCAAGGAGTGAGCCCTGAGGGGCAGGGCCGCTGACCGTAGAAGGTTGCAGAGGACTGTAGAGGGCTGCTAGGCCGAGAACCCAGCAGAAAAAGGTAGGTAGTAAGCAGCGGAGCGTGATCAGCTGCAAAGTAGGAAGCCCAGAGGACAAGGGCTGTAGGCAGCCGGAGTGAGGCAAGCTGCAGAGCAGGGAGCCCAGAGGACAAGGGCTGAGACTGGAAAGCAGCAGAGCGTGATCAGCTGCAATGTAGAAAGCCCGGTAGGGCAAGGGCGGAGGCTGGAAGGCAGCAGAGCGTGATCAGCTGCAATGTAGAAAGCCCGGTAGGGCAAGGGCGGAGGCTGGAAGGCAGCAGAGCGTGATCGGCTGCAATGTGGAGAGCCCGGCACGGCAAGGGCGGAGGCTGGAAGGCAGCAGAGCGTGATCAGCTGCAATGTAGAAAGCCCGGTAGGGCAAGGGCGGAGGCTGGAAGGCAGCAGAGCGTGATCGGCTGCAATGTGGAGAGCCCGGCAGGCAAGGGCGGAGGCTGGAAGGCAGCAGAGCGTGATCAGCTGCAATGTAGAAAGCCCGGTCGGGCAAGGGCAGAGGCTGGAAGGCAGCAGAGCATGATCGGCTGCAATGTGGAGAGCCCGGAGAAGCAGGGCTGTGAGGAAGAGAGCCTGGAAGGCTATGGCTGAAGGCAGCGAAGAGTAACAGGCTGCAAGGCAGGAAGCCCAGAGGAGCTGGACTGAGGCAGGGAGCCCAGAAGGCTAGGGCTGTAGGCAGCAGGGTGTAGCAAGCTGCAAGGCAGGGTCGAAGCAGGAGTGATGGAAAACAGCATACAAAGATCCGTAGAAAGACACGAAAGGTGGAGGAAGGTCTCTCAATGCAAGAGGCTGAGCCACTGCAGGCAGCAGCCTTTTATACTGCCTAGCCCAGCACAGAGGCAGGCTAATTCGTTGCACCTGGCTAAGCACACCTGCAGACAATCGGCCACCTCCCTCTCTGTTCCTGAGTTGGTGGAAGCAGAGCCAATCCCTAGGGCTTCTGGGGGGTGTAGTTCCTTTGATGACCAATAGGAATAGCCAGGAATCGATGCTTATAGCCAAGTGCATTGTGGTATGCGTAGTTTGTTGGAAAAAATAATAAAGCACCAAAGTCTCGCAAATGGGAAATAAAGTCCCCAAAGTAAATATAGATTGATCCAAGAGTCTGTTGTAAATAAATGATAAACAAATAGTCCATATTGAGCGCAAATGGACGCGCCCATGGCGCAGGCATGACAACTACAACCAGGATAAACCTGTTGCCTGAAGATGTGGGAGGGTCAAGAGAACCAACAATGTCAATCCCCACCCTCTCAAAAGGAATTCCCACCACTGGGAGAGGCACTAAGGGTGCTACATTCTTGGACCCACTCTTGGCGGAGGTTTGGCAAGTGTGGCAGCTTCTGCAGAATTTGTCTATTTCTGTACCCATCTTAGGCCAGTAGAAGTGCAGAGATAGCCTTTCTTTGGTTTTCTTAAAACTTAAGTGACCAGCCAAAGGTACCTCATGGGCTAACTGCAGAAACTGGAGTCGGTTCACTAGAGGCACTACAAGTATTTTGTAGTCTCCAAGGGTTGACTCAGTTGGTTCACTGTAGAAGAGGCCATCTTCCCAGTGGAACCTATACTTCCCAGGCTCAGTCCCATTGAGCTGAGAAGTGGCCTGTTGGCGAAGACCTTCCAAGGTCGATCACTCTCTTTGTCCCTTGCTGAAATTTTCCCTGTTGGGTCCACATTCTGCCAGTAAAGACTGCAGCTCAGGATGGTCAACAGGGTCAAGATCTCCTACCAAGGTAAGATCCTCTTCTAGATCTGATTCCTCAGTATCTAGTTTGACCATACAGGGTTGAACCTCACACTCAGCCTCAGCTGGTGTGGGAGTCACAGGTGTGACTTAGGACAGTCTCGGAGATGTCCTTCTGGGCACAGGAGTGCTTGCTGGTTTCTTGCTTGTAGACCTAGGTTTCCCTTTTGTCTTTTCTTGCCCTGCAATGGCAGTAAGTAAGTCCTGTGGACTTGGGGTGATAGCTTCCTCTATCATGTCCCCAGGAGAGCCTCTTAACGTTCTCTCCCTTGCAGACCTTGTGAGCTCCTGCTTCCTTCTGCTGGGGGGCCTGGGGGTACTAGACACAACTCCAAGAGTTTTAAGGTCATTACCCAACAGGACCCTCCCAGGTACGTTATTTTGCACACTTGCGGGTATTCTGACAGTCATGTCATTACACTGGATGAGAGCTGGTAACTGGGGAACCATTTGCACAGGGCCTCCAGCTAACTTGGCTAGGTGTTTGGGTGCCTTAGCAACATCCTCCACCTTGAGAAAACATTCATCAACCACAGTTATGCTGGCTCCAGTGTCTCTGATGGCAGGGGTCTCCTGACCATTCACAAGAACACTATCTTTGTAATACTCTTTAGTATTATCTGGGATTGAGTTATAGACATCTAAGTTCTGTTGTTCCCAAAGACCCAAGGACACTAAAGAAACACTAGCTGAGACTCTCATGGGCTCATCAGCTAGTAGCTGAAAGTTTCCACTTGTCATAGGTACTTCATCCACCTGGGAGAAGGCTAAGGAGACAGTGTTGATCCCTGAAGGTTTACCCTTACACTTGGGATCTCCTTTCACATGGCCAGGCAATCCACAAACAAAGCATTTCCCAAATGCTCTCTGGAATGGGGGCTTGCTCTGACCTCCATCTGGTGTGGTACCAGGTGGTACACTAGCCTGATTCGGTTTAACTTGTGGCTTACCCTGGTTATGTTTGTGGCCCTCTTTTGGATTGGAATTCTTGGAATTCTCCTTGTAGTCTTTCTTGGACTGCCTTCCCTCTTCCTTCTTCTGAGTTGCCCCAGAATCCTTGTGAGTAGCCCTGTTGGCAACCCACAAGTCAGCAGCCTTAGCTAATTTCTTAGGATCTATCTCCTTTGAATCAGCCAAGTGCTGCCTAAATTCAGGAGAGCAGGCATCAAAAATAGACTCCAACATTACAAGATTCATCAGACCTTCATAAGGGTTCACTTTGTAACCCTTAACCCAACCATCTAAGTTTTTCAAACAGTCACACACCCAGGTAGCCCAAGGGGTACCATCATGTTTTTTGCGGGTTCTAAACCTCTTAAGGTACTGGGAAGGGGTCTTCCCAAACCAAGCTATTAATGCTAGTTTCACACACTCATAATCCTGTGTATCATCCTCCCCCAACTTCATTACAGCATCACTTGCAACAGGGGGAAGACTAGAGAAAAGCCAAGGAATCAACTGATTCCCTGAGATACCTCGAATCCCATGATTGTACTCAAGCAGTGCTAACCAATCTAAAACATCAAGTTTAGTCTCATACATACCAATCATTTCCTTTGGCATATGGGGTTTCTTAGGGCTGGAAGACCTAGAAGGCTGTGGGAGAGAAGCATTTTCAAGAGACAGTTTCTTCATTTCTAGTTCATGATTCAGTTCCATTTCTCTGAGCCTTAACTCTTGACGTTTCATAGCAGTTTGTGCATCAATACGTTTCACTTCTAATTCAAGTCTCATTTTCTCAAGTGCAATAAATTCAGGAGTAAGTGTAGGACCTGTGGGGGTCCCTGTGGACAGAGGTTGTGCATTCTGAGCGGGCAAAGGAGTTGTAGGGTTTCCTAGCAAGGACTCATCTACTTCTTCTAAATTAACACTCTCAGAATCAGAAACATCAAAATCCACATTGGCTGGAGTGGTAGGCCCTTCTGACCCACTCTCCAGACTTTTTCCCCATTAACTTTGCAACCAGTTCAGATTTTTTTCCTTTACCAGAGAGATTCTTATCTCTACACATGGTTCTAAGACCCTCAGCAGTATAGAGTAAAAGACTCTCTTCAGTGTAATTTTCCATACTTTACATGATTTCTCAGTTAAATAGATTTAGTGGTGTTAGCCTTGTGGTTAGTTGAACCCAAGCACACTTACAGGTATCCTGACAGTCATGTCATTACACTGGATGAGAGCTGGTAACTGGGGAACCATTTGCACAGGGCCTCCAGCTAACTTGGTTAAGTGTTTGGGTGCCTTAGCAACATCCTCCACCTTGAAAAAAACATTCATCAACCACAGTTATGCTGGCTCCAGTGTCTCTGATGGCAGGGGTCTCCTGACCATTCACAAGAACACTATCTTTGTAATACTCTTTAGTATTATCTGGGATTGAGTTATAGACATCTAAATTCTGTTGTTCCCAAAGACCCAAGGACACTAAAGAAACACTTGCTGAGACTCTCATGGGCTCATCAGCTAGTAACTGAAAGTTTCCACTGGTCATAGGTACTTCATCCACCTGGGAGAAGGCTAAGGAGACAGTGTTGATCCCTGAAGGTTTACCCTTACATCTGGGATCTCCTTTCACATGGTCAGGTAGCCCACAAACAAAGCATTTTCCAAATGCTCTCTGGAATGGGGGTTTACTCTGACCTCCATCTGGTTTGGGACCAGATGGTACACTAGCCTGATTCGGTTTCCCTTGTGGCTTACCCTGGTTATGTTTGGGGCCCTCTTTTGGATTGGGATTATTGGAATTCTCTTTGTTGTCTTTCTTTGGCTGCTTTCCCTCATCCTTCTTCTGAGTTGCCCCAGAATCCTTGTGAGTAGCCCTGTTGGCAACCCACAAGTCAGCAGCCTTAGCTAGTTTCTTAGAATCTATCTCCTTTGAATCAGCCAAGTGCTGTCTAAGCTCAGGGGAACAGACATCAAAAATAGACTCCAACATTACAAGATTCCTCAAACCTTCATAAGTGTTCACTTTGTAACCCTTAACCCAACCATCTAAGTTTTTCAAACATTCACACACCCAGGTAGCCCAAGGGATACCATCATGCTTTTTGAAGGTTCTAAACCTCTTAAAATACTGGGAAGGGGTCTTCCCAAATCTAGCTATTAATTATAGCTTCACACACTCATAATCCTGTTTATCCTCCTCCCCGAACTCCATTACAGCATCACTTGCAACAGGGGGAAGCCTAGAGAAAAGCCAGGAATAAGCTGATTTCCTGAGATACCTTGAATCCCATGATTGTACTCAAACATTGCTAACCAATACAAAACATCAAGCTTAGTCTCATACATACCAATCATTTCCTTTGGCATACGTGGTCTCTTAGGGCTGGCAGACCTAGAAGACTCTGGGAGAGAAGCATTTTCTACAGACAATTTCTTCATCTCTAGTTCATGATCCAGCTCCATTTCTCTAAGCCTTAACTCTTGATGTTTCATGGCAGTTTGTGCATCAATACGTTTCACTTCCAATTCAAGTCTAATTTTCTCAAGTGCAATAAATTCAGGAGTAAGTGCAGGACATGTGGGGGTCCCAGTGGACAGAGGTTGTGCTTTCTGAGCAGGCAAAGGAGTTGTAGAGTTACCTAACAAGGACTCATCTACTTCTTCCAAATCAACACTTTCAGAATCAGAAACATCATTATTCACATTTGCTCGAGGGGTAGGCCCTTCTGACCCACTCTCCAGACTTTGTTTTCCTATTAACTTTGCAATCAATTCTGATTTCTTTCCTTTACCAGAGAGACTCCTCTCCCTACACATGGTTCTCAATGCCTCAGCAGTGTAGTTCAAATGACCCTCTTCAGTGTAGCTTTCCATATTTGACATAATTTCTTACTTAAATAGAATTAGTGGTGTTAACCTTGTGGTTAGTTGAACCCAAGCAATAGCAGCACTCTAAGTGTAATCACTCTGCTTCCAAATCCTCACCGCTGTACACCAGTGTTAGGCAGAATCATGTGCAGTGCCCTTAGGGACCACTACACACAATTAAGACTACAGGTGGCAATACAAGTTTTACCTTTGGTACAAGCCTGTACTACTATGATAAAGTGGTAGCAGTAGCAGAGCAGCCAGGCTTATCTCAAGAGTATATGAGCAGTAACAAAGATTGCACAAAGGGGCCACAATTATTGTGACTCAAGCAAACACTGACTCAAGGTTTTAGGTAAAAAATATAAGTACATTTATTTTTAAACCATTTGTTATCAACACGACACTTCTATTAATTCAAAAACCACACGTAAAATATACTACAACTAACCAATTCACTTTGTACAGTATTACTCAAGGTAAGTACCCTGTGTTTGAATGGAACAGTGTTACGAAACAGAACACGTTACCGTGAATACAATTGCGATCACTTTTTGACAGTTCAGTCTACTAGATAAATGCGCATCCGCGGCAAGAAATGCTACATGGACAAAAACACACTTAGCACCTGAGATACCCAGAGCGAGTTGGGGGCAAAAATCACAGGCAATATGTTAGTTAGGCAGACAGAATCGAAGAACACACATAGAGCATCATTACGAGGTTGGAGGTAAGTATCTGTCCTTACCGGCATGGAGCAAATACTGTGTCCGTGTAGTAAAGAGCCCGCTAATAGAGGGCTATTATGAGTTTGCGGGCACAAGCTTTGCGCCATGCTGGTAAGGACATTACCGGCATGCCGCTAAAGTCCAAAAAATTGACCTTAGCGGCATCATGGAAAGCGCTGACAGCACTACCTGCATCAATGGATACGGCATTAGCGGTGACCGTAAATAAGCGGAACCGGAAGTAGCGTCATCACACAGGAACGGGAAAGAGCACAGCAACCATCTTTAAAAACACAATCCATTGCCAACCTCAGCACCCAGGACCTGCATCAGCACAACAGCAGCCCCAACTTCACCTAACACTCCATCACCATGCCCAAGGCCCTTAAGAAAGGTGCCAGCGCAAGGTCTGTTTCTTGGTGGAGGAGCTAAACATGCTCACAGACACCCTTGCCGAAAATGCGGGGGTCGTGTTTGTGCCAGATATGCGGCGAGCTGCCCAGATGAGAAAGAAGGAGATCTGGGAGGAGGTGGCACGCAAAGTCAGTGCGGTCGGTACCACCCCCTGCACCGTAAAGGACGTGCGCAAGCTCTGGGATGACCTGCACCTACGCGTCAGGAGCATTCTTGCAGTTAATCAGAGCCAGGGCATGGGAACAGGTGGCAGAGGAGGCTCACCGATCAAGATGACACACTGGAAAGAGGCATGTGCTAGCACAATTGGCATGGAGACAATTGAGGGAGTGGAGGAAATGGAGCGTGGAGCGCCGTCATCAGCTGATGGAGGTGAGTGTCCACACAAACCACTGTAATGCAAAGCATGATGATGTCTCCCAAATGTGACAGTGAAATGAGCCAATGCATGGGCAATCACACACACATGTACACAACCCTGCCTATAGGCTGTCCACAGCACCATCACATCCACATGCATGCAGCACCTCATACATGTGTCACCCAGACGTATGCCTGCATGACCCACCCATATGGCAAGCAACCTGTATGTCATAAGTCCAAGTCCAAATAGCCTCAAATGTAGATAACTGCAAAAATACCAATATATGCATGATGCACGTAGAACCATCACTGATGCAGTCCCTCTCTTGGTCCCCCACAGGCTCACAATCTGACAGTCAGGACCAGGAATCCATGCCACAACACCCATGAAGAAGGCCAGGAGCATGGAAGGAGGCAACAGGCCTACCACATCAAGGGGCACAGGCAATCCTGGACTGCCACAGAAGCCCAAAGCAGCTCAGGATGCAACAGCACCGAGGCGTGAAAGGGGCACTGACACCACGATAGCACCCACACCAGCCGCTACCACCACACAGGAGCCAGTGGCTGATGGATCACTGTCCGCTGCTAACAGTTCTGTTGGAGAAGCAGCTGCCACGGCACCCCTGTTGGATGAAGAGGGACACTGCCAAACACCCGTAAAACATGGCACACCCAGCCCACAGCTGTGACCCCACCTCACCCCACATCCAAAGCCAACAGCCATGAGCTGTCTGGAGGTGAGTCATTGCCAGGGAGATGGAGCCCCAGGGGGAGCACACCCGATGGGGGACCCATGCCGCACGCTACATCAACATCCACCGGTGTCAGGGACAGAGACCATGGAATCAGCCTCATCCAACAGCGCCAGGAGGAGCTCACTGCACTGGTCGGCCAGCACGTGAGCGAAGGTGCCCTGGTGAGGGAGGAGTGCCGTGAATATGCTACGGCCATTAAAGTCGCAATAGACACGAGTACCAAACGCATCTGTGATGAGTTGGCTGCTGTGAGGCAGGTCCTCAGCCGCATCGCGGATGCTATGGAGAGCCAGCGTCCCGCACAGGGACTGGAGCAACCAGGCACCTCCTCCTCTGCCAGCTCCAGGCAGACCAGCCCCTTGCGCAGGCCCGCGCGGACCTTGTGGCGGTCAGACATGCAGCCACCCGATGCTGGTAGAGGACATGGGAAGTAGGGGCAACCTGATAATGGGAACTCTTGCGATCTAATGCTGCACTGAAGTGCACACCATGTGTGGGGGAGTTGTGGGGGGAGGGAGAGGAGGGAGAGGGTGTTTGGGGGAGTTGTGGGGTTAGGGGGAGAGGGTGTGTGGGGTGGAGGGTTTATGCACTTTCTATACACTTTATACACGCAAGATTACAAGCTCGACATTGTTTACAGTTGGCAGGCGTATTACGGTCACTCTCAGAACAAACCCAATTTCAGTAATCCACAGAAATCCGGTCAACCTCCAGCAGAGAATACTTCATCTGACGTTTCGAGTGTAGAACTTGAAGTTGTCCCAGACCGGAGTAGAGAGGCAACACCTGGACCTGCAGTAGAGGAATCAGCAACCACCCCCACGCCTTTTTTAGAAAAAGGCCAGTCCGAAGAGGAAAAAAGAAAAAATCCTCAGCGGAAGAAAACAACGAAGAAACACTGATTGTCAACATCTCATCTATCAGTTATCCAAAATGGAACTACATGTCTTGAAAAAAGGCCTATCATTTGTCCCTAACAACAACAGTACTCTCCTTCATGAAAAAATAGATTTTTTCAAACTGATGCGTAAGTTAAAATTGAAGATGTTCTTTGACTCATTGGAGGAGGACTCTACCACCAAAGAACCACACAGATTCTTAGAACTCAATCCTAAGAGTTCCTTCAATCCACCGGTACAGAACCATATACTATCTACCTTCGAGAAGACTGTACTACAGGAGTTTAAGAGAATCCAGTTTAAAGCCAACACACAAGGCAATTTTACAATAAGAGAACGCCAGACATTAAAAAATCTGCTTGATAATCAAGATGTTGGGCCTCATTACGACTCAGGCGGTAAGGGGTTTACGGCGGCGTAAACAGCGCCGGCCCTTACCGCCTGATTCCGAGGTCCCTTAGCGTCATGGAGGTTTTAACACCTGCTTTTAGCAGGTGTTAAAATCCATGGCGCTAAGGGACCTTGATGTTAATTACGCCACCGTAATTTACGTTGGCGTAATTAACGCCTTCCCCACTCCCATTATGCCCTATGGGGCAAAAATGGGAATGGGGAAGGGTAAATGGGGATTGGGGACTTACCGCCCCGCCAACCTCGGAATGTGGCGGTAAGTCCGCCAACCACCATGGCGTAAACGTAGTTTACGCCATGGTGGTAAAGGTAAGACCCAGGCGGTAACTTACCGCCTGGGTCGTAATGAGGCCCGTTATCTTTAAACCAGCCGACAAGGGAGGAGCCCTTGTACTAATGAATAAACGTGATTACATTGATGAAATTGAACGCCAACTGAGCGACCCAGAGACCTACATGGTAGTACCCCAGAATCCAACTGAAGCAGTACGATCACTTATTAAGGGAGTACTTGATGAAGCAGAAACCAATGATGTCATCTCAGAGAAAACACGACTCTTTCTTGAAAATAAACACCCGATTATGCCAGTTATGTGTATATTACCCAAAATACATAAGCGACTTACTAATCCTCCTGGACGCCCTATCGTAGCGGCTACAGATAGCCTCCTGGAACCATTGGCCCAGTACCTGGACAAGATTCTAAAGCCTTTAGTCCAGGAAACTACAACATATGTCAAGGACACTATGCACTTCTGCACAAATTGAAAAATGTATAGTTTGTCCAAAGGAGAGATGTGATGTTTACTATGGACGTCACATCGCTTTATACTAACATCGTACATGAAGCAGGCCTAGAAGCAATTGAATGGTTATTGCTGCAATCTGACCAATGTAAGGGTGAAAGACTTTTTATACTGACTTTACACAAGTTGGTACTGATGAATAATTTTTTAAAATTCCAAGATCGATTTTTTCTCCAAACATCTGGTACAAGCATGGGTGCAGCTATGGCACCGTGCTACGCCAATGCCTATATGTATTACCTTGAACATGAAAATATTCTCACTTCTCCTAGGTGGATGAGACATCTTTCCCTTTACGTCAGATATATTGATGATATTTCTGGAATCTGGTCCGGGCCAGAAGACGAATTACACAACTTCTACGAAATGATGAATTCAATGCATCCCTGGATCAAATTCACGACGGAGACAAGTGACACCTCGAACCACTTTTTGGATGTTGAAATATATGTGGCTAACACCTCTTTAGAGACTAGGATTTTCACACAAAAAAAACGACAGAAACAGCCTGTTACTCGCCACAAGCTTCATCCCAAGAGAACTGTTGACAGTGTGCCGTTCAGTCAATTCTTACGTTACAGAAGGATTATTTCGGAGAACCTCGAATATGAACGTCAATCATCACTACTGGAGTCCAAATTCAGGTCTAGAGGCTACAATCAGTCAAGAATAACAGATGTGGCAGAGAAAGTAAGAGGCACCGACAGAGAGACACTGCTGACTCCTAAGCCCCCTAAACCAGGAGAGCCGCTAGTTTACGTTACCACCTACTCTTTGCAGAGCATGAAGATAAAGAGGATCATCAAAAAGAATTGGGCAATGCTAGGAATGGACCCTCAGTTACAGCAAGTGTTTCAAGAACTTCCTACCTTCGCCTACAGGAATAGTAGGTCATTGCGCAAGAGTTTAGTTAAAGCGGAAGTACCATATACCGGCACTCAGAATTTGTTTAAGGGAACTAATTCCAAGCTACAACTGCCAGCATTGTAGCAATATTATAAAAGGCAACAGTATACCACATCCTCATTCTGGCAAACCTATCTTACTCAGACATTCCTGCACATGTGACGCCCAAAATGTAATTTATGCATTGAGATGCCCTTGCGGCCTGTACTACGTGGGCATGACCACCAGAAAAGTGAAAACAAGGTGGTCTGAACATAAATCCAATATCCGTACAAAAAGCTTAAGGTCCCCAGTCACCCTACATTTTTTAGAAGCACGTCACACCATTGCACAACTGAAATGTGTCATCTTGGAGCAAGTGATAATGGGAAGTAGGGGTGGGGATGTTCAGCGGAAACTCCTACAACGAGAAATCCTATGGATTAAACTTTTGGACTCACTTAGCCCACGTGGCATGAACACTGAGTTCGACCTTATGTGTTTTGTGTAACTCCAAGAGACTTGAGCATTGTTGATCCATGTATGTGTGACTAATGTTGTTATCGACAGTATTTCTTCCAGCATGTCCACCGTTAGTATGTACCTTTCTTGCTAACTTTCATGTTCAGTTCTTTGGTGGAACTCATGTTTTATCAATTCTCACTTTGGGTTAATTGATTCATGTGATATTATGTTTGATTCATCATTACAATGTACTCACTTGTTTCCAGCCCTTCATATCGCACATAGGGTAACAGACTGCCTCCCTCTCGCCTCTCACATGCTGTGCCCCTCGAGTCCCTTTACCATTTGAATGGTGTTTCTAGCCACCCCCTTATGTGCCCTGGGAGTGTCTTGTCGGCACCATACTTTCTCTTGTGTTGGCTCCTATACCCCCTTAAACCAAGTCCCTGTGATGCCCTGCAGGTGTTCCCTGCACTTCCATTTCTCCCGCGGTGGCCATCATTGGTGGCTGTCCACATTTACTCTCCAGCGCCATGGGGGCACCCCGCAGTTCTTTGGGAGCTGCGGTTGTGCCCCCATGCGTGCTCGTGAATTTGCCATTCCTTTTTTTAACACGCACCTTGTGAGCACCTTGCGGTCCCTTGTGGGCTGCGCCTGTGCCCCCCTCTTGTGCCTTCAGAGATTGTTTGCTTCTGGAGTTATTTTCTCCTTTGAGTTCTTTCTAAAGTTTGCCATGTTGCCGTGTTACCCAGCTCCTCCCCTTGCCCACTCCAACACGGACGTCACCCTGGTGAACCGCGCGCATGCGCGGGGTTGCCAGGACGACGCATAACGCTGCTCTCCTGTCTGAACGCGCGTTGTGTAGCGGCCAGACTCCTCAGAGATTTTCACACACCGAGGTAAGACTTTAGTAGCGCGCACGTTGCTTCTAACCATGGTCCTTATTGCAGGATGACGTAGCTACATTTCCACCGGGTTTCTCCGGTATTTTTATTGTTCGCCCACTTTCATTGATGAACACGTGTGTGCCTGTGAGGTTGTTCTTCAGCCTCCCCGTCACGCCTGAGCCAGCTTAACAAACACATCTGCACATTGCGCGGCATCGCCGTGCCTTTAACATGCTGAGTCTTTCCATGATGATCTAGCTACATTCCGACCTGGTTTTTCCGGACTGGCCACTCGGCCCCCTTTGTTTGATGGACACGCGCATGCATGTGAGGTTGCAATTCAGCCTCCTAGTTACGCTGGATCCTGTCTTCAAACATCGCTGCCCATGACGCGGCGCCTCCGTGTACATGATATTTTTTAACATACTCTATCTTCTGTTCCCCTTTTCCGTACCGACTAGTAGACTGTCTCTGCTAGGTTGGTGACTGCTTTTGACATATGGGTCTCCTTTGATCTTAATTTCAGAATCCCTATTGGCCGCATTCCATCTCCTCCCTGCCCTTTGGTTTATCCACCTGAAGGCTGGTCTTTGACTGGACGTCTTGCTTCCGTATCAGCAAGGTTAGTGTTTTATATCCACTCCATCACCCTAACAGAATCCATGATATATATGACATTAGACTGAATAGTGTTCTCTCTTCATTACCATATAGGGTCCATGTTATGAATATTGGTGTGAAATAGGAACAGTGAAAAGTCCACACCCTGAAGAAGGTTCTCTGAACCGAAACGCGTCGGTCATCCTTTGTTTAACATTGTTTAAAAAAAAGGGGACTTTCCCACTGGAAGATGATGTTGTTTTGAACCACTGATTCTAGATGTGTGAAGTTTGTTTGCTTGTTTAAGATTTGTCGCTGATTTACACAATGCCAGTTGTTGTAAGGCATTTTCGATGCTTGAAAAAGTTTCTGTACATTGTATGTCACATGGACTAATATGTTCTCTATGGATTACTAGAGGACACTGTGTAAATTGGATCCTATCACTTCTCAACAACTCGTTGGATTTGACAGATTAAAAATTCAAGAGTTGCCTCTATAATCCCGGCTCTGATTTATATGTACATTTTCTACTGAAATTTTAGACGTTATGCCCCTAAACTTATGAGTAATTTCTATTTACCTTCTATTTTCTTTTTAATATTAAGTGTTTGAATATAACCAGATACTCTGGTATCCAAAAAAACGCCTTTACGGCGCCAATTTAGTTGAGTTATTTACCTTTATATAGGGACTTCTTTCCCTGTGGAGTGCATTTGAGCTTGCTCTGTAGCAATACACAGCTCTGGTTCTGCTCGATTTTCTTTGTCCCAAGTGGTCTTGTGACATATGCCCGCCTCCACCTGAAATTCTTATTATATTGTTCTCTAACCTTTGTTGCTATACAGTTTATAGCAATTGATTTGCTCTCACATAATGTTTTTGACTGCCTAAACTGTTCTGTGCACCCCTATACCCCACTTGTCTGTCTCACTCTCCTTAATACACCCGTTGTGTCAAGAAAAATCACATGACTGGACATTGGTTATTGTGTATGTGTGCTTTATTGGTGAACAGTGCACAGTGTCCATGTCCCCCCCACACCCAGTGCCCTAAGTCCCACCTCCATGGCACCCTCCGCATCCATGTGTATTAGAACTATTGGTCTATCACATTCTGGCGCACAGCACGTCCCTCCTGTGCATTTCCACCTGCCTGATGTGCAACCCCATCTTCTTCCTCCTCCTCAGCCTCACCTGTCGGTTGCAGTTTAATATCAGGGGGCAGAAGCATGTTCCGTTGGATACACATGTTGTGCAGCATGACACATGCCATGATGA
Organism: Ambystoma mexicanum; assembly: GCF_040938575.1. Taxonomy (NCBI): domain Eukaryota; kingdom Metazoa; phylum Chordata; class Amphibia; order Caudata; family Ambystomatidae; genus Ambystoma; species Ambystoma mexicanum. Next base: position 775,142,356 of record NC_090921.1, on the reverse strand, counting down.
TCGGGTATGTGCACAATTGTAGTCCTCTTCGTGCCTATTCTGCGGGTTCCAGACAGAGGTAAGGAGCCACCTCTTCAAGGGATAGCCAGCATCACCTGCATGGGTGCAACATTGGGTATGTTTAAGTGAGTTCATGAAATGGAACCTGTCCCTATCACAAGTCTGCAGTTATTTGTTGCTCACATCCACATATCGCTGCATGAATGGAGATGTTAAAAGTAACCCCAATGTGTGAAGTCACATGGTCCTATTCGTTGCTAGTGTTCATGCACTGTGGTTGCTATATGGGAGCGAGGGGCCCCCATGCACTCCTCAGTACGGGACTTGGACCACGTGCCTCCAGTAGTGGGGTTGCCCCTTGCCCTTATGTAAAGTTAACCACGGTTGACCGCTACATAGATGGGACTACTGAGCAGGACACGGGGCATCCATCTTTTGTGCCCCCTTTCGACTCCATCTTGGCTAAACAGGCCCCACTGTGATAGTACATCAAGGCTCAGCTCCCCCTTCCACCGTAACAGCCAAGGACAGAGACACACACAAGGAGCGCAGGCAGCTGGCTGGCCCCCACCCTTGCACTCCCCCTGCGAAGGAAAGCTCCGCGCTCCCATTCTTACGCTGAAGCTGGAGAAAGTTGCAACAACCAATATGATACAGTTTTCTTCCTCTAAGATCCCTGCTAGCATGAGAACCAGCATGTGAACCAGGATGAGCTAAGCACTTTTTGCTCGCTCGTCCCCATAAACATGCAAGCCACCCACCCCCATTTAGAGTAATTTATTGCCATCCTGACCCTGCGCTCCCTGTAAGGTATTTCTTTCAAGTGCCAGACCCTCGCCTGCGCTGCCAAACCCACCCAACACACCCACTACTAACCTTAAGCACTTTGCCACAATATATGTTTTTACTTATACTAATAGGTCTAAAGCCTAGGAGATATGTGAAACACAGCTTGACTCTTTTTACATGCACAATAAAGGTCAAGGCCTCCAATTAAAGCTACGAATGACCCAATTGTCCTGCCATAAATACTATGTGTGATTTGTGTAGAAATATGAAAAGAAGTATAAAATGTTTAGATAATTTTTTATTTAGTGTTTTACGAATGCAACATATTAGTTTAGGTAGTGACCACAGTGACCGGACCCTGACCTGCATGGAGCACAAGATATTTGACGTCCATCATCTCGTCAGCCACTCAGCCAATCAGAAGGAAGAGATGCCACCCACACCTACAGCACCACACCGCCTGGCCAATCAGGTCCATCTAGTATTGTTTGTTAGAGTTACTTTAATTGATATATATATATATGAGTGATGATGTAAATGGGGTGGGCATTTTTTTTTTTGGGTTATTTCCTAGCTGGAGAAATAAACCATCCTTTGAACTCTTGCAGCCGGTTCTCAGTGCCTCCTTCCCCGACAGGGGTTTTATTGGTTATTTTATTTTCTCTTACACGTAGTAAGCCGGGGAAAGGCACCTACATTTTTGGTGACCCCCGCAACGTGATTTAGAGAGGTGCCTCGAGGCCTGCACTGCCCGACAGCGAGATCCAGGACACCCCCGGCAAGACCATCGCCTCCGCGGTTGACCAGACTGTGCACATCAAGAAGAAAGGGTCGAGGGTTCCCGGTTGACGAATACCCGATCGAATACCCGATCGAATAGGCTGCTCACCAAGGCAGGCCACGGCTTGGTTGGGGGACGGACCTGAGCGAGGTCCGGCCGTGAGCGGTGACCCTCAGAGTACCTGACTGAACATGTGGAGTCCCCAAAGGAAGGTAAGGGGAAATACGCGAAGAAGGGAATTAGCAAACAAAGGGAAGGTAGTTAAGAATAGGGTCTGTGTGAGTGACGGCGAGGCTTTTCTGATCTATCCTTTATATGGCCATTAGGTGTTGTAAGAAGTGAGAAGAAGAGAAGTGGTATCCTAGCCCGTACGGGGTAGAAGGCGGCGCCGCATAGCATTTGTCCCGACCAAGTGCAGAATAGAGATAAAGAGAAAATAGTAGGGGTCTCGTATATTGAGTAGACTCGGAGTAGCTTTAGAATATTCTTTTTCTGTGGAGGCAAGAAATCTTGAGACATAATAAAGGTGAAAGGGGTGGGGAGTGAATGCGAAATAGTAGGTAGAATAGGGAAGAAGAAAAACTGGGGACAGTAACGGGAATAGGGAAAGAACAAACGCGCGCAGGCAGTGCATGTGTATGTTGCATGATTAAATGTTTGTTGGTCTGCTTTGTGTATATGTCCTGTTGAACACGCCAAAGTATTTCAGTACAAGTAACTTGTTGATTAATGAATAATAAGCAAAGAAATAAACTGTAAGAGGTGACCAGGTAACACCTCTCAAGAAGAACAGCTAATGTGACATACCATAATTGCGAGCATTGATAAAGAACGTATTTTCACATATTGTAACTGACATACCAAATGAGAGGTGGGAAGGGACTCAAGGGTACCAGAACACACAAGAAAGGAAAAGAAGCATTGCCATGGGGGGAGTAACGCCACAACAAAAATCTATCCCTTAATGACCAGGCCAGCATTAGGGTTAAGTGAGCCCATGTATATACCACACACCCCCAAAGCTCCGTGCAGGGCAACAGCCCCTGAACCCCCACCATATGACAAAGGAGGCCTGTATGGCCCCACGAGTGCACCTCCTGTGAACTTAGCACGTTTAACAGGCGATTTAAATCGCCAGCTAGCACATGCACAAATGGAAATAACACGGTTAAGAGCTCTATGCGACAAAGGACAAATGCTGCTAGGGGGAGGGGAGGTACCCCCGCTGTCACTGGCAGATCTCACACCCCCGATAGGGGCAGTAAGCAATGCAACCCCAGCAGTCTCAGTATCAGGGCAATCTATAGCATCACAAGGGACGTCATCACAGCAAAGACAAGAACAAGAGTGGCAGTCAGGACAGATCCTGTTCCAATTGAATAACAAGCCAGTGAGAATTATACGTCCAGATACAGAGAGTCAACAAAGTGGAGATCAGGGTGAAAGACAAGGAAGTGAACCCAAGGAAAACTGGGAGGATAATAACGAGCCAGAGTCAGAAATAGAAGAATTATGGGATGATTTAGATGAATATGAAGAGGCAGCTGCCGCAGAGGGTTCCCCACTGCCAAACTGCCGTTACCCAGACACACTATCACCACCATTATGGCAGGGTAGATTAAGACAACGAACAGGGAGGACAGGGAACATACTGGTAAGTAAAACGAAAAAAAGGGAGAATAAGCAAAACAGGGAAGAGACAGAAACTACAAATGCCACTAATACATAAAGGAGCAGGTAGGCCAAACTATATTCCGTGGGCCCAAATGGACAAAAACAACCTGTTAAAACTCCTCCCCCCGCTGACGGGAGAAGCAGGTAAGTGGATACATGTATTTGAGAAGAACACGGCAGGCGTGCCGTTAGCTATAGGTGATGTGAAAAGCTCATTGGTATCAGCAATCGGGGACCAGGCAGACACAATCTGGGAAAGGGCAGGGTTCCCGGGAGTAACAATGAGCTGTGATCGCCAGGATGGATCACCATTCAACAATGTTCGAGCACAAGTGTGGGATGCATTGCGGCGTGCATTTCCAGACGTTCCAGACTTACATGCAGTGATGCAGTGCACGATGGAGGAGAGCGAGGATCCTGCGCAATTCATTTTGCGAGTGCAAGACTTATGGAGAAGTGAAACTGGTACGGCATGGAATCAATCAACAGCCTTATTTTATTTTATCATTAAAAAGGGGTTGCCGAAAGAGGTGCAGAAGGCCTTGGACAAAATAGCTGGGATCGAAGCCAAAGGGTGGCCTGAAATTCAGAGCATAATTGTACACCATTGGAGGAGGATCAAAGAGAAGGAAAAGGAGGTCACACAAAAGAAGCTGGCCGACGAAGCAAAACTAGTGCAGACAAAATTAGTGAAGGTCGCCGCCATTACTGCCAGTGTAACCGCAGACAGCGAACATGAAGGAAAGGAAAACGCGGGAGGAAGGCCCGTTGGGATAGCAGCGCAGTGGGTTGGAGAGGACCAAGGACAGTGGAACGGAGAGGAACAGCCAGGCCAAGGATCATAGTGGCAGAACAGGCCGGCCCAAGGAAGAGGTGGGTACCGTGGGCAGAGGCGAGGATACGGAGGAATGGGAAACAGAGGGTATGGTGGGCAAGGACCAAGAGAAGGACAACAGGGGTCATGTTGGAATTGTGGAAGGTGGGGACAGATTGTAGAATGCGACCATCAGGGTATTTTCAGGGGCAGCAGCAGCCCATGAACAATGAACAGGGGTGGGGCTGCCCTCAGCCAGGTAGCCATTGTGGAGCTCCAATGGGGAGGTGGGGACAACAAGATCAGTATTGCTATGACCCCCAAATGCAACAAAGACAGCCAGCCCCACAACAGCAGCAACAGCAGCAGCCACAACAGCAAAACGCACTACAGTCCATGGCAAGACAAAACTCAGTAGGGAACATAAACAATAACCCTTTTGCAGCAGCTGCAAACGGTGCCCTTGCACCATTCTGTGGCGTAACGGTCGTAGGTGACAACGTTTTTTCAGTGCCAGGTCAGCAAAGATACCAAGACTAGGACAGTCCACAGGGAGTACTTGCGTGTCCAGTCCTATCCACCACACAAAGTGCAAATGAGGAACCACTAGTGGCGGCAGAGATAGGAAACAAGCAGTTTATCTTTATGATAGACTCTGGAGCAGAAAGATCATGTCTCACAGAAGGGCGGTTTCAGCTCTCGGGAAGAAATTTGGAAACACAGGGGTTCTCTGGGGCTATTTTAAAAGTTCCTTACACAAAAGATCTTGATGTAACAGTAGGGGGAAAAACAGTGCGCGCACCCTTATTGTATTACGAAGACGCGCCAATCAATTTGATGGGACGAGACTTGCTCAGTAAGTTAAACATGACCATAGCTTTTACTGAAAGAGGGATAGTGTGCTCGACGCCAGGGGTATGCCCAGTATGAGCACTCCTGATAATAAGCACGATTACAAAGGAATTTGCAGTAAGAGGGATCCCCATTGACATGGACATGTTCGTCTATAGAATACAGGTATTAGCCCGAGTAGTGCCTGAAATAACACAAAAAGAGTGGAGAATACCATCAGACTTCATATTCCGCCCAATCACACCAACAGATGTAGTGCCAGGCACAATTATAACTATAGACATTGAGGCAGTTCAAGTTTCCAACAGACGCATTGTGGTCATAGGCCTGGACACGCAGGGACACGAGTGGAGAAGTGTACTATGCATAGAGCCGAACATAATGCTAAAAGATATAACTGATGAAGAATTGTTTACCGATTACGAGGGGGATGGAGAAATAATAGTGGAAATAAGCATACCATGTGACATTATGATCCAATACAGAGAAATACACAACCCACTCATGGCTAACATAAAGGCCCCACTGACAATATTTAAGGAAGACATGGCCAGGGGAGCACCTGAAATTTGGACTACAGGGCCACACGATGTGGGATTGTTGCATGAGGTGACTCCCATAAAGATAAAACTGAAACCAGGTGCCCTCCCACCCAAAGTGAAACAATACCCAATATCCAAAGCAGCAGAGGAAGGTATTAGAGAAACAGTGAATGCACTCCTAAACCAAGGTATCTTAGTGCCATCAACTTCCCCATGCAACACAGCGATTTTTCCGATTAAAAAAGCAAAAGGAGGGGCGTGGAGAATGGTCCAGGATCTCCGCCCACTCAATGACATCATCCAAAAAGAGTTCCCATTAGTGCCTAACCCGGCATCAATATTGTGCAGTATACCAAAAGAGGCAACTTGCTTCACTGTCATTGATTTGAAAAATGCCTTTTTCTCTGTGCCACTTGCACCAGAATTGCAGTACCTTACAGCCTTTACATTAGGATACAGCAGATATGAACACCGCAGACTCCCACAGGGGTATTGCGAGAGCCCAAGCATTTTTAACAGAGTACTACGAGAAAACATCGGCAACATAGATGTAGGGAGCACCATTATACAGAACGTAGACGATTTACTCGTCTGCAGCAAAACAGAAGAAGAGTGTAGAGAAGACTCGATAACACTGCTTAATGTATTGGCTGCCAAGGGATACAAAGTGGACAAAGGAAAGTTACAATACTGCCTTACAGACGTTGTATATCTCGGCTAGCAAATATCTAAAGATGGAATAAGAACACTACCAGACAGAGCAGCGGCCATTCGACACATTATCATACCAAAAACAGTGAAGGACATGCAGAAATTTCTTGCCATATGTAACTATTGCCGAGCATGGATCCTCAATTATGCAGCATACACACGGCCAATGCTACAAGCACTGAAGGAAGCACAGAAGAACAGGGCCCCAATAAAATGGACACATGAGACAATTGCCCAATTCTCCCAATTAAAAGACCTTATTGCAGACAGATGCCCCAGTCCTTGCAAATCCAGATTATGAAAGGGAATTTTTCCTGTTTTCACACAGCAATGGAACATTGATGACAGCAGTATTGACACAAAAGACATCACTAGGCCACAAACCATTAGCATACTAGAGTGGAATATTAGACCCAGTAATGCAGGGACATTTCGCTTGCGAACAGGCCCTCGCTGCAGCGGCCTTCGCCATTGAAAAAAGTGCCATGATCGTAATGGGATGTTCAGTGACGCTATATGCGGAACACTCATTATTTGCTATCCTGGAAAGATCAAAATCTACTCTCACAACACAGAGAGCATCTGCTTATGAAATAATAATATCCAGTCCAAATGTACACGTGGTCAGATGCAAGACAGTGAACCCAGCCACATTCATTACAAAGCCATGCACAACTGAAGATTTACAGGAACACGATTGCAGCACGTATGAGGGAGAGGGCGATGACAATCCCAAAGCAAGAGAAAATGCCCTTACAGAAGGAGAAATCTATTTCATAGACGGGTCAGCATCCATAAACTCAGAGACAGGAGAGGATGGCAGTAGTGCGCATGGAAGAAGACACATACGAAGTGATTGTTCAAAAGCGCCTCCCCTCACATTACTCTGCACAAGCAGCCAAACTGACTGCACTAATCAGCGTGTTACACACAGCCAAAGATTGTGCAGTAACAATATATTCAGACTCAGCTTACGCCACCACCACAGTTCACTCAGGGCTATCACGTTGGCGAAGGAGAGGGTTCAGAAGAGCAGACGGGTCCCCCGTACAACATGCCACGTTGTTAAATGAACTAATAGAAGCTTTAACAGAGCCATCGGTAGTGGCAGTGGTTAAATGCCAAGCCCATACCAATAACACAGACGCCGTCTCATTGGGGAACGCGGCAGCCGACACAGCAGCGAAGGAAGCCTTGTACTTTAATAAGACACCAACATCAGAGTACTTTGTAAAAACAGCCACAGCAGAACAACCAGCAGAAGCATACAGTAACACGCCCATAGCACAATTGATAGAACTCCAGAGAAGGGCCCCACTGGAAGAGCAGGAGTTGTGGGGCCACAGATCTCATTTGGAGACAGGAAACGACAGGCAAGGTAGTGATGCCTGTAGAATTATTAGAAGTAGCGTTCCAACAACTGCACTTCCCAGCTCACGTTGCAAAATAACACATCGCCTCAGACATTCAGGAGGATTGGTTTGTTCCCAATCTGCACAAATACTTGTCTAAATTTGTGATTGAATGTACTACATGCCAAACTTACAATTCAGGAATGACATTACGAACTCTGCGTGGCACTTTGCCACGCCCTACAGGTCCATTCAGAGAACTACATATCGACTACGCCGATATGGGAGAAAGATGTAATGGAGCGAGATACTTGATTGTGGTGGTATGTCCTTTTTCACGGTGGGTGGAAGCGGGCCCCTGCCCCCATCCTGATACAAAATGTGCTGCCAAGTTCCTTGTGCGAGAAGTATTCTCGCGGTGGTGAATCTGTGACGTTATCCGTTCAGACAACGGCACGCACTTTGTGAATGATCTTTTCAAAGAAGTAACCTCCCTTCTGGGGGTGAAACATAAACTATGTTCGATTTATCATCCAATGGCCAATGGAGTTGTGGAGAGGATCAACGGGCTGCTCAAAAGCAATTTATCGAAATTATGCAGCACGTTGAAAGAAAATTGGATATACTGTCTGCCCCTAGCACTGTTCCAACTCAGAAATCAACCATGCAAGGATCACCATTTGAGCCCCCACTAAATCGTGACGGGAGAAGAATGCACACGCCGCCCTATCCTGTTAGGAGGGCGTCGGATGCACAAAGGGCTGCCACAGTGCTGGGGGAAGAGTTTAAGGAATTCCTAGCACAGCTAACGCGCGCAGTACGCAGCATAGCAAAACAAATTGCTCCGCCATTTACTGAAGATGTAGCAACAGACACCTCGATGCCAGCAGCAGATAGCCCGGAGGGGCCATTAATGCCAGGAGAACACATCTATTTTAGAAGCTTTGTAAGAAGGTGGAATTCACCAAGATTTCATGGTCCATACACAGTGGTGTACAGCACACCAACTGAAGTTAAGGTGAAGGGACTGAAATACTGGGTGCACCTCTCGGACGTGAGAAGGGCGCGCAGTGTCGCACTCCCCCAAAATGAAACAGACTGTGTGGATGGCATTGCTAACACAGTCTGACATGACGAAGACTGCAACTAAGAGAGGAAAAGTAAAGTAGAAAAGCAAAATGTTTTTTTTTATATTCTGTCTCTCTCTCTCTCTCTCTCTTTTTTCTCTCTTACTCTCATATGAATTGTGTTATTTCTCCTATTTTTCCTCATTGTTTTATGATAAATGGAAAGAAATTGTTAAATGCCTAACTAAGCAAAAAAATGAAAAAGAATGAACATTTGCAAATATGTTTCTTTTCATGATGACTTAACAAATGTGTCTCGCCCACATAGGTTCAACATGAGCCAATGCGATGAAACGGCTGAGTAGGCTGAAATGTTAGATAGAAATAAGGATGCCACTAGGGCAGTAGATTGAGCAATGTGGAATGCGTTATAAAATATGCTGCCATACTATTTGCAATAATGATGTTTTATTTTATTTGGTATAACGTTGTTTTATTTGTGGCAAATGAAATGAACAAAGGGGGGAGCGTGGCTAACATGATGAAACCAGGGTCTAAACTAATATGGACTGGAGTAACAACCATTTGGAAGGACACTTATAACATTGAATCGAATAGTATAAATGCAACTCCACCCTATAACCAATTGCATGTAAACAAAACTGCTATCCCATTGTTGAGTAATACTATGGCCAAGGAAATAGAGCCTGGATGGGATGTAAATGACGGTTACTCTTGGTTGACTAACTCCAGAAATACAAGCATGCACACATACACGGCACCAGAAACCACTACTGAATACACACGTCACCATGAACATTGATGATGCATGATCCAGAATATTCCCGCTGCAATATCAACGAGTTGGTACCCAATTAATAAACAAAAGAGAGAGGAGAAAAAGGGGGGCGGGAAAAGACAGATATGATATTTATCATAACCTGGGGTTAGATGAAATAGAGGACCCCAGACACCCTCAACAATCAAATAAATGGTATTCAGACATGAGCACCGCAGCAAAGCAAGAAAGTAATGAAAGTTGCTACGTGTGCTCACTTATTCCTCATGCAACTGGAACACCAAAAATGTTAATTCCACAGAAAGTACCCTTGTCTGAGGCCCAATGTTTGATTCATCTGATGCTGTGTAGAATAAAAAAGACATTTCAGGCACACACAGTCACCATGGAAAAATTGGAAAACGAACAAACATGCACCAGCAGACGACAAGGAGTAATTTGCCTCCAAGAGCCATTTTTCATCATAAAAGGGAAGAGATATGGAGACAACAAGTGGCATGATGAAACGATTGAATGCAAAGCTGAGGGGCTTCGAGGGCTACCAGACGAAACATACGAGTGGGCAAAAGAAACGTGCATCCCCATCTGGTCACAGCATATCACCAAGCTGACATGGGTCACACCACTGGAGAGACCCATAAAGATTCAAAAGGAAATACTGCACGAACTTTGCTTCCATGGAGAACGGAAGGTGTATATGGGAAACGCACACCAGTGCAATAAGACTTTAATAATACCAGATATTAAAAAAGGCACTGCCGCATTAATGGACATATACTGGATCTGTGGCAAACGAGCTTACCTGCATCTCCCAGCATCCTGGAGAGGAACTTGTGCCCTAGCCACACTTCACTCAGCACTAATGGTGATACCAGAGAGCCATGTTCAGTTTACAGCAAGGCCTTCGGCTGACGGTTCGACAGCAGGCCAATCGGCTGACATATCGGCAGCAGGGCAATCGGCTGAACCATCGACAGCGCCCGATGAGACAATCACGGAGCCCCCAGCATACAAACTATTGTCAGAAGAAACATTGAGAACCAAGTTGTCACGCAGCAAAAGATCCAATTATATTTCGTCCAAATCGTCAGAACTCCTTGCTGAAATCCAGCAGCAGTACAAGCTTTTCTCATCTGCAGAGACATTTTTTGCATCATTTCTAGCACCAGGCGTTCAAGCCAGCACAAACGCGAAATGGCTGCAAATAACACGCTGGGAGCTCATCCAGCTGGCTAACGACACTGAAGAAGGATTCAACATCATAAAAATAGAGCTCCGTGCACTGCGCCTGATGACGATGCAAAACAGATATGTCTTAGATCTTATCACAGCGATGGACGGCGGTGTTTGCAAAAAAATTGGGGGGGCGTGCTGCACGTTCGTACCAACTTCAGATGCTGATAACGGGACACTGTCACACGTGATAACAGCAGTGCATAATTTAGGAGAAAGAATGAGAACGGAAGATGGAGCAGATAACAGCATTTGGTTCGACAAACTGTTCAGCTGGATACCATCATGGGTGAACATAGCAGCGAAGATACTCATTCCCATTATTGTCTTTCTTCTCCTAATATTCTGTGTGTGCCAACTGGGACTAAGATGCTGTGAACATAATATGCCTAATTCAGCGATGATGATGGTAACAATGGGCCGACAGACAATGGTGCCTACCATGATAGATGCCCAAGTACAAACTGGAGAATACACCACACCGCAGTATAGAATGACTGCCATCTATAGGCAGTATGGGGGCGTGGTCGATAATCTACATCACGCTACCATTAAAGAACCAAAGGACTTGCTGTGGTATAGCGAGGTTTGGATAGATTTGGATGGGGATGGTGGGATATACTTAATGGTCACCACAGAAGAATACGCAAGAAGGGGTAACAGCTTAAGAAGTGTGTGCAAAGCATGTATGCCCATAAAGGGTACACCTGCTTCGGATTAGGCTGTGGCCGAAGCGGAGCGCTACCGAAGGGAGAACAGAAAGAACGAGATAAGTAGTTTGTTACTTTAGATGTAACGAAAGGGGGGAATGTATGGGAGTGAGGGGCCCGCAGGCCCCTTCGCGCCGTACACTCCTCAGTACGGATCTTGGACCACGTGCCTCCAGTAGTGGGATTGCCCCTTGCCCTTATGGAAAGTTAACCACGGTTGACCGCTACATAGATGGGACTACTGAGCAGGACACGGGGCATCCATCTTTTGTGCCCCCTTTCGACTCCATCTTGGGTAAACAGGCCCCACTGCGATAGTACAGCAAGGCTCAGCTCCCCCTTCCACCGCAACAGCCAAGGACAGAGACACACACAAGGAGCGCAGCAGCTGGCTGGCCCCCACCCTTGCACTCCCCCTGCAAAGGAAAGCTCTGTGCTCCCATTCTCACGCTGAAGCTGGAGAAAGTTGCAACAACCAATATGATACAGTTTTCTTCCTCTAAGATCACTGCTAGCATGAGAACCAGCATGTGAACCAGGATGAGCTAAGCACTTTTTGCTCGTTCGTCCCCATAAACGTGCAAGCCACCCACCCCCATTTAGAGTAATTTATTGCCATCCTGACCCTGCGCTCCTTGTAAGGTATTTCTTTCAAGTGCCAGACCCTCGCCTGCGCTATGAAACCCAACACACCCACTACTAACCTTAAGCACTTTGCCACAATATATGTTTTTACTTATACTAATAGGTCTAAATCTTAGGAGATATGTGAAACACAGCTTGACTCTTTTTACATGCACAATAAAGGTCAAGGCCTCCAATTAAAGCTACGAATGACCCAATTGTCCTGCTATAAATGCTATAAATACTAAGTGTGATTTGTGTAGAAATATGAAAAGAAGTATAAAATGTTTAGATAATTTGTTATTTAGTGTTTTACGAATGCAACATATTAGTTTAGGTAGTGACCACAGTGACCGGACCCTGACCTGCATGGAGCACAAGATATTTGACGTCCATCATCCCGTCAGCCACTGAGCCAATCAGAAGGAAGAGATGCCACCCACACCTACAGCACCACACCGCCTGGCCAATCGGGTCCATCTAGTATTTTTTGTTAGAGTTACTTTAATTGATATATATATGAGTGATGATGTAAATGGGGTGGGCATTTTCTTTTTTTTTGGGGTTATTTCCTAGCTGGAGAAATAAACCATCCTTTGAACTCTTGCAGCTGGTTCTCAGTGCCTACTTCCCCGACAGGGGTTGTATTGGTTATTTTATTTTCTCTAACACGTAGTAAGCCGGGGAAAGGCACCTACATTGCCTACGGCAGTTGTTGCCATGATCTATGTGCTGTGTAGTTAATCGTATGCATTGATCCTGTCACCGTTGCCACCAGACTCTTAATGATCTGCCATTCAACGCTTGGTGTTCTCATGCTGGCATGCTACACTTCTGTGGTGGTATGCCAGTGACAATCTGTGTATTGCCTTTGTGTGATTCCTTTGTGCGCACTCATGGACGCATGTCCGGTGTGATGCTGTTCAGCGGTCATTTGCATTGGGTATACTGACAGCATTGTGTTGCAGAGGGTACAGTCTGATGATGTGCAGTGTACGTGTTGATGGATATGGTATGGTTGCAGTACTAGCATGTTGTCATTGTTGTGCAGCTTACTTCTTGCATATTGGTTTCAGGTGTCAAGTTCAGTCTGGGATGCTTTGGGGCACAGAGTATTGCAGTATGGGCATTGTCCAGTCGCTCAGCTAATACCACCCCGGTGAAGTATGCATCTCTCCCCCCCCAATCTCACCCAGGTGAAGTATGCATCTCTCCACCCCCCCAATCTCACCCAGGTGAAGTATGCATCTCCCCCCCAATGTCACCCAGGTGAATTATGCATTCCCCCCATCGCACGGGCATGTGCTTGCCATGCAGCTCACCAAGTAGCCAGGCACGTCGTCCGGCATGTCGCTCCATGTAGCGTGGTATCGTGGAGTTCCGCAGGACCATTGAATCATGGGTTGATCCGGGAAGTTGGGCACGACAATGTGTGATGACCTTGGTTGAGTCACATACCATTTGCATGTTGATGGCATGTGAGACCACCAATTTCACATGGGTGCAGTCGAGGGCACCAATGCAATTTGGCATGCCTGCCAGTGCATGGAAGCCAATTCTGGTGTTGGAGATCTCCTGGGCAGTCTGTGGTAGGGATATGTGGTTGCTTGTGTGCTTCAGGAGGGCATCGAGCACTTGGTTCAGCGTGCGTGAAAATAATGGTTGTGATATGCCATGCATCTGCCCCACTGTGTGCTGGTAGGTGCCTGTGGCTAGGAAGTGGGGCACAGACACCACCGTCAGTAGAGGGGGGGTGGCGGTACGGATGTCAATGAGGCTGGCGATGTCGTTGTGTATCATGTCCACGATGGTGGTGATGGTGTCCCGGTCCAGACGGTAAAGGGTGTGGATCTGCTCAGGGGTTAGGTTGAATGGACTGGCTCTGATGCGAGGGATTGTGGGCTGCCTGCGTGGTATGACTGCCTGCACTGGTGGGGCATGCTGAGCCTGTCTCACCCTCCTTCTCCTCCTGTGTCTCCTCTGTGCTGCCTGCTGTTGTTGTAGTAGTTGTTGTTGTTGCTGGTGTAGCAATGCAAGCATGTCCTCCAGCCCCAGTATTGCTACTAGTAGTGGAATCATTTTGGTGTGGGAAGGGGTGTGGCGTGCTCCTTTTGTGCAGGCCCAGACTCCATTGCCTCCACCTGTGCTGATTGTGTGCACCTGTGGCAGTTGGGAACACTGCACATGACAGTTTACGGGTGATTTGCGATGCGGGTATTGCCGGCATGCCGGTATCCACTATTTGTGCCTTTTTGATGCCGGTGTTTGCATGACTGCCTGACTTTTGATGTCCTCCTGTTTACGGCATACCGGTATTGCCGGCATGAAGGGCCGCGTGCCCGCGCCCATACCCCTATTAGAGGTACTGTTATTAGCTGTACCTCTAATACCGGGTTCTCAGGTCGGAATAGCCTGGAGCGGTATGCGATGCCGGTAATCCTTTACCTGCATTGTTTTTCCCTTACCTCCAACCTCGTAATGATGTGTTTCCTCAGGCATGGATGCAAATGGCTGAGGAGCCAAGTTGGCATTTTCCTCTCCCCTTTAAGCTCTTGTTTTGTGAATTTGGGGCACTGAGATGGCGCCACGGCCCTGGAGGATGCCGAGTGGCGCGAGGCTCTGAAGGAGGCATGCTGGTCAGTTGTGGTTGGAGGATCAGGGAATCTGCAGTGTAATGGGAGGGATGAGGAAGAGGCCAGTTAGGGGCAAGCCTGGGAGGTTAGAGGCAGCAGGTGCCAGATGGTGGTACAAGAAGGGCGACAGGGGGGATGAGTGTGGCACAGAGGTCATGCGGGGATCACAGCGGCCAGGGGGGGGGCAGCTGATGCGGTCAGAGATGGGGTTACATGGGTCGCGAGGGGGCAAGCACAGTCAGTGGAGGTCAAACACTGTCAAAGGGAGGACGGTACGTTCAGTTGGGGGCAAAAGCAGTCATGGGGCAGGTACAGTCAGTTGGGCAAAGAGAAAAGGGGCAGGTATAGTTGTGAGGGGTGAATACAGTTAAGGGGGTTCACAGAAACAAAGGGAGTCAATACTGGGAAGGGGGCGGGGTGGAAGGCGCCAAGGTGGGCAGATGCAGTCAGGGAGAGTCACAAGGACAAAGGGGGAAGATGCAGTAAAAGGGGCCACAGCAGCAAAAGGTGGTCAGTGCAGGTAAGAGGGGGTCACAAATTTCAAAGGGGGCAGCTACTGGCAAGGGGGATCGAAGGGGGCACAGAGTAGGCAAGTGCTGAGTGAGGAGCAGCAGCAAAGATGAGGTGGGGGAAGAGAGTCAAGTGTTTTTTTCTTAATCTTTGGGGGGGGGCAAACTGCAGTGGAACTACTGTTCTGCCTTGCCACACTGCGTCAAGCTAACACCCCAAAAATCAGGTTTTAATAATTACCAAACACTGCGTTGAAGGTAAAAGGATATTTCTTTTATTTTTAACAGAGAGCAGTTAACAAGCTCTGTAATATGGTCCCCATGGTAACTGTCACTACTCTGACACCGAGATTGTAGGGGTGATGGGGTAATATGTTTCAGAATTTTCCAATGGCAAAAACAAGTTCCGGCCCGCACACTAGTATGTGGTTAAAGGAAAGATTCTTGTTGTTTTTTAATCCCACAGCCCCATTGCAGATTGGAGACACCCGAGGCGGTGTGTCGTTGGCCAGTAAGAGGGGGTTGCCGGGATCCAACCTCTCACCAACTGCTAAGACTTTACTCTTATCAGAGTTGAGTGTATGCTAGTGTTTCCCGTTCACTCCCCGACTTCAATAGATTCACTGTGGGATAATTTAATTTTCCAAAAATGAGTAAGGGGTTAAACAAATATGGACAGCCACCGCTAAAACCCTAAAAAGCAGAGCTTTCCTGCTGAGCAAACAAGGTCTTTAAGCTTGCCGTCTCTTGGCTCTGGTAGGGTAACGTCTGAGCCGTCCATACTTTCACAACACAGTGCGCTTTGCAACTTCATCCCCAACGATTGCTTCCATCCAAGAAACAACCTGAAAAGCGTGATGCTTTTACGCGCGAGACCCTGAGGGTAACCAGTAACGATGTAAAATTGACATGGCTTCGGCAGCTCAAAAAGTTCAAATGAGCGCAGACCCTGGTCCTTGGCGAGAAGCCAGATGTGATTGGGGGCCACCGCACAAGCAGCAGCTTGTGTGCCGCCTTCTGCGGGCATCCTGTGCCGCTTCCTGTCTAATGGAATGAAGGGCTGGAAGGCCTCCTAAATGCACAGCAGGGATGGAAGCGAGCACACACCTGGGCGAAGTTCAGGCTCACAGGTGAGGGGGGCTTATTTAAATAGAAACCACGGCACGGGCAAACATTTGAAGTGCACTGAAGGTCATTATTGAGAGCATTCCTGAGCTGCCAGCTGTGCAGGGAAAACGCACTGTACGCCCCATAGCACCGACGGTACTCGAGGCCAGAAGCAAAGAAAAGAGGATCCAAACTGGAACCCTCCTGTCCCCTGCACACCTTTATATTGCGTCGAAAAGAGCAGAAGTATTAATTCAAAGAAACTTATTGGCAGTACAGAATAGAAATATTCAATTGAAAGCAGGTTTAGCCAATTATTGTGATACAGTCCATTGTTTGAGTATAAAAAACAAATATTGTTTATTCCAAACGCAAATAACAGAGAAGGTTCAGTTCATTGAGGATGGCTGATGCGTTTTGAGAAGCAAATTCTCTTCTTCATGAGCCAAAGACCGTGCAAAAGAACTAGATGTAGAGAATGTAGAGAAAAATATAAAAGGAAAGACATCAGGATTGTGGAGCTATCAAGACAATTGAACCGCATGCGTTATATTCATAATTGCACAGAATGCATTTTATCATTATGTTGTATATCACAGTCTGTCTGCATTGTCTATTGCAGGGCGCTGAGCTCCTGCACAACTTAATCCCTGATCAATTAAGTGTTCCGTGTTCGATCAAACTCCTTTTTCCCAAAGAAATTATTAAATTGATAGCTACACAATCCTGATTTTCTTTCCTTTTCATATTTCACCGGTCTCTTAATGAGGCCCATGGTATGGAAACAGCCCTCCTTGATCTAAAAATCCAAATGGATGAATGTAAAGATAGAGGAAACATTGCTATCCTATTGCTGCTGGACCTCTCTGCAGCTTTTGATCTGGTTGACCAGCAGATACTTACCAAACATTTGACTACATCAACCTCCTTCTCTCCTAACACCGCTACCTGGATTCAATCCTTTCTAGCTCTAGGGCTCCTGCGTCTCTCCCACTTTATACAAAATCTTTACAAAGCTTCAGTTCAACCACCTCGACGGCTTGGGTGTCACCTACACAAACTATGCGGATGACACCCAAGTCCTCATCACCCTTACAGGTTGCTATGAGGAAGACACAAACATTCTAAATGTTATCTATCTTCACATTCAGGCTTGGATGGCCACCCATGGCCTATGCCTAAACAGTGATAAGACAGAGCTACTTATTATAGGCTCTCAATCTCGACTCAACAAACTTGATGTACGCTACAAATCCTTCAACATCAATGGGAATATCATCAATGTCTCTAACGAGGTCAACACATTAGATATCTATTTTTACTGCACCTTCTCTCTCACAAGTCAATGCAACTGCATACACCACAAAGTTGATTAATGCCTGCAAGTCTTTTCTATCCACTAACAGTTGCATCACGCTGGCTAGAGCTTTGATTTTATCCAAACACGACTATTGCAACACTCTATATCTAGGCACCAATGAATGAAATCTGAACAAACTTCAAGTGCTTCAGAATAACACTCTTAGATCAGCACTGAATATCCCTCGAACTAATCACATCTCAGCTATCAAGCGGCATATACTTTGGCTCCCAGTGAGAGACAGAATTTCATTGCAAACTTTAGTAATCGCCTACAAATGCCTGTCCAATACAGCACCAAAATACCTGGCCGACAAATTCAGCATCAACTAATCCACCAGACCCACCAGATCAAACTATTTATATCGCTTCAACATACTCAAACACAAATGACAAAAAGCTGGCGGATCAAGTTTCCCGGTACTAGTAGCCAAGCTGTGGAACACCATGCCCAATGCACTTAGAGCTGATCCTTCCTCCTGGCCCTTCAGAAACAGCCCAAAAACGTGGCTTTCTGACTAGCAAAACTAAGTCCTATCACCCCTCCACTCTGCCCTCTTGGATTAACTCACCATTGGGCCTCATTCCAAGTTTGCCGGTACAGTAACAACGGTACCGGTAAGCTTGCCGTTACCGTTGTTACCGTACCAGCAAACTACCAGTTCTGCTCGCAGGTGCCTTTTCGCCTGCCAGGCCTGACTTGGCGGGCGGACCGGCATCTGTGAGAAGACCATGCCGGATGCACCGGCACCATTCTGAATGGTGCCGGTGCATCCGGCCTCCCCATTCCCATTGAGCCCCACAGGGCTCAATGGGAATGGGGAGCATTTTTTTTCCAGCGCCCAGGAATGGGCAATTACCAGAAAAATAATACTGGCGACATACTGCCGAAGTCGGAATGAGGCCCATTGCCTTGTTGTAAACCGTTAGGCTATCCCCTTCTGAATCCACTCACTATGATCGGGTGGCTGCTGTATGACTCGTCCTTTACCAGCCTACCTGTTTCCCGAATGCACATCATATTCGTACCATCTACTTGACTTGCATCATTGATATGTAACACAAGTCTACTACTATTTATTTGTGCTCTGTAACCTATTACATGCTTTATCTAATTTTACATACATGCCCAAGGCACACTGTACATGTGCCTTCGTCTTGATTTGCTGACTTGAAATGTAACACTGGTCATCTGCTATTTCTGCTTTATTTCAGTAACCGCTACCCAATTGTAAGCGCCCAGATACCTAAGAGTTAGGCCTGCTCTATAAATAAATAAACTAAACTAAGTCAGAGTTCTCCTTCTGGGTATGCCTGAACACAGGGCAAATGCGCCTCTTCCCTGATCCCCACCTTGAATCACAAAGCCATCATCGTCGCTCCCCCGCAGGGAGACCATCCCTTTCCTCCCCATCCCAACCTCTTCCTTAACCCTAGCGATCGCACTGCCCATATTTCTCAAATAAGGGGAGCCACACCCCCTCAATGGTAGACATGGATTCGGCCAAAAGGTGGGTTAGATATTCCATATCGTATATGGCCTGAATCTTGGAAACCCATTCCTTCTCCACCGGCATGCGCAGATTAATTGGGCCAAGCAGCATCTTGCTGCGACCAACATAATATGGACCATAATATGGACCATCAGGTTCCTCCTCTGTGCTAACCCCAAAAAGAACAAGCCATGGAGAGAGGTCCCTATGACCCTTGAAGGGGGGGATCCATTGGGATTGCAAGGAGAAGCAGGTTATATCACCCAGCTATCAATCCACTGGACCCCCTTCTGTGTGATCAGGAACATTTCAAAATTTGTCAACTCCCTCCTGTGATTTTCCCCCATCTTCCCTTAGACAGGTCCCCCTTTAATTGTAGGAAAAGATTTGTGGTATGTTGCCAAGTCCGGAAATCCCACTCCTCCCTCCTCTTTTGGCAGAGTTAATGTCCCATAGGAGATCCTGTGTTTCTTTCCCGCCCAGAGAAACCGCAACATAGTTCGCTTCACCTCAGACAAAAAGGACATGTGCACTGGCCCCAGCAGCATTTTGAACAAGAATAAGAATTTGGGGAGAACCACCATGTTTATGGAGTTAAGCCATGCCATGCAGGACAGCCCCAACCCCGGCCACCACTCCATGTCTCGCTTCACGGTTGACCAAAGGGGAAGGAAGTTAGCAGGAAAGATATCCCTAGAGTCCGTGTCACCTGTATCCCCAGGTATTGGAACATTTCCTTCTGCACCCGGAATGGCAGCCCGGCCACGTATTTCCTTTCTTCCAATTGCAAACCTCACCAACTTCCCCACATTTACTTTAAAGCCTGACAACTTCCCATAGTGCTGCAAACTCTACAACACTTGAGGAACCGAATGAGATGCCCTGGTAATATAGAGTAAGGTGTCATCTGCAAAGAGGCTTATTTTACAGTGTAGCCCGCCCACCATAACCCCGCTGATCTATCTATTATCCCTGACCGAGGCCGCCCACAGCTCCATCACCAGCGCATAAATCAGTGGGGAGAGAGGACATCCCTGGCATGTACCCCTCTGCCGTGGGAAGGACCCTAATTAATTCCTGTTAACCACAACCATAGCAGTGGGTTCCGAATAGAGAGCTGATATCCAACCCATTTACCTAGGGCCCATTCCCAGAGACGTAAAGACCTCCCCCATGAAGGCCCAACTCATCCGGTCAAATGCTCAGCGTCCAGGGACAACAGAAGCGCCCCGTACCACCTGTGAGCTCATGACGTGGAGAGTTTTTCACATACTGTCCGCCTCCTGCCTATTTAACACAAAACCCACCTGGTCCGGGTGAATAAGTCGGGGGGAGGTACGGTTCCAAGCGCGTCAACGTGATTCTGGCAAACATCTTGGTGTCCACATTAAGGAGAGAAATAGGCCTATACTAGGCACAGGGCCTCATCACGACTTTGGCGGTAACCCTTAAATCCGGCGGTAGCGCTATTACCGCCGGATTTAAGGGTCTGCCAAAGCAGGACTTCGGCAGATTTCTCCCCAGCTCTGAGCTGGGCGGAAACCCGCTGAAAATTCACGCTATTACCACCGGCGGGAAATCCGCCAGCGGTATTAGCGCGAAATTTCCCCATTCCATCCCCATGAAGCGGGCCTCCCTCTGAGTTTCCAAGAGCCCCGTGGACGTTTGGTTAGCCTCAACCCCATCCATTCTGTCCTGGAGCGTGGTCACCTTAGCCGTTAGGTCTGCCAATTTTTCCACCATGTCCGTCGTCATACCCCTGATTTCTACCAAGATGGTCTGTATGTCCGTCTTTATGGAGCCCAGTTCAGCTAGGGCTGACAGTGCCCCCCTCCGCCTCATTCCTGGTATCCTCGGTGTGGAACTGAAATTTTGCCAGGGCCTCCTTCCAGCTCTTAGGACTTCAACTCCACCCCTTCTTGTGTTCTCAAGGGGTCTCAATTATAGGCCCAGACGTCCACAGGGACCCTCCTCCGTGCTGGATCCCTCTATTGGGCTAACCCACCCCTGGACGCTCCCACTACCCAAGACGACACCTCAGGTTATTTAGGGATGGGCAGGAGCACTGACGTTTCTGGGACTGAATTACGGAGTGAAGGGGCTGCGGTGCAAGTTTCCCAGTTCAGGGACTTCTCCCCCTGCACAAGCGGCACAGGTTCAGCGAGGGAGGCCCTCTCCCCTCCATCCTACTGGAGCTTCTGTAGACTTTGACTCCCCCGGGATTATAGGGTGTCCATGGCCGGACTTTCCCTCCTCTCTGCAGCTGCCTGTTGCTGCTTGGTCCCCGGCTCTGCTGAGACACGTCACACACCTCTATCCAGTTCTGGGGTGTAAGTGGGCACTGTGAACATCTCCTTGTGGACTCTAGGGCCCTTTCCACATCAAATCACATGGGGCGGTGGTCCCCTCCACGACGCAGCTGTCTATGGTCTCCTGACAGCCTGCCCTGCTGTGATGGTTCCCCCCTCCTGAGCATCCCTAGATTGTTGCTGGGAACTGTGGTTGTCCCCTTGCAGGCCCCAGGGCCCTCTCTGCTCTTCAGTCAATGTGAGGCCCGCCCTCCCAGATATTTCCTTTCCTGGGATCAGTGTGGGGGCGGCACCGTCGAGAAGGGTTGTTCTGGGGCGGCTCTCTCTCTCTCTCTGTCTCCCTGCTCCACTCGTGAGTACCGGGCCTCCTCCCCGCTGTGTTTCATGGGGGCAGGGACCTCACCTCCATGGTCCCCTCGAGGGCTTAGAGTCCCCACTGTCTCCTCACATGTTCGGCAGCCCCAGGCTGCGCAGTCTTTCAATCGTTGGAGATGACATTCTCCACTGCAGGCGGTGTCCGGCAAAGCGCGCTCCCGCGCCGGCCTCACCAGCCATCCTCCTTGGTGGGGGGGGCTCTACTCCCCACCCCACAGCAGCTCCGCAGCACCCTGGGGTCAGCTGTCCCCCAAGTCTGTCCCAATGCGGGGATCCTCTGCCCTCAAGGCGCAGGTCCAATGCACCACTACATCCAAGCCTGGGGCACGGGTGGTTATGCTATGCTCCCAGGGCTATGCAGTGTCAGCGGGAAGCACTCCGGGACACACCCCGTCGAGTTCAGAGTGGCAGGGCAACGTTCAGCCTTCACAGTTGGTCCCCTTGGGTGGCTGGGGGTTCTGATGTACAGATTGCACCTCTATGGATGTTCAGGAGACTGCTCATCACCATAACTCCTCACGGATTCCACGGCTGGGGACAAAGCTTTGCGTTCAGGCATCCATCTTGCCTGCGCCCCTTGGTGGCCTCCCTGTCCCCTTTTTGTACTCTAACACTTTCGCACAACACAAAAGACAACAGACTAATACCCGAGTCGTTTCCCTGATATGTCCCCATACAAGGGTCAGGCAAAGTCAGGCAATTGATCAATCAGAATCACACACTCCTGACAGCCCTTTCCCTTTCCCACAGGGATAAAAGGTGGAGCCAGAGAGCACAGTACGAGCAAGGTGAGCGAGGCGAGTACGACAGACAGCACAACGAGATGGCTATCACGCAGCAGTTCAAAAGAAGGAAGAAGGCGGCAGGAATCCAGAGGGTGGCGAGGAGAGAAGTGGCCTTGCCCTTTTCCTTCCAGGCCAGTGGAACCTTCGTAAAGGAAAGAATAAGACTGTGAACAAGTGTCCTGCAGCAGATGTCAACGGTACACGGGGCAAGCTTATGCCGATAAGCAGGAGGGAGGGGAGCTCCCGCACCCTTGGTACCGGCCCTGACTCCAGAGAAGCAAAAAAGCCAAGCGGTTAATCACAACCAGTGAGTCGAGGGGAGGACCGATAAGAACAGGGCTGTGCTGAGTGACAAACGCAGGAGTGGCAAGCTTTGAACCAAAACTATAGAACTTTGAATGAACTGTTAAAAGTGTGGATGGGAGACCCGCTGCAGAGGGAAAGCGGCACCACATGGGTGCTAATTCGAGAGACTCTGGCCGAGCCCCATATGAGAGAAACAACAAGTACCAAAGGGCTGTGGGAAGGCTAGCAAAATAGGTCAAAGTGGTCATGCAGAGGGCCAAGCAAAATCTACGTACAGCCGAAAAAAGACTTTGATCTACAAGCACTGTGAAAGAAAGGGAAGTGAATCCCGAAAACCTTGAACTGTATAAAAGATAAAGAAAGTAAACATTGAAAGTAAAGAGGGGTGAGCCACTATCAAGCTGATCAAGAGCCACAGTAAACCCAGTGAAGGGTTTACTGCTGGAGAAGCCCAAGACTGTACTGTGCTCCAAGCTCCCATCTTCCCCTGTGTCCGAAACGTGGGGAAGGAAGACCAAGGCAACCGCATCCTGAAGTATTATTTGAGAACACACCTTCCTTTTCATAAGAAATATCCCAGACCCCTTTTTGTATTAGTTGTGAGACTTGGCAATAGGTTTCTTAGTATGGGACATTTTTATTTTGATGGTGGACATTTGCTCACATCTTAGAGTTAGGTTTAGATTAGGCATTTTTCCAACCTGCATCCTGCCTTTAATTGTTCAATAAACACCCTTGAACTGTGATCACTTGTGTCTGTCTTGCTTGACACCGTGAGTTTCTCACAGTACATAGCTTATCAGTCTATTGTCCCACAAAACTAACACATTGTATTGTACATTATCATAATGTAGAATTAATCATTATAAATGTAAATGAAATTGCATGATTGCCCAACGAACATTGTGAACAATTTGGAGCAATACTCTTCTACAAACTACAGTCTATCATGAATAGAAGGCAGTACTTACTTACAAATGTAAACGATGCAAATTTCACTTCTTATATGTATTTGCATGTAAATACGAGATGTATCAAGCACAAGACAAAGAATATAGAAGAATATGTTGAAGATACAATTCTTTTATTGTGTATAGCAAATGTTTTACCCATGTCTACACTAGGGAGAAACACGATGAATGATGGCAACTTGCACTAGTGAGAGAATATCAAGTCATCACCATGAAACAGCACGTCATAATTTTGAATGATAATTCTGTCTAATCATAAAAATGTTGATTATATATGTACAACAGAAAATACACAATATCGTGATTTAGAAAAGTAAAACCAGCAGCTGTAAAGATAATCATTACCATGATAACCATTGCCATGCAACTATGAGTATTGAAACAACATTTTACTCGAAATACACCTAAAATGGCCACCAGCGCGTAATGATTTCATCACGCCGATGACGTCATCGCGCTGCAATTGCGGCTCCATTTTTGTAAATAAAAATGCAATGGGAGGCACAGGCAACCACTTTTCACTGGTCCTGGAGTCCCGTGTGTTGTGTTCGGGCCTCGCGTAGTGCAGGTTTGGGCCCGAACGTGAGTGGCCGTGTGTGTAGGCCGCTCTGGCGTCGCTCCAGCAGGAGTTGACAAGAAACACGCACACACGCAGATGGCTTTGTGCCCCGGAACTGCCTCCTTCACAAAAGGGGCGGAGCATTTATTCACTTGCCCTGCGTCACCGTGTAGCGGGACGCAGGGCGGAAACACAACATTCCTCCTTTATTCCAAAATGAATAAAACCAAACACAAACATGCATCAACCATAGATCTGTTCAAATAACAGCCCAACATTGCATTAGTGGATCAACATTAGATATATCTGAATAAACATTTACAGAAGAAAAAAAAAAGCCTCCCACATTTCTAGTCCTTGGGGGCCCACACTGGACATACATAGTCTTTTAAATGAGCTGGAGGCCGGGTGGCTCCTCTCAGGCTATAGCCCCCCCCTTGTGACCGGGGTCCCACTGTCTCACAGGGTGCCTCACCTTCAGCGTCCTGCTCACCCATCTCAGGCTCACTCCACAGCTCCCATGCTCCATAATCAGCTCTTTCCTCTTCATGTGGATATACTGTCCCTCCGCCATCCGGCGTAGAGGTGTCAGCTTCTTGGGGCTGTTCACCATCAGTCCACAGATTGCAGGGCACAGCTTTAAACCATGCTGCATTACGTGTTACACTTTGGTGTCCTTTTTGTGCTGTAAGCATGGTGCCTTTTCTTTCCTTGATGATCCATGGGGATGGCTCCTACCGAGAGTTCAACTTGGATCTAGTAGGATTACGCAACATTATCACATGGTCACCCACTTGAAGATTTGACTGCTTGGCCCTTCTCATGGTGCTCATGTGCTCGTTGGCTTCTGTTCTTCTTCTTTCTGTTCGTTCAGTGTCAAAATTATCCGGACTTCTGTTAGGGAGGTGTGGTATGGAAGAGTTGACCAACACACCAAACATTAAGTCTGCTGGGGGAATTCCAGTCGTGCTGTGTGGAGTCACTCTATAGTTTCGTAGAAACCGATACAGATCGAGTTTCCAAGAGCTGGGATTTTCCTTCGATATCCTCAGCACTTTATTTAGTGTCCGCATAAAACGTTCCACATCTCCATTGGCTTGGGGCCATCTTGGCATTATGTGGTGATATCGTATGTTTAGATCCTGTAAGTAACGTTTGAATTCTTCCCCTTGGAATGGAGGGCCATTGTCACTTTTTATTCTTGTAGGTAAACCGTGTGTCGCAAACATTTTTTCAATCATTGGAATTACCACTTCCGCAGCTGTTGAGTTCACTATCTCTACTCCAGGGTAGCGCGAATAGTCATCAATAGCCACTAGGAGATATAAGTTTTCCTGTATTTTGCAAAAATCAAGGCTGATAGCGTCCCATCTTCCACATCCTCGCACTGGTGACTGAATCGGCGTCGGGTGTGGTGGGGCACCAGTGATTTGGCAAGGTAAGCAAGTGTTGATGAGTTTTGCAACCATGGCATCGATTTGTGGAAACCACACTCGGTATCTGATGCGAGCTTTTGTTCGTGCCATTCCTTGGTGGCCTTCATGTGCCAACGCTACTATTCTTTCTTGAAGACTCATGGGGATGATAATGCGGTCTCCTCTAAGGATCAGGCCTTGTTCTGTGATAGATAAGTCTTGCCGTACTGTGAACATCCCTTCAAGAAATGTTTTGGCTTCTTGTGTCTTGTTATGAATGTTCTTCAGGAAAGAATTCCATTCACCTGATAAAATTGTGTTTTTCACCAAGTCACAACATTGGTCTTTGCGTGTTTCCTCTGCAATTTCCTCGCTGCTGACCGCTTTTGGTCTCATTTCACACACCACTTGGCATATGTGTTCTTCTGTTTCTGCTGCCACTTGGACCTCCTGTGTGGTTGCTTCTCTGGGATGCCTTGACAGAAAATCTGCTGGATTTCCAGTTCCTGGT
This sequence comes from Ambystoma mexicanum, assembly GCF_040938575.1. Classification (NCBI taxonomy): domain Eukaryota; kingdom Metazoa; phylum Chordata; class Amphibia; order Caudata; family Ambystomatidae; genus Ambystoma; species Ambystoma mexicanum. The sequence goes on along the minus strand of NC_090921.1, from coordinate 775,116,076 downwards.
TGATATTTTAGTTCAAAGTCATATTGTTGCAGATGCAAAAGCCATTTTGCAATCCTGGCCGGAGGATGGGAGGAGGTGCCCATGAATATGGGTAATAAAGGCTTATGATCGGTGTATGTTGTGAATTTCCTGCCATACAAATATATGTGAAAATGTCTACATCCCCATAAAACAGCAATGGCCTCCGTCTCAATATGAGAGTATCGTTGTTCAGTCATAGTGAGAGCTTGTGATGCATATGCTATCGGCCTTTGTACCCCTTCTCTTGTCACCTGAGTCAGTATGGCTCCCAGACCCACGGGACTGGCATCAACATACAGCTCTGTAGGAAGTGTGGTGTCATAATAGGCCATTTTGGTGTCCGTTGATAAGGATTCTTTAATGTTTTCAAATGCGTCTTGACACGCTAGCCCCCATTCCCACTTTGTGTTGGTTTTAGTTAGCTCACGCAATGGTTCCGACAGTGTAGCTAGATTCTTGATAAATCTTCCACAGTATGTGGCCATCCCTAGGAAACTGCGCACTTCCGTCGGCGATGTAGGGGGACTGGCTGTTTGAATGTCAGCAACCTTCTGTGGGTCCGGCGAGATGCCCGTACTACTGAATGTATAGCCGAAAAAAGACAACTCTGTTTTGAAAAATTCACATTTTTCACGGTGGATGGTTAGTCCAACACTTTCCAATCTGCCGAGGAGCATATGCAGTCTTTTCAAATGTTCGTCTCTGTCAGCTGCATGGATTAAAATATCATCGCTCACATTTAACACACCCGGTATGTCCCTTATGAGCTCTTGAATAGTCTGCTGAAAAACCTCCGCTGCTGAGGAGATCCCAAAACTTAAACGTTTGTATCGTCGCAGACTAATATGTGTTGAAAACGTTGTTATGTACCGGGATTCCTTATGTAATCGTAGTTGGTGATATCCAGCCTTCAAATCTATTTTGGAGAATACTTTTGATCCCGTGAGATCAGCCACGATCTCATCCAGTGTTGACGTTATGTGTCGCTCCCTCTTGATTGCAGCGTTGGGTAACCTCATGTCTATGCAGATGCGGACCTTCCCTGGCTGTTTTGGTTTTTTGTGACAACCATTGGAGAAACCCAAGGTGTAGGTCCTGTTACTTCTTCGATTATCCCGGCCTTCTCAAGTGTTCTTAGTTCTTTTTCTACTTGCTCACGCATATGGAATGGTGTTCTTCGGTGTCTGACAGCCTTTGGTTGTACGGATTCATCTATGTGGAGTTTAATGGATTTTCCTTTTAAACACCCGATTCCTTTCAACAGGTTAGGGTACGTTCCCAGGAGTTTTTCAACCTCTTGAGCTTCATTCACTTTGCAAATGAATCTCACCAACCCCAGATCTTCTGCTGCGTCACCACTCAAAAAGGCACTCGATGCCAGCATTTACTACATATATTTTGGATGTTAAACTGTTTTCGCCGTGCTTAAGAGTGGTGCGGAATCTGCCCACCAGAGGTAAGGGTTTCTTACATCCATATGCAAATAGTAGCATGTCCGTGTTTTTGAGGTCTGGCTGAGGCTGTAGTAACCGGAAAGTGCTTATGGGCATAACATTGACTGATGCCCCCGTGTCGATGGTCATCCACACATGCTGGTCCTGGATCATGACTTGGCATTTTCGTCTCCTGCGGCCTTTTCTTGACGTGGCTTGTCAGTGATTAAGGGCTGAGACCATATATACTGTTCTCCCTTTTCTCCAATTTTCCTTGATCACCTCTTGAGGTGCTGCATTCATGTCATCTCCTTCATCGTCAGTGGATGAGTTTGTGGCCTCTATTTGTCGGGCTCCAGCTTGTTTCTTTTTCTTGTTCCCACTTTTCTCATTGACGTGGCGTGGTTTGCTTGTTGATGGTTGAGCTCCTGATGACCGGCATACTTTTGCATAGTGGTCCAACCTACCACAGGCACCACACGTGGTCCCTTGTGCCGGGCAGTTTTGCCGTCCATGTCGAGGACCACCACACCATCCACACTCCATTGGCCCTGGAATTCGCGGTTGCCATCGGGTATGTATAGTGTTTCCCCCAACCTCTTCTTTTGTTGAGTGACGATTGGCGACATGAGCCACCATGGTTGTTGTGAGGGCAGGTTGTAGTTTTTGAAGCGTTGTGCCCATGTGGGCTGCTCTGGCATGTGCTAATTCTCTCTGGCGACCCAATTCCAGAATGCGTGTTAGCGTGATACCTCTTTCACTTAATACCAACCTTCTCAACTTCTCCGATTGGAGGCCATTAATTATTTGTCTCCTGATTTCTTTCTCAGTGTCTGTGAATTCACATGAAATGGCTAATTTTCTGAGCCGGCTGTGGTATGCATCAAGGGTCTCCTCCTCTGCTTGAATTGTTGTACAGAATATGAAAGTCTCATAATCCGGGTTGAGTTGTGGGAGAAAATGGGCCGTTAGGGCATCCTTGGCCTGTTGGTAAATGTCCTGGCCATCGTCAATGGTTAGTGAGTTGAAGATTCGCAGTACTTCATCCCCGACATTTAACAACAAATGTGATCTCATCTTCCTGGCAGTAGTAATATCTTTACAATCCATAGCCATTTCAAATTTCTGAATCCATAACTGCCATCGGGGGCCAACCGATGAAGGATCTGTGAAAGGGTCAAATGGCTGTATCATTATGGATGAGCTGCCCTGTGATCGAGTTTGTGGCGTTGACACAGATAGGTTGGCTGCAAGTCTAGATGGTGTGCTTGGCCTGGGGGTGGACATTCCAGTGGCCATGGCGTGGCCTCCCTCTCCCCTACCAGGGAATTTCTCCTCACCTCAGAGCATCGACTGTGGCTCCTCCTGCGGGCGATAATTTCCAGCTGATCTTGACACCATCAGTTTATGTGGACCTGTTCACTGCTTTCCTTGTACCTGTGTGTTGGCCCATCAATGTCCCGGGTTTGCTGGGTTTACAGAGGTGACTTGATCACCATTTGACAAATCACAGCGTGCGCGCGTGATGGCTGCATATGAAAGAAAAAAAAAATGTTTTTTTTTTTTTTGGGTGGGGGGGGGTTTGTCGTGTGGCCCACCCCCACCGGGTGTTCAAAAATTATGTGCGTCGCTTCAAAGCGTACGTCCGACGATGTGTGGCACACGTGTTCGGATCCCGTTCCTCGTCGCCAATGTTGTGGTCGGGCCTCGCGTAGTGCAGGCTTGGGCCCGAACGTGAGTGGCCGTGTGTGTAGGCCGCTCTGGCGTCGCTCCAGCAGGAGCTGACAAGAAACACGCACACACGCAGATGGCTTTGTGCCCGGAAGTGCCTCCTTCACAAAAGGGGCGGAGCATTTATTCACTTGCCCAGCGTCACCGCGTAGCGGGACGCAGGGCGGAAACACAACACCGTGAATGCTGCTTTACTTGAACAAACAAGATAAAATGCTTTAAAAATACTTACAATAGAGAAGGACAAATGTCTTAGTAAAAGAAAAAACTAATAATAGATATTTTCAACACAGGTCGCCAGGAAAGGAACCACATAGCTCTTAACTCACACGCTTTTGGCGGGTGTCACCCGCCTTGTAAAGGGCTGACTCACCCGCCAAGCCTCCTGCACGCCCATTCATTCCAATGAGCGTCTCAACCGCCAAAACCAAAATCGGGTGATTTCACCCGCCTTTGCAACACAAATGGTTGAGAGCTATGGAACCATTATTATGAACCTAACAAGATAAGGTATGACACTGTAAGCATATTAGAGGGTTTAGATAAAAACTTGAAACACAAACATAGTGAAACCTGTTCCACCTACTTGTATTACAGATATCTAATGGGTTCCAGATTGGAAACTTCCCAAAAACTGATATTATGTCACCACCTGTGTACAGAAGTGAAAATAGAGCCTCGTAAATATGTGGAAAAACCTGAGAATAACGAAAGTCACGTAGAGTGAACATTTACACTTTGTTTATTTTATTATTTTTCTAGAAATTGTCCCTGAAGATGGTCATTTGGACCGAAATGCATTGGACACCCAAAGAAAGGCCTAAGCCTCTGAAAAATAAATACTTCTGAATTTACTATAAATATACACCAAAGTGTTTGTGTGATTGAACTCTTTATTATGAACATGAAGACATGAAAAATTGAAATGAAAATCATGAATATATGTGCCTCTTAAGTAATTCATCACGCAGGTGTAACCCCCAGTCAGGGGGATAAAGGAAAGGATTCCTGGCGCGCCAAACCGTGCTGGGGATCCTAAAATGTGGAGAAAGGAAAATCGGGTCCCGACGCAAGCCGTGCCGGGTATCCCAAAAAGGGTAAAACATAATCTGATCCCCGGCGCGAGAGCCGCAGACACGTGCAGAGTGCCAGGGTCAGTTGGTGAAATCCTGCAAAATGGTTGATGGCGCTCCGCTCAGCGCCTGTAGCCACCACTGCTTGGGCCCTGTAAGCGTTCCCTTGATAGGCAGGGAAGCACCCTAACCACTGCTGCTGCCCCCTAGGTGGCCCTCTTGCCAGGGCACATTTAATTACTGGCGCTCCCCACAGAAAGGGAGCGGCTTGAATGTGTTTTTGCCCTCCTCTGGGCTTAATTTAAAATTAAGGGCCTCCTCCCTTACAGGTAGCCCAGCAGAACTCCTTGGGCCCCACCTGTCAGACGTGGCCCAGGTGGAGTGAGTAGTGTGGGGCCCCCCACGCTGCCTCTGAGTGCTGGGCTAAATCTGACATACGCAGCGCAGCCTACATAAAGACTTAAAGACTTTGGGGTCCCCACACTTTTGCTGCTGCTGCCGCCTGCCGCCCACTGCCCAGAGAGTTACCATCAAAGACTGCAGGAAGAAGGAAAGAAGATCAAGCGAGCAGCAAAGACCTTGAGACAGCCCTGGCCAGGTTGTCTTACAAGTAAGGTCTTTTTAAAATTGTTTTTTAATACAGTGCACTGTATAGACTTTGTATATATTTTTTAAGACATTTTATATTTTTAAATGACTCATTTTTTATATTTGTGTGTTATTTTGGTATTGCATCTGCTAGGTTTATAGTAATCTGTATATAATGTCTCGTGCTCTGCCCCTTTTGAAAAAAAAAATCACAAAACCCTGCTGGTGTATTGGAAAAGTATATAAGAAAGCTTAAAACAACTAAAAAGAATCGTACACCAGCATTCCTTTTTATCCACCTCTCCTTTTGTGCTCCAGTTACTCTAACCTTGTGTTTCCCCCTTAGGGTTATTTGGGAAACCGACCTGCTCTAACCTCTTGATCTTCCCTACCCTTACCTTCTTCCTATCAAAGTACACCAGGGTGATCTCGAAACCAGGAGAGCGGGGTTTGGAGACAGGTAAGAGGCAGGTCAAGTTATAAGTGAAGGGTTCAGTTGTATATTGTGTACTCGCCTATACCTGTCTCCCTATAAGGTGCGTTTGAGGAACCTCTGCTACATTTTTGGAGGCACTGCTGAGATCACCTTTGGTGTACCTATACCCTCCCTATCCTACCTACTTACCCTCTACCTAACCTTTCCCCTTCCTGGGGTAGTGTATAGTTTGCTAGCGTAAGTTTAATTTATTTTGCAATCAGTCTTTTTGTGCACGTTTTTGATAGGGATTTGTATGTAGCATTATAATCACTATTTTTTGATTTGATCACATCTACCACCTTATTTTACAGACAAGTACCATCCTCATGGATCGGCTTCAGGTAGCCAGCTGGGCTGATGGTGAGGGGATTAAGTCTGACCATTGCTTTATAATAGGTGATGTCCCTTGGAGAACACCTTTACACCAGGTGCTCAGGTTGACAGAGTCCCAAGAGTCCCTCACTGGCCAGGTTAAATGCCTGGGTAAAGGCCAGGGCCTAGCAGGAACCAGTATTCTGGTCTGCTATGGGCCTAAGGAAGTTGATCCTGAGACATTGTCCCTTACCATCCAATATTGTCATAGCCTCTCTGGGCATTGAACACATGGACAGGGATGTAGGCTAGTGCATCAATCACACTACCTATGCTTAGCCCAAATCCTGCCTTGCCCAGCGCTGCACCCCATCACCCTGCAGTGCCCAGTGTAGATGCTATAATGGCTGTGCCTGTAAGCATTCCTATTCAACCAGGGCTTAGAGCACATGTCAGTGCTACACCAGAGGATAGAGGCACCAAACTGATCGCTTCCTCCATGGCAGATGCTTTCAAGGACATGTTATACAAGACCATCGTGACACCATCTGAGCATGGCCCCTATGTCCGCCTGAGACCCTTCTCTGGGGAGAAACCAACCCAAGGGGTGAAGAAGAGTACCACCTGTAATGACATCTGGGCCACCAGAGCGCGGGAGAGGATCTACACCGGCATCCAGAGAGAGAGAACACCAGCTCTTCCAACACGCACAAGAATCACGGCAGCCCCAGGTGAATCAATGGCGTACCACACCACTTCAGCCTTGGCAGTTCTGCCATAGGTGTGGACAGCATGGCCACACCTTCCGTATGTGCATGAATCCAACGGATAACAATCAAGTCACAGCAAGGTTCAAGGCCCTAAATAGTCCAATATACGCGATGGTGGGAAACGCCAGCGAGGACAAGGAAGCGGAGCACCTAAATCCTCAATACTATTATGATCCAATTAAGTAGAGGCGGAAACCAAAAAGTCTGCGCCACCAGACGGGGCCAAGGCTGCAGTGCCACCACCGATGGGCAAGTAATCTAGGAACCAGCCTCTTCCCAGACCGGCTAGTCCCCCTGAGAGGAAGATCACCTGTAGTCAAACTACAAGCAAGCGCAGCACCCGAACATCATGGGTGATACCTGATGGGCTCGAAGGACCACCCGCCACTGTGACAATTGCCATCACTGCTCGACAGGCACAAGCACTTCTGGATAGCTGCTCACAGGTGACCATCGTCTATGAGCCGTTCTACAGAAAACACCTGGCACATATCCCATTGGAACCCTTGGCTGGGCTGAACCTTCTCTGCGTGGGAGACAACCCATGCCAATATCTGGAGTACATCCGGGTCAGACTGCAGTTTCCACACGATGTAGCTGGAGTCAGCGCTCCTATTGACACCCTGGCTCTGGTCTGCAACAGTCGAACTGAAGATCCTGCAATACCAGTGGTGATGGGAACTAATTCCTCGATGCTCAACGCACTGGCGGCATTATGTCAGGAGATGGCTGGACCACGATATGCCAGCACATTGACATTGTCCATGCACCCCAACAGGCGTACTTGCAGAGAGAGAGATCCGGTCCAAAGCTCCACCTGATGGACCCATTGGAGATGTTCGCACCACCCAGTTCGGGAAGAACACAATCCTGGCACATGCTACTGTGATCTTTCCTGGCAGCGTGCGACTCAGCGGGGAGCAACGACCAAGATGTCTGGTGATGGAGGCACCAGAACGTAGAGAGTTCCCAGAGTTTTTTTTGGTACAGCGGATCCTGGTGACAATGGGTGGAGCTGACCTAAAGACCATCAAGGTACCGACCATTAATATGACCATCCATGTACCAGGATGCACCATCATTTCACATTTCCACCTGACCGCATCTGTAGCCCCAGCGAGAGTCACCCCCAGCTCATCCGAGACGGCGTTGGATCCGAAGACCTTGGACTTTGGAAACTCTCAGATCTCAGAGAGGGACAAGGACCACCTAAGGGAGCGGCTCGCCCTGCACACCGAGGCATTCTCCACAAGCTCCTGGCACATTGGCAAGGCCCATGGAGTCGAACATCAGATCTGGGTGTCTGATGACACTCCCTTCAGGGAGTGGTCACGACGTCTGGCCCCAGGAGACTTGGAGGATGTACGCCGCCATCTAGATGTTCTTCTGCAAGCAGGGATTATCCCAGAATCCAGGAGCTGCTGCGCTTCGACCATTGCCCTCTCCAGAAAATAAATGGGGATGTCCGGATGTGCATCAAGTACCGTCGACTCAACACATGCACTATTCCGGACCAGTACAGCACACCCCGGCTGGACGAGGCACTGGACTGCCTGAATGGCAGTAAGTGGTTTTTGGTCCTGGACTTGCGCAGTGGCTACTATCACATCCCGATGCATCCGGCGGATTGCGAGAAGACCGCTTTCATCTGTCCCTTGGGTTTTTATGATTTCGTCAGGATGTATCAGGTGATCTCTGGTGCACCAGCGACTTTCCAACGCTCTATGGAGAAGACCGTTGGCGACATAAACCTCCTGGAGGTACTGGTGTACCTAGATGACATCATTGTGTTCGGGCGGACCTGGGAGGACCACAATTTGAGGCTCATGAAGGTGTTGGATCGCCTACGGGGCAAGGGCTAACGGTCTTTGCGTACAAGTTGCAGTTTATCCAGACAATTGTCAAGTACATCAGGTGCATTCGTTTCCACGAACGGCATCGCCGCAGATCCAGCAAAGATGGATGTCCTCCTCACCTGACCAAGACCTCAAACCCTCAAGGATTTACAGAGTTTCCTGGGATTCTGTAATTACTGCAGGAGGTTTGTTGCGGGATACGCTAACATCGCCCGACCACTTGTGGACCTCACCAAAGGGTACCCACCTACCCAGAAGAGCCAGAAGAGCACGGCCAACTCTGCGGACCATTTATATCATCCACGGGAGCCCTTTGGTGAACGTTGGACTGACTGATGCCAGCAGGCCTTCGAGGAGATCAAGCGGACCCTCACCACAGCATCTGTCCTGGCTTACGCGGATCCGCAGTTACCTTACATCCTGCATGTGGACGCGAGTTTGGAGGGATTGGGAGCTGTTCTCTACCAGGAAACCAATGGTGAAACAAGACCGGTCGCTTTCCCCAGCTGAGACCTGCATGCAGCAGAAAGGACTTACCCAGTCCACAAGTTGGAACTTTTGCCATTGAAGTGGGTCGTTACTGAGAAGTTCCAGGATTAACTCTACGACGCCACCTTCATGGTGAAGACAGACAACAGCCCCCTTACATATGTGTTGAAGTCGACGAAGCTTGATGCTAGCTTGATGCTAGCGGACACCGTTGGATCGCTGCACTGTCCACATACAACTTCAGTTTACAGTACAGTTTACAGTACAGACCTGGGTGCACTAACATCAGTGCTGATGCCCTCTCTCGGAGGCCTCATGTTCAGCCGGATGATACAGCTTGATCCACCATGTGGAAGGAGTTGTCTTCAGGCCCAAAAGTCAGCAGGAGCCAGAAAGAGCCAGGAGCACAGATTGCTTGGGATCCTCAGATGAGGCGGCACCTGCTGTCTACTGCAATATCACCAGTGTGGAGGAATCTGAAGTACTGCGTCTGACCCCAGATGAGATCCGTATGTCACAGCTAGAGGATTCTGACATTGCTCCATTCCTGAAAGTCAAGACCACAGGAGCGGATGTTTTTGCCACAGAGATTCAGCCGCGCGGTATTATATCCACCCTACGACCAGCTGTCTGCCAGGCCCAAAGTCATAAGGAGCCAGACAGAGCCAGGAGCACAGATTGCTTGGGATCCTCAGATGAGGCGGCACCTGCTGTCTACTGCAATATCACCAGTGTGGAGGAATCTGAAGTACTGCGTCTGACCCCAGATGAGATCCGTATGTCACAGCTAGAGGATTCTGACATTGCTCCATTCCTGAAAGTCAAGACCACAGGAGCGGATGTTTTTGCCACAGAGATTCAGCCGCGCAGTATTATATCCACTCTACGACCAGCATGGACATTTTGGCAGCGATAAAATCTTCGAGTTGGTCCGCTCAAGGTTTTTCTGGCCCAGACTAGCAGCAGATGTCGAGTATCATTGCCAGCACTGTGCTAGGTGTGTCACCAGGAAGACCGCGGCTCGTCACACAGCCTATCTTCACCATCTGCAGAGTTCCGGGCCCATGGACCTCATCTGCATCAAGTTCCACAAGTTGAAGATGGACAGGCGAGGTGTGCAGAACATCCTGGTGGTGACAGAACATTTAATTCAATATACGCAGGCGTTTCCCACCAAAGATCAGCATGCCGTCAATGTTGCCCGCGTGTTGTGGGAGAAATACTTTGTGGACTATGGCTGGCTGGCCAGGATTCGTTCTGACCAGGGACCAGGCTTTGAATCAACACTCATCAAGTAGATGCTGGAGCTGGTTGGCATCAAGAAGACCCATACAACTCCAGAGCACCCTCAGGGGGATGGCCAAGTGGAGAGGTTTAATCATACACCCTTGGCCATGGTGCGCACCCTTAGGCCAGAGGAGAGGAACAGATGGAGTCAGCATGTGGCCACCCTGACCCATGCGTACAACTGTACGAAGAATGATGCCACCGGGTTTACACCTTAGTTCTTGATGTTTGGCAGGGACGCCCAGCTGCCTGTAGACCTGTGTTTTGGAGTGTCCGCAGATGGAACAGGCAGCGAGAACTACACCAGCTATGTTAAACAGCTCAAGCGTCAACTGGAGCAATCCTATCAGCATGCCCAGGTTGCTGCGGAGAAGATAGCAGAAGGGAACAACCGCTGCTACGATGCCAAAGTCAGGTTTCACCTTCTTCAACCTGGTGATCAATTGTTGATTCGCAGCCTGGGAAAGAGGGGACGCAACAAGCTAGGTGACAAGTGGGCATCTCAGCCTTTCATCATAGAGCATCAGCTGGGAGAGCTCCCTATCTACTGACTGCGAGAGGAAGGACGGCCAAGGAACATCAAGACCTTGCACCGGAACCACTTGCTCCTAGTCGAGGATGAGGTTGAGTTCACACCGGAGGTAACAGATGAAGAACCCACCAAGGGGCTGGTGATGAGACAGCAGCATCTCTGCGCTGAAAGTCCTGAAGAAGATCCTTCGAAGGCTCAATCCCCAGAAGCTTCTCCAGCTACTGATGCAGAGAGATCAGAAGGTCAGTCGGAAGCCAGTGAAGACACTGATGCCGAGAGTGATCAGTTGGTCATCTACCCAGGCCAAGGGTTAGATCAGATACTAGTTTGGGTCCCTACACCCGCGGATCCAGATCCCACTCCTAGTGAACCTGAATCCCATCCTCAGAGTATTCCTTCAGAGGTTGTTCCCAATCCTGCTCCTATCACCCCGGCACGGTGGAGTTGATAGAGGAATCGTTACCTATTCCTCCACTGGAAGATAGGGTCCCCGAATTGGTGCAGAATACTCCACCAAATCCAGGGGGAAACCTACATGAGGCCGCGGCTGCTCTCCATCATACCACCAGGGAGAGCAGACCTGTTATTAAATGAACATATGATACATCCAGGGTCCATTGTGAGATTCCAGTCCATTCCTCTCAGTTTTCCGTCCCTCCTTCTTTATGGCAGGTTCCTGGGTGTTCAGGGGTACTGTGGGAGGTGCATGAGATTCAAGATACTGGGTGACAGCCTGTCCTAAATCATGGCTGGATAGGTTCATTGACCAGGCCAAAGCTATCCTCAGGGCCAAGGAAAGTTCAAAGGGGAGGAGCATGTAACCCCCGGTTGGGGGATAAAGGAAAGGATCCCCGGCGTGTCAAGTCACACCAGGGATCAGGAAGAATGAAAATACTAGACTAAGGGACCCCTGTGCGTGTGCACGCAAGGGTCCTTTTACTCAAAAGAGGAAAAAAATACTGTTGCAGGCACGAGCGGAGCGCCGGGGTCAGTTGGTCAAACCCTGCAACAGGGTTGATGGCGCTTCGCTCAGCACCTGTAGCACCACTGCTTGGGCCCTGTAAATGCTCCCCTGATAGGAAGGGGGGGCGCCCTAACCACTGCTGCTGACCCCTAGGTGGCCCTCATTCTGGGGCATATTTAATTACTGGTGCTCCCGATAGCAGGGGAGCATCTTGAATGTGTTTTAGCCCTCCTGGGGGCTTAATTTAAAAATAAGGGCCACCTCCCTGACAGATGGCCCACCAGAATTCCCTGGGCCACACCTGTCAGACATGGCCCAGGTGGAGCGAGTAGTGTGGGGCCCCCCACGCTGCTTCTGAGTGCTGGGCTGCATCTGATATACGCAGCACAGCCTACATAAAGACTTAAAGACTTTGGGGCCCCCACACACTGTTTCTGTTGCTGCCGCCCATTGCCTGGAGAGTCACCATCAAAGAGCGCAGGAAGAAGGAAGGAAGATCAAGCGAGCACAAGGACCTTGAGACAGCCCTGGTCAGGTTCTCTTACAAGTAAGGTCTTTCTAAAATAGTTTTTTAATACAGTGCATTGTATAGACTTTGAATATATTTTTAAAGACATTTTATATTTTTAAAGGATTCTTTTTATATTTGTGTGTTTTTTAGTAACGCAGCTGCTAGGTTCAGTGTAATCTGTATATAATGTCTTATGCTCTACCCCTTTTGTAAAAAAAACTCACAAAACCCTGCTGGTGTATTGGAAAAGTATATAAGAAAGCTTAAAACAACTAAAAAGAACTGTACACCAGAATTCCTTTTGTCTGCCTCTCCTTTTGTGCTCCAGTTACTATAACCTTGTGTTTCTTCCTTAGGTGTATTTGGGGAACCGACCTGCCCTAACCTCTTGATCTTCCTTACCCTTACCTTCTTCCTATCAAAGTACACCAGGGTGATCTTGAAACCAGGAGAGCGGGGTTAGGAGTCAGGTAAGAGGCGGGTCAAGTTATAAGTGAAGAGTTAAGTTGTATATTGTGTGCCTGCCTACACGTGTCTCCCTACAAGGTGCGTTGGAGGATCACCCTGCTACACAGATACTTCCAAAAGTTTGGGTCACTGTACCCAAACAAAATACTATACATTTGCTTCATACTCCACTGTGCAAGTGGAGTTTTTTTCTGGCAACAGGACCAAATAATTCCTCAAAAGTTTTTCTGAAATATAAATAGATAAACATACAGTTTACCCACGGTGTCCACTCAAACACCAGTAACACATTATAGCGATCTTCTCTTTGTATTTGTGTAGTCCTCTACTGGTATGAACCTCCCATTTATGTGGTCCTCTAGTGTTCAACTTCACACTTGTACCCTAAATTGCACATTTTATGAATAGGGTAAGTAACAATTTAGGATGCCTTTGGCAAGGAAGTGAAAATGAGAGCTGTCTGCAGAGCCCAGTGGTAGGAGTGTGGGGAGAGTAAAGTGTGCCTTGTTATGCAATTGCATGCGTTGCTATATATTTTAATGTTTTATGCCATGTCTTTTCATACCTTTCTATGCCATGATATGCCCTGTGCTGTATCCTACCTTTTAGGGTCTCGGAAGGGCCACCCAGAAAATGAAGGATCTTCTAAAGAGTGGAATTCCCCATGGCCTTGGAGGAGCACCTGCATTAGGCAAGAAGAGCTTGTATAGTGGTAGCTCTGTATACACATCTCTTAAGATGACATCAGTACGCTCACTGCAGATCTAGAGGCATGTGCGATCGGCCTGTGCCTTTTATTAGCATGGTAACGCCATCGTGAGTGTGTGCATGAGAGCCGCATCACTGTTGTGTCCTTCAAGCACCAGCTCTGTATACACATCTCTTAAGATGACATCAGTACGCTCAGTGCAGATCTAGAGGCATGTGCGATCGGCCTGTGCCTTTTATTAGCATGGTAATGCCATCGTGAGTGTGTGCATGAGGGCCGCATCACTATTGTGTCCTTCAAGCACCATAACATCCCTCCACTTCTTCAACCAAGTCCATGAAGTGTTTGTTATTTACAACTAACCCAATATAAAGTCTTTTGAATCTCTCTAGGATGTAGCACTGGACCTCTTGTAGAGTACCGCCTGGTGAATGATGCTTCCGTTGGGAATGTGTTTTCGGGGTACTATTCCGTGCTCGGTTGATTCTCTATGGCATCATACTTTCATGTGTTGTCTGATGATGATTCTCGCTCTTCCACCCCAGATTGTGCTCCACCTCCCTGTTCTCTTACTGTGTCGGGTGGGTCCTGTGATGGGTTTCCCAGAAGATGCTTGAAGTGTGATGAATTTCAGATTATGCAGGAAGAACTACACTCAGCTAACACCATGCTACCTTCTTAGCTGCGTAGAGCATTGGAAGTAGGTTACATGACAATGCAAAATTGTGTTGCAGTCTGAAATTATTAACAAGGACGATGTCTTGGATGCTAAGCATTGACTCTTTCATTCCTCTTCCCTTGCTTTCGGCAATGCTCAGCTTTTCCCTTCTTGTTGCACATAGATGAGTGTCCATTTGCGCTGGTTTCCTGCCTGGAATGGCGGGGATGGTTGCCCCTGGAGTCCTTCCCTGTAAGATGCTGGCCGGTGTAACACCAGTGGAATTCTGCTCCTTGGAAGGGAGGGCCAGTGTCAGTTTAGATTGATGCTGGGAGTGCATAAGATACACATATCTTTTCCATCTTTGGGATTACTGGACTTGCCGCTGCTGAATTGACAATTTCCACCTATTGGTGGTGAGAAAACTCATCCACTACTACTAGTGTGAGCTGTATATCGGTGAGAGACCCAAAATCCACTCTCATAATTCTCCCAGGGGGTTTGCCCTCTGTGCATGGATTGTATTGGAGCCTGAGGGGCGTCTACATCTGTTGCTTGGTATGGGATGCACCAAGCCAACAATGCTTGTACCATCTGTTCTAAGCCTGGGAACCACACACAGTTGAGATTTGGTTTTGCAAATGCCTTGGTGGCTGGCGTGAGTAAGATTAACTACCTGATTGGCCAAAGATGCAGGGATAACGGTGCATGATAACTGTTCCATCAACCTGTGTGTCTGTGCCTTTTATAGGACTGAAGCAGTCGTCCTGTACTGTTTCTTCCTTAATTTCCCTAGGTAGAGTGCATCCAGGGGATGTTTGCCTCTGCCACCATGTTTACTTGAATTGCGAACGGGATACCACGTGGGATTTGTTGGCAGTCGCTGCTCGAGGGTGGCGGGTAAGGAAATAATCTGGGTTCCCAACTCTTGGACGGTATTCAAAGGGGAAGTCAAACCCCTGAACCCAGAGTGTCCACTTCTCGGTTCACTGAGGGGGTCCGCAAAGATTATGCATTGAATATAAGATCCAGTGGTTTATGATTTGTGAGAACCTCGAATGGCTTACTGTAGAGATGTAGGTGGAAGTGGTGACAACCTCACAGCACTGCAATAGCTTTTTTACCTGAGCAAATTGAGATTCCGATGGTGTGAGGGCGTGGCTGCAAATGCAATGGGAATGACTTCTGCCTCTGGTGAGCATTGTGTAAAAACCACACCTAGTCCATAGGGCCTGGCGTCGACCACTAGGTCAGTGGACTTTTCCGGATTGAAGTTGGCCACTACGGTACCTTCTGCCAGTGCATTTTCTGAAACGTCAAATGCTATTTATTGCACTTTGCCGCATTTCCATTGCCAGTGGGGTTCACTCAGCATAGCAAAGGGAGATAAAAACCTTCAGCAATAGTCGATTATTCCAAGGAAACTCCTTACCTCGGACAGCGTTTTTTGGAGCAGGTGCCAATTTAATGTCTTTGACCTTTTGCAGGTCTACCGAGATGGCATCTTTTTGGATGACAAAACCCAAAAATTAGAGTTTGTCTTTTATGAATTCACACTTGCCTCTACTTTGTGTGGGGCCGTGATCTTACATTTTTCTGTAATTCCGCCCTTACATGCCAAAGCGCACTTTTTTCTCGCTAATCCAATATGTTAGGAAAAAGTGGAGATGTACCTGAATTCCTCGTGCAGAAGGATTTAGTGGTAATGCGCCCCTTGGATATCTGTGAGGCGATCGTTGATGGTGTGTACGGGGTGTCGCTCATGTTTGCTTTGTTGGGCAGGCGCATGTCCGCACAGATGAATACTTGGTCTGGTCTCTTAGGTTTTATTTCGACTACAATGGGCAATACCCAGGGGATGAGATCATGTACCTTCTCTAAGATTCCTGCATCTCCAGTTTTCAGAGTGCTTTCTCCACTTTCAGGCACAGGTGGAATGATATGCACTTATGCTTAAGGGCGAGTGGCTGGATAGTTTTGTCGATGTGCAGGCAAACTATATGCGAGTGCAGGCAGCCTATACCGTCAAACAAGTCTTTGATTTCGATGAGGGGGACTTCAGTTTCCTCTACATGCAATAAGAATGCAAATTGAATGAGCTCAAGCTCTTTGGCAGGTAAGGAGAGTTGTTGTGTCAGCGTAAGTAAGTAAGTCATTTGTCATTTGTATAGCGCCTTTATCCCATTGGTATGGCCTAAAAGCGCTGTAGTTGAATGCCCTCAGGGGACCGTAGTACAAGATTTGGGAAAATTGATCAGAGGAATTTAGAATGCCTGTGTGCATTTTAGCCAAAGTGACATTGGGTAGGGGTGGTTAAGTCCCTACTAGCTAACCATATCGAGCTGGCAAATGGGTAGTTGCTTTGAAGTTGACAGGGTAGTGTGTGCGAGAGTAGTAGACTAATTCAGGCTCATTACAGGTTTGCCGGTAATTCCGGTGAGTTACTGGTAAATCTGCCTTACTGTTAAGGGTGCCCGATATCCCAGTATTAAAAGGATATTATGGCTGCCGGCAACAGCGATAAGTTCCCATTCCATGGAGTCTTTTATGACTCCATGGAATGGCTTTGCCGCAATCACCGGAACCGATATGGAGCTGTCTTTCCGCAGAGTATGTTTTCTGTTTTTCTGGGATTGAGGAGTAGGTGGTTGCCCGTCATCCAATGATCGATGTCTGTGTGGCAGGATGCAAGGTCAAGGTGGGAGGTGCAGATAGGCTTGGTGATCTTAAAGATGATTTGGATATCGTCAGCTTAATTGTATCATGTGAGGTTGTGTGAGAAGATAAGTGCAGGGAGGGGGCTCATGTAGAGATTCAACTGAAGAAATGATAGGCAAGCACGTTGTGGGACTCCATTGTTGACAGTGCGAGCAGTCATGGTGGAGGGAGGAGGATGATTTGGTATCTGTTGGCGAGGAATGAGGATATCCACCTTAGTGCTGTGTTCCTTATGCTGAGGGAGTGGAGTGTCTCAATGAGGATGCTGTGATCGATGGTGTCGAAGGCCACCAAGAAGGCGAGAAGTATGAGTGTGGCACAGCCTTCTGCATCTGCAGTGCTTTTGAGGTTGTCCTCCCATGTGGAGATCAGGGATGATTCGGCCCCATAGAGGTGTCTGAAGCCGGACTGGCCCTGGTCAAGAAGGTGGTTGGATTTGGTGAAAAAGTCAAGCTGGAAGTAGGCCATTCGGTCGGTGAGTTTGGCTAAGAAATGGGTGTTAGAAAAGGGTCTGTAATTGGATTGAAGGATGGAGTTAAGTGAGGGTTTTTAAGGAGGGGTTTGACGTGTGATGTTTTGAATGCTGCTGGGAAGATGCCTGAGGTGAGGGAGGGGTTAAGGATGGTTCTTGCAATGTCTTCTGCACAGGTCTAGGTAAAGTTTTCTTTGGGGAGGTTAGGAGGGCATGGGTCTCTTGGGGATCTGGCTGGATGGCTGCTGGCCAGAAGCTTAAGGAATTCTGGTTTAGAGATGGGAGACAAAAAGAGAAGGTAGGGAGGGGGACAAGCTAGAGGGTTCATGCAGGGGTGAAGGTGTGGGTGCTGCCAGTTTTGTGCCGATGGAGCAGGCTCTTTTTAGTGCCATGTTGTAGAAATGGTCCGAGAGGGCATCACAGAGAGATTGAAGATGTGAGGGGGTTGGAGTGCAAGGAGGATCCCTGAATTCTGTGATGATCTTAGGGAGTTACTGTTATGGGTGCTAGAGATTCTGCTTCCGTAAAAGGATTTTTGGGCCTTTCGGATTTCAGCTTTGTAGACTTGGGTGAGAGGGGCATAGGCTGTTCTGTTATGGGGAGATTTGTCAGCCCCTCATCTGCGTTCAAGGACATGGTTGAGTGTTTTGAATTTGAGCAGAGAGGTGAATCATCTTGGAGAGGGGTCTTGTCCATTGCTGGGTCATCTTAAGGGGATGAGAGGTACAAGGGCTTTAGAGAGCCATAGGTCGAAGCGGCTGATGGATGGTAATCCTCCCTCAACCGGTAGTGTGGATGGTCCAGTGTTAGCTATCCGTGAATAAGGGATGGGTGACAGGAGTGTGAATGGTATGGTTGCGTGGTAAGTCCAGATGAGCGGGGAGAGAAGGTTGGTGGAGCTGAATATTGCATCAAGAGCATGTCCTGCCGTGTAAGTGGCACCAGTTACAAGCTGGGTCATGTTGAGGCCATCCAGGTTGTCCAAGAATGGTCATGTCATGGGGTTGTTTGAAGCATCAAACCAAATGTTTAAGTCTCCTAACAGGGTGAGGGTGGGGTGGGAGACCAGGATGGCAGCTAGGGAGTTGCTTAGGGCATTAGCAATGTGTCTATTGTAGCTGGGGGGTCTGTAGCTGAGAGGGGTTGATGAGAAATTTCATTAGGAGCGATTCGCAGTCTGCGTTGCATGCCTGTGTCTCAGAGTATGAGATGGATAGGTGGGGATTATGAAGGATGGTAATCCCGCCTGATCGGCTAGTTCTGTTATGAGTGATGAGTATGTAGTCAGGGGGGAATACATCTTAACTAGCATCCTCAGCTCATGTGTAGGACACACCTCCTTTTAGGATGTGTCCGTGGTAGGTCATGACATCAACAAACAGTTAAACATGTGTGTGCACACATAATTAATTACTAGTAACAATTAAGTCCTTTAACCTTAAACATAATTGCATATGGTCCACATAGATACTTCAAGCAATATGAAGGAGACTGAGTAAACAGGTTCTCTTTGAATTGACAATAGCTATCTCATCTGCCCCGGTTTACTGGCTCCATTGAAACATTCTAATCTAAATAATTTCATTGCATACATCACATCTGAAAATACAATTGAAACTCCTGGGTTTCAATCACTTTAGCCTTGAGCGCCACTTCACCCCATGGTTTATTGCTGGTTAGAACAAATAGCGAAAACCCTCTGTCAAGCTCCCATTCATTCACAAGATTACATCTGCTTTCTGCAATACTTATCAGACCATAAACACTATAGCCGGCTCTGTTAGCTGAGCTGACCATCGCTAAGGTTGAAGTTACTAATTTACACATCCTCTGTCCTCTGAAGCTCCACAGAACCAGTTTCTCAAAGGCAACCCCTGAATGCTGTGTTTTAATCTGTTTATAAAAGCCCACTACATCTAGATTAATAAATCCCCTTTATGTGTTTTCTAATAAATAAGATCTTTCCTTTACAGTGGACTCTTTAGTACAGGCCCCCTTTCTCACATGCACATTATAAAAACTCATCATTGCCTGCTTCTGGGCAAAACAAACTTAGAGAGACCAGAGGTATTATTTTTAACGACCACTAATAAACAGCCCTCTACCGAAATTTTTGTTTAACATTACACTATGTTTACAGGGTCACTTGCTTCCCCACAATCCTATTGTGATTTTTCCTTTGTTACATATGATTTATACTCATTATATTGTCATATAGCATACTAATTTGTATTAAAAATATAAATTTCTTATTTTTTAGCATATTATTAATAAAAAACTTTTTCAATCTTTTCTGTTATACAATTGTAGAAATTTGTCAC
This sequence comes from Ambystoma mexicanum, assembly GCF_040938575.1. Classification (NCBI taxonomy): domain Eukaryota; kingdom Metazoa; phylum Chordata; class Amphibia; order Caudata; family Ambystomatidae; genus Ambystoma; species Ambystoma mexicanum. The sequence continues at coordinate 775,096,685 of NC_090921.1, read as the reverse complement.
AAAATGTATACACAACAAACATCTCAATAATTTTCAATTTGAATATGCACGTTCAAAAACATGTAGTATTTCATTATTTAACAATTATTTAGAATAAAAATTTCATAGGGATCTGTTGTTTGCTCTCCTCTCTCATAGAGAAGTACATCCCAGTCCATAAAACATTTCAATCTATGTTCATATCACCCATGCTTACTCTCATACTGCATTCATACCATACCCGACATGTTTCATTCCTTTCACACTTTCATGCAACTCACAAGGAAATTCTTCAGGGGTAAAAAATCTACCACATTTCACTGAAATGCACAATGGTGTTTGTCTTCTTATAGGTTTTTCCTAGGGATCAACTGTCAATGAGGCCCCGTTTATCCTTCCATAAGGTCCAACCATCAAGCGGATAGCTGTGGGAAGCAAATGTGGGATATTCAAATTTTAGTATTCAAATCAACATCCAGGCTGACATTTTTGTTATGTACAACCTGCTAGATTAACTAGCAACAAAAAGGAGTAGCTTATTCTATTGGCTCCTTATTCACATCTATTAAAAACATCATCTCTCCATCTTATTCAGTACAGGTCACTCATCAAAATTTCATTCGTGGCAAGCTTTATATCACTCTTTTTAATTACCCAAAGAGTTATCTCTCCCTATGTATTATCGATATACATTATTGTTTGTCTTGGGTGAGTTTACATAAATTACCTTAATCTTGTCCACTTTTTTGTTTTATCTTCTTCGTATAGCCCATCTATTTCTCTGTCAACTTTTGTAGGTTACTCTGTTATGTCGACCTGGGTGCTAACTGCCAATTGCGATCTGAGGGAACCACTATGCTCTTCCCCTGTTTAAAAAAACAGTACTTAATTACCAAGGATTTTGTTAGCCCATTTTTCTTTCTTTATTTACTTCCATCCTACATTAAGTCATTTTGGTATTTCGCATACTGACCTAATATTCTTTTCAATCCTGTTCCTGATTTTTGTGATTGTTTACAGCTCCTGCCGTGTTTCTGTCTACTGGCTGGGCCGGGTTAGATCGGCTAGTCATTCCTTTGTGCGAAGCGCTCACCTTCTGTTTTCCTACAGTGGAAAAGCAAAGCGGGCACAGAGTTTTACTCTTTGGGCGTATGTGCAATCTGGTGCACTTCTAATAGTTTTATTACTAAAGCCGTTCTTACCTTGGCATTGTCTTCATGCTCCTGCTCTTTCCAGGCTCTGGGTATCAGCTTTCATCCCTTCTTTGCGGACTGTCTCCCGTCTTTTTCTCACGGCTGGCGTCTCTATCTGTTTCTGTTGGTAGCCTGTGTCCCTCAATGTTGTCCGTCTTCACTTTTTATAGTTTGCCACTATCCATGTGACTAATTCGTCACATGATCCATGGACGCTACGTTAGTCAATCGCCTTCTTGTTTATTCTTTTTTGTGCATTTGTTGCCATCGGCCCCCTGTTCTCCACACTCAAGGGCGCCGCAATTCAAGCCAAACGACACAGTCCAACCTCGCACTCCAGATGGGCGGCGCGGTGCCCATGTTCACTAAAATCCCTTCACGTGTTTCTTGCTCCGTAAGTTATTGTGAACGAACCCTCACAGGCTCATTCTTTTTGTCGTTTAAGAACGCTTTGTAGTAGTGAGCACACTATATATTTCTAATTAGTTTGGCTTCTATAGAAATAACGGGCTCATTATTTTTATCACCTAGAGACGCCTTGGAGTGGTAAAAACATAATTATAACTCACACTGTCATGGGATAATATATTCCTTATTTAGATTCTGTTAGTATCTGACTCACTTTCCATTATCGTGTATACTTCTTGGCACACAATGGTTAATACTATCCCCATTGTTTCTTTTTCTCATAGGGTCACTCTGCTGTTTTAATCCATTTACTGAGAGACAGATGAATTGTCATTCTGGGCACTCCATAGCAAATTGTCTGAATCGTGTTTATATTTCATTTGGTGGTTTTAGCATTTGTCTTTCTACATGCGTGCAAAGCTAATATGTATCGATTTAACCAAAAAGTAACACTAAGCAACATATCCCATTCACATTTAACTATACTGGATACATATGAAATTGCAACATCATGCCCAGCTTACTGCACCCCCAAGTCACAAATAAGGTGCACGCAACATGAACCCCTCTTGATCGTGGGGACCTTTCCTGACCACTCCAATATTCCCCCCTTTAGTTAATAGCTAAACTAATAAATCCTATTTCTGTTCTTTAAAATGATCTTCTAAGGGAACAACCCTAAAATCATTTCTCATCTTGCTCCCAAAGTGGGCATACTCATCCGCTGAATAAACCCAACTCATCCCCCCATCATTTCCGCAATCTACCAGTTGCTCCACACAATCATCAAAACTTGGTGAAGGACACAAAACAGCTTCAGTCTGAGTACCCATGTGAGATGAAATGGTAGTGATTCTAGCCTTAGACAGGATCACAATCATCATGACAGCTGCTTTCGGTACCTGGGCAGAGCATTTGGCAAGAACAGAGCACAATGATAAAAAAGACAAAAATAGGTAAAAGATTCTTCACAGCGACGCTCTTCCAAGATGGCACCCAGGAGAGAAGCATGTCTTACCACAAATCATTTGTAATTTCTACCTCATCTTCCACTCTTAGCTTATGTAAGGCAGCAGTGGTTTGTGACAAGGTACCTGACCTGGCGCCCTTTATAACAACCTTTATCAACTCATCGTTCCAATCTGGAATGGTACCTAACAACTTATAGGATGCCTGGGTTATCCCTCTCCTAAAAAAAACGACTTTAGTCCCTGAGATACCCACAAACTATAGACCCATCACTACTGTCTCATTCTTCTAAAATTATTAGAAAGAGCAGCATACCTACAGATACAGAACTATTTGGAAACCAACAACCTCCTCGGCACAAGACAATCTGGTTTTAGACCAAAACACGGGACAGAAACAGCTCTTTTAGACCTTAAAACTCAAATTGAGGATCTAAAAGACAATGGCAAACTAGCCCTCCTACTCTTATTGGACATATCAGCAGCCTTCAATATGGTCAATCACCAAATTCTCTGTCAGCACCTGAAATCTGCTGCCCAGTTCTCGGACAATGCCACTAATTGGATTAGGTCATTCCTAGACAATAGGCATATGAGAGTCTTTTTACCTACCTCCTCTGCAGATCCTGCTTCAGTCCCCTGCGGAGTCCCTCAGGGGTCTTGTATCCCCCCACACTTTACAATGTATTTACCAAACCATTGTTCGATGTGCTTGACTATCTGGGCGTCACCTACACTAATTATGCGGATGATACCCAGATACTCATTCCCATTACTGGTGACTACATTGTTGACTCCAAAGCTCTGAATGACATTTACCAAGTCATCCAAGCTTGGATGGCCGAACACGAGTTGTGTCTCAATGATGATAAGACAGAGCTCCTCATCTTGGGTACACAACAGAGAACCCTTTGTTCAGCTCTTTCAATATTGACGGCAACTCCATCAAAGTATCTAAAGAAACTAAAACCTTAGGAATCTACCTCGATTCCACACTCTCCCTTACCCGACAAACCAATGCAGTTGTAGCCACCTCGGCCTACACCTGTAAGCTGATCACTGCCTGCTGACCATTCCTCACCACACAAAATTGTATCACCTTGGCCAGGACACTGGTTATGTCCAAATTGGACTATTGCAATGCTATATACCAAGGCACCAATCAACGGAACCTCAACAAACTCCCGATTACCCAAAACAGTGCCATCAGAGCGGCCCTCAACATCCCCAGATCAGCCCACATCTCAGAAACTAGGAAGAACCTTCACTGGCTTTCAGTCTCCCAAAGGATTTCCCTGAAAGCATTGGCCCTCACCTACAAATGCGTAAATAACCAGGCCCCTATTTATCCGATTACCCAAAACAGTGCCATCAGAGCGGCCCTCAACATCCCCAGATCAGCCCACATCTCAGAAACTAGGAAGAACCTTCACTGGCTTTCAGTCTCCCAAAGGATTTCCCTGAAAGCATTGGCCCTCACCTACAAATGCGTAAATAACCAGGCCCCTATTTATCTAGCTTCCCACTTTACCCAGTACATTCCAACGCGGTCTCTTAGATCTGCCCAAACTCAAGGTCTCACGATCCCCAGATGTAAACTGCAAACAGCCAGAGGTGTTAGCTTCCCAGTCCAGGCGGCCAAACTCTGGAACACCTTGCCATGCACCATCAGAAATCTACCATCATTTAACTTATTCAAACACAAAGCGAAGCTCTGGCTAGCCACCACACATGAACCAATGGGTACAGCTTGACTTTCAGCATGACCGTGGGGACTACTTACTGCTTTTGTATGATACTGCTCCATTGTATATAAATTGTCTGCAATGTTAACTGTAATTCTGCCATGATTGTAACCACTCGTCTGATTATATGTCATTCTTGTAATTTACTGTTGAAGATATGCGCCCGGTTGCCTTCGGGCCTGGCTGCGCTATACAAATAAAACAAATACAAATACAAATACCATTCTCGTAGTCATTGGGAGGCACACAAATGTGCAATAAGGACTCCCAATTCTTTGACACACAACCCCCTCCATAGCTGTCAGGAGGTCAAGGATGTTACAGTTTGGCAAAATCGTGAGCCTTAGTGCCCTTAGCTCTTCTTCAATGGCAATGAATGATGACTCAGACAAATTAATAAATAGCATAAGTTCATATCTGGTCACCTGGAGCCAATTGGCATTTGCTGTGGTTTGGACGCCAGGTGCCACAAGAGAAGCAAAACAAGTTTTGGTATGACTAAACAGTCAGTATTTCTCAGCAATGTCCATTAAGGCCTTTGATGATGCAGCTGAATTCAGGTTTTCTTTGCTCTTTGGGCCACGTCAGATGCCGAAAATAGCTTTTCCACACACTCCCACATTCTTGGTTTATTCATGCCACCCTTTCTTCTGACAATCCCCCCATTCCTGCAGCTCTGAAATTCTTCAACCCTTGCTCCCAATGTTTTGAGAAAAAATAGCTCCTTCTAACCTCATATGAACTCTTTGTATACACCGGGCATTCTTCTGCTTTTTACGATCTGCAGCGGAACATTCCTCATTGATAGGCACAATGTGTGCTGTAACTGATTGCCCTTTAAACTGCCCTCGGACGCTGCACAAAGCAAGTTGCACTAGGCATAGTGTATCTGCTACCTCTACTTTGTTCGGGATAAATCTAGGGACACCAGAAGCATGGGGGATAAGAGAGCAGATGTAGCAATATCCTACCGCTCTCTCTCACAATCTTCCTCATATGGCTATACCATACATTAGCTACTGCACGAAACCAGGTGCATTTGTTGTGGGATCTAGTTCATCATCCCCATTATCAAAAAATCAATGTTGACACTTCCTTTTTCTCGTGACAATACATACTCATATTCTATAAACCTAGATAAATTTAAAGCTTCTACATTTACACTTGTTATCTTCAGACATGATGACAAGTGAACTAGAAAAAACATAAACACTAACTTTAACATGCATTATACATCTGAATATTTCTTCTTTTTCTAAACAGAGAAATTCAGGTCCCAGATTTTTGTCTGCACCCCCCTTTTCTATTGGAATGAATGGTAGATCCTTAGGGCATACTTAACTTTGTGCCTGCTCATATGCCGGTGGAGGGGTGCCGGTATCCCTTGGGGTATCACTAATATGGATCCAATTCTTGGTGCCCTCCACTTTCAAAGCAGTCAGGGTTACATAAATTATGTTGTGCGGCCCCTGGAAACGCCACTCGTTCCAGCGGCGTACAAAGGTCTGGATGAAAATCCAGTCTCCCAGGAGTAGCCGATGCTTGCGTTGATTGTCTATTTCCTTGTCATTTTCTCCCATAGTCTGTTGGTGAAAATACACAACCTGTGAAGATTTAATCTTGACACTTTTGGTTAAAGCCCTAAGGTTCTCCCTAAACTCCTCTCTAGTCTTGTGTGGTGAAAGAGGTGTGTGTAGCCTACACCCGTCACAATCTTGTGGGGGCTTAAGTCTTTTCCTGGATGATTTCTCAAATTAAACAGTGTTAAGGGAAGACAGTGGTACCATGACTTTTTAACTCGTTGCACACTTTTGCTAACCAGTCCTTAAGGACCCCATTTAGTCTCTCCACTATTCTGTTGGCCTGCAGGTGGTATACCGAGCACAACCTGTGCTTGATTCCTAAAAGTGAAGTAATTTCTGCACATTCAAAAAGTGGATTCCATTGTTGGATTTTGAGAAATACCGCCCTCACCAGAAACCTTGCTGTGGACTTTGCATCAGGGTGTATGCATGGACCAACCTCAAGCCACCGGGAAAATGGAGAAACAACAACAATGAGGTACTGATAATTGTTGAACCTCGTAATCATGTCCACAAAATCAATATGGAGCTCTCTGAATGGCCTAGAAGGTTTAGGCAAGACTTTCCTTACTGACCTCATGGTGTTTCCGGGATTTAATTCTTTGCAAACTACACAGTTTCCTATGAATTTGCTTACCTGTTCCTGGAAGTTTGGTATAAACCATTCTTCCTGGAGCTCTGTGGCAATCTGTCAGAAAGAAGTGTTCGACTGGTAATGTAGTTGCTCTCTAGGGCCAAAAGAAGCAGCTCTACGGGCGTTACTACTTTTCCCGTCAACTCCTGTCTCCACAGCAAATGCATGTATGAGAGGACAAATCCTCTCTTTTTCCAGAGCTCCTGTTCTTCTTTAGGGGCTTTTCCTTGTAGCTCTATGATCTGAAGCACTGGGACTGCAGTGTATGGGGCTGGCAACTGTACATGCTGGGACATGATTTCCATTTTCGGGGAATCTGTAAAAGGTAAGTCCTCTGCTTCCTTCGCCGCCTTGCCTGTGGCATCATTTCCAAGGACTATTGGATTAGTACGGTTAGCATGTGCAGCGCATTTAACTAAACCTACCTCTGCGGACAAAGTTAACGCTGGCATTCTCAATGTTGTTTGTTGACTTTGGGGGTCATTATGACTCTGCCGGTCCAGTAAAAAACGGCCAGTATTTTCATATACTGGCACTTTACTGGACCGGCAGAGTACAATTATGCCGTTGGGGTAACCTGACTTACCTCCAGCAAAGAGCTGGAGTTAACTCAGGCCCCCACCAACATAAAACAGCCAGTATTTCCAGCACTGATATTACCGGTGCCGGAAATACCAGCAAATCCCTGCATGGAGTCCTACAGGAATGGGGATGTACTGGCATTTCCGCCACCTGTAATATCCCGGTAATATCGGGATATCAGGTGGCAGAAACGGTACGTCAGTTTGTCGATGTCCAGGCGGATTTATCACCAGGCTACCAGCAAACTCAGAATGACCCCCTTTGTTTCTTTGTAGGTACCAACGTAAACTGTGTTTAAAAATGTGTTTTTTCCACTCATTACCTCAATTATTTAAATTGGAGTGTCCCAGTGTTATTAAAACATAACTTGTGTGCTTGGTGCATTTTCGGTGTGGCTATAGATGAGTGTGTATTGGGTAGATTCTGCCATTAGGCATGAGACTCCTGTCTGTGCTTAGTATGTTACGTTCCTGTCTAATGTGCGTGTGTCTAAGCATGTATTTCATGGGTGTTTCACATCCCTATAGTGTGCTGTTGGAATGATTATCTGCACTTTCGTCATCTTCAAACGTGCATGTCAATGGTATTTCTATTGTATGTGTGTTGTATTTTTTTTAACAACTTTATTTAATTTTTAGAGCTTCACAGACATGTTTATATCGATAAACGCTTAGTGCCAGGTATATATTTTTCTGTTCATGTCAAGTCATTGTTGCCCCTATTTGGGGTTTCAATACAAGAAAATAAAACTCCTTTGCTCATATAGGAAAAAGAAAAAAGAAAAACAAACAAAAGGAAAGAAGACATATGTAATAAACTTCAACTTAGTCCCCCCCCCCTCCCAAATATATCCCCAATTTATGGATGAAAAGGTATTCCGTTCTGTTTTGTAAGTTCAACAGGTTGGATCGCTTTCAATGTAAAGTTCGAATTTATCAAATGATAAATGCAGCTTGAAGTAACCTTGGCTCAAAGAACTAACAGGTTGAGTCGCTTTCCCAACTTAAAGCACGGGGTTATCAAATGATAGATATTGCGGGGACCTGTTACGCTCACCTGGTATCCACGGGGACGCCACCCAGCCCTGGTTGGATGATTTGCACTCTTGAACCCTCTCCCGGTCCCTTGGTAAGGCCTCTGGTTAAAGATGGGTCTGCAATATAGGAGAGCTGGATTAAATACCAGATTGTCTTTATGTTTTCCCACCTCCCTTGGCCTCAAATCCTTCCTCCCGCCTGGGCCTTCTCCTCACCTTAATATTGTAAAAGGTGGATTCTCCGTCCTGCTCCTCGTGGCAGGGGTGCGTCGATGTGGGGGCGAGCAGCGACCAAGTTACTTCACTGGTGCAAGCCCTCCTGTGGGAATCCAGGCCTGCTGCGACTCTGTAGGTTTGCTGCTTTACTGTCTTTATATGCAGTTCTTATGTTCCTCTTAGTTCGAATAATAATGTTGTGCTTCTTTCCTTTTAGGTATGGAAAGGTATTTTGGTGTTGTCATGCAGTTTGAAGATGAGCATGGGCCGGTAGGCGAAAACGCGGTGTGCGCGATGCTGTCCGGTGAGCGACGCGCGGCGCTGTTTCGCCTTTTATATTGCTAACCTGTATCTTTTCTCTCCTTGCAGGTTACGATGTTCCTCGCCGAGCGCCGTTATGTTCCAGCAATTATATTGACCAGGAGATGGCTACCCAGGTAAGAATTGTGTGGCTTTCTTCATTCGGGAGGAAACGTGAGTAAACACTTACTAATGCTGTCTTTCTTTCTCCTCTTTCCAGGTTATGGTATTCCAGGATGTATGCAGTGCCGGATGATGGAGTTCGTACCTTCAGGTGAGTGGAACTGAAGTCAGCGATGGATTGAAGACAGGATACTGTTCCAGGTAAGTTTCGTAGTGTTCTTTTTCTCTCTGCAGGTCCTTGGTTTCAGGTAAACTGGCATCAAAGAACTGGACACGGTGAGCGTTATGCTGCCCACAGCAGAATAACGCAAAGCATGTTCTGCTGTTTGGGAGCGGTTTAAATAGTCTCAGGTAAAGTAGTCCAGGTAAAATAGTCCCAGGCATGCCACACCCAAAGTAGTCCAGGTAAAGTAGTCCCAGGCCTGCAACACCCAAAAGACTAGACCGCATAGCTCAGTTCCTTGTAACTGAGCTATGTGTGTGCCTCCATGTTAGCTGAACCCCCCCAAGTTAAGTAGTCCCAAGTAAATAGTCCCATTCTAATGTTGGTCTTCATGATGGTTATGAGCCTGGCGCCAAAGGCGCCAGGACTGACTCCAAGAGAGTCTTGGAAGAGGTCTTAAGGCCTTTGACCTGGCCCTAAATGGAAGGCTGACTTGCCAGTGAGGGCCAGTGGCAAGGGTCATGACAGCACTCCCCTCCAAGGCCCCTCTCATGGTGGCACTTCTGCCTGGTCCTGGTTTGGCTGGGTAATTCTGATGGAACTTTTTAATTAAGCGAGGTGCATGGATGTATTCACTAGGTTCCCATGATCTGTCTTGAGGGCCGTATCCCTTCCAATCAACTAAGTAGTAAAGTTTGGATCTGGTGTATTTTGAGTCTAGGATATCCTTTACTTCAAACTCTGGTTCTCCGTCAACTAATACTGGTTTTGGTGGTGTTGTAACCCGAGTACCGGGTTGTACCGGTTTCAGGAGTGATACGTGAAACACGGGATGAATCTGCATAGTGGTTGGTAGGGCTAATTTAACTGCCACTGGATTTATTATGGATTCAATAGAATAAGGTCCCAGATATCGGGGACAAAAGGTCAGAGTCCCTTTTATGGGCACATATTTTGATGCTAACCAGACCTTGTCTCCAATTTGATAGTCGGGGGCTTTACTATGATGTTGGTCAGCAAATTTCTTTTGTCTGTTCTTGGCTTGGAGTAAATGTTCTGCTGCTTCTTTGAAGGCCTGGGAAATAGTTGTATGTAGGGTTTTAACCGCTAGCATTTCCAAAAGGGTTGGGAGATCCAATTCTGAAGTACGTGGATTTCTACCAAATATAGTGGAGAAAGGGGTTTGTCTAGTGCTGGTGTGTAATTAATTATTATAGGCATATTCAGCTATCCATAACAAGTCCTTCCAATTTCTTTCCACTTGATGTAACATGCCACGTAAGTATTGCTCGAGGGTTTGGTTTGTTCTTTCTGTTTGGCCATCTGTTTGAGGATGGTGACTTGTGGATAGTCGAATGTCAATTTGGGCCATTGAACAGCATTTCCTCCAGAAGTTGGATACAAACTGACTACCTCGATCTGAGATCAAGACCAATGGAAAGCCATGTAGCCGTACGATTTCCTCCAGGAATACTTTTGCTAAATTGGATGCATTTGGAAGACCCTTAAAAGGAATAAAGTGTGCCATTTTAGAGAACAAGTCTACAACTCTAAAATGGTGTTGAATCCTTGACTGGGAGGTAGATCTGTAATGAAATCAAGGGACAGTGTGTGCCATGGTGCGGGAGGAATTTCCAATGGTTGGAGAAGACCAGCTGGTTTCTGCTTTTGGGACTTGTTTTGTGCACACACCCCGCAAGATTGAATAAATTGTATGATGTCTTTACAACATGTGGGCCAGCAATAGTTTCGTTTTACTTTAGCTAGTGTTTTGGCAATTCCAGGATGACCTTCAATCAGAGAGTCGTGATAACCCGAAATAACCTGCTCTTGTAAATCTTTACTTGGCAAGTATAGACGGTTCCTAAAATATGGTAACTGGTCTTTAATGGTGTAATGTTCTCCTTGAGTACACCACTCTTGTGAGAAAGTGGGATCCATTAAGAGTTGGATCTTGTTTTGGAGTTCACCCTGTGTCAATGTTGTCGTAAGACCCAGGAGTTTGTCTTCTGGAATGATGGCTACTGGATCTGGAGTTATGTATACCTTTTCATCAACACCCATGCGGGACAAGGCGTCAGCCTTTCCGTTTCGGACTCCTGGCCGGTAGGTGATCACATAGTCATATTCAGTGAAGAAAAGAGCCCACCGCAGTTGACGGGATGATTGAGCCTTTGCTTTTTTTTTAGGTATTGCAGGTTTCGATGATCAGTTATGACCGTGACAGTATGTCTAGCACCAATGAGATAGTGTCACCATGCCTTGAAAGCTGATTTTATAGCCAAGAGTTCTTTGTCTGTGATAGCATAGTTGAGTTCGGGAGGTGAGAATATTCGTGACCAGAAGGCAACAGGGTGTAACTGGCCAGTTCCTGGGTCCCTTTGTGAGAGAACAGCTCCCATAGCCATGCTAGAGGCATCTGTTTCAACTATATAAGGGAGGTATGGGCGAGGATCCCGTAGTACTGGAGCAGAAGTGAACTTTTTCTTAAGTTCTTGAAATGCCTTCTCTGCTTCTTCGGTCCAATGGAACTTTTTATTGTTTTTTCTCAATAGTGATGTAATTGGATGCACTATTTGGGAAAAATCTGGGATGAATCGGCGGTAAAAGTTTGCAAAGCCCAACATACTCTGGATTCCTTTAAATGAAGTTGGTGACGGCCAGTTAAGAATGGCATCTACCTTGTGCCTATCCATTCTGATACCTTTTGGTGTGAGGATAAAACCGAGGAATTCCACTTCGAGTTTAGCATACAGTTTATGTTGGCGGAGTTTAGTAAGGACGGAGCGGACATGCCTGACATGGTCTTCTTTTGTAGCAGAATACACTAAGATGTCATCATTGTAAACCAGGGCGCAAACGTCAATTAACTCCCGCAAAACATTGTTCATAAAGTACTGGAATGCAGCAGGAGCGTTGCAAAGTCCAAAAGGCATTACCTGGTATTCATACAAGCCGTATTTGGTACGAAAGGCGGTTTTCCATTCGTCTCCTTTCTTCACTCGAATAAGATGGTACGCCCCCCTAAGGTCCAGTTTGGTATAGATTTGGGCGTCTTTGTGACTTGATCCAATAATTCGGGAATAAGGGGCAGTTGTCATGATGCCTACCCCCGGGCATCAGGACCAAGGCCCTCAGCTCCAGGTAGCATGCATCCAGACATTTGTTTAAACCTCAGCAGCCCCAGCTAGGGGCTGTCTGGGTTCAGTCCTGGCGCCTTAGGCGCCAGGCTCATCATAGAAATCAGTCCTGGCGCCATAGGCGACAGGCTCATAGACTTTACTTACCTGATGCAGACCATGCTGCAAAAGAGTCCAAGCCTACATTAGGCCTGGATGGGAATATTTTGTTACAGGGACTATTTTTTACTTGGGCGTGGCTCTAGGGAACTTCTTACCTGGAACTACTTTGGAGGCTATGTAAACCACACCCGAACAGCAGCACATGCTTTGCATTATTCTGCATCCAGCAGCGTGACGCTCACCGATCTCCGGACCTGGAAAGTACATCAGTCCTGCACGCGTCGCTTCGCCAGCTCCAGCACGGCGCCATACTCACCAGTTCTCACAGCATCTTTCGATCCGGCACTGTCTCCATCATTTCTTCGCCGTAATCCGGCACCTAGGGGACACAAGAAAAAACAAGGTGAGCCAAGGGAATCAACAAATGCAACCTCTTACCACCATAGACTTACCTGATTTACCACCGGCGGTATTATTCCATAACTCTCCACATTTTCATATGCCGCATCTGTAAAGAGGGAGAAAAACAACACGTTAACGCATGCAATAGGTACCGGACAGCGTTGGGGAACACAGACTCTTACCTGAACGCCAGCAGCAGCTACGAGACCTTCTTCTCACGAACCCAGTTGTAACTTAAGGAAGGAAGGGGACAAGAGTGAACATCGGGCACATTGAACACTTTGAACTTGATACTTACCAATCCCGCCAGGGACTTCAGAGTCAATACTTGCCGGAACTCTCCCAACGCCTTCAAAGCAGTGAAGTAACTGGTATCTACGCGCCCCTGCAAGACACGCAGGATGGAGAGCTCATCTTTTACGAACATAAGGTGAGGTTACTAAGGGGATATCGGAGGTGATTAGTGGGGGAGAGCGAGAACAGTTGGGAGGCCATCACTAAAACCCACAGGTGGTTAATCCCTGTTTCCACTTGCAGGAAAATACTTCTTCGGGTCCAGCAGACAAGACTAGGCAGGCCAGTCCAGACAGTCATCTCTGCACTACGCATCACGTTGAAGGAGACAGCAGCTGTCCGGGTCCGATCGACACCCCTGTGGGGTCCAGGTGAGCGTAACAGAACGTGAATCCTCTCTACAAATACCCACCCGAGTGTTATGGAAACCTTGGAAACCGACCAACTGGCCCAATTATTGGGGGAACTTAGGGCGGAAGTACATGCCGCTCGCCAAGAGACTAATGCCCTCAGGAGAGAACTAATTGTCTCAAAGGAGCGCACGGATGATCTGGCTAGGCAACTACTGCAAAACCAAGCTGGGCAAACACCCCTACCTGGATATGGGGGAAACCCAACCCCTGTTTCATCAAGCAAACCTGTGCAAGTGGTTTTACCAGGAAATATTCCGTTAGCTCCACCCGAACGCTTTGCTGGGGACCCCAAAAGGTTTGCTGTGTTCATGAACCAATGCCGCTTGCACTTTTTATGCAGACCGGGAGCCTTTCCAAATGACCAAGCCAAAGTAGCCTTAGTATTGTCATATCTTAGTGGCAGCGCAGCGGATTGGTCCATTCCATTAGTCAACCAGGATGATCCTCTTCTCCAGGATTTTCAAAGTTTTCAAAGGAGCATGGAAAAACTATTCGCCAGACACTCACATGGTCAAGCCCTGGACAACTAACTTTTATCCTTACGACAAGGTAACCAGGATCTGCTAACCTAAATTGCAACCTTCAATAGGTTGGTGGTGGAAACCGGGTGGCCGGAGAAAAAACGAATTACATTGTTTCATCATGGACTTAGGGGAGAACTCAAAGATGTCTTGGCTCAAGTTGTGAACCCACCTAAGGATTGCACAGAATTTATAGACTTAGTGGTCCAGCTAGACCACCGACTTCAGAACTGAAAGACTGATCGAGCTAAGTTCGAAAATTGGGTATTGGTTAAACCCAACGTTGCCCCCAAAGGAACAGATGCATCTGAACCTATGCAGATTGGGGGAATTAAAGGACCCTTAACTCAAAAGGAAAGAGAAAGAAGACGACAGATGCAGTTGTGTCTGTACTGTGGAACCTCAGGACATTTTCTACGGGATTGCCCTACAAAACCACCCAAGAAGGTGGTAGGAGTTGCTGATAAAAGCCACATAGAGCCTGATTCGGGAAACGACCACGCCTGACAAGCATAGAGGTCCACTTGCCGAACTTAAAGAAGGGCAATCAGACCTCGCATCTGATCATCCCAATGGTCTTACTTGATCCCAGGCAGCCATCACGTATGCACGCAGTAAGGGCATACATAGATAGCGGGGCCGTAGGAAACTATATGGACCACGAATTGTTGTCAAGGATGAATCTACCTCTTTGCAAAAAGAGCACTTCGGATGTCATCACCACAGTTGATGGAACTAAGATTGCCTCGGGGCCTGTAACTCATTCCACTACAGAGATGACACTGTTGAGTCAAGATGGGCATCGAGAGACTATTGTGTTTGATCTAATCAAAGCCCCACAGTTCCAGATAATACTGGGGATGCCATGGTTGGAAACACATAATCCTTGTATAGATTGGCGAGAGAAGAAAATAACCTTCCCGGATTGTGCACACACCTGTTACCCGGAGAAAACTTTGAACAAAGGCCTTGCTACAGTCGTTAACCCAATCGTGCAGTTACCTCAGGAATACCAAGAATTTCCGGATGTTTTTCAAAAAGAACAGGCCAATACATTACTTCCTCACAGATCATACGATTTTCAAATCGACCTCCTACCCGGTGCACAACCCCCATGCAGTAGATTCTGTGCCCTCACGGAACCTGAAAATCGTCACCTACGGCAATACTTGGACCAATACCTTGCTAATGGCTTTATTCGTCCTTCCAAGTCTCCTGCATCCTCAGCTTTATTCTTTGTGCCAAAAAAGGAAGGTGACCTTAGAACGTGCATAGATTACCGCGCATTAAATCAGATTACGGTAAAAAACCGATACCCATTGCCTCTGATCCCCGAATTACTAGACCAAGTAAAGGATGCTTGTATCTACACTAAGTTAGATCTCTGAGGGGCATATCATCTGGTACGTGTCAAGAAAGGCGACGAATGGAAGACTGCCTTTCGCACCAAGTACGGATTATTCGAATATCAGGTGATGCCCTTCGGGTTGTGCAATGCACCAGCAGCCTTCCAGTATTTTATGAACGATGTCCTTCGTGAACTCATTGACGTCTGTGTCATCGTATACATAGATGATATTCTAGTATACTCCTCCACAGAATCAGACCATGTTAAGCACGTGCGTGCAGTCCTTGAGAAACTATGCCAGCACAAGTTATATGCAAAATTGGAAAAATGTGTTTTTCATGCTACGGAAGTTGAATTTCTTGGATTTATCCTGACTCCAAAAGGAGTCCGAATGGACTCTCGAAAGGTGGACGCAATTCTCAAGTGGCCATCACCCAGTTCAGTCAAAGGGGTACAAAGCATGCTCGGATTTGCTAATTTCTACCGCAGATTCATTCCGGACTTCTCCCATGTTGTACACCCCATCACAGCACTTTTGCGAAAAAACAAACGCTTCTTGTGGACCGAAGAGGCTGAAAAGGCCTTCCAAGAGCTGAAAGCGAAATTCACATCAGCACCTGTCTTAAAGCATCCACGCCCTGAGCTTCCATACATAGTAGAAACTGATGCATCCAGTTTAGCCATGGGAGCTGTCCTGTCCCAGAAGGATCCTGAAACCGGTCAATTTCACCCAGTAGCGTTTTGGTCCAGAAAGTTCTCAGCACCTGAGTTAAACTATGCGGTTACCGATAAAGAGCTATTAGCCATCAAATCCACCTTTAAGGCTTGGTGGCACTATCTTCTTGGTGCCAGGCATACTATTACCGTAATCACTGATCACCGGAACCTGCAGTATTTAAAAACAGCCAAAGCCCAATCATCCGCGACAACTTCAATGGGCATTGTTCTTTGCCGAATTCGATTTCGTGATCACTTATCGACCAGGCTGCAAAAATGGCAAAGCAGATGCCTTATCCTGAATAGGGATGGGAGAAGCACATGCAAACCCGGAACCGGTGCCAATAATTCCCGAGCAAAGAATTCTTGGCATAACTACTCTACAGACACTAGAAGATATTCGTTCAAAAATCCAACAACTCTTTGATCCAGCAACCCTGCAGGACTGGGTAAAGAAAGGCCCGGACTACTCAGTCA